>NC_134455.1:307221146-307846146 GCF_047948215.1 Lycorma delicatula
GCTTTACTAGGACTTGAACGCTGGAACTCTCGGCTTTCCAAATCAGCTGATTTGGGAAGACGCGTTCACCACTAGACCAACCAGGTGGGTTACGTAACGCTACCTGAATACGCCGAACAATACTGCCGACAATAGATACCGCAGATAAAGAAACATCATTGTTCCAACTTGCAGAATCATAATGAACCACGTTTCTAACTAGCCCCGTACACACTTTTTGACTATATTTACAGTAAATCAAGAAGGCCTCAACCAATTATCAAATGCTTTAGATACAGTGCTAAGCAAGCATAGTTTTCAATAAAAGTGATTTAGTAGTTTTGGAGATTTTCAAGCGAAAGCATTTTACACACAAGTTTACAAAAAAACACATAATAAGGAACCACAATTTAAATGAATTGTATTTTTGTACTCCTCATACCAAAAAACGTAACGAAAATTTGCTCCCCCTATGCAACCGAAAATAATACTGTACTTTTGTTTGAAAAGTCAGTAAAAATGAACAGTAACGATAGCCAGTATTTATTATTCATTAATGCATTTTCTTATATTTTTATATTTGTCTAATGATATTTTAATTCAACACGATTAATGTGCCGCTTCTATTAAAGTACAGATCGATCAATATCTCTCAGAACACATATTATGTAAATGAATATTAACGAAAAATTTCATAAATAATGAAACAAGTCAACGCACATAGCACAGCGAACAGTGCACAATGTAATTCCATCACTTGCATCAGTCCACTTCTATTAGTAAAACTATCTGTTTGCTATTGGAGTACAAGCCTATACATAAAGGTTAAAAAGTTGGATTATTAGTCATCAAAATATAGAAATATGAATATTATGTAGATTAAACCTGTTCCAAATATTTATTATTTTTAGATCCAAGTTCAAAATTGAATAGCAGCAAAAATATCTGCTTGTAAGTTGTACATCTGCGTATACCCACTAAGGTTCAACACAACATATCTGGTAGAATATGAAATTTTCGACTAAAATTAATTTTTCTGAATGACATCATGCTTGGTGGCACTTCCCTATTGTCATACCTCCATCCACTTCTGTCCCAAACTTTCCCCTTTGTCCCCTTGCAGTTTCTAAAATGAACCATTTTGAGATAAGAAAATTGAAAAAAATCTTCTTAAGAGTTCAAAACTCGTAATAGAAAAATTTTCATTAATTCAAACCCCAACATCTGAAATCAATAAAAAATGAAATTCCCTTCCACATGGTAGTTACGACTTAAAATTTTAATAGCATCAGTTGTCTACATGTAGAAGTCATTCAGTCTAGTAAGACCCAAGTTAATAATTAAAATAGACGGCAACTATATACAAACTAACCGAATCTAATCCCTCCCGCTTTAACTGTTTTTCTCGACGTCTTGAGTTAAAAAATCAAATAAGAAGAAACAATAAAAATAAACCAATAGGGCATACAGCTTCAAATTATAATTAAAATATACGAGGGCTATTCAGAAAGTAAAAACGTTTCCACCTGACGCCGCCAGGCGCACGCCAATCGCGTATATATTGGTGTGCTCGTGCTTGGCACCTCAGTAGAAGTGGGAGAAGATGAAGAAGGAAGACCAACCACTCGCCTCAACATCACGGACTGGAGTCCGGAACAGAGCCCAGCAGAGATGCGTCCTGAAGGGCAGCCATACCAGAAGCGAATGAAGAGCTTCTACACAACCTCTCCTATTTCAAACTTACAATCAGACAAAATAACCCAGCAATTGCGACTCCTCCGGAAAAGGGGACGCATTGCTCCCTCCTTATAGCTAGTGCCCCGTTGTGGCGTATTCCTGCTAGCCTATTAAAGACGGTCTGAAGGGGGAATTACGTCGGGAGGACAGGCTTTATAAGCCTAGCCTTCCGCGGTCGGCCCATGAAATGGGTTCGATAACGCTGGTTTAACAACGGAATTGGAATGCAATTAAATCCGTCCTTAAAACACTAAATTAATAAACAAAACTTGTAAAAATTAGACCCGCTATATAAAATTAACCAATTAAAAAAAAAAAAAAAACAAGCCCGATTAGAATGATCCAGCAGCAAGGGACTCTGTCCAGGTTCTGCGATGGAGTAGGGAGTAATAGACTCCTGCCAACTTTGCATTCCATTCCATTCCCGGCACCTCAGTCAGCGTCCAGCCGTGACAACGGGAACATCTCCGCACTGCCAGTTTTTTTATATACAAATTTGAAATGTGTGCTGGAATCGAAAATCCCGCCAGTTGTGAGGTGCGGTCTGTGATTCGTTTTTTGTTGGCAAAAAACTTAAAACCAATAGAAATTCGTCTGGAACTGTGTGAAGTGTACAGAAACAACGTAATGAGTGGAAAGTTCTGTCAGGAAGTGGTGCATTCAGTTTAAAAATGGCCGAACAAACGTTCACGATAAAGAGAAGAGTGGACGTCCGAGCATTGTGACTGACGATCTGGTCTCCAAAATTGACGAAAAGATTCGTGAAAACCGCCGTTTCACAATAACTGAGCTTTCTCTGTTTCCCACAAGTTTCACGGACTTTATTGTTTGAAATTGTTTCACAGAAGCTAGGCTACCACAAATTTTGTGCAAGATGGGTGCGTCACTGAGTGGTTGAGATCGCAGGCGGCAGAATTCTATGACACAGGAATTTCAAAGCTTGTCCATCGCTATGATAAGTGCCTGAATTTGTATGGTGATTATGTTGAAAAGTAGTATTTTAGTCCCTCTTTGACATGTCCCTCTTTGTACTTGGTTTTTTAAAATTCCAAAACGTTCCTTACTTTCTGAATAGCCTTTGTATCTGTAAAAACATTATATTATTTTTTTAATTTAAAAAATCATTTCTGCTATAAAAAAACGGAAATCTTAAGATTCTTGGTATATCTAATGTAAAAACGTTCAAAATTACATCTTGAAATGGATTTAATTTAACTAATTCAAATTGTTTAATTTAATTTTCTGTCTTCTGTCAACCAAGTAGTTCGTAATATTTTTGAAAGAGCAAACGTGTTTTTGTACATTTTACTATTACTGGATTTTTTTTAATTGAACATTATTAACACATAAATTATTTTTAAAAGGAAAATTAAACTTAATTGTAATCTGTAATTTTTTGAAATTTGAATTTTATTTTATTTTTTAATTTCATATGATATTTACATTGAACAACTTAAGCTATCATAATATTTGCAGATGGAATTGATGTATTATTGAACGATCATTCATTTCAGTTAAGTGGAAAAAAGAAAGTTATATAGTAAAAAAAAAATAAATAATTTAATCTTACCAAAGAAAATAACATTTGAAAAAAATACATTGTAAGGTAAAAATTTATTACATATAAAACTAATAAATTAATCAATTAACATAGATGTGGAATTTAAGAAAATTAAGGGAAATGTAGGAAGGAAAGAAATGGAGATACCCTTTTCAAAGAAGCAAAAGAATAATAAAAAGATGAGTGTGCAACAATGAGGTACATGTAATAAAAAAAAAAAAAAAATATATATTTTTATGGTATACATATTTTAAATCACTTTAAAAAATTAATATATAAACAATATTAATTTCAATTTTTTAAATCATATTACATATATATTTTACTTTTCAGATTTTATGGCAAATGTTAACCAATATTAATCATGTTAACAACGATATGCTATGGATGTTAAAACTACCGTGTTAGAATAAAAGGTAAACAAGATCAATATATTTCAGCAGGTACTGGACTAACTTCAAATTATAGATACCTTTTTAGTATACTTGATTATTAGATATAATTACAAGGTAAATATCAAAATAATTCCAAAAAAATAATTACAAAGGAAGTTGAAAACGTAATGCCACTGTCAATCATAACTAGCAAATGAAAGCAAATTTTTTGTAGCATTACATTATGCAATGAGCCTATAATAATAGCCATTAATGCTTTGTAACTTGCGAAGTTTGACACTCATTTGGGTTAGTGGTTTTAAATTAATCTCTTCTAGCTAACTACTAAATCGGATTAAAATCAATACAATGTGTCCTATTAGCTCTTTCAATGTGCCTATCTACGTGGAGATGCTTGCCGCCTAATGCAGTGGTAATTTTGAATCTATTAATTTTGACGATTAGTCGTAATAGCAACTGACAGAAAATGAGTGGTCATAGATCACAAGTTTTGAAATGTTAGCAGTACGGGAAAAACAACACACCACAACCTGTCGCTTTATGCGATATTTTATTTTACTGATGTGATCCCTGTATGCATACATTTGTCATCTTTCGTAATAGTAATAAAAGTTTAGAATATAATGTAATCTTTTAGAAGTTTTCTTAAATAACAGGAAAATATTTGCAATTAATACATCATTTAAATACATTATTATAAACCGATTATAATATATTATATTAATATATCTTTAATTAATTGAAGATAGTTACTGTTGACTAGAGATTGCAGTCATAACTATCAAAGGTAATCAACAAACAGAACTTACATTGTTTTAAAACTAACAAAATATTTTGTTAGGCTGCTCTGATTGCATTTAATACAATGTGCAAATGCGCACTTAATACTGTGACTGGTAATGCACTTAATATTTGTGCAATATGCACTTAATAGTGTGACTGACAAATAGGTAAAAGCGGCACTATTAGAGCAATGTTTAACTTGAGTTACCTTTCAGATGGCCGATAAACTAGTCTGAAATCCTATCTTTAAGTGTAATAAAAAATGTAATCTTCTTAGATTTATTTATCTAATATGTTTATTTCTTTAAAATCAGTTAAATTGACGATATGCCTCTAATACAGCTTTAACTGTACTTGGTGTTAAACAACATTTTAGCATTGTCAGAAAAAAATTAGGAAAGTAATCTTAGCAGTTTTCAGGAGTCATAATGGATTTTTATTTATTGGTTTTTCAACTTGAAGTAAATTAAAAATTTATATTAGTAACAATACTCGGTAGAAATTTTTGATATTTTCAAAATTTTGACAAAACGTTTTGTAAATAATGAATTATTTTCACTATAAAATATTTTATAACAATTTTCTAATATTTTTAATATTGTTTTAAAAATAAAATTTTTCCATTAATGAACACGATTGATATTTTGGGTCGTATTTTATGTATCAATTTGAAAGTGATTGGCGCAAAATTATGGCATTATTGTGTCCACAAGAAAGTGAAATATATAGATAATACATATCGGAGAGGCGAGGAGATTTGTCAGGGATTCAACGTTTTGTGCTTCACTCATTCCCACCATTACAAGTGGAGAATATATCAGATTACAATAAAGTTCAATTAATAAAAATGAGTAGATAACTCGTACAATGAAATAATTACAAATGATAATTATCACTTATCAATAACTCAGTAGTACACGAATTACAATATAAGATTAATTCAATTTAGAATTCAAATAATATTAAAACAACTTGCGATAGACCGAGGCTCAGGGAAATAACGAATTCGCGATCACCAGGACGTCTGTTCGATCTGGGTTCCAAAGCAAGACTACCCTTTCTCCATATTCTCAAATAATATACCTACTGCATATTTCCTTTTCCTTATTAATTTTATGATACCCCTATCGTCCTGGGATCCCGACTACGTTGACAACCATGTGCCTACCTAGCCTAAGCCTACCGCAATAAAACAATTTAAACCTTATTTTACAAAATATTACTAGTAATAATACATTTCTTAAAACTACTGAAAATACAGACATTCTAAAGAATATTCTCATCGTTTTGTCGGAAGATACTCCACTGTACTTTATTCTCCGACACGGCCATTCTGACAATCACACGCCCTCGGGTGTATCTAAAACATTGAGTTACAGTGGTATTTTAATTTTTGTTTTCAACTGACCTCGGTATTTATAAAGCGTTTTACAATAGTTAAAGTACAAAAGATAGATTCAGAAGTCCTCTCGAGTAACAGAAATCCATTAATTATTCATTATCCTAAATAGTCATCGTACAGTACTCAAGAGATCGAAAAGCCATCAATCATTATTCCTTATCAGTTAACTGTCAAATAAGATTTTATTTCCTCCACCAATAGACCTCTGCACTATCTCTAGGCTACCCTGTATGCCACATACAGTATCATACATATTCTGTAGTTGCCACAACTACCTGCCCGACACATCATCAGGTGCCCATCGCGCCCTGATCAAACTAACATTAGCCACTAATTTAGTTTGCAGTTACGACTACACACTGATGCATGTGCGAAAAATAAAAATTCCAGGTCCACGACCTGCTGCCAGCCATTAGTGCATTGCGTCATTGGTGGTCTCTTTTTAAACCATAGTCCCTGTTTCAGGACCAACATCAACAGTCTTATTTCCTCCACCAATAGACCTCTGCACTATCTCTAGGCTACCCTGTATGCCACATACAGTATCATACATATTCTGTAGTTGCCACAACTACCTGCCCGACACATCATCAGGTGCCCATCGCGCCCTGATCAAACTAACATTAGCCACTAATTTAGTTTGCAGTTACGACTACACACTGATGCATGTGCGAAAAATAAAAATTCCAGGTCCACGACCTGCTGCCAGCCATTAGTGCATTGCGTCATTGGTGGTCTCTTTTTAAACCATAGTCCCTGTTTCAGGACCAACATCAACAGTCTCCTCGGCACAACTTTCATTGTCCGAGGAAACATCCAACTCATTAGGAATATAATTCTCAGGCATTTCTCTCAACTTATCATGACTATACTTATAACTTCTACTACTACTTAAAGATTTTAGTGTGTACCTGTCGGTATCAAGTAATTCTGTTACTACGAATAGACCTCTAAATTTCCTATCGAGTTTCGTTTGATTACGTTCTTCGTTCTTAATCAAAACGTGATCTCCTATTTTAAACTTATTAACCTGTTTTGGTAAATCGGACAAAGGGTTTCGAGAGAAGAAATCCGCGTGCGACATACGTTTGCCTTCTCTATAAACTATATCGAACTGAAAAGCCTGTAAATAAGCCCACCACCTATGGACTCTATCATTAAGATCAATCTTATTTTGAGAAGATTTCAATGAATTACAATCAGTTACAACAGTAAATTGTCGTCCATGCAAGTAATGCCGAAAAGGTTTAATAGATTTAACAACGGCCATAGTTTCGAGTTCGTAAGAATGATACCTGGACTCGGCTGGGCTTGTCCTTTTACTAAAGTATTCAATAACTTTATTTTTACCGTCTACTTTATGCATGAGTATTGCTCCGTACCCATCGGTATGCAGTTCTATAGGGTAATCCGGGTCAAAGATAATTAAGACGGGTTCGTTGGTCAAAGTATGAATTACTTTTTGTCGGGCGTTTTCATGTGTCTCAGTCCACTCAATATATTTTTTACCTGAGGTAAGAGCATATAATGGTTTCATGATTTGTGAAAACTTAGGGACAAACCGTCGGAAATAAGATGCAAGGCCAATAAACTGTCTAAGCTGAGTAACGGTTCTTGGAGCGGGTAACATTGTTAAAGAGTTTATTTTACGACGGTTTGGACGAACTTGTCCTTCTTGAATCTCATACCCAAGGTATGAAACAGATGTTTTGAGAAAAGAACATTTTGAAAAATTAAATGAGAATCCCGCATCTATAAGAATTTTAAATACCACTCGAAGTCTTTCAAACGCTTCTTCTATCGTATCTGCAATTATAAAAATTTATAATTTCGAATTTACTACATTCATTTACTACTTTAGATTTACAGATTTTAAAATTATTTTGAGAAATATTTACTTCAAAACCCAAGCTCAAAATTTCTCGACCAATTAAAATATTATAACTCAAATATTCATCTGGGACAACGTGAAAAAGAATCTCTAATGTAAACAAATCCATAATCACAATAGATAAAATTTGCATGCTACAATTTACTACAACATTTCCGATGCCTTTCAAAATTATTAATTCATTAATTCTACGTCCAGAAAACTTAATCGCTATCGATTCCTTTATTAATGAGCATTCCGCTCCTGAATCAAAACAATATGGAAGCGACTCACCAAGATGGTTTAGAATACCAGTAGGGGCTGCAACTGTGCAAAGATTCACACGGCGTTCGACGCTACCATTCTCCTTGTTGTTCCCTGGACCGCTACGGCTGCTGAACCTTCCAAAGCTTTGCTAAGCGCAGATATCAATTCACTGCCTTGAAGAGGATTTTCTAATAGACACAATTCTGCTGCAGAGCACCAAGCAACAGAATCCGATCCCGCACTCTCTGGATTAAATCGTGGTAACGCAACACTTTTCTTTGTCGATAATGGCTTTTGCATACAACACTTCATAAACTCAAACAATGTATTCCACTGATCAGGTGATGGACCAGATGGAAACGATCCCACTTCTGATGTCGGAGAGGCGAGGAGATTTGTCAGGGATTCAACGTTTTGTGCTTCACTCATTCCCACCATTACAAGTGGAGAATATATCAGATTACAATAAAGTTCAATTAATAAAAATGAGTAGATAACTCGTACAATGAAATAATTACAAATGATAATTATCACTTATCAATAACTCAGTAGTACACGAATTACAATATAAGATTAATTCAATTTAGAATTCAAATAATATTAAAACAACTTGCGATAGACCGAGGCTCAGGGAAATAACGAATTCGCGATCACCAGGACGTCTGTTCGATCTGGGTTCCAAAGCAAGACTACCCTTTCTCCATATTCTCAAATAATATACCTACTGCATATTTCCTTTTCCTTATTAATTTTATGATACCCCTATCGTCCTGGGATCCCGACTACGTTGACAACCATGTGCCTACCTAGCCTAAGCCTACCGCAATAAAACAATTTAAACCTTATTTTACAAAATATTACTAGTAATAATACATTTCTTAAAACTACTAAAAATACAGACATTCTAAAGAATATTCTCATCGTTTTGTCGGAAGATACTCCACTGTACTTTATTCTCCGACATATATATAAATGTATATATAAACTTTTGAACTGAGGGTGGTTTTGGGATCTGGAGGATGTGAAATGTGAAGACATGTCGACATTTTCCAAAAGTCAAATTACGGTACCCATTACAACAGGTAGCTTTTTATGAAATCTACCTGAAAATATAAATAGTTGGTTTTTTAATTTTCTTTCATAATTTAGTTGTGTAAAATAACTACAAACCTAGTTCTGTATATAAACCGAAGTGAAGAGAAAATCAAATTTTTTATTTCAGGTCTCACTCCGATATCAACCGTAAATGAAAAAATACTATCACATTCTAGGATTATACTTAATTAATATAATATAATTATTATAATGTTATTTTTTTTTAATTACTGACAGAATTATTTTTAATATGTACATGCACTGGTTTTGTATACGGAATAAATTAAAAAAAAAAATTCTAAAGATAAAGAAACATGCTCATTCCTGTTTCATATGCTACAAACATTATAAAAACAATGTAGTGTTCAAAATTCAGTGATAAGCAGTTAGATTGTTGTGCATTGATGAATCATATATATTTCTTTATTAAAATAGATTGCAATTGTTTATGGAATACAGAATTATACATAGTATAATCATAAAAATTGAAAAAACTGTAGTGTTTACATGGTCTGAAATATTAGTCGAGCAACAAATTAACAATATTTGTCATCGAATTTGTACAATAAAACCACGGAGAAACTGGATGGGAATAGTTTTCTAGAATTTGTAATGCTTCAGAACGAGATGAAGTGACAGTTTTATAAAAGCGATGACCATCTAAAATTTTTCTTTTTCTATTTTATATAACATTCATAGTTCATAAACAAATTATTCTGTACTAATAATTTTTTTCTGATATGTTTTTTCTTTCAGAAATATTAAGATGGCATAAGACAAATTGATTTGGATTGAGTTTAATTCTACCAACAAACTGTTACGTATTTGATGGTAAATGAATATGGTCAATAAAAATCAATAAGAAATCTTCATTCATAAGCAGTATGTGTGTAGTTAGGAGGTTGGTAGAAGGCGGAAAATAGAAGATGACGAATCCTCAGTTTTGCCAACGTTTGAAATATTTATTTATTGAAAACACTGTGAGACAACAATAAAAAAGTTTCATTCATCAGTAGTAGGCAGAAGTTAAGTAGCTAGCAGACAGTAGTAAGCGGAAAATAGAAGATGACAACATGAAATATTTGTTAATTGACAACATTGTGAGTCAACAATAAAAAAGCTTCATTCATCAAAAGTAGGCAGCACTTACATAGGTAGTAAGCAGTAAAGTAGATTTGCGATGTAAGTGAGGTAGTAGGCAGGAAATAGAAGATGAAACATAAAATATTTGTTAATTGACAGCACTAAAAAAAGCTTCATTCTACAGCAGTTAAGTAGGCATTAGGCAGTGGTAGGCAGGAAATAGAAGATAACAATGTGAGACAACAATAAAAAAGCTTCATTCAACAACAGTAGGCAGTAGGCGGGAAATAAAAGATAACAAAAAATATTTGAAATATTTAATTGACAACACTGTGAGACAACAATAAAAAGCTTCATTCATCAATAGTAGGCAGTAGTAGATGAGAAATAGATGACGAATCCTCAGTTTTGCCAACCTTTGAAATATTCATTAATTGAAAACACTGAGACCAAAGGGAGTTTCCCACAGTGAAAACAGAAATTCCAAAGGTGGCCGACACTGAGTATGCAGTACCTGCGCCCTTGAGGTTATGTTAACGCAGCACTAGTTTTCTAACCTAATGAGGTTAGAAACGAACTAGATGAAAACACTAGCAGCAGTATGCAATATACACTTAATACATATAAAATTCATTGCTGATAAACAATAGACTCTATACTAATATTTTTTTCTTGATTCATCTTTTGTTTCAGACCCCTGATGCTGACAAACATTTTTACTTAATATTCATATTACAATATTTTATATTAATATTTAATCATTAACATTTGTCATACTGTAATAGTTACGATGGACTACAGAAAACAACAGTTACCAATGAAGAGAAACTCAGTCTATCAGATCAGACAATGATATTTCCCATTCACAAAAAACATGTAAGGATAAAAAAGGGCAAATAACACACTTGTATTCTTACAACAAATGCCTACAACACACAAAAACCTAGTTCATGAGTTAAGAGTCAAGATTCTGGACGGTTAATGCCGACGGTTAAGGAGAAAAGTAGTAGATCCTGTAAAACATTAACTGCATCAGGGATTTGTTTCCTTAGGTAATATTTTATCAGCACTAGTTGGAGGAGAGGGGGGTAACTTGGGCAGTGGTAGGGGGTGAATTGAACATTTGATCAGCATAAGGATATATAGGGTTTTGGTGTGATTTAGCTAATAGGTGTTTGTTAAGGAGTAGTAGGAGATAAAGTATGTAAAACAAAGTTGTGATAGGTGTTATGTAAAAACAGGTTTTTGATTTAGTTAATGTATTTGCAGCATTTGCTGCTTTTCAACTGACCCCAAAGTATTAAATCAGCACCGGTTGCTTTGATTACAGCTCTGTATGCCCTAATTTCACATTTATTTGTTTTATCTGATTGCTTCAAGTCTGAATTTTTGTAAAATAACAATTGTAACAAACTAGATCTAATAATTGCTCATCAATATGCACTCCCTTTTGGTCAAAGCTGACAAACAATTTTCTCTCATATTTCACTTACAGCTACTTTCTTGACTCTGAACAATTATCATCCACTATACTCTTTATACAGTTCTCTACTTTTGTACACACGTTTTCACATACCAACAGTCTAGTAATATACTGACGCAAACGGGAAATATCACCGTTTACCGTTATCCGAATGTATATTATATATTATCTATATCAATAATATACCAAAAACAAGAATTATACAAAAAAATAATTACTCAAAAAATAAGTCATACTCCAGAAATATTCTGGATCTTCAAATCTTTATTCGTTAACAGAATTTTAATTGTAATATCTCTTGGTATTTAATTGATCTAAAATTGAAGAATTCAATTTTGTTAGGAAACTATTTGTCTGTAGTCCATTATAATTATTACAACAGTTAGAAATTGAATATGGAAATAAAAAATCTTTGATACACAACATCCAAATAACAGTAAAAACATAAAAAATACAGTATCAAGATATCCTAACATCACAATAAGTGATGTTTTTCACCATCAGGGGTTACCCGGCCATAACACTGATAATGTCTACACCTAGGTTGGTTCTACCCCAACACAGAGCTAGTGTCACCAATCTAATTTTAAAAAAATGCTAAATGTTATACCAATCTAGTTTATTTTTTCATGTTATAAATATTATCTATTTAACGAATATCTCAAAAGTTTGAAAAACTGTGAAAACAGAATCTTCTATTTCGCCCTTGAACCAACTACTTCATCTTGAAATGTTTAAAAAAAAGATTACATTATTAAAAAAAAGAAATCGTTACATAAGAAAAAAAAAATCTCCTACCAAAAAAAAATTGCTGCCTGCATACGTCATATTGAAATATTTACAAAGAAAATTGACATAAATGATTACAAAAAACTGAAAACTACAGTCAAAGAAATCGTTAAATAAAAAAAAAAAAAAAAAATTGCTTTATACTACTTTCATCAGATTGAAATAGTTACAAAGAAAATTTACATAATTCATTAAAGAAATTTAAATAGAAAATACTACCATCAAAAGAAATCGTTACATAAAAAAAAAATAAAAATAAAAAATTGCAGAAATTGAAATAGAAAATACTACCTTCAAAAGAAATTATGTAAAAAAAAATTGCTGCCTACATACATCATATTGAAATACTTACAAAGAAAACTGACATAAATGATTACAAAAAACTGAAAACTACAATCAAAGAAATCGTTAAATAAAAAAAAAAAAAAAAAAATTGCTTTATACTACTTTCATCAGATTGAAATAGTTACAAAAAAAATTTACATAATTCATTAAAGAAATTTAAATAGAAAATACTACCATCAAAAGAAATCGTTACATAAAAAAAAAATTGTAGAAATTGAAATAAAAAATACTACCTTCAAAAGAAATTATGTAAAAAAAATTCATTACAAAAAAAAATTGCTGCCTACTGCTGTCATCATATTCAAATAGTTACAAAGAAAGTTTAAATTAAATGATTACAAAAATTTTAAAAAGATAAAACTACAGTCAAAAGAAGCAACTAAAAAAAAAATTACCTACAAAAAAAAAAATTGCTGCCTACATACATCATATTGAAATACTTACAAAGAAAACTGACATAAATGATTACAAAAAACTGAAAACTACAGACAAAAGAAATCGTTACATAAAAAAAAAAATTGCTTTTTACTACTTTCATCATATTGAAATAGTTACTAAGAAAATTGACATAAATGATTACAAAAAATTGAAAAAGAAATAACTAT
This sequence comes from Lycorma delicatula, assembly GCF_047948215.1. Classification (NCBI taxonomy): domain Eukaryota; kingdom Metazoa; phylum Arthropoda; class Insecta; order Hemiptera; family Fulgoridae; genus Lycorma; species Lycorma delicatula. The sequence goes on from NC_134455.1 coordinate 307,234,541, forward strand.
ATTCAAAAGAAATGGTTACATAACAAAAAAAAAATTGTACTTTACTACTTTTATCATATTGAAATAGTTACAGAAAAAATTTACATAATTCATTAAAGAAATTGAATAGAAAATACTACCAACAAAAGAAATTTTACGTAAAAAAAAATCATTACAAAAAGAAATTGCTGCCTACTACTTTCATCATATTGAAATAGTTACAAAGAAAATTTACATAATTGATTATAAAAAATTTAAAAAGAAACACTACAGTCGAATATAATTTTTAAAAAAATAAATAAAAAATACTATGTCAAAAGAAATCTTTACGTTAAAAAAAAATTACAAGAAAAAAACTACCATCAAAAGGAATTTTACAGTTGAATTGCTGCCTACTACTTTCATCATATTAACATTTTACAAAGAAAATTTAAAAATATTATGTAGTAAACAAATTTTGCAAAACTGTGGGTACGCCATCTTGTATTTCGCGCTTGAATCAACTACTTTATATTGAAATTGTTACATGCTTAAAAAAAAAAAAAAAAATTGTTATATATTTATAAAAAAATACACACATACTCACATTCACGTTGTTTTTTTTATTATTTATTATAATATTTCTTAATATTATTGTTACACTATAAATAACACAAAGAAGTTCACTCACCATAGACATAAAGATCAACTAGACTAAGCATCAATCTTAGTAACTATAACTTTACTAAATCGTAACTCTAGTTACTAAATCTTAGTAACTATAACTTTTTTATTAAATAATACTACCTTTTTTGATTCGTTTTTACATCTCCAAACTTCTGTACTGTTTTATTTGTTAAATTCTTTCTTATTTTAAGAAGATATTTAGCAGTTAGAAAGCAGTATCTAAAAATGACAATTCATTTCAGTACTAATTTATTTGGAAAGGTTAGTAGCTATATGATATTGATACTCTATAATTTGATACAAACTTGGACAATTTTAATGAATAAAACATGTAATTCAGTTATGCTAATTATGTAATTCAAGATTCACCCATCTAATGTAATTCTGCTTCCAAGGTAGGTGAATCCTTCACACACTATAATTTATGTCCATTCGTATCTATATCATCTTTTGTATCACACCTGCTCACTACCATTATAATTAAGTACTATTATCAGTAACTATTATCGGCAAAAGTTTCCCCCCACCACTAGCAATTGTCATGTCTAGAAGATAGTTTGAGGGACTCTACTGTTTGTATAAACAGAAAATAAATATAACCAGATGAATAAACATGGCACAAATACACAGGATGATATATTTATCATGCCAAATGATTTTCAAACTGGTAAAATCAATATTGTTTACTAATAAAATTCAAAACCACTCCACAGGAATAACAATCTGTAGGAAGTCTTATGTATGATAATGGTAAACTCTTATCCATATATTTTACATGGAAAGATGAACCACTTTATATAAATATGTATTAAACACAAGCGCATAATATTTCCAAGCCATCTTTTTTTAAATTAATGCATTGTTATGCGTTGTCACATTAAAAAAGTTAGTCTCAAATTACAGGAAAATTAATTTTAAAATTTTTGATTGCTAACAATTTAATTCATCTAACAACCCTAAAATCAGTAGGCTACACCACAAGTGAAAAATAACAATGGTGTTAATGAAATTAATTGAAGATCATACGTAAGTTCCAGATCATAGAATGGGTAAAATATTGACTTCTTAAGCTCACCCCATGTATGTTTTTCTCTTTGGAGCTTAAGAAAACATATCATCCCTGCAAATCAATATGCACTTTGTGTTTTTGAAATTCTATCTATAAAACGTTTTCTAATTTTCATCATTAAATGTTTAAAAAAATCTTAAAACCATTTATAATTATAAAATTTTTATTATATTTTGCCTTATGCTGTAATAAAATAATTAATCTTTATTATTTTTTTATTGGTTGCAAATTTAAATAAGCAATAATATTCCAAATTCTGTACTACAAGATACTTATCAATTTTCAAAAGTTAGCAATAATCATATAACGTATTAAATCGTTTTATTTTAACGCTTTGAAAAGTGTACTTTATTTCAGTGATAAGTGTAAATTTTTAACTTTACATTTAATATTATGTTGTGTTAATAACAACATTAAAGAATTTGGTAACCAAAAATGCTTAATGTTTGAACTGAAACAGATTTTGCAATCAACCAATTGCAAACTGACCAATGAAAAAGCTGTGTAAGGTATTCAGCCAGTATGGTACAGACATGTAGTACTTTGCCAACCTTTTGCATGTAAGATTTTTCAGCATGTAAAAAGATACAAAGATTAGAGCCCAGAACCTTCTGGATGAAAGGCAGAAATGCTATTAATAACTGGAGTTCAATGAAGTGGAAAAAATATAACAAAGAAAAAGAGCACACTTTCTGAAAATAAATACATGTAGAAATGTGTACTTTAAAAACATTGCTCTTGTTTTATAATTACTTTCTTTCTTTTTCCTGTTTATCGTTAGGGAATTTACCGTTGAGGTATTACTTCAGAGGATGATAGATATGAATGTAAATGAAGTGCAGTCTTGTACAGTCTGTGTAGTTAATTGAAACCGAACCACCAAAGAACACTGGTATCCACGATTTAGTACTAATCATAGTGAAGAACAAGCTGAATTGTTTGGTGTTACATTATGTATCAGTTTTAATCGAGTAGTTTTATAAACCCGTGCTCCTTAGGCAGCAAGCTATACAGCTATGCTGTTCATCATATCTGTGCTAATTCGGCTTGGACCAGCTATACCGGGTCACCGTACTTATTCCATGATGTCTATTCATGTTCGCCAGTAAAAGAACGGGTGTAGTATCAGAATTGTTTCCCAGAGTACCGACCGCAATTAGTGGAGTGTTTCTATACGTGGACGGACTGCTATACTTTCTCAAAGACTGTTAGTATTACGCTTTCAACCAATTCACCAATCAAGTGGTAAAAACCAAGAGAGTAATCCTCAACAAGTTCGGGGCAAATTGCTATAGTAATTCTCTAACGCTTAGACTTAAAGGTCTCTTTTCGAGTTATATCACCCAAAAAATTATTTTTTTAAGTTGCGCACCACCCATCGTAAATCATCGCAATTTATTCAGCCCCTACCATAAAGCGGTTCGTTTCGATTTTTCGCTTTTATTACAGTGCATGGCGCAATACCCGTTTTTGTTTACATTTTTCGGTGCAAAACCGCTTTGTTTACATTTTACGTCAATGACTCGGTAGCTAAATCGTGGTTAAATTGCAATTTGTCACCCACCATAAAACATAACATATCAATCTTTTTCCAAAATGTTGTACCAATTCACACCGGTACCATTTTTCGTTTCAATTTAGCACCCACCATAAGATGCCACCTCACGCTCTACTCCAATATCCACCTCAATTTACACCACAACCATGGCAGTTAAATTGAAACGAAACCAACCCTCCACTACTACTTCTGTGAAACAGAAAAATCCCAGTCGTAAGAAATGGCCGAAGAAATTAGGAGAAGGCAGAAAAGAAGGAAAAATCTTGGAAAGAAAGAAGACTAATAAATGATATTTATGTGATACTTTGATGGCCAATTCTCACAAAAAAAATTCTTATACACGTTTCTATGTCATAATATATTTTTCTTTTCAAACTCGATGTTAACGTATTAAAATCACAGTATAGTTAAAACATATGTTTTACATTTCTTGTTCTTTTCTCAGATCATGTGTATGGCTGAAATAACCATAATCAACAACATAACATAAATACAACAACGTATTATAATGAACCTGTTTCCATAGCGATGAGTTTTGTTATAAATGATTCTTATTAATATAAGTAAACAGATTATTTGTAAATAAATAACAAAAATATTTCAAACCAATAAATAAGTAAAATTTTAATTAATTAACTAAAATTAACGAATAATTTTATATTTCAATTATTTTGCACGCCAATGAATTATCTCTCGTCATATTATCTTCAGTCTTAGAATACTTGACCGACCGAACTTTCGCGTAGGTTCCTTCACCAAGTAATGGCACCTATGCGAAAATTTGGTCGGTCAAGTATTGTAAGACTGATGATGATAAGACGAGGTATAATTCACTGGGGTGGAAAATAAAATTGAAAATGACTAAGAAATTTTACAAGAAGTTTCTTCCAAGGGAAACCCACATTCTATGCAAAATTAATCATTCTCATTTCATTCACTTGCACAGTATATATAACCGGAAAACGAAAAATCTTTATATTAATTGATGTAAAAGAAAGAGTAATATTATAATGATAATTTCAATTTAATATGGTTTTATTTGCAAATAAATATTTCATTAATCGGCATAAGCAAATTATTAGATTCATATTTTGCTTTTTAAACGTATTTCATCCGTAGATAAAATGATAATTAATAAAAATAAATATTATAAAATTATTAAATCATAAACAGTAAAATATTACAACTAAATGCCGTGTATGCTATTTAATTCTATATTGATGAGCTTTTAGCACAAAGAGATGAAATGTAGACTACGGCGTAGAACTGGTGCAGAAATACACATGTGTACTATGCATACAACCGATATTAAAAAAGGGATAACATTATAGCCGTACTCTTAACACAAGATAAAAGGTACATATAAAAATGCAAAGGACCTAAGTATCGAATACAAGCAGCTGAAATAAGCTTTTTAGGAATGTGAAAAAATGTTCTAGTTAAGATAATGTGAGATAAGTTATTCGGGAAGAACTAGGCATCTTCCTACTGGCCTTTCTGTTGTCGATGAACTTCAAAAATGCTATGCGTCAAAACTTCAAAAAATAATTTTAGCTACTTTGCCATCAGCGTAACAAAATACAAGAATTCCATTTTCTGACAATGCTGCACATTGCTGTAAGCAAAGTAATTTGAAAAAATAGTAAACTGCTCTTGACCTTCAATTTGTAAATCACTTTTTATAACGTTTTTTACCTAGTTATTTACGATTCATCGGTTTACTATACAATTTTAATATCCCTGTGGAACAGAAAAAGCTCAATTGTAAGAAATGGCCGAAGAAATTAAAAAGATCAAATCAGAACAGACGGAAAATTAAATTAAAATACAGCCTGAATTTGAACCTGATTACCATAACCATAACAAGAACTAGAAGACTTTTTTTAAATACGTCTTAAGTGTTTTAAAACTTCTGACACTTGAGTATTCGAACTTGTAATCAATAAATCTTTAATTTTTAAATATTAATGAAATTTTTATTTTAATGAAATTTTTTTTTTTTTTTTTTATGTTATCTACGGATGAAATACGTTTAAAAAGCAAAATGTGAATCTAATAATTTGTTTATGCCGATTAATGAAATATTTATTTGCAATAAAACCATATTAAATTGAAATTATCATTATAATATTACTCTTTCTTTTACATCAATAAATATAAAGATTTTTCGTTTTCCGGTTTTATATATACTGTGCCAAGTGAATGAAATGAGAATGATTGCATAGAATGTCGGTTCCCTTGGAAGAAACTTCTTGTAAAATCTCTTAGTGATCTTCAATTATTTATTTTCCACCCCATTGAATAATACCTCGTCTTATCATCATCAGTCTTATAATACTTGACCGACCAAATTTTCGCATAGGTGCCATTACTTGGTGAAGGAACCTACGCGAAAGTTCGGTCGGTCAAGTATTCTAAGACTGAAGATAATATGACGAGCGATAATTCATTGGCGTGCAAAATAATTGAAATACAAAATTATTCGTTAATGTTAATTAATTAATTAAAGTTCTACTTATTTATTGGTTTGAAATTTTTGTTATTTATTTACAAATAATCTGTTTACTTTAAGTAATAAGAATCATTTATAATAAAACTCATCGTTATGGAGACAGGTTCTTTATAATACGTTGTTGTTATTATTATGGTTATTTCAGCCTTACAAATGTTCTGAGAAAAGAACAAGAAATGTAAAACATGTGTTTTAACTATACTGTGATTTTAATACATTAACATCGAGTTTGAAAAGAAAAATATATTATGACATAGAAACGTGTATAAGAATTTTTTTGTGAGAATTGGCCATCAAAGTATCAAGTAAATATCATTTGTTAGTCTTCTTTCTATCCAAGATTTTTCCATCTTTTCTGATTTGATCTTTTTAATTTCTTCGGCCATTTCTTACAATTGAGCTTTTTCTGTTACACAGGGATATTCAAATTGTATAAACACTTTCTAAACTCATCTCTATAGATAAACTTTCCTGACTTACACTGAATTTTTGCATTTTTGTTTTCATTTGTTTATGTAACCTTGATGGTTTTTTTCCATATTTTATCAAAGGCAATGTAGATTTATTCATCTTCATCATATTATATGTTCGAGAAATTTTTGTCTAATTTTTTCTATAATCAATTTGCAGTGTAATGATGTTCTGATAATATTTTTTTTATTTGAGCATAATTTATAAGTAGTTTGGTCCGTTTTAGGTGCATATATTGTTCTTAAGACTCTCCTTTCTTCTTTTAATATTTTTTTCTAATTGGTTGAAGTAAACTATTTCTATACAAAAAGGAATGATAGGTTTAATTATTGTATTGTAAAGTCTAATTAGGCATTATTAGATAATTTTTTTTATAAAAATTTTAGATATATTATTTTTCTAATTTTGCCAATTTACTTCGTTTTTAATGAGTCTTCTTGCACCAGGCAGGAATTTTTGTAATGATTAACTTGCAGAAGATTAAATAAAAATACAATAGGGGATAAAAATGAATTGCATTACTTAAGCAAAACGCATTTCTCTAGTTGAAAACCTCTTGCTAAAATGTAGCAAAAATGTGTTTGTTTATTTGTTACAGATGCATTTCGGTGAACACTTCCTCCTAAGCATGGGTGTAGTGGAATTGGATTAACTTTCCAATGTTCCTATTGTATCTGGCAAAAACAAGTGTTTTCTTTATAATTTATTGTTATGAGGAGCTGAAATCTTTCTGTCATGTACCTTCTTAATTTTTCTTTTGTCTATTCAAATTTTTGTGTAATCTTGTCTGGATGTGTTTTATTATACAAAGTGAGTTAAAAGTATGCAAATCCCTCAAAACTACTTTAAAACCATTCCAGTTAAAATACTGTAAGTTTCAGGTTAGGGTATCACCCAACTACTTTACCTTTTGACAAGAAATAGAATTTCAACCTCTTCCTGTGGGGTGGCCCAAGAGTTTAGCTCAAATATTTTAAACAGTACACAATTTGCGTGATAAATCATTTTTAAGATCTCCTTAAGACAATAATAATGGTATAATTAAAATGTTTGTACAATGTCTGTACCCTAAATGGCGGCAGGATAAATTTGGATATTGAAAATTACTAAATTTCATAAGTTCAAATAAAAAAATTAAATAAAAAGAAATTAATCTGAATTAAATTAAAATTTAATTTAAATCTATTTTAAGAATCACTTACTGTAAGGAGCCCCATACAATCACAGAAAAACTCATTCTGTAGATATTGTAAACATTATAATCGGCAAGTCTGCTGGGAAACAACTTTCAAAAGTGCCTTTGTCCAATAACACCAACAGCTGCAGAATATAACTCACAGCAGAGTACTTAATGATGAAATAATTGAAAAATTAAAAGGAAAGGAATTTGACTTGCAGCTGAATGAGGCCACAGAAAATAATAATGGCGCTCAATTAATTTACTGTGTGTGGTTTATATATAGCAATAATATTGTAGAAGACCTTCTCTTATGTAAAAGTATCACTAATAATGCAAAAGATCAAAATTTGTTAGAAATTCTTGATACTGTTATATCTGAAAACTTAAGTAGACTATGTATGTTTGTATCTGTAGTAATGGTGCTTGTTCTACGTTTAGCTGTAATAGAGGATTGCAGATTTTTAATCAAACAACGTCTGTGAAGGACTGTGGACCCACTGAGTTATTCACAGGGAAGCATTCATGTCAAAATACCTAAGTCCTACATTGAGCCAGTTACAATATGTAGTGAATATAGTAAACCTTATAAAAAACTTTGTATTTGAAGAGAAGATTTTAAAAACAAATGTGAGGATAAGAAGTCAGAACACATTTTGTTGCTACAGCAGTTTGCAATGACACTCTCATGGTAAAGTATTGTCTTATAAATTTGAACTGTGACTAGAAATTTATATTTTTTCTTAAAGAGTTGGATCACAAGTATACTTAATGGATGAAGATTTTTTGGTCAAATTAGCACATTTATAAGAAATTTTTGAAAAGCTGAATCCTCTGAATCTCTCTCTCTATAGAAAAGCTATAGAAAAGAAAAATGAATGTTGATATAAGTAAGGAATGTTTTCTCTAGTAACAGAAATGTTTGACTTCCAGTGGAGTTGATTTCTCCAGAGGTATGAAATCCATTTTTGAAAAATATATATCACAGCTTATAAGCTGCTTTGAGAAATATTTTAAAAATCATAATATTGAATATTTCCATGACTTCCAAGACCATTTAATATCACTGCTGCAGGGGAAGAGAATCTGATTTGTCTTGTAACAATATACTGAAAATAAAATTTAACAGCATGTAATAAACTGAATTTTGATGTCAGTAAAATATGAATATCCATTCCTAAGTGGAATGGATAATTTAGAATTTAACTCCACTTGTGCAAAGCTGGATTCTTGGCAGACGCTGAGACAAAATGTACGTATCATGTGAAAATCAATGTAAAAAAGGAAATGAGAATGGCTTTAACCAGTTTAATTCCACAATTTGAGAATATGTGCGATGATTCTCATGCTTATCCATTGCACTAATAATAATTTGTTAAATTTCTTCAATTTTTTTATGATCTAAAATGTGTTTTACTTATTTTTACCTAATCCTTGAAAAAAATTACTGTTTATTTCACAAAATTACTTATTAGACATATGACGCCTTGGAAAAAATAGCAAGGGTGTAGAGAATCAAAATTTTTTGGCAACTCCGATCTAAACCAAATACCGACTATAAAGGTTGTGCCAAATAAGCTTCTCTAAATTTTTAAGGAATTAAAAAATTCATAGCTAAATGTTTTACTTAAACTTAGACTGACAGTTTTTTTCTCTTGAACCTGTATCATTTATCACTTTTTTGTGTAAGATATTGATGCACTTCTCGTAAATTTTATTTTTTTAAACCTATTTTGCTCTGCCAATAATATACAAGAAGTGGATCAAAAAATAAGTTACACCCTTGTCGTGTTCTTGAACTGAAAGTTATATATTAATGTCTTACGGTGGCAGCACTGGTTTTGTTGTCTTCATGCTCTGTACAACATTACCCCAATACGAACATTTACTAGTAGTATTGTACGACAATACTACAATAATTCTGTACGACATCAGTACATGTGTAGTGTCATTGTCAATATGGCGTGTTCTCTAGGTGTTTCGTCCAGTAGAAATGAGTTCAGTGGTCAGATTTTTGTGGCCAGAAAATTACAGTTGTGAAATTCATCACAAATTGTTCACGTGAGGATGCAATGTCACACCCCAAGATCACAAAATGGTGCCAAATGTTCAGAAACGAAAGAACAAATGTGAGTGACAAACTGTGATCAACTGTGACAAACATGTGTGCTGGGCGTCTTTTAACTGCAGACACTAAGTGTAATGCGAACACGTGAATGAAATGATTTTAAGTAACCAGCGCATTAAAATTAGAGAGATTGTAAGTGAACTTAACATCAGCTATGGAAGTGTGTTTTCGATTATTCATGATTAGCTTGGTTACCGTAAGATGTGTGCACGATAGGTGCCACATCTGTTGACCGACAATTACAAACATCAACATTTTGCATCTGCTGTTCCTTTTCTTCAACATTATTCCAGGACTGGTCCACAGTTTTTAAAGCAAATCATCACAGAGGATTAGAGTTGGGTGCTTCATTACACTCCGACACTAAACAAGCATCACATGAATGGAGACCCAAAAATTAGCCACAGCCAAAAAAAAAGTGAAAACATCCCCATATGTTCGAAAGGTTATGCTGACAGTCTTTTTCGATTCTGAGGGACAGAATGTTTACAGTCAACTTATGTGCCAAGGAGCAACAATCAATGCCGAATCTTACTGTGAGGCTTTAAAAAAATTGCGTAAAGTCATTAAAGATCGAAGACCCTGAAGATTGAGCAATGGGGTCGTTTTTCTTCACAACAACGCTACTTCTCATTCAGCTCATGTGACAAAGAAATTACTGCAAAAATTCAAGTGGGAAGTGTGGTCTCATCCACCTTACAGCCCTGACCTAGCACCCTGCAACTACCACCTGTTTGGTCCTCTCAAGCAAGACCTGGGAGGGAAGTTTTTCACTAATGATGATGAACTGAATTAAGTGGTCTTTAAATGGCTGAAGGAAATTGGACAAAATTTTTTCAGAGTAGGATTGAAAGACTTGTTGCAAGGAATGAAAAGTGTTTAGAAAAATTTGGTGATTATGTTGAAAAATAGATAAAAATATGTAGCTTTTTGTTCAATAAAAAAAATTGTCTTATAAATATGTATTTGTTTCATAGAGAGGGTGTAACTTACTTTCCGATCCTCCCTTGCACCAAAATCAAATAGATGAGATTCTATCTTATAGATTAATACATTTTAAAATAAATTAGAAACATAAAAGCAAATTTACAGGCCTGTAATTTATCATTTACTGATCCAACTACAATTACACCATTGTGTTCAGAAGTCTGACTTCAAGTAACATATTAATTAAACCTATAATATGCTAAGTATTGTTCCCTACAGCACTTAAACCACTCGCCATGTTATTATGTTCTGTATTCAGGAGGGTAACATATATTTTATATGCATACATTTTTAGATACCTCGTAAGTGGATTTCTTCTTTCATGACTGGCTCTAACAGTAATGGAATAGTTAAAGAAACTAAATGAAATGAATTACTTAGTCATTTGAGAGGGTTGCAGATGTCAGTTTGTTAAAATTAAGATCATATGTAACAGTCCTAGATTATTATTTGATTGAGGTATTATGTAAAGAGTATAAAAAGACCGTAAAAAAGTTAGATCCCAGTGAATAAATGTCTGATTATGTAAGAAGTAACACTGAAAAATGTTAATATCTTAATAATTGGTGTCTATCCCAACCAGTGATGTATATTTAAGGTCAAGTATAATTTACAGAATAATTGACACCAGGTGCTGACTAATGATGCAAGTAGGAAAGAAATAATTATAATGATTGATTTTAGTGGTTGAGTAGAATTAAAAAAATTGCAATGAAGTAACTGGTCCCCACAGTGAACACATTATCAGCTAACAAAATCTCTAAAATGAATTATTGACTGTTTGGTTATTTGACAGAAATTTTTTCTAAAAATAATGCATGTTAGAGTTTAAAGAGGTGAGGAATGTGGATCAGAATCATTATTTAGTGTGAGGTCTAACGGTCTCATTCATATAATATTAAGAGCTGCTTTAAATTATTAGGAGAGCAAAGGACAAAACTCTGTCAAAAAAATAAAATACAATTTAGAAAGCCTAGGATATGATTCAGCAACATTTTTTTACAAACTCTAAGTGGTAGATAAATTAAATCCTTTAATAAGAGGAACCCTTCAAGAGATATAAGATCCCTTAAAATAGTGTATAGATCCTAATATGAAGCAATCTAAGCCATACTGGTATCAAGTTAACAATTTGATACAGGAAAAGAAAATACTGTATAATAAATGCTTAACCAAGAGAGGTATAGAAGAGAGGAGAGCATACATGTGACTGAATTACACTGTCAGGAAAGAAGTAATGTATGCAAAATATACTTATGGAAGAGAACACATGATAAAGTCGATTTTTATATGGGCAATTCACTTTTCCAGGATGCTTGGAACACTCTTCCTTCTCCAGTCAAAAAGTTTACACGGATCTGATAGAAGGGAAAATGTTTTGAGAAATTGCTTATGAAGGAGAGAGATTATTTTAAACACCTTGATTACTTGTCATCTAGAGGAAATATAAACTCTGACTAGATTATAACAGTAAAGGAAATAAAAAAAGTTATAAGAAAATTAAAAATAATAGTCAGCCGGTACAGGAGGTATTCATATCGAGCTTATAAAAAATGAAATTTTAATAGTAATGGAATATTTAGCAAATCTTTTCCAACAATGTATCAATGGGGAAGAAATCCCACTAAAATGGAAAGAGAATTAAATAATAACAATTATTATTGTTACAATTATTATTGTCGTTTGCTGGTGGGAAGGCTGCATGGGCAAATATTAGCAAGGAGGTTTGAAAACCAGATTACGAGGTATGATCAAAAAGTATCTGACCTTAATTTTTATTACACTAACCGGTTGTAGCATGGGAGGGTGACTGTAATCAAGTATGATCTTGACTTGTAGTGATTGTGTATGATTCACTGTTTTGCTGCCATTGCAGGAGCCAGTCATTGCTTAGTAGATATGAAAGTAAAATATGAGAGTAATGTTTGTCATGTTTCATTTCCATTCAAAATTACTGAACGGTTGAACAGAGAATCTGCATTTAATTTTGTCAAAAACTTGATAACATGGACAAGATGCAACAGAGACAATAAGGAAGATTCAAACAGCATTTGGTGATCAAGCTATGAGAGTTAAACAAATTAAAGATATCATCATTTCCAAGATGGCCAAACGTCTGTCAAAAGTGACAAACACTCTGGCAGATCTTCCACCAGCAAAAATCCCAAAAAAATTGAGTAACTGTGACAGATGGTGATGAATAGAGAGCTTAAAGATAAAGTAGGAATTTCATTTGGCTCAGAATAATCGATTTTAACAGTTCTCAGGATGTGATGGATAACAGAAAAATTTGTCCCAAAAACTCTCATTCAGAACTAAAGTAAAACTGTCTGCAAGTTGCATAAGTTAATGCTGAAATAAGTTAATAATGATCCTGATTTTATGAAAAAAATTATAACTGAAGATGAAACTTGGATCTATGACTATAACCCTGAGACAAAGGCAAGGTTATCCTTTTGGAAACTCCAAGTTCTTCTCACCAAAAGAAGCCAGGCAATCATGAACAGATGTGAAGGTCATATTGACAGTTTTTTTTTTTTATTTTCAAGGTATGGTTCATCATAATTGTACTCCTCAAGTACAAACTCTCAATAAAGAGTATTATGTAACTGTTCTTCATTGACTAAGAGATACTGTTTGATGTAGGAAAAGTTTTGGGAAAATAGCTAGTGGAAAATTCATCATAACAGTACTCCAGCTCATGCATCACAACTTATCCAGAGATTCTTGACAAAACAAGTGAATGAACATTTTCAGTATACTCCTTACTTGCTAGACATGGCTCCCTGCAATTGAATCTTGCCTTTATAAAAGAACAATGTAAAATTAACAATGAGTACTATTGTGATGTGGCAGAAATAGAGTGAAACTAGCAATAAGGAGAAAACATACTGAATCTTTCTCAAAATGTGTAATTCTTGTGCCTGACAGTGACTCCCCTAAAGTTGGGTAAGGAAGTCTTGCCACACCTACCTTACAGACTCAACCTTTCAGTATGAGACATTTATTTTGTTTGGTCCTCTTATATAGTTTGCATACCAATCTGCCAAATACCTGGACATTTGGTTTGATAGAACGCAGCTCTTCACCACCTACAGAAGGTAACGGAGAAGTCTGGACCAGTCATTGTGGACCTGAGCAAGCTGATGTCTACAAGGAAGTGGCCACAGATGATCAAGAGGTGGTTCCTCATGTCGGTCATGTATGTGGTTCCGGTTTGGGTTGAAGCCCTGGACTGATCGCGAACAGGCTGGCCTCCTTACAAGTATCATGCAGTGGTTAAAGTCGTGGTGGTATACCGCATGATGTCATGGGATGCAGTTGAGGTGATTGCAGGTGTCCCCCCCCCCAGGTCAAACTTCGCACACAGGAACTAGTGCGTATGCAGGAAGGTATGCCGAAAGGCGCTGCACAGCAACTGCTAGTGCAAGAATGGCAAGAAATGTGTGGGGTGCCTCAACAAAGGGTGCATGGACACAACAGTTGAAACTGCGCGTAGCCCGTTGGATTCAAAGAAGACACTGTGAAGTGACATATCATCTCACAATTTCTCTCTGGTCATGGGGAATACGTATCTTATTTAATAAATTCAGGCGACAACGTGCCCTGAGCTATATATATTATGGCCAGGTAGATACTCTGAACCACACTTTTTATGAGTGCGACAGGTGGGGATTGCCAAAGACTGATGGACCTGCACCAGCTGACACCAGAGAATATTATAGAGTACATGCTTCAGGGGAGCACGCAATGGGAAGAAGTATCTACACTGGTCACAGACATCCTGCAGACCAAAATGGAGGAGGTGAGAGCATGGTGGGGGGGGGGAGTAACCAACGGTCCGTTCCTCTTGCAGACACCCCCGCAATAGACTGGTTAAAGTTTTCTTTGTTCTTTTGTATAGTTTTTACTATTTAATAATGTGTATGATTTAGGCTAGTTTGTTCATGTTTGTATTTCATGTGTTGCTGAAAATGCAACCTAGATGTAATATTTGCCTTGTTTGTAAACTAGAGCTATATCTAAAGTATGTTACTAGTGACTAACCAACTGATCTTTGAGAAAGAATGATCTGGTAAAGTAGAAGAAAATGAAATTGACATTTTAGATGAATATGATTGTGGAGGGGGCAATATCCGCTCATCCTAAGCATAGATTAAAACTGTCTGCAAAATTTGGTGATCATGTTGTTTATGCAAACTTCTCAACGTTTTAGTACCTGATAGTTAGGAGCAGGCTATTTCAAACCCAGAAAGTAGTAATATGTGATGGAAGAATTTAAAAGCCTAGAAGATAACAAAAAATGGAATCGAAACTGAATATAATCTGACTGAGAAGAGGATAATTCTCCACCAAAGGAATTACATAGAAAGCCTTGTAGAAAATATGTAGTTAAGGAAACCAAATTTATATTATATGAAGAATATTGAGGAGATGTGTTAGAAATACAACCAAGGAGTTGTGTTAGAAGTAATATGGGTTGTTTGTAACAATCAGAACATCTGTTCAAAAGTAAGGAACGTTGTAGCACACCATTCATGATTCTTTATACTATTGTTAAATGATTTTATGTAAAATAATATTATAATAATAAAATACATATCTTTATGTATGTGATGAATTCTTTTATTTTAACAGTATGATACTCTACTTGGGTTGTGATTACATCACCACACAACCAAGTTTAACAAGGACTGTTCAAAGACTTGCTCTTTTTTCTTGTACAGCAGCTGCAGGGTTAGCATATTGCTAGAGTTAATTATTTACAGTCTTGTCAGTAATAATATTCATAAACATAACTACACCAATTATTCAGAATATCCCATGAGGAAACAAATGTACTTCAGGAATGCCATCTACAATTATGAAAATTGTAAAATAAATAATTTTCACAAATGCGGGTTCAAAAACATTCACTTTTGGACAGTTTCATTATCATCCTGACACATAAAGAATGCAAATAACTACTCACAGAATAAACATTTTCAAATCATCTCTTTGAAATAATCATAAAACACAGATCTTCCACATAGAAAAGTTACGACTCAAAGCACAATGAAAATGTTAAATCTACAAATATACTAATTTCAGAAAAAGAAAATATCCTGCACAATGCAGAATAGGTACTTATAAGCAAGTTAAAATAAAATTAAAAAATGAAAAGGAAATAAATTAATGATTTTATTTCTTGCAAAATAATTTACATCAAGCTTAATACTATTTTACAAAATTAATATTAAAATTAATTAATATTAAAATGAAAAATATCCAAATTGGATATTTTTCATTTTAATATCTTTTGTTGATGTTAGTCTTATGATTAGTTGACTTTCAAGATAAAAGATAGAATACAAAACAAGAAATTAGGTACTTCTTAAGGTTACCTGTCTAGGAGATACCAGCATATATTTGATACAACAGAAAAGTTATTTTGTTTACAGCACATAATAAATAAATAGTAAAATTTAATTAATTATTATTTACTTTCCATTGCATATCATAACTGTGCTTGTACATTATTCCACTGTATAAACAGCATAGTGGTTATGCTTAGTTTTATAATTAAATTTTGCACTCATTAAGATGCAGAGTAGAACAAAAGTGCAATTTAAGGGTACTAAATCAGATTAAGCCTATCACTAGATGATAGAAATATTTTGATAAAATCTAAATTGGGTGTTCAGTGAGAATAGACTACATGTGAAAAAATAATCCAGTATAATCATTATCCAGCAACCATTTATTTAATGCACTTCTAAAATCACCTACTCGCTTAATGTGTGACATAAGGGGCACTGTCCCTAAGCATACAAAGAATTACATGTATATAGAATCTATGGTATATTTCTTTATGGGGTCTAGGTCAAGTATATCCATCAATTTAAATTATAGTTACTATTATGTGAACTGATCACTTTTGATGTAAAATATTTCAAGAACTTTATAAAAATATAAATATCTCAACGGAGGGAACCCACTCTTTCTAAACAAAACCAGTGAAGGATGAGTACAGGATTTTTAGCTATTGTCCATATTATAAATTTCTGACTAAATGTAAGTTTAGTGGTTTAGTTTGTGAGAGATAAACACCTGCTCATACCACAATCCCATATTGAAATACACTTTGAACGCATAGTATGACATACTCATACAGGCTGGGTATAAACTATGGATAAAGTATAATTTACAACATATGATAAGAAGCTCTTCTCATAAATGTGTAATATGCTAACTCCAGTTCAGTTAGGAGTCTTATTATTATGCCAAGATATTTGCCATGGTTATCTTCTGCAATCACACTATATCCACAGGCTACTGCTATGCATCCAATAGTGAGCATTTTGAAGATCAGCGCACACACTTACGTGAAACCATAGGTTAACTTTATGAAAGTCCTTGTAAACCAAATGTGAAAGAAGATGCCAAGCACATCATTGCCAAATCATCAGCAAATGCTGTGAACTTACTGTGGGAAATTTTCCTTTAGACAGGACATTAATGAAGATTAGGAACAGTTCGGTTGAGAGTCCTGAGCCTTTTACACTAGCATTATTCAGTTTACTTAAAAGAATATTGTGCCTTACAGTATTGAATGCTTTTCTGATGTCAAGGAAGAGGGTTCTCATCTTTATTAAACCCCTGTAAATAGATGCTATAAGATATAACACTGGGTCTTCCGTTTTGAGCTATTTTCTAAATCTTAATTTTTTTACTAAGGTAATTAATTTTTGTATGGAAGCTAGATAGTTGTTGCTTAACAAGTTTTTCAAAAATATTTGCAGACAGATAGAAGAGAAATTGGTCTGTAGTTTCTGGGACAATCTCTGTCTCCTGACTTATGAATTGGAACAATAAATTCTTTTCTAATACTGTGGGTAAATTCCTTTAGCCACGCTCATATTATGGATGAGCTTACCATATTTTTTTGGGTCCAACCCAGGACATATTTTTGAGATTACTTAAAAGTTTACTGAAACATTAAACTCTATTTATTCAGTTGTATTTTTCACTAGACATGATTTTTTTTCAGAAATGGTTTGTTTGTTTTAATTACATCATAAAATTCACAATAAGAAAGTTCTAAATTAAAAAACATTTAGCGGATGTTTAACAGTAGATACTGAAAGTCTACCCCTTTCTGCAGACCAAATGTTCCCTGTAATTGAAAAAACTCTCTCAACTGGAGCAGATGTCCCAGGCAAAGACATCACAAACTGAATCATTTTAGAAATATTTTAACATGAAATATCAGTCTTTTGAAACACCTTAAAAATTGCTTTTCGCTTCTCTTCAATAATATCTGGTACTTTTTCAGAAGTTGAACCACAACTTACTCTTTGGTTTTGAATTACCTGGTTCAACAATGTACGTTCATCAAATAGGTCATCAATATTTATGGAATCTTTTATAATTTCATTAACAACTTGTGCATTCTCTTCTAAATCAGACCAGGCAATTTCAGTTTGTAAATTTATCCACTGAAACTACTAACTTTATCAAAACTGGTTCTCCACAACTCTAAGTATTGGATACTAGAATTTTAAAAATTGTCTATGCTTGAGAAGAATTTTTGTTCCTGAACATCATTATTTTCTTTTAGAGTGCATAGCAATTCTTTGGCATAAGATAGTATAAATTTGTGGATTTTTCTTTCTTAAGTTGACAAATTAATTCAGAATATGTCTGAAATGCTTCTGTTGCTGTGGTAGAATTAGCTTCCAATTTCAGAACTAAATTATTAAATAATTGCAGAGTACCATAAAAAATTTCAAAAACATTTCACTTGCTAGATTTTCAAAAAAATTAAATAATAATTTTGGTCATTTGTCACAAGATAAGAAGTATAATTTTAGGCTATCAGAGATGGAAAGAATTTTTTCTATTGCAGGTAACAAACTAAGGAATCTTTTGTTGCTATGAGATAATCCTTTTTTGTAATCTGTTTTCAAAAATTCACAGAACTCTTTAAGTTTCATTGCTCTTACGGTATAAGAAGTTTTTCTCGGAGGATCAATTCGGTTCCTTGCTCGGGAATCAAACCTGAACATCAAATGGTTGGACAGGCTCTCCTCCTGCAGTACACTCCAGTTGCAGTACTCAGCGATATGTTCCTGGGTTACAAATGCCAGAACAATGTGAAAATATTTATAAATTTTTATAACAATAACTTCTGTATCCAAGGACAGAGAATCATATGTTGTGTGTACTTAATTGTGTACAATGGGGTGAACAACCAATTCCTAAAATAGGTCTATCTAAATCACTTTGAACTTTTCTGAACACATTTTCATTTCCCTTTCTCTTCACATCACCAAAATTACTGTTTGTTATACTACTGATAACACTAACCTTTCTTCAAGTTTGTATTTTTTCACACACTGCAAAAGATACAGAGTCAAAATTTGGGCAATTTCACCTGACAATTCATCAAAATTATAATTTAACTTGAATTCCCTCCTCCAGACTGAAATATCTTACAACAGTCGGAACAAGTTTTACTTCACTTCTGTTTTAGCTATTTATCGTTACTGTTACATAATTAATGTTTTCCAAAGAAAGTAACACATTATAAGTATAAATGGCAAAATAACATTAACAATAACTGCCTTGATTTTGATTCTAGCAGATGAAAATTTTGGGTCATATAACTTTTTAACTTTTTTTCCCTTCAGTTTAGATGTACAGTTTGATGTTTTGAAATGAGTTCATGTCTAGAAGCGTGGTATGAAAATGTAGCTTCTTTAGCAGCACACTCTAGATCACTTTTATTGTTATTCCCATCTTTGGCTTAAAAAAATCTCTTATGTTTGCCAAAGCAGTAGCATAAAAAGTACTCCTACATTTAGCTGTTTTCATGTGGTCTTCAACATCACCCTTCCTTTTATGTGCAACAGAAAATTCTCCAGTACATAGTGTGCAATAAACACGCTCATTGTTACTGTCAATTTCACAATTTCAAAAATTTGTATTCTTGTTGCAGGTTAACATTAAAAACACATTTTCTTTTGACTGTTACTAAACAATGAGACAAAATACAAATAGGGATAAAATTATTAAAAACATGTAGATCACTTACGTCACACACAAAAACATCATAAACACATTGTCCCCGTTGTGTTGCCAAATGACTAAATAAAAAGTTGTGGCAAGATTGATAGCCATGCCTCTGTCAAAATTGATGTCAGTGCTTGCTCAAAGTTGGCTGAGAGATACACGGCCATAAGAGAATGTTTAAATACGTGATGTCGAAATTTAAAAAAATCCTTGCGTCATAAAATTCTCAAACCCTAGACATTCCTGCAACACCAGACAGTACTAAAAAAACAGGACTGCCTTGGCTAATCCTGGAAGTATGGTAGGTAAGACTAATTATGGGTAAATGCTAGGACTTCAGTGATGTGTTCAATTCTAATTGTTTACGCCATTGCGGAAAGTTGCGTTATTTCCAATGAATTCAAAGTGAGGGTTGGGTCTTGCTGTTGCTACAGGCTTGCTAAATTTATTACTCTGTTTCTCCCATCTGTTTCTCTGTTTCTGTGTTTTTTTCTCCCATTATTTATTGCTGCCCTCATAAACACCCTTTTTCTTATCGTTCCCATACTAATACATGCAAACATCTCTTGTTTTTTACACACACACTCTCCTGTCCACTGCTTAGGTTTGTTTCCCCCTACTTCTCACCACGCCATACTTTTTATATTCTAGTCCAGGCTTTCACGTTGTGCGGATCCACAAGCCTGATCCTCCAGCCTTGGAGGATCAGCTTGCAGTTGTCTGTCTCGTATAATGTTTAAATACTTTCGTCATCTTCGTACTCTCATAAACGTTGTGGTATTTCTCCGTCGAAATATTCTCTATTTCTACTCGTCAGTGTTTCATGATTTCACCGATCTCTATGTTTTGTTTTGCCTCGTTTCTTTGTTGTTAAGTTAATCTTCAAATTCAGTATATTACGTCTCTCTTGAAAGTGTTTCAATCGCTACAAACTGCCAATTCAATCGACGCCAAATCTTCTCCAGCTGCTTACTACAATTTTATCGATGCAGAATTTCTCCAAACTCATTGCTACAAATCTGAGACGCCAAGTCCTGCTCAACCTCTAAACCACTTTTCACCTCTGTATTCTTGATACACCATTGCAGCCTACCCCATAGAATTAACCGTATGTATTCATATGTACTTTCATTCACGAGTTCATCCTTTGCTAATATTCATGTGTGATACAGGCAAGTTCAAATTATTATTATTTATATTAAACGGTTATGTGATCTTTTTTCATGTGTAGCACATTTTATGTGTTATTAAATGCAAACTATCGTTCTTATCAAATCTACTTGTAATTTTCAACTACTTCAGAATTATAAAACATATGTGCGATATATTTCATATATTATTATTGATAACTATTCTTATATTTCGGGTTGTTCATCAAAAGTTTATGTTCAAACGTCAGTTACTCAGAGTAAATTACCTTTACTTGAAATTTTTATTGTAATTAACGCTATCATTTAATCTAATTTAATTTGTTATTCGCAGAGATTAATTCTTAGCTAATTCATGTACTGAATTCATATTACGTTTCTTGCATTAATCTAAAGAAAAGCTTCAAGAAAGCTTATTTACGAAAATGAACTCTATTTATATGTTCTCTTAGTTCAATTTGATTATTGTAATTAACCTTTTTTATACTGGAATATTATCATGGCTTCTTTTTCTACAATAAACTAGAATTGCTAGTTTTAATCATTTAATAAGTTTCTTGTTCATAAATTAGGAAAGGCCAGTGCCAATAATAAGAATTGTAATTTATTTTTCTAAGTTAATGACATTTGTTCATTGCTAATTTTAATTATTACAGACTGTGTCAGTAATGCAACAGTTTCCAGTTACACTACTTCCTTTGATGTTATGTTTATAAGTATCTAATTGTAAATAAGGTGTTTTATGTTCTCTTGTTTTCAGGCTTTGTTCAATTGTAGATTTTCAGATTGATTATTTGAAATATGTATTTATAATTTATTATTATTTTTCATATGCTGATTTCAGCTGATATTTCTTATATAAAACTAAGTTATGTTTATTTCATAATTTCTTTTAATTTTTTTAAGGTTATGATCTAACATAAGTTCAGTTGTTTTCTTTCTAATTAAAGTCCAATTTCTTTTACCCAACACTAATCCCTTCAGTACCTGGTGCCTTTTTCGATTTTAATGATTTGACAATATCTGAACATTGAAGAAAGATAAACTTTACTTTACTTGACCAAATAATAAATTATTTGATGAAATTTTTTCATCTAAATTTAAATAAAACTAAATTATTTAATTATTCGCTTATTTTACTAGCGAAGATAATTAAAAAAGCTCATATAAACATGGGTAAAGAGCTTACGTCTAGCGGAAAATTTCGTCCCGATTCCTGGGCAGTAAAATAAAACCGTACTGTAATTATATGAACTCAAATTAAGGGCTTCTCATGGTTTTTGACCTGACAAATTGAATAAAACAGGTTCCAGAACCATATCTCCTGTAGTTTTCGTAATATCTGACGTAAAACGGAAAAATTAACTATTTAATTTTTTTTTAATTTGCCAATTATTACAACAAATAAAAACATTTGTAAAAATTATCAAAATTGACACTTAATTTTACACAAAAACACTATATACCGGTAGCTATTTTGATTTCAATGGAATCATCTTCAGTAGTATAATATTAACAAAATAATAAAAATCTTAACATTAATAAACAGTATTTTTGATCGAAAAGGAGAACAGGTAGCTTCAACGAAGTTTAATAAACACGTAGATCTTCGCATAACACTGGATCAGGAACGGCAAGGAATAATAATACAAATTACCATCACTAAGAAAAAGGCAAAAAATTACAACCTATCCTAAAAAATTACTCCAGTTACAAAAGATATAGTTGATCTATATATTCTTCAAAGCTTCTTAAGTACACCAGCTTCATTAATGTCCTTAAAAAGGGTGTTTCTTAAAAGTAGCAGTGATCTACGTGTAATTAACATCTGTACAACTAACAGTTGTCGTTTATGCATTAATAATAAGCATAACGAACAGAACTATCAATTCAATCCGTGCATATTAAGTAGAAGAAAAAGTTCGCTGTAAGAAAAAATTGCGAGTTCGTCATCTTATATCGACAAATATCGAAGGGTAAAAGGCAACTTTGAAATTTAGTATAATCCATTAAAAAATTTTACAAATATACAATGCCAATACGATCTTGTAGGAAGCTGTGCACAACATTTGCTTGTTCGTTCCCAACGAAATGGAGAACGAATGTGTAATGGTTAATATTGAGGAATGAAATCGACAGTATCGTTATTAGAAAACCGAAGTAATCGTAGAGTACTCTAATCGATAAAGTTGCATTTTCTACGCGAAGTATAGTGTGGTGAAAGTTAGGTTATATATTATTTTGATTAACACGTGTATGAAGTTAAAGTTTTTAATTAAAGAAACGTCTTTGTTAAACAGAGGTAGACTATTCATACAACTTTTCTTTTTGTGAGTTTTATTAAACAATCAGTTTACATAAGTAACTAGATTATTACAAAGTAGGAAATTGTTGTTACAACGTTACCATCTTGCAGGTTCATTCGTTTTAAAATATGTAGTTAAATTAATTACCGCCAACTCTTCATTTTCATAGTATTAATTGTTTTCGCAGTATTTCACAACTGTTGAATAAAAAATTTGTTTCACTGCAGTTTCCAATTTCAATTAAATCAAAGTGTATTCCTGTCAACTATGTCAAATAGAAAAATAGGTTTGCTGTTTAATTACTTTTGTGATAACAGTGGAAAATGAAGAAGTACTTTTGTAAGATACAATTAATCCTTACTTACTAAAGAGCAGAATATGCTGGAATGAAGTCTATATACATCTTTAGTCAGTTCCTTGACATTTTAATTATTTCAGTCTTAAAATTTAAAGCCAATAAACCTTCAACCAGCTGATACATTTTAAAATTTAATTACATTAATAAACTAATTACAATTAAGGTAATTAATTGTGAGCGGTTACTTGACAAGTAAAATTTTTTCATACTTTAATATTTCGTAGAAGATATGCTTAGGATCTGAAAACACAAAATCTAGATTTTAGACTTGTGTAAGGTCAAAGTTCACACCATTCATCAGTATTCTAATGAATTGTCTATCAGTATATTGAGTTATTTAGATCTGTTCAGCTGCCAATCAGTTGTGTGGAGAGAGGTTAGGGTTAAGTTTGCAGTTACAATAAGGGCTATGGTTGGAGTTAAAGATAAGATTAGATTTGTGTGGAGAGAGGTTAGGGATAAATTACCCAGATATGGCCATACGTAACACCATTTCATTGGACATTTGGCTGAAAATTTGCTTAAACAGAAATATAATCACTACAGAGAGAGAGAGAGAGACTGCACCACATGGATAATCAGCTTACAAAGAGCACTGTCAGTCATCTTCCAACGACTGACTCAAGTCTGATTTTGACAACTATTAAGGTTAGTTTATGATTTATTCCTCTCTTCACGAAACTCTAACCTTAATATCTCTCCACAAAATGAATTAGCATCTGAACAGGTCATAAAACCATAACTCATAAAACTGATTGCTAATTGACTAGTGTACTGATATGATGACAACCCAGCATGGATTGTAACCTTGGACAAGTCGCACACTGTCCAAACCTACTTTCCAACATCCTGATCCTAAGCATACCTGCTGTGGTATAGTAAATTATGAAAAAAAAAATTAAATTGATGACGTAGTTGCTCAGAATTAGCACATTAATTTTCATAATGCAATAAACATGAAAATTACATTATACGCCCACATACAAAAAACAGTAGTATACTACACCCAACAAGAAAACAGTGTGACTTCTTATGTACTTTCCCTCCAGCGTCATTTAAAACTATTAGGTTTGTTCAGTTTTTATACATATCAAACAATTTATTTAATTTAACTTTCTTAAAAAATTGCCATTTTAGTATTAAAGCTCTCTGCTAGTCAATGTGGAATACATACCCAGTATTGCAATTAAATTATCCTGAACACAAAATATTTTTAATGATCTGTACATATAGATACATTGGAAAAATTATTGTTCAATTATAAAAAAAAGGTAGCAGTAATACTTAATGTGGAAGAAATGTTTCTTTCAATAGCCAGTAAGTTGTAAACAACTGTCCAGACTTCTTAGGTATGTGGAATTTTAGAATATTCATATTGTTCAAACAAAATATAAATGATTTGTACCATTTTTCCAATATAAGGATTTTTTTTAAAGAGGTGGAGGAACCCATTTACGGGCGCTGAATCAGTGTCAGACTCACTAACAGGTTCTGCAAGATGATTTAGGTGCATATGTATTCTTGCGCACTACCGACTAAACCTCCACCCTTGGCTACCCCCTTCCTGGTATAGCTGGTGTGCATTTCATCAGGAAGTAGGTAATACTCCCACACACAATCAAACACCACACAGAAAGTCACACTCACGAACAGGATCGCATAAGGCAAAAGCGCATCACACTTGCAATACAACATAACAGCAACCACAAACTGCACATGTCGCACACATCCATTCCCTTGACAACAACCACATTCATCAAAACTTACTTCAGCATACAACAAACAGTGACACACCAATCACACACCATGCACATACAGTCACATCTTAGACACATTCCTCAACAACAAACACACTCATAAACAGTCACTGACATACAACATAACACAGGCCAACATCAGATAACAAAGAGGAGTGCCCCTGACCTCATAATGCCCAGGCGACCCCCACTTGTACAGGAGATCCCCTAGGCATTCAGCCGAGAGCCTGTCCTCCCAAATACCCTTTGGCAACCCCTTTTCTTCACCTGCCCCTGTGGGATTCCTCCCAGGTGTACAGCTGTAGCATTACCTTCCTGGCCAACATTGCTACGGCCTTCCAATTACTTGCACTCTCAAGTATGATACATATTCCTGCTGCCTATTGCATGCAATGCTTCACTTCTGTGATCCTCGAATCTGGGACAGCTGAAAAAATGTGGTACACTCTCATAAACTGGACAACATGGGGAGTAGTCAAGTCCAAACCTATAAAGGTACTCTCTAATCCTTCCATGGCCTGTCAGAAACTGTGTAAGACCGTAATCCAGTGAGTCACTGGTATGTCCGCACCAACCCTCAAGGTCCCTCATCATGCAGTACGTCCATTGACCCCTCTCACTGCCATCCCACTGCCTCTTGCCATTCCCTTCTCAAATTTTCCATGATGGAACAGGCCAGTCTCCTTTTTACAGCAGGTGCTAGAGCACCTTGTTCTTTCATCCTCTTCCTATGAAGAATCTCAAGATATACCAGTAATATTCCTGCTAAGTTTCCCACAGCCTTGTGGGAAACTGTGCAGTACACTGCTATGATTCGGAGACAGCTCCTTCTTTGTATCACTTTTGACAGCACCCCTATATTTGCCATATTTGGTAACTACTCCCTAGACTTTGGCACCATATAGGAGCACAGAGCACATGAAGCCAGACAGCAGCCTCCTCCTCTGCTGGCTGGGTCCCCCATTATTTGGTAGCAAACAAGCTATTAGCTTCACTTTTTCTGCCAACTTCGCATCTACCCATACTCCAAGATACTTTATGGAGCCTTCGAAACTATCGTCTGACCCTCAAGGGCCATTTTCAAAGTTGATCTTCCTTTGGTAGTTGTTATAACAATGTCCTCAGTCATGTCTGCAGCCCCTTCTCCCGTCATATAATCTCTAATCGCAGCATAGGACTCCTGTATTCAAGCAACGGACTCCCTCAGTGTGATCCAAAGGGTCAGTCCAAGGACCGACCCTTTGGGTACTCCCCTACCTATATGCCATTCAACCACTCCTCTGTTGCCTTGCGGATGAGTTTGGAGCCATTAAGATAAGAAAGGATTATCCTTCGAAGGTATGGGGGAACCCTCCTGTTCACCAGCACAGTCCTGATGGCATCATGGGCCACACAATTAAAAGTGTTGCGGACTTCCAATGCCACGAACACACATAACTTCTTCTCACCATCCTTACAATCTCCTCCACTGTATCTAAGCCTGACCTCCCTCTATCCAAAAAATCCAAATTGTTTGTTCAAAAGCCCTCCTGCATCCTCTATAGCTCTGGACAACCTGCTGCAGTGTATGTTCAAATATCTTAGATATTGTGTCAGTCATTGCCATAGGTCATAGTTTTCTTTCTTTTGCCACAAATTGCACAGCTGTAACTGTAAGTTCTTTGTAATAAATTTTTGTAATCATGGAAAGACTTCGTGGACACTTTATGTATAATGGTCAAATCTCATCTGCTATGCATTAATTATAATCACTGTCACCAAAATACTTGAGTACACAGATCTGTATACCCTTTCATTAGTAGTATGAAACATGATGAATGAAGCATTACCAATCATCTAAGCACTTTATAGGCTGTTCTTTTTTAATCTATATATTGGTGCAGCACACAAAGTAACGTAAGCTGTTAACTGACCAGCATTCCGGCTGCAAATTGTAAATCCACATGCCTGATTAAAGGCTATGTAACTTCCTTACAAGGTCTCTCACAGTAGCATCCACGGCTACTGTGCTGAGAGCAATGAATTTTTGTTTACAGCAGATCTGACCCAGAGTTCCCCATTGCTTTAGAATGCAGCCAACTCTACTATGTTTCAATTATCACCTCCAACTCAACTGATTATCACTATATATATATCACCTCTGCAAAAAGCAGCATCACAGGCATCTGATATGACTTTGGAGCATTGGTATGGCCTGGTAGCAGTGTTTAACAAAGTTTAAACTAGGCTAGTAGAAATATAGATTAACTCATTTCCCAGGTTTGGCACAGCATAAAAGACTGTTGATGCTACTTATGCATGTTGTGAAAATTTTCTGGCAAGTTAGTCCATTGGTGAACATTTTTTGAGTTCGTTGTATTATTATAATAATTAAAATTAAATTTTTAATTTCTATGAGTTTTTGAATTTATTTCAGGTATTTATAATATATTATTATAAATGGTTACAATGACTGAGGAAGATGATGAACCTATGTCTGATAATGATATACCCGAAAATGTACACAATAGGTTGCTTGGAGCCATTTCACACTTATATAAACAAAAGAGGTAATGCCTGGTGTGTTGTGTTTGTGTTTTTTCCTTAATTGTTGAATGTAGTGTGATGTTTCTGAGAAATAACTGAAAATTATGATTTTCATGATAGACAGTGAGAATAAATAACATGTTTATTTTTATAACAAACTGACTGTAATTTTACTTCGATCAAAAAATATTTTCAATATTACTAATCTTCAATTATAAGTGCCACATAGTTCACAGAGCAACTACTACAGAACACTATATTTTACCTTGAGGCTTGGTCCAGGACTACTGGTTTCACATTTTCAACCGACAAAACGAAATGTGTAGTCTTTTCTCAGTTACAAAACTGCAGTTGCTATTCTGCAAGTTTTTCTGAACAGAGAGCTTATTGGTATCTCTCCTTACATCAAGTTTCTAGGTTTGATTTTTGATAGCCGTCTTACTTGGGTCAAACATATAAAGGAATTAAGGACAAAATGTTCCAAACTTTTAGATATGATGCGGGTCCTTAGTAACACCAATTGGGGAGCCGATCGGTCATGTATGTTACGTTTTTACTATTCCCTTGTTCATTCCCATTTAGATTATGGTTGTGTCACCTACTCTTTGGCTCGTCAAACTGTGCATAAAATGCTGGAAGGTGTACATCATGCTTTTCTTTGGCTTGCCACAGGTGCATTTAGATCAAGCCCTGTCACAAGCTTACTTGTAGACTGTGGTGAGCCATCACTTTTGGATAGACGAGACCAGCTTTTGTTATCTTATTTTGCCCGTCTCAAAGGACAGCGAAATCACCTGGCTTCTGACTCAGTTCTTAGAAATCCTAATTTAAGAAAGTATGAGGACCGTCCATGCTGTACTGCAGCTGTAGGTGTCCGTATCCAACGTCTGCTGCAGCATATAAATGTTGACACTTCGTCATTCTTTCCATCATGTCCGTGCTCATATCCTCCGTGGAGAATAAACCTTGTAAATTTTACATTTGACCTTACGACATACGATAAACAATCAACACCACCTACTGTTTTCAGGCAAATGTTTCAGTTTGTTCTCACCATGATGAACCCAGACGCGGTGATGTACACTGATGGATCGAAACAAGACGATACCTTTGGTTGTGCTTTTGTTGTCAATGAAAGAACTTATATGTTTGGTCTACCCGGTATTACGAGTGTGTTCACCGCTGAACTACTCGCTATAAATAAGGCTCTAAATATCATTAACCCTAAGTATAGAAACATTCTTATTTGCAGTGACTAGTGTAGTGCTCTCCAGGCGTTAGAAAACTTTTATTCCAAACATCTTGTCATCATTAAAATTTACAGTGCAATCGCTGAGTTGAATAATCGCAACACAGAAGTAAGTCTTTGCTGGATCCCTAGCCACGTAGGGATTTCAGGTAATGAACAAGCAGATCATGCTGCCAAGGATGTGTGTATTCAACCTCCTTTCACCACCCGAGTTACTACCTTTGATTTTATTAATCGTGTAAAACAATCACTGAGAGCAAGGTGGCTGACTGGACGACTACCATCGATAATAAACTCCGACCGATTAAAGATTCAGTGTTACCGTGGGTCTCTTCTTGCAGAAAAACTCGGCGTGAAGAAGTAGTCCTCTGCCGATTACAGATAGGACATAAGAGGATCACACACGAGTACCTAATGTCAGGAGGACACACACCCCTATGCACACGATGCAACTGCCGCATGACTGTGCACCACATACTCATAGACTGCATATGTTATGCGGCATTGCATCGTAAATTTAATCTACCCAGAAACATCCATGGTATCTTATACAATGATAACAAAATTTTGAACCGAATGTTTCTGTTTTTGCGTAGTACTAGGTTACAGCAAAAAATTTAATATTATCATATATATTTTTATGCTAAAAGAGATTTAGATAATTTTTTCCTTTACTTTCAATTTTGATTTTTTGTCTTTAACTTTATTATCCGAGTAGGGAGCCTTTTGCACTCCCTATCAAAATTAGTTAAGTATATAGTTCCCTTTTTCTATTATTTTAGCTTTTAAAGAGTCCATCTGCGATATTAGTTTTGAATTTTATTTCACTTTTTTAACTTTTGTTTTAATAATTTTTTTATATAATTTATATTAATATTAAATCTTATTTAGTTTTTTTTATTTTAGTGTTATTTTACTTTTTTATTAAAGAAAATTCCGAGCGATGATAACACAGGCTTTTTTCGCCCCCAAACAAAAAAAAAAAAAAAAATTGTACTAGATAATGCATCATATCACAACGTTCTGCTACAAAAGCAGCCAAATTCTAACTCTTTAAATGTGATACAATAAAATGGTTTGCTGAACAAAGTATTAACTGTTATCCAGCTATGACGAAGACTAAATTTCATGATTTAAAATTACACAAAGAAAATCAAAGAAATTTCTAATAGATGACATTTTCGAAAATTTTGATCATACAGTTCTACAGTTGCCATCTTATCACCCTGACTTAATTGTCATCGAAATGATTTTGAGTCAAGAGAAAGGACAATTAGCTAAAGAAACACAACTTTTAACATGTTAGATATTCTTAAGTTAGCTGAAGAGGAATTTCATGAAGTATCTGAAGTTGAGTGAAGCAGTGTCTGCAAGCATGTTTCAGTGTTGAAATAAAAAATACATTGAAGATGAACATTTATTTATATGATGTTCACATCAACAACTTTGTGATAAATTTGAATTCAGAATCGGACATGAGCTCTTCAGAATCCACCGACGACAGGAGCTTCAGAATTTTCGAGCTATAGCAATAAGTAAAGATAATTATTTAAAGTACTTTAAAATAATAATATCAATTGGGATAATAAACTAGTATTAATTAAATAGCATCATATGTATTTTTGGTTATAAATATTTTTTTATTATTAAACTGACAATGTTTTCAGTAAGCTTAGTATCATGCCAAATGTTTGCCGATTGCTAGTAGTTTTTATTTTTTTAATATCTTCACATTTCTCATTTACTATTATTTCATGTAGCTATGTTTTGAATTAATTATCAAAATGGACTTGAACCACTTAAGTTTTTTATTTTATAATTAATTTTGCACTTTTTCACAGCTGTAATTTAGAGTTTACCATAGTTTCCCTTGATCTACCCAGGTAAATTCTGTGATAGTTCTACCATTCCTGATATGATCTGTAAAATGTTTAATTATTTTCTGACCTGAAGAAGGAATTTTTGTAACTATTTTCATGTGCAGTTTTTTTTATGATTTTTAAACAAAGTATTTGTTAATAGCATTTTGTTTTCCTTAAAATTTCAATCTTCCTTTCACCATCCACAGATTGTACTTCCATTTTTTTCCTGTGCCATAGCATTTCAATCCAGTAATATTGCTGTTTTCTAGTGTATAATATCTTCCTCTTTTACCATCATCCTTTATATATTGTATTACCATAACCTTCTTTATTTATATGCTGCTTCAGTAGCAGTATCATTGTATTGATTAATAGTTATCTTACCAATATTTAGATCAACCAATATATTTCTATATATTTTATTTCTTTGTTATTCTTTATCTATTTCTCCCTTTTATGTTTTCTGAATAGTTCCCCTTCTGTAACTTTACCATATTAATCTTGCTCATTTTTCCTTTCCAGCTTGCTTAACTTTTGAATGAATCCAATTATATCCATTCTATTTATTTTCATCATTTAAAATTTTTTAACCCTTGTTGATGTATCCTTACTTTTCATACTCCTACCACTGTTTTCTAATTATCTAATGTTGATTACACTTCAACACCTGATTGCTGCAACTTTTTGTATAGTTTGTATTGGAGATTTAAATAGGGAATTATTTTAAATTTAGAA
Source organism: Lycorma delicatula (assembly GCF_047948215.1). Lineage (NCBI taxonomy): Eukaryota > Metazoa > Arthropoda > Insecta > Hemiptera > Fulgoridae > Lycorma > Lycorma delicatula. Next base: position 307,266,083 of record NC_134455.1, read on the forward strand.
TGTTTACAGAAGAAAACTGCATTGAGCATTATAAGTTGGGGAAAATCATTGGATGTGGTGGTATTCCATTGTCTTCCATCCATAGATTAGCCACTCATGAATAGGAAATCAGAGAAGGTAAAATGATAAAGTGGCAGCACAAAATGTTCTATTCCCAATGTTTAAAAAATTGTATATCATCTAGTACTGGACATTTTGAGTATTTTTGTTGCTTAATTATCCTTAATTTTTTTTTTGTTAGAGTTAAAGCTCCACTCCGTAAAGAATATAGTTTAAAAGTTTCTGAATTTCATTTAACAAAACCTGTTGATAAAAAGAAGGGGAAAATTGAAATAACAGAACTTGCTAAGGTTCTGAATAAAAGAGCAGGTCATGTAAAAATTAATGAACAAATCAAATCTGCAAAAAGTAAATCAAGAAAACTTCCAAAGCCTCTAGAAAAACCACACGCTGAAAAGGTAAGAAATTATACAACTTAATTTTTATAAAGAGTCAAAAAATACTATATAGATTCCAATGTGCTTCATTTCATATTAAACATCAACAGAAATAGGCTAATTTTTGCTCTTTAATAATATGCTTTGCCACAGTCATGAATATTGTTTTCTTATGTTGGTCGCACTACACAGTTTAACCTTGTTTTTTCAAATATTTTATAAAATTTATAAGGCTTTCTTCACATTGGTGCAAAATATGTAAACTTATTGAAAATAAAACTTCAAATTTCAGTGACAAAAAAGGAATTTTTATATATTTTAAATAGCTAAAACATTTAAAATGTAATAAAAACAAATTTACTATTTATTACAATAATTTACATTTAATTGTAATTTTTTCCAAAAAACTAATTTTTACATATTTTGTAAAACTAAATTATTTAAAAAGTACTATAATAATTGTAGTAAGTTGTAAATTTGTTTTGATAAATTGTTTTTATTACTTTTTAAATGGTTTAGCTTTATAAAATGTATAAAAATTACTTTTTAGTCAATAAAATTTTTAATTATTTTTCAGTCAGTTTACATTTAATTTGCACCAACATGAGGAAAACCTTTTACATACTTCATAAAATAGTAAGGTTATTCTCCTGAGGGCTACTATCATTCAAGTTGTTTTATTATTATCACATAGTCTGCACAGTTTTAAGACTACATTCACTGTTACTGTTGTTCATTTTAAAGTTCTTAGTAGATACCTATATTATTCTTATAGAAATATTTTATAAGTATAAATGTTTACTTTTAGCTAAATATTTGTTTTAGTACAAGTACCCAAACATTATTAATTTTTAGTAGATTTAGGCCTTAGTTTTCTCCATGTTTTTACTCTGTTTAAAAATGTAGAAAATTTCAATACTTATTTTTCAATTTCAGATATTAGAATTGTTGGACTATTCTTTATTAGCAAGAAAGTTATGCAATATGTTGTTATAACCTTAAAACTGAAACATTTGTGCTTTACAATGAATACCTTTTTGGTTTGTTGATTACATGATTGCAAAAGTCTTCAGTTATCTAATGCTACTTTGTTGATACAGGGATTGTGTCGTTTGTTGAAGTAGTTTATGTACCGGCTTATTGTCAGTTTGTAAAAGATGCAATCCAAAACTTCCAGGACCTGTAAAAAAGTACTCCCTTCAATAGGAAATTTACACCATTTTAAGTGCTTTCATAATTGGAATTGTTTAAGAAGGCCTTGTTCTTTAATAATGTTAAATACCTACTACAACTGCACTATTTCTCCTCTGAATGTCAAAATAGTGACCTTACAACTTTAATTTCTATAGAGACAGGGACCCAAATCTGATGAGTGCAAAACAATCATGCACCCTGTAAAATCACATGTTACTTAAGCTATTGGTTAGGAGAATTGTCGTAATGGAGCACCTAATTGCTCTCACTCCACACTTCTGATTGTTTAAGTCAAATCTTTTTCCTCGGCAACAAATTAAAGGTGCATAACTCCTTGAATACCAAGGTTACATAGTTGGCTTTCTTCAGACTTAGGGAAGTGTGAGTCCTTCCACTGAAAAGACTGCTGCTTAGTTTTGGGATTGTAGTTATAGACTCAAGTCCCCTTGCTTGACATCTTAATTTGCTGACAGAGATTTTAACGGGTGACACAGTGTTTCTTGTGTTCAGGGTTGGGAGCCTGGACATGAACTTGATAAAAATACAGCGAATGTTTAGAGTAGAAGTGAGAATTATCTGCACTCTTCGAATGATCAATCATCAATGAGTGATTGATGATATCAGAAATTCCTTTATGATGATTAATAAACTGCTTAATTTAATTTTAATGCACAGCTACTTGAATATCTAGGTTGTATTGTTGGCTTCCTTCAGGCTGGGGAAAGTGTGAGTCCTTTCACTGCAAAGAACAGATTTTGATGTTGCCAAAGAAAAGCACTTATTTAATGGACATAAAAACATATAATGACAAATCCAGCGCACTGGATCTGAAACCCATCAGCTTGCTGACTCATAAAGTTCACTGCTGGGTTCACATGTTTGTGCTGCACTCTGTGTATTTTTATCTTAAGTTTTATTTATGTTTTTATCTAATTCTTATTTTGTTGAACCAAATTCAAAAATTGTTTATCCACCTCTTACAGTTAATAAAAACTCAGTAACAGTATAGTAGATGAGAGATAGTATTTAGTTTTGAGAGAAACCAGTAGTTTTGAAATTATCAGACCAGCCAAATCTCGAACTTTCAGCCTCCCAATCAGGAGGCAAGTGTTAAAGAGGAGAAAAGCTCTTATAGAGGGCAACAAAATCCAGTCAGTATTAGAATGTTGCGTTCATTTTTATTTTTCCAGTCATTTATTTATATTGTAAAAGAAAAATTATGCTGATTGGGTCGAATTTTGCATATCCAAATTTTTTCAGATTTTGACATTTCTTTATCTCTCTTATAAAGAAATCACAATTTTAGCACTGAAAAATCCTGAAATTCTGGTTTTAGCGTTGGAAAGTGGAGGTATGTGTGTGTGCATACTTCCACATATCATTTATGTTAATCTGTTTTTTGCATGATATCTCTAGACTGGATAGACCGATCTGGATGAAATTTGGCAATATAATTTCTATATATTATAAATCTCACTCTTAGTCAAAAGGCAGGGAGATACAGACCTTATGGGTGCCATTTATCATAATTTTACTTAAAGGATAGTAGACTTTTTTTACTTAATTTCATGCTTCTTATAGGTACTTTCTGACAGCATTATTCAAATCTGTCTAAAGCAAGCAAGCAATCAATACCATATATATATATTTTTTTTTTTTCCGTTCTTGAAGTCATATTTATATACTAATTAGATGACTTTGTTACATTATTAGGTCACGTTAATTATGCATTTGGGCAATTTCATTCAGGGTTGGAGAATAATAAGCCTAATGTTTTTATCATTTTTCTCTCGTATCTTCAGACTGAATTAACCAATTTACAAAATTTTAGAAAAAGAGAAAGTGGAAGGCTGTTTGTTTTTTACCAAAAATAAAAAAACAACTTAACCCTTCACTGAATATTATCGGTCAAGTTGTATATTTAGTATTTAGTTATTTTAAAATTAAAATTAATATATACAATTAATAATATGCCATTGGAGGACATTGATAATATTTTGCAACATAAGTAAATACTAAGAAAGATATTTTCTCTAGATTGAGATCCAAAATATACAGCAAACTGGTTGGGAATTGGCTCAATGATCAGAAATTCAGTATTTTATATTGACAGTCATGAAGCATGGTCTTAATTCCATAGAAAATTTGTGATCCTATTAAAAAAAATCTGATGTGGACACCACATGACTTCCTTGTATGCCTATTAAATTACATATAACATATTTTGCTGCACTTCATTTAAACTTATTTCATTTGAAAGTGAGATACGATCCTCCAATTCTTTAATAAAGTGGACAGTTGCACAAATGCATTGTGGTGGACACCACTTGCATCACATTTTTTTCTGATGTCCATATCAGCATTTTATATTAGTTTATATATTAATTTTGTTTCATGTCGCTCAAGTCTCAAGTAGTTACGTGGTGTAAGTGAGAACGTGTCGAATCCATAACCATGCACACAGTTCAAATCCAACTTCATATATTTATATATATATATATATACATATGCATTTTTTTATATTGATTTGTTAATAATAATTAACCACTGTAAAATTTTTGGAATTAAAATGAAAAGTACATAAAATTTTATTCTCTAATAATTTCTGATTTTATGTCATTTTTTTTATTGTTATTATTGAATTATTATCTAGTGTAAAAAAAAATTACATCAGAGGTTAATAATTATTAATAAATCAGTATATTAAAATTAAAAAAAAAAAAAAAAATGTGTATATGAAGTTGGATTCGAATCGATGTGCTTGATATCTTACCCTTGTAAGATTCAAATATTTCATTAATTAAAATTTTATTCAGCTATAACTCTTAAAATAAGTACCACTTATGATATATCATTGAAAAGCTCTCAATGAGGGCTTATTACTGCAATTAAGAAAAAATTCAAAATAAAAATTCTTTGGATTTTGGGCTTTTTTGTAGACTTTCCAGTCTGTTGCAATAAAAATGGGAGACACACAACTAGATGTTACAAGAGTCCTAAATCCAAAATTTCAACATCTTACAGCTAATTGTTTTTCAGTTATGTGAGATGCATACATACATATGTACAGATGTCACACTGAAACTAGTCAAAATGGATATTTCCATTGAAATTTGAAAACCAAAATTTTTCACGACCACAATACTTTATTTTTACTTCATACAAGGTATTAAAAAAAATAAATAGGTAATTCTTATGTGGATTCTATCAGCATCGATTAAACAATCTTTGCAAGAAAATCAGTGAGATTCTATGAGTAAGAACACATAAGATTAATCTAAAATAAGATGGGAATCCATGAAGTTATTAAAGTATAAAGCTCAATGGTTTATTAATCATTTGTCTCCGTAATAGTAGGACAAATTTATCCTCGAGTTGGGAAAGTTATTCGTTTCTTTGTGGTGTGTGTTTTAGAAAACATTTTTTAACAATTTTTTAAATAAATATATTAGAATTAAATGAAAACACACAATTTTTATCCAGTAATTTTTTGCGTAAGATCATTAAATGGATCATGTAATAATTTTTTCACTTTTTATTTGTCAAATATTTGATTAATGTAATCCTCATTGTTTCTTTTACCTTGAGTCAAGCTTTCATAATATTTTTTTATAATTTTCTTTAAAAAAATGGGTTGAAGTAAATAACTTTTATAAACTGTTATTAGATTCAGCGAACTGTTGGATATGAAAATGTTAAGCAAGATCTTAGTCAGTGGGATGCAGTGGTTTACCACCAGCGAGTTGCTGAACATGTCAGTTTTCCTTTAAAAGAGTCTAAAATGCAGATTCATAAAGATCCTAATGACTTTTTAACTACTTTCAAGGTAAGTAAAGTATATTTTGTTCTATAATGACAGTCTATTTTTGGAATTAATTTTGATACACAGTTAAGTAAATTGTTAAGAATTTATCATCTTTTTTGTTTAACTAATTTAATAAAATTTGATCCATTTTTTTCAGTTTTTCTCCTATTTATTCCATTTTTCAGTTGTAAAATTCAACTCAGTTTTGTTGATTTTATCGAAGTTTCCTCCTTTAAGGCCATTGAAATATTTTCTTCACTTGCTGGAGTTCATATCTTCTGACTTTTACAATAGATCCCATTGGTTTTGGAAACAAAACATATTTTTTCTGAAATTTTTTTGTAATTGTTATTTTCTTTGGTTATTCTTTTGTCCTGAAACTAAGGTGTTTCAGGCTTCAACAGGTTGCAACTAGCCTTTTTTTAATCATTTTTAATATAAAATTAGAAGTTGACTTTTCTGCTACTATGTACTCTATTTGTAATTTAATGCAAGAGATTAGTATACTGATAAAAAACATGTATGTCCCAACTGAGTAAGAAAGATTCGTACTAGAATAGTGTAGGAAATTCATATATTCGTACTAGGAAGAATCATACTGCTGACTAACATAAACTGATAGATTACTGTTTTTATAAAGCTTCTACTAAAAAGACAATGGTATTGTGATTGCTGTGTGTAATGTAAACAGTTTCATTAGATTGATATGATGTCATGTTCTGCAATATCACCCACAAATATTGTACCATGTTTGAATATTTTTTGACCTTGAAGAGATCAGAAATTGGTTTTAGAATTTAAGATGCACATATAACACAATCCAGAATTTTTTCATCCTAAATTTATTAGTAAATATTATATTTTAGGTTAATATGGCCTTTATTTTGTGTAAAATGCGATGTTTTTAGGTATTAAACATAAGTTGCAGGATAACTTTAACTTGCGGTGTAAATAATACCTCTTCTACTTGAACAGCCTGCAGCTGTGAAATCTTCCTATATTCTTGAGTACAGAATATTTTAAGAATTTATGAAACAAGATCCGTTTTTTTTTTTTAATCCGAGTATTTTAACTACTATCCCATTCTCATAATAAGACTTCTCCTGTTTCACCTGATTTTTAAAAAAATATTATATCACGTTATCAGGTTTTAAATATTTGATTAATTATGTTAATTCTGTGGTTTCAAGTACTAAAGTTGGTCACTTAAAATATAATTAGAAGTTGCATACATATGAGTATATGCTGTTGGCTGCCACTTCTGCAGCATACAATGAAATCATAAAAATTTGTTTTATATGGCAAATTATTTAATAATTCTAATGTAAGTTTGTACAGATATATAGGTTATGTTTAGTTTAAACACTTCATAAAATGTTATTTTCATGTAATTATGAAAATATCTATTTAATTTTGAATAAATTTATTTATCTACATTTGTAGATAAATTTGCATAGAACTTGTGACACAATTTGTAGATGAACCAAATTATAAATTGTTTTATCAGTACTAAAAGTTATAATACAATGTACGGTAAACTAAATGTACTTTCATAGTAATACTTTTCTAAAAGAAAACTCACTTTTGTGCTTATAATGCCATGTTCAAATATTCAAATTATACAATTTATGTTGGTAGCATTTATTATTTTATTTCAAAGTACTCATTATTTTTCAAACAATAAATTAAGCAGGTTAGTATCAGTAGGTGTTGGTGTGTGACAAGTTGTATTAGTAATGTTAAATAGAAAGGAGAAATGTTTGAAAAAGTGAAAGGAAGATTTGTTGGTCTGCAGGTGGTCGTAGGGGTAATTGAAGTGGAAAATTTATTTTATTTCATGTTCTACAACAATAGTAATGAAACATTTTTTATTATCCATGGACACTTTAGCCATAACTAATAAAACTGAATTCATGGTAGAGTTGTTTCAAACTAATAATCCCGGACCACATTTAATGTTACAGAGATAAAGTAAAAGTAAGCAGATAGCATCATGCATCTGTATTTCATGTCTACAAAATTAAATAAATTATTGCATAAATTACATAAAAACTGACTATTTAGTTTATTTATTAATTAAAAACTATTATTATTTACTCTGAAGAATAAATGTTAAATTTGACTGACATATTTTATCAATAATTTTTTTCAAAAAACTACAATGCAATATTATTTATAGATTTATATATTTGTCCTCATTTTATGGAAATAATAGTTAAATGTAAAATAGGTAAATAGCTAATTAGAAGATAGATATTCTCATGATTTCCCTGCTTGCATAAAAGTAATTTTCTATATAGGATTAAAACAAAACATAACCCATAAAAACATAGTAAAAATAAACAATTTTTAATATAAAAGTATTAAATTTAACTGTTTAATTAATATAACATAATTATATTAGTTTACTATTAAATTTTTAATTTAAAACTGTAAATAGTTAAATTAAGATAAATAATTTAGTGGTCTAAATATTAATTAAGCAAAACAAAAATAAATATAAGTTTAGTAAATTGTGTCCAAAAGCTAAATTGAACATTTTAAAAAGAAACTGATGGCTTGAACCAGTATTCAGTTACTTGCGAATCAAAGTGCTTGTAATAAAGTAAATGTGTTCGATGCTAGTCAAATGAAAAAGAATTATAAACAGAACGTGTAACTCCACATATGCTATAGAGCTAACACAAAGGAGTACACCAGAGGCTCCCCGTGTATGCTGTGGAGATGGCAGTCCACTTCTACCTGAGGAGGTCAATCTTTATTAGAGGTGTTCATCTTCTTTGTAAAAATTAATAGTCTGTACGAAAGGTTTACTTTTAAAATTTATGATTTTTCCTTTTATGTAATAAGAAATTTAAATGAATAGTAACTTTATTTGGTATGCAGCATTTTTTCATTTTTGATAATGTTGTTCCATGATCATCATAATTTCTAAGAAAAATTGTGCTCTACTCAAGATTTTCTAAGCTAACCTGATTTAAAAATATAATGAAAAAAGAGGCTATTCAAGTCAGATATATTAGCATATATTTTATCTAATTGTCTCTTATAAATTGTATGTGTAGTAAAAGAATCCTCTTGTAAACAGTGCCATCATGTAGAAAATATAGATTGATATAAATCAAATTATACAATTGCAGATAATATTGATGAAAAGGAATGAATGTTACATGTACAGCAACTAGATAAAATTATTTTTTTAGTCTCTGTAATATTTTCATCATTCTTGTCTATCTTCCAGCTCGAATCATGATCATCAGATATGGAACATGTATTTAACCTAAGTTATTTTTTTTACCAGTTGTAAACTTCTCATATGCCTGAAAAAAATAACTTCAAAACTGATCTAGGCAAATTCAAACCTCTTATATTTGCAGTTTTATTTAACTAATCCTATTTGCAATAAACAAAAATAATTCAGTTTTAAAGTGGCTTAGAAAAACTAATTGGGTAATTCTGATATACTGTACTTCTCCATTATATTTTTATTATATTAATTTATTTTTGTGATTTTTTTTTTCATTATATTTCCTTATTATAGTTATTGAAAGAAGACAGGGAAATGAATACTAAATGACTACCTGCAAGAAGTAGCTTTCTCATTATTAACACTTAAATTGCAATTGTTTTAGTTTTTTAGTATGTGCTTAAAAAATTGCTTGGCTGATTTTTTTTTTGTTTCTAAATAGAAACATTATATATATATATATATATATATACACACATAAGATTTTATTTTAAGTTTTTTTTTATTTTTCTAGACACCTACTGAACTTGAGTTAAAGTTGGCTGAAACTTTGAATTCCAGTGAATTGTATAGAAAAGAGAAAGAAGAGGTAAGAGTTTTTTATTTTGATATTAAAAAAAAAATTTGAAAAGATTTATCATACATTAATTTTTATAAAGTATGTCGCTAGAGAACTGGTATAAATAGTTAAGTATACCTTTTTTAGGGTTTCCAGTTGAAAATTAATAGATGATAGTAGACCATAATATCAGTATTTAAACATAATAAAGCCTCATTGGAAGCTATGTTCTAAATTCCACCTTATCTTTATAATTTTACTGTTATACATTCTACTCCTTCTCTGCTTCTGCCTTAAAAACATTAGCTTTTCTATGATACGCTGAATAGTAGTGCTATTTTGCAAACTGTCCATGAAAGTAATCAAAAATATCCATTCATCACAGTAATTACTACTTGGATTCAAATATAAGTTGTAATTGGGGATGCATTGAAATTCAAAGAAAAAATTTTTTTTTCTAAAATTATCTGATTTAAGATAGTAAGGAGTTTGTTCCCTGTTTTGATTTGATATTTTATATATAATGCAATTTTTATGGCTATAATAGATGTAAAGACCTGAGACAAGAAACACCAGTCAGACTTGCTTTCTTGTGAAGTATTCACTATACCTACAAACGCCTGTAATAAACAACCATTTATTGGGTTGATATTACCTGCAGTCTGTTTGTTAGCTTAGCATCCTGAATATACAACTGAGTCAGTCAGTGAAGAAGCTTTTTCACCTTTCATTTTTCCTAATGTTCCTAATTTAGGATGCTAGTTATTTTTCACATTGGCTATGACATTTTCTGGATTTACTTATATGCTACTTCAGACCTGCTGTAATTGGTGCAGTTATGGCAATTAACACTTAAATTGAAAAAGTTTACTTTTAATATAAAGCATAATAACTATGTGACTGATTCGTCTCAACGCTTATCTCTTAATGATGAAAAATAGATTTTACCTTGTTTATAATAATTCGAATGCACCTTTAGAAATTTTCATTAATTTTAAATATGCAGATTGAGTTAAAATATAATACTTAATTTGTGAATTGCCGTTTATTATTGTAGATTGATTTTATGTATTATACTATATGTTATGTTAATGTGTAGAGAAATTAATACAATATGACAGCTATTCCAAAATTGACTTCCAATTGGTCGAGTTAAAAAATAATTAAAGGAAACAATTAAAAATATTCATATTTATGATAGTTTTACTCTTAGTAGCAACCCATAATCAGGCGCTTTTTATTTTATGACACCAGTTTTTACAGATTCTTATTCCTTAATATTTATTTTGAACTAATCTCTGAAGCTTTTCAGCATTTCAAAATAAACTTCTGACATTATTTCCCCAGGTTCCAAGAAGTATGTAAAATTTCTTGGAAATTCCAAAACATACAGTCTTAATCTTTTGGTTTGATAGTTTGCATGAATTTTTTGGTTTGTTAGATAGATGACAATGCATCCAGATTGTTCACATTAACATCATTATAAAAGTATTACCTTAAAAATGACAGTCTTCAATGAGTCTTAGGATTATTGGGTCCTTTCTGTTAGAAAAAATTAATTGCACGATGCTCCTCACAATTGGCGCAGGAGCAGCAATAACAGTTTCAGCTATTGTTTTACAGATACTGAGTAAAATGGACAGCAGTGGTTATAAAACAAGATATGGAAGTTTATTTTCACCAAACAATCAAAATTAAATTCTGGAGTAGCCCTCATTTTGAGTATTTTAGAATTTATATTTTGTGCATTTTAATATGTTCCATAATAATACACAAAATGTTATATTTTATTATATTCTACTGCCTTGTTATTTTTAAAGCTATTTATTATGCATTACATTGTAGCATCAGTATTTCACTACTGCAGTTATATTACTTATTATTAAACCATAACAAAGTATTAGTTTCTAGAATATCATATTGTCATTTTCTATTAGTTTTTTACCTTGTTTTAATTTTTCTTGGTTCTATTTTATTTTTTAGGAACAAGAACAAGAAGATTTTCCGTTAAGCCTAGAAGAAATTAAAGAACGGAGGTCAATCATGGCACGACTTCGAGCTCAGTTGTCTTATAAAGAAGCAAAAGCTGCAAGACAGAATAGGATAAAAAGCAAAAAGTTTGTATAACTCTGTGCTAGTAATTAGTGTTTCTATTGTTAAAATTTTAAATGAATGTAAATTACAATATTGTGTCTTTCTTTTTAAAAACAATCCAATACTGTCCTGCCAATGTAAGGTGTTAAAAATAAATATAGTCTGGGCTGAAGGTATCAAAAAGTAATAGCCTACATTTAGAAAACCAGTCATTATAATCTCTTAAATGTAGGCTGAGTTGGCAGGAAATATTTCCAAGATTTTTTCTGTGTATTCTTAAGGTCATTGGAACATGCGTGAACAGGCAAGCTGACTCACAATGCAGTTATAGATGGTAGTTGTCAGTCGAGATGTGGAACAGCAACAGAAGATTCAGTGCATGCTTTGTTAATGGTGTTTCAGTCACTTATGCATGTTCAATGGCATATTCAAACTGAATGGAATAAATTGATCCTTCTACATCCAAGTCTCTTCATCAGTGGATACATCTTTAAGAGAAACTGAAAGCTTGATTTCACAAACTGGAAATCATCCAAAAGTTGTAGTTAGTAATGAGACTGTGGATTGTGTACGAGATGCATTCACTGCCAGTCCTGGAAAATCAGTTAGGTGGGCTAGTTACAAACTGCAAATTCCTCATTCCACTGTTCATGACATTGTTCATAAATGGCCCCATTTGTGAGCAAACAAATTACAACTCTTACCACATTAAACCAAATGATAGCTGCCTGTAATATTAGTTTGATGTAGTGGTAATGTACCATGTCGAAAACAATTTTAATTATCTTGATATGATGTTATTTAGTAATGAGGCAACCTTTTATATGTGCAGGAAAGTTAACTGACACAATTGTCAGATTTGGGGTACTGAAATCCCTGATACAGTAATAAAAAATGAAAGGGCATACTGAAAGTCAATGTCTGGTTAGGACTGCACAAAAATAGTGTCATCAGTCTGTTTTGTTTCATGAAGCCATTGTGACAGGACACATGTACCTGAACATGCTTGAGAACTTTGCTGTTTGTCAGATTTTTGCAGGCTTTAATTTCCAAGAAGTTGGTGTTCCACCACACTTTTCATCAAGAAGTTACCATGTTCTTGAACAACACTTTCCTGTGATGTTGGTTTGGATAAGGAAGTCCAACTGCATGGCCACCTAGATTTCCAGATATCATTCCTTTGCTCTTTTTTGCTTGGGGTTTTATTAAAAGTTGTGTGTACCAAAGAAAAATTTGGTATTTGGATGATTTAAAACAGAATTGTTGAAGCTGTTGGTCTAATAATGCTGCAGATGTTCGTAAACACGTGGAAGAATTAGATTATTGTCTGGATGTTTGCTGAGCTACAAAAGGTACACACATTGAACTTGACTAACCTACATTAAAAATTGGTGAGTTGGGTATTTATTGAAAAAAAAAAATTAAATTATATTAACTGGTTCTCTTATGATATATGTAAAATCTAAAGGCAGTTCCTCTCCACAAGCTGTCTCTATTTGCCTTCTCTATCCCATTCCTATAATCCGGTGTGCAAAACATGTGCTACTGGTTGGCACAAAAGTAAAACCTCCAAATGATACAGATTTGTATTTATTATTATTTTTTTTTTTTTTATTTATTCTACCACATTCATTTATTTTTCTTATTATTTATTTATTTAAATTTATAATTTAATTATTATTTATTTATTTCATATGTTAATTTATTTATTCTTTTGTATTTATTTGAGCTACTTTATAAATTATTTTGTAATGTATTTTGAAATCATTTTATGTTTTGCGTTTGTAAAATATAGTACAAATTCATGTTTTAATTAATTTTACGTTTATTATATTACAAATTTAATATCTCTGCAGTAGTCTTTTTTTTTTTATCATAAGTTTAATAATGACTGTAATTATATTTTTTCTTTCACTTAACACTATTAATTTATGTATTTTTTGTGCAGTTTAATATTCTTATTTTGTAGGTCTGCAAAGCTCAAAAGAATATTAGCGATTGGTGTGTATCTGCTATTTAGAAATAATTTTCGTAAATAACAATGCCATGTCAAATAAAATCTTAACATTGCAGCCTATAATAAATAAACAATTAATTTTATATACTTTTGTATTATGTCTGTTACTGTTTATTTATAGAAAAAACCTTAATTTAAGATACTTGAAGAAAAAACATATATTTTCAAGAAATAAATAAATAAATTACTTCATATACATCTTGGACAAAATATTGGGCTTAAATAATATTGTTTGTAGTAACAAATTACCAGAACACCTTTCGTTACTATAGTAGTAATGTCATAATTAGATTGTAAGTCTTTGTAAACTAATTGATGCGACTTTTGGAATACTACTTTGGCTGCTAGTGTAAGGAGAATCACTGAGTGATGTTCAGAGCAGTGAAGGGGATGGCATAGCGTACTACAGACCCACCTTCAGATATTACATACACTATAACAGTGCATTCAGAAAGTTACTGTGCACTGGAATTATGGAGGTGTAATGGTGAAACTTTCTTAATTGTTATTTTGTATTTTTATTTTATCATTTTATAAAAACTGATGTTACAATACTGGAATAGTTTATAAAAGTTGTTGAAATAACCTCCTCCAACATCAATACAACACTGCACATGTTTCAATTTATTTTCAAACACTTTAACCAGCTGATGTACCGGAATGTCTTGTACATAATGCTTTTTTGCAGTTTTTATTCTGTCAATTGTGCATGGTCTGTTGCTTATTTTACTGTCCCAATAGACAGTAACCAAGACTCAAATTTTTGCTTCGTGTAAAGATTGTTAATGTAATTCATGGGGGTTAGTTGTCGATCACAATCGTATATTTTGTGAATTAGTATACCCTCCCAGATGAAAGTACGCTTCATCTATAAAAAACATCTCGAGGATACCTATAGAATTTTGGTCAATAAAATGTTTAAAACATTGACAATAGTTTAGTCTTTTGACATTATCAGCTGTAGGTTTCAGTTCTTGAACACACAATACTTTGTAGGGCAAAAGTTTCAGTTATTTTTTTACAGCTTTATTGGTGGTAGCAAGTCCATTATCTTGCTGCTGTGCTAACTTACACATTGACTTTGATGGACTTTTGGCCATAGCATCTGAAATATCAAGCAGCTTTTATTTTGTTTAGTTTAGGTGGTCTTTCGCTTCTATCAGCTTCTTCAACAGAGCCTGTTGCCCAAAATTTTTCTATAAGAGTTAACTGAATTGTGATGTGGAACATTAGTATTTGGAAGCATTTTAGAAAACTTGTACTTCACATAATAAGTATACCTGTCAACCTCATGAAAGGTGTGTTTAATGAAAAAAATGTGTTCCTGTACCTAAAGAACCATTATGTTTCTTACAGCTATTGATTCTGTTAAACAAAACAACATGAATTGAAAAAAAGCACATTCAATCACAACTCAGCTGACACCTTGGTTAATTACTGAGCAATATCCAACAGAGCCACAGGGCAACCAACTTATTGTCAAAAGAACAGAATGCACCACTTAATTCTAATGTATACTGCACAGTGACTTTCTGAAAGCACTATATAAACTGTTACTTTTGAATACCTGTAGTCCAGATACCTTGTAATGATTGTTTATACTTATTATTTTCTACTTTAAATATACAATTTACAATTTGAAATAGCACAGCTGTTTTATCTATGATAAGAATTAAATTATTGTATAATCACTCTAGAAAACTGTTTAAGAGAGTTGTAGAAGTGCATACTTTATAAGTTTAGTTAGACCAGCCTCTCTTAGTTAGAGCTAAGTGAAAATAATTTCTTAAGAAAGCAAAAAAAATTTCAATAATTCTGACCATTTATTTTACAATTTTGCTGGAATTTAATATGATAAACCTTCTTGTATACATATTATCACCATTTTCAAAGCAGCATAATTTTTATCTGCTTTTTGTGATGAGGTGACAGTTCTGTCATAGCATACTATTGATGTGTTACAGTAATATTTTTAAATTGCTGCTATGGCTATCCATCTGTTTTTCAAATAATATCAGACACACTATTTTTGTAATAAGAAAACTATATGTTATTGGAATGGACAAATTGCCTGCTTGTTAGTTACAGTTCTCAAGTTTTGCTGCAACACATTTTAACAGTTCATAACGTACTTGATGTATAAAATAGATTAAAAAATGTAAGTTCCTCAAAAACCATTTACAAGAAAACTTTAATTAAAATCTCTACTAGTTGGCTGTTTCAATTGTTAAGCAGTAGATGCTCAGGAATTAGTTAAAAAAACAAAGCACTTAGAAGTTTAAATAAAAATTTACAATGATACATAATAATTACGTAGTAATTATTTAAATAATATTTGTAAAATACTACAGAGCATTTCTGCCTACTACATTTAAAATAAAAATAATTGTTTTCTAGAACTATGGAGTATTATTGTAGATAATTTCTGTCAGAAGTTAACTTTAAACGAATTTTTCTTGAGAAAGACAATCATAGCATGAATGTTTCAATCAGTCAAAAACACATGTTTCAACCCTCTCCCTAAAAAAAAAATTTAATCCTTCGCTGGCAGCGATGCTTTATGGCTGTGGGCAGAAAACTTTTTCAAAAAAAAAATTTCATGCAAAAACTATTTAAAGTAACTTTAAACATTCATTCATGCATAAAAACAACATGCAACTTGTGTTTTTGTTGAATTCTGCTACTAATCTGGTTAAGGAACACTGTCTAATTATCTCATAAGACAAAGTTTATGCGAAAACGTCTTAAGTCTCACTGAGCGCACTAGAATTTGCAAGCTATAGGTGATGATTTTGGTTGTTTTTACATGAGTTCTTTTCATGTAAAATACAATGAATAATAGTAACATTGATGGTAATACAGGGATATTCAAAGAAACGGGAAATTTAAAAAATTAAATAACGTTAATGAAAAATTTTTTTTAGAAAATGAATTTTATTTCATGTAATTGTACAAATGTTGCCATTTTAGGATACATACATTATAGTTTATTTTTTAAAGATAACATCTTCCAGGTGACCTCCTCTTCTACGTAAACACTCACGAAGTCTCTTCGTTAAATTGTTCATGGTTTTACGTAACATCTCAACTGGAATTTCCGCAATTGCTTCTCGGATCTTTGCCTTCAGTTCTTCCATTGTAGCAGGGTTACTGTGGAACACTTTGCTTTTAAGGTGACCCTACAAAAAGTAATCGCAAGCTGAGAGATCAGGCGATCTGGGAGGCCATCTAATGTCACCATTTCGTGAAATGACACGTTATCCAAACATTCGGCGCACAGCTGCCATCGATATTCGTGCAGTATGTGACGTAGCTCCGTCTTGTTGAAACCAGGCTGTGTTAAGAATTGGTGGAAATCTCTTTTGTTGTTCCACAACAAAGGTTTCAAGCATGGCTGCGTAACGAGCCGCCAACGTCACTGTAATCGCAAGACCGATGTCATCCTCAAAAAAATAAGGGCCTATAACACCATAAGATGACATAGCACACCACACGGTCACTTTCTGGCTGTGCAACGGTCGCTGGTGTAGCTGCGTAGAATTTTCTTGTGCCCAGTATCTGAAATTTTGCTTGTTAACAAATCCACTGAGGTGGAAATGCGCTTTTTCTTACATCCACAGTTTGTGAACAAACTCTTCGTTATCATTTATCTTCTGAAGCATTACATTACAGAATTGTGCTCGCACAACTGCATCGTTCGGTTTCAGTTCCTGGACGATCTGCTACTTGTATGGATGGTATTGCAAGCCTTCACTAACATTCTTCGAACACTTGAGCTATGCAATTGTAAAGATGCTGAGAGATGACGGATTGACCGATGTGGACTTCGTGTGACAGCATCTTATAAAGCTTGAACATTCTGTAGTGTACAGACGGCTCGCTCACGGCCTGGAGGATTCTTTTTCATTACCAAACCAGTTTCCTTAAAATTAGATATCCATGTTTTAATTGCATGTGCTGATGAAACACGGTCGTGCCGTCCCAGATTAAATTGACGGCAAAATTTTCTACGCGCTCCCTCCACACTGTCATTATTTTTGTAAAATGCTTTGATAGCAAATGCACGTTGGGCACCACTCCAAGGATCCATGACAACTAAATGGCAGGTTAGGTTAGAGAGGCTGGCGCCACTTATCAAGTGGTACCAATCGCCCACGGCTACCAACACAACTTTCAAAATTTCCCGTTTCTTTAAATCACCCTGTATAATAACAATAGCAATTTTGAAGAAGTAGTGTACCTAGGCAGGGAATAATATAATTTTGTTTTTATAATAATAATAATAATGATATAATTATTTTTATTTATTTCCTTCTGAATGTTTGTCTTGAAAATTTTGTTTGAATTCAAACGAAACAAGCCGAAAATGAAGTTTTAGAAGGAACAGTTTATAAACAAATTACTTAAAAAAGAGAAAAAACAAAAAAAAAAATAATGCATGTGTCTTGTTACATATGCATGGTCATTGAACTCATCTGATAAAGGAAGTAAAATGGTTCCCGATCACGTTGTATCAGAAATTCCCACTTCAAAATAATTGAAAGTATATCTCCTGCCATCTTTTGGAGTTTATATGTAACTATGTGAAGACAAATAGCCGGTCAGATTCAGAGACGCATATATGGTTTCCGCCCTCCAGTGTAAGTACAGGTAGCCCACATATGGGTATCCACCCATAAAGGGTTAAGGAACAGAATAATTAAGTGTTTTTTTGTTAGAAAACTTTCATAAAGGGATTTTTGACACGTTAAATTGTAAAAGGCTGTTAGATGTTGGTCTGTTACCATTATTCAATAATGAATTTCCTCAGTTATTAATTTATCCTTATTTTGTATTTTTTTTTAACTTTGAACTATTATGAATTATTACAGTAAAAATTATACTTTTCTGTTAAAATTGATTTTCGTTTAATAAATATTTTTAAATAGTGGTCTTTAAATTATTATTTCCTTTGATATTATTGCACAGTTCTCAACATTCTGATCAGTGAAGCAATAGAAATTATGAAGGATTGATTGATCATTCAATCTGTTGATTCATATAAAAGAGAAACATTTTAGAGGGTATATATCATTTATATATAAAACAACACATTTCAATTCGGTAACAGTTTTTTATAAACAGATCAGTGAAATGGTGATGGCTGAACCCCATTCAGTATTCCCATATTGGCTTTTCATGGATAATAAAAATTAAAGCTCTAAGTCAATTCCAGTAATGTTTGATTGAGATTTATGGTTGATGGTTTTTTTGTTGGTGACGCTTCTCATAATATTGAGTATTTACTTAAAAATTTAACTAAATTGACTGAAGTGTAAAATTGATCCATGAAATTGATAGTTAAATAGCTGTTGCTATTTTTTTATTTAACATTAATTCAAAAAGATAGTTAAATCATGCAATTACAAAAAAAGTTAAACACACTGATATGCATCTTGTTTGTAATTATTTTCATTTTAGCTTCAAAACATATGATAGCGGCTTTTAATTTAAGATTTTCAGAGTAAACTGATACTATTTTGTCAGCGAGCTTATTGCAGAGAAATGATTTTCATTGAAATTACAGCTGAAGTCAGTGGTTTTACTGGAGAAACCACTGACTGTACACAGAAATCAGTCTACAAAAGATTTACCAGATACAGCAAAACAGGAACAACAGAATAAAAGATATGAAGACTGTATATTAAAGTGTATATTGCCTTTTATGTAGTGACAAGGAAAAAAGTATTTATTTAAGAATCATAACTTTAACTTTACCGTGGCTGTGAAGGAAACTGGTCTCTGTCTTCAAAAACACTAAACATGAAACAAAGTCTAGTGAAAGAACAGGCATAAATAAATAAATTTTTAAGAAAAAATTTTGGATAAATGGGAAAAAATAAAACAAGATATTAACTAGAATAAATTAGCGTTTTGCTCATAAATATAGAAGGGCTGAGAAATAAGCAATGTCACTGTTCAGTTCCTGAAAACTTGTATCAAAACTAGTTTAGTAGAAAGATAATGTTTAAAAGAAATATCCATTACAAAAGAATTAGTTGAGAAACTTACTGTATCACAGATGTTGAAGAAATTTCATTGTTGAATGATGATAAGGTACCAGCATCTAATAGCCTTAAAATAATTTATTTAAAATCTCTTTTTGAAGATTTTGTGTAACATTCCCCTCCTGTAAATTTTATTTAAGTGAGGCTATATTTTTTTTTTTTTTGATTGTTTAAACTTCATGTCATCTATCTTGAGATTAAATATTTATCTTTCAACTTTTGATAAAGGGCAATTATTACATTTTAGTTGGAAATGTGAGTTAGGAGTTTCAGTGATTATTATTTTAAGCTAACAATTAATTGAATTATTTTTAAGCTAACTATTAATTTTTTAGTAAATTGCGTAAAATACAATACTGTTAAGATTTTGGTCAATAGTAATTTTCACTTCCTTTTATGAAGTAAAGGAAGTATTGTGATCACTGAAAAATGTCAGATTTCAATGGAAATATCCATTTTGACCATACCTGAATCCATTTTGACTAGTTTCTGCATGGCGTTTGTAGGTACATATATACATATGTATGTACCTTGCATAACGCAAAAACAATTTCCCATAGGGTGTTGAAATTTTGGATTTAGGACTGTTGTAACATCTAGTTCTGCACCTCCCCTTTTGATTGCAATCAACTGAATCAAAAATGTCCAAAAAAAAGCCCAAAATCATGTTTCATAATGTTATATAGTAAGTAGAAAACTATTTATTACATGTTCCATCTTGAAATACTTATGTCCAGTTTCTTACATGCTCATCAGTATCTGTTTTTACAGAAAAGAATGATTAACTTTCTTTTTAGTACTTTTTTAATGAACTAGTATCCCAATCATGGCTGCACTCGTGCTATATGGTTACTAAAAATAAAAATTAAGTTCAATTTATAAAAACTACCAGTGTATTGTAATTTCCTTAGAACTACAGTATGGTCAGTACAGACCCACTAATTGGTTTTTAGATTTCCCGTTGCACCTTCACTCATGAAATACATAATCATAATTACAAACATAAATTACTATCACAATGTTACCAAATCTAATAAAGATTGATTCAGTAGTGTTAGCATAAAATGGCAAAAATGGTTAAAATGTCATCAATTTATCTTCAGTAGTTTTTGATTGGTGTTGATTATGAATCAATCGCAACATGTTTTTTTTTTTAAATATAAATTGATATCACTGATGACATGTGCAAGATTAAATTAAATTTTAGTATTCCAGTGAAAACCCCATGAAAATTTCTCTGTATAATCTTTTGGGATATCACCAATAGAATAAACTTTCTTGTAGATGGTCAATAAATAAAAAAAGTAATGTAGAACTTATTTTGGGTATTCTGTAGAGCTTGTATAAAAGTAATCATTACCTCACTGTACAGTCTTGCTACCCTATGTTTTACAAAAAAATAACTTATAACATAAGCAATCTTAAACTGAAAAAAATTGCTTTCTGTTTCTTCAATAAATTTTTAATACCCCACAAATATTCCAAAAATCAAGAATTTTAAATTCCATTCCATAATAAACCTATCAATATTGTTGTAACATTGTCATATGAGTTGTTTTTTTGTTTTTTTTAGAAATGTATAAAACATATTTACATTTATAGATTATTTAACACTTATAAGAAATATGATGTGCAGTATTATTTTGATTGTAGGTTTCATCGAATTCAACGTAAAGAAAAAATTAAAACTCAAATTAAAGAATTTGAAGAACTTCAGAAATCTGATCCTGAAGCAGCTTTAAAAAAGCTTGAACAACTTGAAAAAGCCAGGGCACAAGAAAGAGCATCACTGCGTCATCGAACAACAGGACAGTGGGCTCGTAACTTGGCTGTTCGAGCCAAATACAATAAAGAGGTTAGTAAATGTATGCTTCAGTAGTTAACAGAATAAGGATTTTATATATTAAAACCTTATAGTGAATAGGAGTGGGGCTGTAAATATGAATTATAAAAAAAATACTAAAATACTTTCATAATAGTACCATTCAGTTCATACCTGATTATGGTATTAGTGTTATTGTTTTTAAATTGAAAACAAAATGTAAAGATGGTAAATTGTAAAGAGTAACAGTAAGATTTTGCAAGAACTGTAAGTTCATTATTGTTTGTTATTTATATTTCATCATTTGCCTACAGTCTTACAAACAGTTGATGTACAGAATCAAATGTGGATCACACAGCTATTTTATGTCTGAAAATATTTGGGACACAAACGACTTAAAGTGATGGAATATTTAAAATTAATTTTGCATGGCTTACAAAGCATCAGTTACCTTTAAATATTAACAGAACTCTAATTATTATTTTTTGTGTTTACTGTGTTAGCATACCAAAAAAGCTATTACTGTCAATTATTTATGTAGTAAAATTAGAAGTGTGTGAAAATACCTTATGTATAGTTTGGCATGGCCAACTTGGGACAAACACATACAAGAAATAGTTCAAAAGATGAGACATCTCTTACCTGTATTTAAAAACTTAGCGAAAATAATGGCAACAAGAACACTTGTGGTAATCTCTCATTCTCAAAATAAAAGATGTGACCATTTAATTCCTGGAATGACCTTTTAAAACTACAATCAGAAATGTACATTACTAGCAACTGTCACCTTTGAAGTTCTCCCTTTGTCTACCTACACAATAATTAAGACTGTGTTCCCAATTCAGGAATAGACTTGGAACATTCTTTCTGACATTTTTTTAAGATCCTTTATCATATTTTACTGGATATCGGTGATTTCACCATCCTCTTAACTCGGTCTTTCATTTTAGAAACATTCAGAAATCGCGGTGAGTGCAACACAACTTTGTACATTGCTTTGATGGCTGATCCACATGTCTGGCAACAATTCAGTTCATTTCCTCCAGACAGAATCTACAATCTTTATAGTATCACTCAATACACACACTTAAGGATTGTACTAAAATTTCCCTCTTGTGACATTGCATCAAATGTTGTAAAAAGGTTTTTTTTTTCAGATTTTCTTATTTATTTATTTTTTGATATTATCACACCATTTGCCAATTCAACAGCTCCAACATTTCAGTAATAGTTATGCTTATTTTCACTTAAAATTTAATGATAGCATGTTGCTATAAATAAAGTCATGACTATTGACTTGAGTTTGCACATAAATTAGTTAAAATGTTTTTTTGGATTTATCAGTCAGCTGACTGGTTTGATGCTACTCTTAATTCATCTTTGGTTTCTGCTAGAAGAATAATGTTATTAGCAAGTCTTAATAATTTTGTATTTTTTCTCCTGGGATAGTTACACCATTCTCAAAGTTTTCCTTTAATTTCTGTAATAGTTCTTTTATGTGCAAATTTTAAACCAACAGGGACAGCCTACATCTTTGTCTCGCCCCTTTCTGAATCAAAGCTTGCTCTAATTTAGAAGTTTTTTATAATTGTTACTTGATTCTTATATAAATTATTCTTCTTTCACTATAAGATAAATTTTCTGAAAATTGTAAATCTTAGTTTTCATTTCACATTATCAAATCTTTTCCCAGATCTACAATTGCATGTAGAGTCTTTATTCTTTTTAACAAAAGAATACACACCCATACTCTCTGCACCTATTTTCTGATATTTTAACGATTATACTTTTTTCAATCTAGAAAAATCTAAATCAAAAATACTTCTGCAATCACATACTCTATACCATTCATTCTCAAAGTGGGTGATAATGCCCCCTTGTGAGTGGTAGAAGGCCTACAGAAAATTGGGGGAGTGTTCAGGTGGTCTAGGAAGGCGATAGCTGATTAAAAAAAAAGGCAAAAATGATGTTTTCCTGATATTTCAAAATAAAATTTAATACCTGCTACACTAGTGCAAAAAATGTTTATTATCATGAATTTTTTTTATCATAAATTATAGATTTATATTTTATGATAAGAAATGATTGCATTCGAACTACTTTAACTTTACAACCAAGAGGTTAAGAGAGAGGAATAAAAAAAAATAATGCTTGAATACTCTACTTCTTGTAAAAAATATTCTTCAAATTTCAGAAATCATCAAATTAAAAAAAAATATCTGTGAGAAGAAAGGTTTTAAAAATTTGAAAATTTTTCTTTGTGTTTGAGTGCATGGGGGAAATGAAATTTTCTCAGTAAACTACATTAAAATCCTTTAAAAGTTTAAGACTAACTTTAATATCTTTTCTGTATGTGTCTATGATTTTTCTGAACCGAAATATTATTCTAGTTTAAAGAGAAAAGGTCACTTTTGTCTTTAATATAGCATATATCTTACAGTCTAAGCAACGTATTTGATAATAAATATGGAAATTTAAGCGTTTATTTTTTGAAAGTAATTTTAATAAAAATATTCCAAACATGATTAAATATGCGCTTTAGTTTCTCTCATTTCAAATGTAAGTTTCAACTCAGAAATAGGATATGCCACATTTAAAGACAATAATTAAAATTACTGTTTTTAAGAGGGCATCTTAAAAACAGCAATTACAATTTTTATTTTTAACAGATGGTAAGTTTAAAAATTTTGGTGGGCTAGAAAAGTTTTGATTCTCAATATGAGCAGTGGGTGAAAAAGTTTGAGAATCAATGCTCTATACTTTTATCTGTATAATTCTTTCAATCCTGATTCTGTTAAACAAGGCAGTGATTTTGATACTGTATCATGTACCTGCACTTCCTTATTTCTGTTTAAATCTTTTAGATCTATGTTAAACTCTGAAAATCAAGTTTCTTGTAATACCCATATATTTTTCTTTCTGTAAAACCACCTGATAATTTCTTCCCTTGATATAAACCCTCTACATATATTACTACATCTGTAAGTTATTTTTTGCTCCTTTAACGTTTTCCATTCATACTTCTAACACTATATATTTTAGTTCTATTTTGCCAGTTTTTTCTTAGTTTTCATATGCTGCATATCTACATTCCCTATACTTATTTTCCTCTACTTCACTATATCTCTTCATCAACCAGTTACCCCCTTCTATTAATTTTATTTTTGAACTGTACAGTTTGTTATTTTTGGAATTTTTATATTTTCTACTCTCATCATTGTAATAAATCTTTTGTTGTTCATGTTTTTTTATCAATTTTTGTCTACATTTCTCTCTAAAAGGTTCTTATCTTGTGTTAGTTATTCCCTTTTTTAAATTTGTCCATCCATTTTTAACTAAGTCATTACATTTATTTCTAGTTCTGTTCATACGATTTGTTCATGTTTTAACTTCTTATTATCTTTTTGGTAGTCTGCCTGTATCCTTTTTTTTCTCATGAACTACAACATATATTTCATAACAACGAATTACAGTTAGAATCAATATTTGCTCTTAGATGTATTATACAGTCCATAGTTTGGTTTGAAATAGAACTATTGCATAATCTATTTAATATTTTTCCACAACTCTTGGTACTTCAATAATTTTAAAAGGTAGTGTTTGGCAGTTACGAGTTCAAAATAGTTACTAAGTTTATACTTTACCAAATTCAGAATGCATATTTTTTCCTTGACCTAACCAATATTATATAAATAATTTTCCATCCTTTACTATGATATTCTAGTTTATTTTATTACCAAATTTTAAATACTGGATCATATCATCTATTTATTCATATATTCTTTCCATCTGCTCAGCTAAGGCTAAAAAGGGGGCATAAAAAACCTGCATTATTGTTGTAGGTTCAGGCTTTGATTTATCGTAACTAAAATAATTCTCTCATTGCGCCACTTATATTAAAAATAAACTTGTTTCTAATAAACTCTTTGATTCAATTATCTTATTCATTGTTTATCTCTACTCTGGCACTTCCATTTTTTTAAATTTTGAATTGACAATAACATGATCAGAAATTATGTTCTTTTTTCTTATCTCACTAATTCTTACTATATCTATATATAACTTATTCATTTATTATTTTAAATTATCTAGTCTAATTCGTACAAAAAATAACAACTTAACCACCAAAACACAGTAACACGAAAGCTAAAAAAAAAAAAAAAAATAATACTGAATGTCTATTTTTGTGAGATCTGCATCATCAGTCATCGATACACATTTCCACAATTACATACAAAAAATAAATAAAGATTAAAAATGTAGAAAACATAAACATAAATCTTTAAGTTTGTATTTATTTTTTGTCATTTGTTTGATGCAGTTGTAGAATTGTGTATCAACTGATGGTGCAGGAAAATCAGTTATTGGTATTAGTTTGTTTAGGTTGTCTGTTACTGTGTTTTGATGGTTAAGTTGTTATTTTCTGACTTTAATTAGCACAGTGATCAATATGTTGATGAATTATTTTAATTTAAAAAAATTCTTACTTAATAATTTTATTGATAGAATACTTTGGATTTATGCTTTGTAATGTGTGTATGTGGGGGGGGTGCATGTGTGTGTGTGTGTGAGTGTGTGTATTAGCATGTGTGTGTGTACATATGAGCATGTGAATTCACAGACACAAAGATCATGACTTTAAGGTGATAAAAAATATATTAATTGCAATTGTCAGAGGAAGCAATTTGAGGGTTGTAACAGATGAAGAAATAAATAAGTCTATTGACATTTGTATCACAGTTGAGTAGAACGCATTGGTCTTGTCAGTACATTTTAATTTGTCAAGATGTAGCTTTAAAATAGCAAGATGTTGCTATTTTTATTTCTGCATCTTAATGTTTGAAAAGTTCATTGTGAATAAATGGTGAAGTATGTTTATGGGTTTTTAAATGTATGGTTTAATATTCTATCAGAGCGATGTTTGATAGCCTTTTAGGTTATAGTTTGCTGAAATTATAGAATAATTTCTCAAACATAAAAAGTTTCTATATATTTAAATTAAAATTTTAACTTTTCTGAGTATTAGTTTTTTTTTAAATTTACATAAGCCTATTATTAATTATGAGAAGATAGCTTTTATTAGAACACATAACTATGTTTTTAAAGATTACAATTCATGAAAATTAGAACAGTTGACAGAAATTTTACTACTGATAAAGTTTGTCACAAGTAGCTTATATTTAAAATGCTGGTAAAAATGAAGGCATAAAGTACCATACTTTGCAGATTTTACAGATTTTTGCAATTTATTTTAGAGTTATAAAGTAGGACCTAAAAAAAATCACGTCAAAATCAAATTTCATAAAACAATAACAGTACTATGATTGAGTAATTTTATAAACTAGGCTGTGTAATTATTATGATATTATTCCAATACTAAAAAAGTAATTTTTTAGTTTCGTATATTTTCAAAGAGTTAAAAAAAAAATATTTCCTAAATATCTCTTGTTACTAATAAGTTAATATTAAGGCATTTTAAAACAAGTTAATAAAAATATAATGAATAGAATTAAAAAAGAAGAATGTACTAACCTGATTTTCTGAAAAACAATCTTAAAGAAATTGCAAAAAATGATTTATTTTTTCTGTAGTATAACAACAAAAAAGTAACAATGAACTAGACAACCAAACTGAAGAATCATTTCTTCCTGCTAATACACAAAAACAAAACCCTTACTAGTTGCTGAAAAAGAGTGTGAATGTAGAAGAATGCCTTACCCTTGACATGCGTGAAGCAATTTGCTGTCTGTGCTGCCACGATGGCATCATTAACACTGAATGTGTTAAATAAATGATTCATAATAATCAATAAATTAAAATTGATGAACTTGCAGGTGAGTTGAATGTAAGTCATAGCTCAGTATTTATAATCACCTAACCTTTAAATTTTCAAAAAGTCTGTGCACCCTGGATTACATGTCAACTGAAGATATCCACAAAGGTACCATTTGAAAATTTCCCAGAACCTTTTGAAGCATTGTGAAGATGAGGAAGACTCATTTCAGGAAGAAGTGATACAAAGGAATCATTTTTTTCTGTTGTAGAGGCCATTTACCAGGTGTGTAAATACGAAACCGGAATTTTTGTATAGAAATTACATGTTTACTGTAAGAAAATGATAAAAAATATTTAATTTGAAATATTGTCCATTGCTAGCTATACATTTTTTCCATCTCTCTGAAAATTTATGAATGCCACACCAAAAAAAACTTTGCCTCAAAAGAGCAACAGTTTTTTGCTCTTTTGAGGCAAACCAGTCATCAAGCCATTTTCGTACATTTTCATAAAAAATGAAGCGCTGCTTAGCAAGTGTGTGTCCCATCGATGCAAATAAATAGTAGTTGGATGGAGCCAAGTCTGGTGAGTAAGCCACATACGAAAGTATTTCCCAACTGAATGCCTCAATCGTTTCCTTGACCAGTTTTGCTGTGTGTGATGGTGCATTATCATGAAGCAAAATCACTTTGTGTTGCTTTTTTTGATATTCTGGTCATTTTTCATATAATGCTTGGTTCAAGTCGATCATTTGTTATTGGTAGCATTCAGTATTTACGGTTTTGCCAGGTTTTAGCAGCTCATAATAGATCACACCCTTCTGATCCCACCAAACACAGAGCAGTTTGACCTTGAATTTGATGGCAATGGTTCGCTTAGCCATTATCTTTACACGAGATTTTCAAAATATATCCACTTTTCATCACCTGTCATAGTTCGATAGAGAAATGACTATCTTTTGTACGTGGTGAGCAGCATTTCACAAGTAATTTTTGTTTTCTTGCTGCCTTTCATTCATTTCATGTGGAACCCATTTTCCCATCTTCTGTATCGTTCCCATCACTTTCAAACGTATGGTGACAGCTTCTTATGTTATATTTAATTGATTCGTGAGTTTTTGTTGCATTTGAGTGTCATCCTCATCCAACAATGCTTGCAATTCACTGACTTCAAACGCTTTAGTAGTCTTCCACGTTCTTTGTTTTTCATGCCAAAATCGCCACTTTTGAAGTTTTTAAACCACTCAA
The DNA here is from genome assembly GCF_047948215.1 of Lycorma delicatula. Lineage (NCBI taxonomy): Eukaryota > Metazoa > Arthropoda > Insecta > Hemiptera > Fulgoridae > Lycorma > Lycorma delicatula. The sequence goes on from NC_134455.1 coordinate 307,294,327, forward strand.
AGCACTGTGATTTACCAAGAGCATGCTCACCGTAAGCTTTGACAAGCATTCGATGCAACTCTACAGCAGTTTTCTGTAAATGGTAACAGAAAATCAATGCTGTACGCAAATTGTAGTTTGTAGATACGAAACTCGATATGTTCAATGCTAATTAAAACTATGCTGTTGTATGAAACTTATATTGTTGTGAGTTGAAAATCTTTGTCAACTGTCAAAGAAAGAAAATGGCGCCAATGATGTGGTTTGATGGTAACTACAGTGACAGCTAGGGCCATCTATGGGCAAATTTCGGTTACATATTTATACACCTGGTAAGTGGTTCAAAATTGCCTACCAAAAAATTTCTTATGGGAAAATATTAGAATATGGACTAAGGTGAATAGAAGTAGGAGGTATTAACAGAAAAAAATAGAATATTTAATTTGTGTTAGTGCAAATAAAGTAATGTTTTTTTTATATTTCTTTTTACTTTTTGATTTATCCTCTATGTTTATATTTATGAATTTGATGTATGCTTGTGTGTAGATAAGTGTGCATTTGCATTGCCTCATTCTGCCCAAATTTCTAGTGTATATACATACATTTGTTTGCCGCTCCAGATCATTAGGGTATGTATTTGGTCAAATCCCACTCTCTTTTCCTATCAGTCTAGCATTGCTCCTCCTTCCATTATCTCTACCTTGAAATACCTCTTTTTCCTTTTATAATTTCATGTATGGTCTGCATGTGGTTGCCTTCGTTTCACTTGCATCCTTTTACTATTTTAGGAAGTCACTTGCATCCTCCTGATATGTAATAAACCTTTTCTTAATCTTATCTCTATTTACATTCAGTGCATTCACATTATTACAGTTCCTCTATAATAAACTAAATTTAGAACTATCCAAGCACTTTTCTAACCACTTACAATTCATGAGGGTTATTCTTTATTTACATTCTATTTCTTATTCTTTTGCCCACTAGTAATACCAAAAAAATTGTTGACTGTCCAATTAAAGTTATTCTTTTTATTACTTATTTTATTTCTGTTTTTTCAACAAAGATATTACACTATTATTTTTTTAAGTTTCCCAACAATACATCTCAAAATCTATGCATTAGTAGAACTTTTTTTTCAGTTAGATGTGTGCTTTTAACTGAATATAAAGTTGTATAATTATTATCACTCTTAGAGTTAAAGTTGATGATTGTCTGAGTTAAAGTAAATATCTGAAAGGAATTTTCCATAAGAAAATTTACACTAATTTGTAGTTTCAGATTATTAATAATATTTTCATATATTATGTATATCATTAAAGACCCATTTAGACGCATTTTTTGTTTTTTTTTTTCAGGCTAGAATTGCATTATCTGAACAGTTGTCACAAAGCCGAGAATTGACACAGAAACTTAGACCAGTCAGTAGCGATGAAGAAAAAGAAAATTCCTCAGATGATGAAAGTAAAGGAATTGATAAAAATGATATTGATAATTCTTGGCTGAACAAAGAACCAGTTTCAGAGGTTCAGGAATTTTATGATAAATATAAAAAATATGAGGGAGATGAAACAAGAAAAAAAGAAACCAATAAATCAGAATTTGTAACACATAATGTTATAATTAAATCACCACAGAATATTGGCAATACTGATGATGAGTGTGGTAATATAGATGAAACTTTTGAAATTAATGCTGGTTCTTTGGATGTTGTAAAAAAAAATACAAATGTAAATAGTAGAAGAAGGAATAGTAATAAGAAGATTAATAAAGAATTAGGAAATCATGAGCCTACAATAAAGAGTGTTAGTAATTCACCTTTAGGCAGCAAAAACAAAAAAACTGAAAAATGTGTTCTTGAAGACAAACCCAAAAATTATATAAAGGATTCTGTGGTTGAAGTAAAGTTTTCTGTACTTAAAAGATCTCCACAAACATCTTCATCTTCTGCCGCAGTAGAATATTCAGCAAAAAAAGGTCATATAACTCAGAAGAAACAGATGAAAAGAAAACTGCCGACAAAAAGTGGAACTTGGTCTATCACACCACTAAAACAAAAGTCTAATTTAAAAACAGCTGAAGATAATAAAAAGGAGTGCATAAAAATTTGTAATGAGCACAGCAGTAAAAATGATGTTAAATTAACTAAGAGTAGAAACAATTCAAAATTAAATCTTGATGATATGTTTTATGAAGCTGAAGAACGATTGAATGAAATAGTTACAAAGAAAGTGAAAAAATTAAAGCAAAGCCTAGAAGCTAAAGATTCAGAAAGTAAAATTGAGGCTGTTCATCTAGATGATGATAGTGAATATAACAACAATAATAATTCAGGTCTTGAAATGAAGAAACAAAATCTTCAAACTGAAATTGATGAAAAATTAGGTGAAACTTCTAAAAGCTTCCAAATAGAGAAAGAAAACATAATCAGTGAAGCTGTAGAAAGATATTCTTCTCTATCCAAAAATTTAGATCCAGAAAAATATAAGAAATCACTTAATATAGAACCAAATAACTTTCTTCATGCTAAGCCTAAACGTTTAAATACTGAAGTACCTAATAGTTTTGCTAGTGCTGAAGATAATCTTGATGATGCAGAGGATGAATTTAAGATGGAAGAAAAATCAATGACAATATCAGAAGCATTTGCCTGTGATGATGTTGAAGAAGAATTTAAGTAAGTTATTACAGTTGATTTTATAAATATATATTTGTAATATGTTAGTACTCCTACTTGTTACATATGAGTCTTTCTGATCTGTAGACAACATTTTTAGAGCAGTTTGTTGACAAACATGATGCTTGTTCATTTCATTATAAAGAATATTTTGGCATCTTCTGACTGATAACACAACTATTGATGCTATTTCCTGACTTTTTTTTATCACTTCAAAAACATGCACACTATTTTCATTTCAGTACACTCAATATTGTCTTCATATGTCAACTTAGATAAGCATCCATTATGAATATCATCTTCAACAAAACATGACCATCACTGAAAAGCATCATCTCTTTCATTTACACTTGGTGGTGTTGTGACATTTTACGAAATGCCTAAGGTGGGAACTATCGTGCCAACGAGTGAATGGCTCTACGAAGTGAGTCTCGAACGATGTCCTCTGGGCACCAGAGCAAACCTAGTTGTATTTAACTCTAGCTCCAATATGCATTCGCTCCGCTGGAGTGGTCTATTATATCACCGGTTCTGGTGGGACCAATTTCAATTCCTTCAGTAAATTCTATGGGGTTGGTGGTCCATCTGAAAAACCACCAATTTCAGTCTAATGAAAAGGCCTCGGTCAGCTTTGTCTGATGAGGATAATCTTGCTACAGCAGACGAAGGTGGTGTCAGGTGTAAGAATGTTCACTTTGTTGTTCTTCGAAATAATCAGGAAGGTGGCTCCCTTCAAAAGATCTCACCTTTCCTGATTAAAAAATGTGTCACTGGTTGTATTGGTTCTCCAAAGAATATTAGGAAATTACGTGATGGAACAATTCTGGTGGAAACATTTAATGGTGAGCAGAGTCGCTCCCTATTACGTCTCACCAATATGGGCGGCATAAACATAAGTACAACATGCCACAAGACCCTAAATACCAGCCGAGGGGTAATTTTTTGTCATGACCGTCTGGAAATGAATTTAAGTGAAATTGCTGATGAACTTCGTGCTCAAGGTATTATAGAAGTGAAACGTATAATGATACGGCAGAACGGAACAGAAGAACCGACACCATCTCTTATACTGACATTTAGTTTTCCTGTTCCAACAGAGAAGATTAAAGTGGGTTACCTCTCGGATCGGGTACGACCATTCATACCCAACCCTCAGCGATGTTTCTCAGATGCCAAGGGTATGGTCACACTACAACATCTTGCTCAAGAACGGAGCTCTGAGCTTGATGTGCTAACGAAAGTCACAATGACACTAACTGCGAGAAAAGTGAAAAATGTGCGAACTGCAGTGGTTCACATACAGCCCGCTCCTAAGATTGCCCAACCTTTAAAGAAGAAAAGGCAATTCTCAAAATCTGTACTGAGCAGAAGCTATCTTTCCCGGCTGCACACAGGGAATATAGAAAAGTAATTAACTCATGGAACCTGGTCAAACCAGATGTATCTTTCGCCACCACTACGTCAAAACAAACTCCTACAAATGTTAATAATTCAGCAGTGTGGATCCTGCAATGAACTTAAAAAACTCGTTCAGATGCTTTCTGATCAAGTTGCTTCGCTTATAACCACTATTTCAAAGCTGACAAAGATGAATAGAAAGTCTTTCATCGCAGTAAATGAATCCAACAGTGTGATCCACACTAATGTTTCTGTTCCCAAAGTCCTTCCGGTACGGGCAGAGACTATCACAGCTGGCAGTAAGCCAACTAATAAGCTTCCCGTATAGGGAACCCATGAAACCACCCCCTCTGAAATGTCAATAGCGGGATCCCATTCTAATAAGTCTCCTCTACCATCACCCCATATACTGGAGGATATGGTTGAAGAACCTCCCCCAAGGGCGTCGGAGTTATCTAAAATAAAGAATACGAAAAAGAAAACCCAAATCACATACAACTAAATTTTATATGGTTTCCTAAGTATATTTATTTTATTTTTTTATTATTTGTTTATATGTTTTTACCCTTATGAACATTATTCAGTGAAATGTTAGATGACTTCGGTCCCACATTGAATATTGGAGTACTGGCATACGTATATGATCCGATAATCATGTGTTTCCAGGAAATTCATCTTCTACAACATGACCAAATAGCACTCAGAGGATACTTCTGTGAGAGATACAACTGTATAGCAGACAGTAGAGAGAGTGGTGGAGTAGCTATTTTCATGAAGGATGAGATGGCGGCTACAAGGATTCAACTGACCACTCTCGTTCCTGCTGTTGCAGTAAAGATCTCTATCCCCTTCAAGATGCATAAATTCAATCTGTATCTCTCACTGAACACTGAGTTTAGTGCTCTGGATATCTCAAATCTCCTCACACAAATACCATCTCTAACGTTAATAGTACGAGACTTCATTGCCCACCATGTTTCCTGGGGCTCGACCTTCTGCTCCACTCGAGGAAATATAGTACAAAGTGTGAGACAAAACTTAGACCTTTGTTTGCTGAATAATAGATCTCACACATTCATGTCTTTATCATCTGGTACTATGTCTAACATTGATCTCTCCGTATGCTCACCGAATTTACTCCCTCATCTTGATTGGTCTGTTTGTGATGACTTTCACAGCAGTGATCACAAACCTATTATTATTGGTTTTGGTGTAGACCACGAGGTTAAGAGAAGGCCACGGAGGTGGATTGTTGAAAGGGCAGATTGGAATGGATATCATAAAGCCTTCCAATCACAGTATGACGATGGTGCGAACTTCCTTGAGCAATGTTCCTCTTTTACGTCCATGATACTTGAAACTCCCAGCAAACATATATCCCACAAACATCGGGTAATCCTAAATGTCCTTCCATTCCATGGTGGTATGATGATTGCAAATGTGCTATTAAGAATTCACAGCAAGCACTACGCAAATTTAATAATAGTCCTACAACTGAACATCTAAATTTGTACCGCGTAGCTAGAGCGGTATGCTGTCGGGTCTTCTTGAGCGCTAAGAGGAATTCATGGATGAAATATGTGAACACCATCCCACGCACTACTTCCATGTCTACTGCGTGGAAAAAAAATCCATGCAATTTTCTGAACACCGAGACAATCTATTCTTGGTCTTATTGATGAAGGAGAACTTCTTTCATCATATTTCAACATGTAAAGGAATTAAGGACAAAATGTTCCAAACTTTTAGATATGATGCGGGTCCTTAGTAACACCAATTGGGGAGCTGATTGGTCATGTATGATATGTTTTTATAATTCCCTTGTTCGTTCCCGTTTAGATTATGGTTGTGTCGCCTGCTATTCAGCTCGTCAAACCGTGCTTAAAATGCTAGATTGTGTACATCATGCTTTTCTTCAGCTAGCCACAGGTGCGTTTAGATCAAGCCCTGTTGCAAGCTTACTTGTAGACTGTGGTGAACCATCACTTTGGGATAGACAAGACCAGCTTTTGTTATCTTATTTTGCCCGTCTCAAAGGACAGCCAAATCACCCAGCTTTTGACTCTGTTCTTAGAAATCCTAATTTAAGAACGTATGAGGACCGTCCACACTGTACTGCACCTGTAGGTGTCCGTACCCGACGTCTGCTGCAGCATATAAATGTTGACACTTCGTCGCTCTTTCCATCATGTCTGTGCTCATATCCTCCGTGGAGAATAAATCTTGTAAATTTTACATTTGACCTACGATGTATGACATATGATAAACAATCAACACCACCTACTATTTTCCGGTAAACATTTCAGTGTGGTCTCGCCAAGACGAACCCGGACACGGTGATATATACTGATGGATCGAAACAAGACGATACCGTTGGTTGTGCTTTTGTTGTCATTGAAAAACTTATATGTTTGGCCTACCCGGTATTACGAGTGTGTTCACCGAAGAACTACTCGCTATAAATAAGGCTCTAAATATCATTAACCCTAAATATAGAAACATTCTTATTGCAGTGACTCGTGTAGTGCTCTCCAGGCGTTAGAAAACTTTTATTCCAAACATCCTGTCGTCATTGAAATTTATAATGCAATCGCTGAGTTGAATAATCACAACACAGAAGTAAGTTTTTCCCGGGTCCCTAGCCACGTAGAGATTCCAGGTAATGAACAAGCAGATCATGCTGCCAAGGAAGTGTGTATTCATATTCAACCTCCTTTCACCACCCGAGTTACTACCTTTGATTTTATTAATTGTGTAAAACAATCACTGAGAGCAAGGTGGCTGACTGGACGACTACCATCGATAATAAACTCCGACGGATTAAAGATTCAGTGTTACCATGGGACTCCTCTTGCAGAATAACTCGACATGAAGAAGTAGTCCTCTGCCGATTACGGATAGGCCATAAGAGGATCACACACGAGTACGTAATGTCAGGAGGACACGCATACCTATGCACACAATGCAACTGTGCCTCGTGACTGTGCACCACATACTCAGACTGCATATGTTATGCGGCATTGCGTCGTAAATTTAATCTACCCAGAAACATCCATGGTATCTTGTATAATGGTAACAAAATTTTGAACCGGGTGTTTCTGTTTTTGCGTAGTACTAGGTTAATGCAAAAAATGTAATATTGTCATATTTATTTTTTATGCTAGAAAAGTTTTTTTGATAATTTTTTTCCCTTACTTTCGTTTTTGATTTTTTTGGTTCTATGTCTTTAATTTTATTATCCGAGTAGAGATCCTTTTACACTCCCTATCGAAACGAGTTAAGTTTTATACAGTTTCCTTTTTCTATTGTTTTAGCTTTTATATTTTAAAGACTCCATCTGCGATATTAATTTTGAGTTTTATTTTACTTTTTTAACTTTTGTTGTAACTTAGTTTTAAATTTTTTATTATATAATTTATATTAGTTTTAAACCCTATTTAGTTTTATTATTTTAGTGTTATTTTACCTTTTTATTAAAAAAAAAATTCCAGGTGATGATAACCTGGAACCTTTGAGGGTGTTTTTCACCCCCAAATAAAAAAGAAAAAAAAATCACTAAAAGCTTATGCCAGTTGTAAACTGTTTTCTTCATTGCCGAGTCTCTAAATGTTTTTTCAAGCATTGTTAATGTCTGACAGCGATTTTTTAATTAAAGTACAAAATTTGATATTTTTGCCCATTTCAGTTGTTGACATTTTTCACTGCAACATGCATGATACAAAACAAACAACTTTAGTAATATTGTATACTAATGAAGAATAATATGATGCAGCTATATCGCAACTTCAGAGCTGCCAATATAAAAACCAAAGCTTCTTATGTTGATTTCTATTTTAAACTCTTTGAGGCAACTCCAGGAACATTTTTAACATACCTTGTATATGATAACAAATTATAACAGCTCCTACTCAAGTATTTTCTTTTATTAGCCAGGTTGTAATTATGTATTACATGGTTTGTTTGTATTTCATTTATAATATTTATTCAAAATATTAATTCTTTTATTACTAATATTCTTATTTTAAATATTTCTGTTTGTGTTTGTTGTGATTTACCTGTCTAAAAATGTTGTTTCCTAAAGACTTTACAGATTTTTTTTATATTATTTTTTTTCAAGGATATTATTTTAACAAAAAAAAAATAAATAAATAAAACAAAAAGGAAGCAGTTTACTTCTTACAATGTTTAATAATCTTTTTTTAGGACAATTTTTCCATATTTTGATGGCAGTTCCTACTATTAGAAAATATTTACCTGAGTCCTTATAAAATCTTGTTAGCTGTATCTCTTTATAATAACATGTGAGGATCTCCAGAACATGACAGACTACATTGTTCTTGAAGTTCAAGAATAAAATCACCAAATTCACCCTTAATTGACTATTTCTTGTAGATAAGCTATATTAAATTTTGCTCAGATGCAGTTTCACTAAATGCTGTTTGTAATTATAGTGGATAATGACTGCAGCAGTTAATGGAATTTGTTAAATTAAAATTTAGAATCCATTTGATTTTTAAAATTTGACAAATTCATCCTACATTTAATTTTAATTAAATTAAAATAGGGTTCTCTTTTTTTAATTAAATTACACTTGGGTTCTCTTGAGTAAAGTAGTTTTCAAGCTATCTTAAAGTAGTTGAAAATATCTCAAAAAGTGTAACAAACTTATGGAATAGAAGCATGAAATTTTTTAATCAATTAATAACATGGTGACCACAGTTTAATTTCATTTTTATGAAAGAAGTGAATTATGTAGTCATGGAATTTTTCTTAAAAAAAGATTTGATCTTGTAAAAATCTTTTATTCCGCACATTGCAAGGAGGAATTCTTAGTAGTGAGGTTAAATATGTTACTAAACTTTGTTTATATTATTTTTATTAATTTTTTAATTAAATTGCATTATCTTTTTTATAAAAGACAAGATAAGGAAGAGGAAATTAAAAAGTCTCAAATTGAAGATGTGAATCTCGTGCTTCCTGGTTGGGGTTCATGGGGAGGACCTAATGTTAACAATATACCAAAACATAAAAGTAAGAAGTTCATTTTAAAATTTCCTAAGGAAATTCCTCGAAAAGATGAAAATAAAGGCAATGTTGTAATTAATGAAGACAGGGATGAAAAATTAAAACCTTATTTGGTAAGTTTTATAATTATACTATTCGAGGTTTTATAAATAAAACCATGTTCATAGTTGCTGAACAATATCAAACATTATATATATATATATATATTAAAATTTCATTTAGCCTTATTTATAATTACATGTATTTTTGATCATCACTGAATAAAGTTTCTAGATAAATTACTTAACTACTACTCCTTCTGTTTGGAGATAGTTTATGAAATACATTGTTTCATTGAAGCAAAGGTTCTATTAATTTTTTGCCACATAAGTTTAAACCCAGTCATTCTTATATCTTTTTATGAATATAAAACATTATAGGTAACAAAAAAAGAGTTGCTTTCTCTTAAATTACTGATGTTCATTTTACAGCCAACATCTATTGGAAAGAATAAACATGTCAGTTGTAGAGCTGAATGACACCTGCTTTCAGTGGGTTTGTATTGATGCTATTTCCTTGATGGTTTTTCTTTTATCACTTCAAAAATACACACATTATTTTCATTTCATTTCATTTTCATGTATGAGGAGATACCCAAAAATAATTAGAATTTTTTTTTTTAATGTATGTATTTTTTTTTACAAAAACCCTTTCAATCTTCTTTAAAATTCTCTCTCTTATAGCTAATACATTTATCCAATTGTTTATTCCATTGTTGAAATTATTTTTTTAAATTCATTTGTTGTGATTCCCGACAGCACTTCCTTGTATTTTTCTTTATCTCATCCACATCCTTTTAGGTCCTCCTTCATTCTTGGAACAAAAAAAAGAAGAAAACTCGCATGGTAGTGAATCTGATGAATAAGGAAGGCGGTGAGCAAGTGAGTCATTCAATTTTTTTTTTTATTAAAAATTGAAGCACTGAGAGAGCTGTGAGCAGGTGCCTTGTCATGGTGGTAAAACCAGTTGCCTGTTTGCCACAAATCAGGTCTTTTTTTGTTACAGACTGTTGCAAAACTTTCTCAGATTCTCCAAATAGAAACCCTGGTTAACAGTCTGACATGGCGAAGCAAATTATGCTCCAACCCTCTCACATAAAAAAAATAAATGAGCATTGTCTTGATGTTTGACTTCTTTGGTGAGCTTTTTTTTGGGCAAGGTAATGTTGCAGTTTTCTACTGCCTTGACTGGACTGTTTCGTTTCGAGGGGGGGGGTAACCATAGCCCATAGCACCATGATTCATCTCCATTAATGATGTTGGAAAAATCTGAGTTAGTTTGGAACTGTTCTTTCGAAGCATTGCATGCTTCCAAGTGATCCTGTTTTTCCTGAGCAGTCAGGAACCGATGCACAAACTTTGCAGCAACTTTTCTTATCCCAAATCTTACAATAAAATTCACTGAACCAAGCTCCAAATTACTTGACAACTTTTCAATTTCTTCATTGGTACGTTGTTGGTCTTCAAGCACAATTGTGTGAATTTTTTTGACATTTTTGTGTGTTTGGGAAGATGAAGGATTTCTTAAACAAGGTTGGTCATCAGTCAGCATTTCACCTTTTTTGAAATGCAAAAACCTTGTTTATACTTTAGTTTTTCCCGTAGCGGTATTGTAAGCTGTTTTCAAGCTCAATAGTTTCTGTGACATTTTTCCCAAGCAGAAAGCAAAACTTCATGGCCACTCGCAGTTCATTAAAGTCCCCCATGAAAAAAAAACAAGAAGCAAGCAAAACAGCTTTCACAAAAAATTCACAGAAGTTAGACATAACCTTCCCAGATGCTGCTGCTTGGCAGACTGACATGGTAAAAGTCACCTGAGATTCTCCTAGTAGGAGAACCACATTATGGAAACTCCACCCAGCTCAAAGCAATTCAGGTTATTTTTTAATACTTCCTCATTAAGAAGATGACAGGAAATTACTTTTCTGATTAAGCCTGTCATAAAATACTAGTTTTTGTACAGTTTGACTATGCCATTTTCTGTGAGGATTGTGTCACATGCCACATTATCTACAAAAGTTTGAACACACTTAACGGAAAATACTGTACGTAAGAGGGTTCATTTAATTTATATGTTCTCATAGACTTAAACGTGTGTTGCGTAAGTAATAAATGTAATAAACTAATATATTTCTGAAAAGCTATTTCATGCTATTTTCACACTTCTTCCGAACATTGATTACAATAATTGTGTTAAGATTATAACTTACTGTATTATTATAAACTATCATCTAAAATCTTAACCCATTTAACACATGACAGATTAATGTCATAAAATGATCTTAAAGTAGGCCTTGAAATTTGCTATTAAGTTATTATTATAATTTGTTACGTAATAGGTGTTCAAGAAATAAAAATAAAAATTACATAGACAAATGTTACAGTATTAGTGTAAATATAGAGATTGAATAGTTAAAGTTTACATTATGGCAAAGATTTAACATCTTGCTACTTCATTTGTATTTAAAATTTTATTTCAGTTTTTTAAAATTAGCTTCTTAATTACTCTTTTTTATTTTCATGGATAATAGAAGCACCTTTTTTTATAAAGTAATAATAATGGAAAATGATGTGCAATTAGAGTGTTCATAAACATACTATTCTATTTGAAGTTTAAGGATGAAAAACCTTTAATAAGATAATGATAGCTTGTATGTTTGTGTTAAGATACCTTTACCAAAACAGTTATAGGCAACCTGATATGAGATACCAGTCACTCCTAAAACAATGTTATAATTCTCTAGAATAATATGTATCCTATGTCTTGTGTGCTAGGGAAAGTGAGAAGTAAAGTGGTTTCTTATTTTCTTCTCTGAGTTAAAAGTACTGTTGCATATCAGCAACCTAATATGTTGAAATGTAAATGATATTCAGCTCTACAAGTGTTACTATTATTCTGTTGAAGAGATAGTGATTATATAATATATACGTTATTTCTTTAAGAGAGAGTAAATCTATCTACCAAACCCACTGGGTTGGTCTAGTGGTTAACGCGTCTTCCCAAATCAGCTGATTTGGAAGTCAAGAGTTACAGCATTCAAGTCCTAGTAAAGCCAGTTATTTTTACACGGATTTTAATACTAGATCGTGGATACCGGTGTTCTTTGGTGGTTGGGTTTCAGTTAACCACACATCTCAGGAATGGTCGAACTGAGAATGTACAAGACTACACTTCATTTGCACTCATACATATCATCCTCATTCATCCTCTGAAGAATTATCTAAACGGTAGTTACCGGAGACTAAACAGGAAAAAAAGAAGAAATCTATCTACCCGTTATACGTCAGGTGCTTCGCAAACATCTTAAGAAATTGTAAGTCAAGAAAGTCCAGAGCAGATTGCATATTATAATCAAATTTAGAGTCCAATTATGAACTTAAAAGAATTATTTTTTTTTTAGAAACAGCAGCACTTAAAGGAATTAGAGATGTGATTGCATGTTTTTTCTTGATATTACTCATGCATCCTACTGTGCATTTCCAATTTAGAAAAATTTTACTTTAATTTTCATTTATATTATTGTACTGGAGATTCCCCAGTTTTGTTAAGACTTGTGAATTCAAAAAGATCATGATTTGATTAGTTTTGGGGGTTTTACTTGCTTACTCACTAGAAAGAGGTTTGCCTAATCAAATGTAAATCTTGGTCTAATAAGAGTAGTTGTACTTTTCTATAAAATTAATAGTTAACTTCAAGGCTTCAGATTATCTAATGAGTAGAATGCTAATCAATTGATAAATTGATTAGTTGAAAAGAGAAATATGAAACCTAGATTTACCCCATAGACATATCAGCTGCTAGTTTTGGCTTTTTTTATATTGCCTCCATATAGGAAACTACCTTTCAGGTTGTAAAGGAGTTCATATAGAAAAAGTCACAGTTTCATAGGCACGCAGAATCACTTAACCCAAAGCTGCTCTTTGGAAGGTGCCAATTCAGTGCTACAGATTGAATCAGGGTAGCTGATCCAACTTCCATGCCTGTTGCATAAGAAAGAAGTAATAAATAAGGAAAATGATGGGAAGAGGAAAGGATAAACAACCCATAGGACTGCCCCGGATCTGGGTGGTTTATGTTCTTACCACACTAATTAACACACACAAAACACCTATTTATATATAAACATATTTTATACAAATGAATATTGCTATAAAATATGAAGTAATCAGTTTATTCTTAAAATGTATCATTCTAATAACCTTAGAAGAACCCTTTCTGTGATTATGAGCTTACAGGAATTAAATTTTTTTAATAGCAGGACAGATAGGAATTAGAGATGTTCGATTGCATATTTTTTCTTAATGTTGCTCATGCATTCTACTGTACCGTTCCTTTTTAGAACAATTTTACTTAATACTACTATTAATTTTCATTTATATCACTGTACTGGAGTTTCTCCAGTTGTAATAGAACTTGTTTACTGTCCATATTAGCCATGTCAGTCTGTTTTGCTTGAAAGTGAAGTTACAGTTGATGCTTTTTTGTAACAATTAGAAGTACATCATTCTTTTAGGTGACTTTAATTCTGTTCTTGTTAAGGAAAATTTCAAAAATAGAGAGTTAAAAGTTTTTATTGACATGATAACAATAGATTCATTTGATTGTGGTGGCAGCACAAAATTGAAATATTTCCTTGTCTAATTTCAAGAAAAAAAAATTTCACCATCATAATGAAAATATGGTGAAGGTGATAGAAAATAGAAAAAATGGGCAATCTGTAATAAGCAATGCAATATAACTTAAAACTTTTGAAGTGACTTCAGTTGTAAATATACCATGTAAAGTTTTTAAGAGTACTGTGGTTAGACAGAGAGCTTCATGGGTAAACAACTATCATTATGAAGTCCTGTTACTGTATCCCAGAAACTTTCTTCATGTTTCAAAGAAGACTTGTGTAATTTTCAACAATATATTATTGCACTTCAACAAAAAAATAATTACCAATTAGCACAAATCAGTAACACCAATGAAACTGCAATTAGGTTAGATATGGCGTATAATTATACAATTGAAGAGAAAGGTGTGAAAGAAGTTAAAATAAAAACAACTGGATGTGAAAAGCAGTAGACAGATAATGTTTGGGAATCATTCCTGATGAGCATAAACTTCCTGTTCTTTTTTTCCATTTTAAATAGAAGATATAATTAAACACAAAAAATGAATACATGTTCCCAAATGATGTTAATGTATGGTATCAATTATGGGGCAAAGACAGAGGAACTACCGCTTGATTGAATCAGAAATGTAAAGGTTCATTGTTCAGAAGCTCTTTTCAATATACTATCAATGCTTTATTTAGATTCTTTTTGAGAGAAAAATAAAATTACTACGTCAGTGTATGTATTTTCAATACTTTTGTTAAATGACTAATAAATGTGTAAATTTTATTATCAAAACTTGTAGAGAATCTAACTCTGAGAAAAATGTTATGAATATGTAAAAATTTAAAACAGCTGTTTTTAGTATAATAAATTTAGAGCTTTGAAAACTTCAAATACTTTTAATTTACTTTAAAAAAATATATTCATTATGGTTTATACTGTATTAATTTATAATAAATGTTCAAATATTCCACCATTGACATCAAAGCACTTTTCAACATATTTCCTTACATTTTTTATCACCAACCAAATGATATCAATGCTCCTTGAGTAGGCAGCAGCATTAAGAATGTGAGCAGTCAGTTCAACCATCATGTGTGTCTGCTTTTTGTTTGTTTACCTCACTCGCATTTCATCTACTCTCCATAAACATTAATCTAAGGGCGTAAGAACCAACGATCAAGGTGGTTCCATTTAGGAACCACTTTACTGGTCCATTTACCAGTAAATTTTTCACCTAAGAATTGTCTTACATCATCCATAAAATCTGTTGGTGCTCCATCAATTTGATAGTACATTTCAATTCATTTTGTAATAAGAAGTTTTCAAATTCATTGTAAGAAATTTATTGTTTAAAAATTCCAGATAATTTCTACCCGTGACAAGATGTTCTAGTGTGAAAAGGTTTATTAATTAGTTGTCATTCATGCCACACCAAACATTCACCTGGAAATTTGATTCAACTATAGCATGTGGATTTTTCTTCAGACTAGTGATGTGAATCTTGTGTGTTTATGATATTATGTGTGTAAAAAAAGTAGCTTCATCTGGCAATAGTATGAACAGAATTAAGTGGTAATTGTTAACTGACTGATACAACTGCAGTCGTCTGGCTTGGTCACCAAGCTGGAGGTGTTGAACTTTCTGAACATGATAAAGATGCAGTTCATGACCATGTAATGTCCTCCATATTATACTTTGTGGAATATTTAGTCATGCAGAAATTCTTGGCATGCTCGTTGTAGGACGAAGATGTACCACCTGAAGAATGTTTTCCCTTTCATCACCATGTACCAGTTTACATTGAGATGAAACATGAGAACTGGGAAGTGCTCATGTTTGAGCAAATGTTTTTAATGCTAATTTTAATGCTTTTTAATTTTCATTTTCATGAAGATTATTAAAAATTCTTCAAAATGCTTTATGGTTTGGAACTACTTGTCCATGATACCTATGTCTGTATTCTTCCACTGCAGCTGGAGCACTTCCATTGTAAAGGTTTTACATAAAAATCATATCACCATATTCTGCCCGAGTGAAGACACAGTATTTTTCAAAACAAAAAATTAAAATGGAATTTCTCTTTGTTAAATTCAGACTCATTTGGAAAAATATGGGTACAGTTTAGAGTATAACAAGCAAACAAACATAACTTGATACTCAAAAATTATTAACACAATCAAAATTATGTCAAAAACAACTAAACCGCCTAATGTTTATTAATAACATGTAATTTTATGGCAACAATGAGTAATATTCAGATTAATTTCAAAGCATACAGTTACCAATGTAATTGGTAACCAAGTGTTACCAATGTAATTTTTCAAAGGTCTAAATTTATTGTTCCTAAAACAGCTGTTTTTAATTTTTATAAATTCATACTATTTTTTTTTTAACTTTGTTTTGTATTTTGTAGTAAAAGTTCCATTTTTTATCTATTTTTTATGGACTTTATTGCATCAATTTTTCTGAATTAAATTCTCTACTAGTTTTGATAATAAAATTTATACATTTATTAATTAGTCATTTAACAAAGTTTTTGTACTTCAAACTAAAAAAACTCATTTTTAATCACCAAATTTTTCTATTTTTTATTAGATGACATGAAAAATACAGGAGATACAGTTCTGAGCTCCATTTTATTTGATTTTTCATATCAAAAAATGTAAGAAATGATCAAGTTTACCCCTGATATAGTGCCTTAAAAATTTCAGTGTGACCTCACTTCACCAGGGAAACTGAAATCCAGGCAAAATTTTTCATTAGCTGTAACAAACTAAATAACAAATTGATTTCAGACATATGTTTGTATGAACGTCTTTCCATATTTCAAACTCTTGAATCAGTCCCCAAATTATTTATCTTTTCTCTTGAGCCATTCTGTGTATTAAAAATCTTATGTTGTTTGCTGTCATTCTCGTATTCTCATTCTTTATTCATATTCTTTCTTGTATTCTCATTTTTTATTTGTTACTGCAATAGCTCTTCTTTTTTTTTTTAATTATTCATATAAATTTAAGAAAATTTAAGTTATTGATTGTTCTTAAAGTAGTCAGTGCTTGCTACTAAAGATTTATATATATAAAATAACACATGTAACAAAATAGTATTTTTACAATTAAGTAAAAGTAATTGTATTTATGTTTAAAACAAATTTCTTATTTTAGGTCACAGAATTACCATTCCCATTTACAAGTGTTAAGGAATATGAAGCTAGTATTAGAGCTCCAGTTGGCAATACATGGATGCCACAGTCAGCGCACAGGAAACTTATTGCTCCAGGTGTCACTACTAAATTAGGAACCATAATAGAACCTATGACAAAAGATCAGATTTTAAAAGATAAAGAAAATTTAAAATGAATCTTTTTTTAATAAAGTAGTTTTTAATAACCTTCTTTTTCTCTTTATTTTAGTTTTACAGTTGTTAAATATTTTTTATTTAATCTTTTTATTTTATTTCCACTAAATAACAACAAAGTGTGCCTAGAAAATAGAGGATACTGCACAGAACAGATTTTCCTTCTTTTCTATTGTGCTGTTTAATGGTTGCTAACCAGCAGTTAACAGTATCACTATTTCTATAGTATTGAGCATATTATAAACAGTGCTTAGTGATTTTGTTAGTAGTCTAAAACCTAAAAGTAGAATTTAGGTTTAAGAAACCTAAAAGTAGCCTAAAAACTAAAAATGGGGTCTTGTTCATTCTTGACTGTGAATGCAAAAAACTTTTCAATCCTACTGTTCCTCATTGATATATTGAATGAATCAATTCAGTTTAGATCCAATGCATTCTTTACCATAATGTAAGTGTATGTCCCCTAATTAAGAAAATAAAAAACTACCAGCATTAACTTCTTGTGAAATAAGTCGTACAGATACAACACTACTCAATGATGAAGGCTACCTGTACACTATTGGAAACATTTTGATATGAGTAAATACTTGTTTTATTTAAATTTTAACTCTAGTGATCAATCGGATGTAAACTGGATTTTTGACTTCACAGCTCTGTATATACATGAGGGAATGAGCTAATGTGGAGAGATATTAATAGTAGTGTTGTGGAGATGGGCGAACAATCCAGCTGATTCAGCATTCACATGTTTCTGGTCAGTATCTCATGTCAGAGCAAGATGCTCCATGTTGGTTGCCCAATATATTATGAAGTTTCTTCATGAATGAGGCCAGCAACCCTCTGAAATTTTGACGAAACTACGTGAACAGTTGAGAACATGACATTGTCATGTGCTTAAGTCTACAACTTGGCCAGCAAATTTAATGGAGGGCATGAAGTTGTACAAATTGATAGCAGTAATAGGTGTTCAAGGACAAGTTTGACGAATGACAGCATTCGATCTATACGTGACCTCATTGAAGATGATCAGCACCTTACAGTGATGAAATTGCTTTGGAGGTGGGTATCAGTTCTGGAAATACCCATTCTATTATTACAAACCACCTTGATTCCTCAAAGTCTGTGCATGTAGGATTCCAAGACTTAATTCAAAAAATAGGCACGGCAGGAAATTTGCCAAAGGCTTATTTTGATGAAAGAGAAAAATTGTTTGCATCGAATAGTCACAGGTAATAACATATGGGTACATTACTACACTCCTGACTTGAAATCAGTGAGTATTAATTGGTGAAAGAGGGGTAAAACAAAAACATGTCCATCAACTGCAAAAGTCTTCGCAACTGCCTTTTGTGGCTTAAAACATATAAAGGGTTATTTCTCATCAATTTTCTTTCTTAATGTTATAATGTAAACTTTGTGTATTACTGCCAGTCCTTGAACAATGTGAAAGCTGTATTCAGGAACAAAAGGCGCCATCAGCCAGTCATATGTGATTCTCCTTCTCTCAGGATATACTGAGCAAAATTTATTGGGATACCTTAGAACATCTCCTGTACAGTCCAGATTTATCCCTCTGTGATTTCTTTCCCTTTGAGCCTTTGAAGGAAGTACTGAAAGGACATCGATTTCAGACCAAAAACAAAGTAGAGAAGTTCATGTAAATTGACTTGTGATGTGTCTTAAATGTTTTATGTATGAAGGGATCCACAAACTCCTCACCAAATGAAAAAATGTGTAGAAATTAAGGGAGACTACTTCTAAAAGCAATAAATAAGTATTATATTTTATTCTGTACTAATCAATGTTAAAAACAAAAGTTTTGATTTTCATTCGATTGACCCTCACATAATTAAAATTGTATGTTTATTTAAAATTATCAACATAATCTACAGGTGTTTCTGAAATGGTGGGCCAGCTTTACTTTTTCAGATTCTACTTGTAAAACTAAACAAAAAATATTCTTAAGAAAAATGGCTATTTATCCTTCATTCTCTCCCTAACTGCCATTTTGTTATTTTTATATAAATATTTATATCTCAAGTTTGGATGTATCTCATTAATCATCTTGTAAATATCTTGCATCTGGTAAGCATCTTGAAAATAAAGTTTTAAAATTAGCAAAAAATCAGGACCTAAATACTTTTCAAATTACAAAATGGTAACAAGTTTATTTTTCTATCTGTTATATCTCTGTAAATGTTAGTTTAATCAAAATGTATATTATTTACTAAAATATTAAGACTTTTATTTTGAATAAAATGAATTTCATTTTTTTAAATCGGTTGTCGGAGTTATGTTAGCAAATTGATGTAATTTTCTGTCTGTTTTCATGTCCCTCCACTTTACATTCAATTTTATTAAATATTAATTGTTTTTATTTATTTTAAATTCTACTATTGTAAATTAGTATCAAATTAAGTAATAATTTTCTCACAATAATAGGCCTAATAGTTAAATAAATAAAACAACTACCTGTGATAATCTTACGTTAATTGTAGAACATTAAGTGTACTTTTTTTTTAATAAACAGTTAACGATCGTTAAAAGTTATAAGACTGTCAACCAAGTTGTCAAATTGTCCACCAGTAGAAATTAGACAAGTCTCCAGTCTGTTTTGAAGAGATTGTCTTAACCATTCACAAATTCCAGGAGTATTCCTAATTTCTTGAAATCCATTTTGGATCCTTTTTTGAAGATACTCAATGTTGGGTATTGGAGTTGAATAAACAGTATATTTCAAATGGCCCCACAGGTAGAAGTTAAGAGGGTTTAATTTAGGTAATCATGCAGGCCAGGGCACTGGCACTCTGCGGTCTATCCATTTTCCATTTAAAGTTTCATGCAGGAAATCTGATACCAACTGACTGAAATGTGCTGGTGCTCCATCATGGAACAACATATTTCTTCTGAATTGCAGAGGTAGGTCTTCCAAAATGTATGGAAAATTTTTGATCAAATGAGCAAAATAATTTTCTCCATTTAATGATTTGGTAGAATGACAGGACCCAAAAGGATAAGGGTAAAGTTGCCATTTAAAATGCCACACACTCACATGGCCCACAACTTCTTGTGTTACCAGAGATTGTGTACACATATCAGGGGATTCTTCTATACAATTTAGAACACTTTCTTCTAATTTAATAGTCCTAGTACTCCTTGGTCTACCACGGTCATGATTCCGTGGTGTAAATGGACCTGTTTGCCTGAGCTTTTTAAAAGCTTAGGGAAACTTTTTATGTTTCAAACGTGTTTTCATTTATTTAGCACACATCTATTAGGAAATCCGTTTTCAAACAGTCTTTTTTCTTCTGCTCTCCTGCAGTTTGCTTTAACCATACATTAAATGCATGTAACATATATCCACAAAAGAATATTCAAACTATGATAATAAAACAACAAAATTGAAAAAATAAACCAATGACATTGAATGTTAAACAAACACTCACAAGCAAACAATAGGTTTAAATTACTTTAAAATCATATGAGTTTATTTTTAAAAAATGTGCAGTACATTGTTAACATGATCAGTAGTAGTAGTAGTCGCTGTGTAAAATTATTCAGAAGTGAAAAATTAATATCAATTGTTTCATTATTATATAATAAATTTTATTGTGAGAAAATTATTACTTAATTTTATACCATCTACAACTAGAATTTTTTTTTGTCTTCAATCATTTGACTGGTTTGATGCAGCTCTCCAAGATTCCCTATCTAGTGCTAGTCGTTTCATTTCGGTATACCCCCTACATCCTACATCCCTAACAATTTGTTTTACATATTCCAAATGTTGCCTGCCTGCACAATTTTTTCCTTCTACCTGACCCTCTAATATTAAAGCGACTGTTCCAGGATGCCTTAATATGTGGCCTATAAGTCTGTCTCTTCTTTTAACTATATTTTTCCAAATGCTTCTTTCTTCATCGATTTACTGCAACACCTCTTCATTTGTCACTTTATCCACCCACCTAATTTTTAACATTCTCCTATAGCACCACATTTCAAAAGCTTCTAATCTTTTCTTCTCAGGTACTCCTATCGTTCAGTTTCACTTACATATAAAGCGACGCTCCAACATATAATTTCAAAAATCTTTTCCTGACATTTAAATTAATTTTTGATGTAAACAAATTATATTTCTGACTGAAAGTTCGTTTCGCCTGCTATTTGGCATTTTATATCATTCCTGCTTCGTCCATCTTTAGTAATTCTACTTCCCAAATAACAAAATTCTTCTACCTCCATAATCTTTTCTCC
This sequence comes from Lycorma delicatula, assembly GCF_047948215.1. Taxonomy (NCBI): domain Eukaryota; kingdom Metazoa; phylum Arthropoda; class Insecta; order Hemiptera; family Fulgoridae; genus Lycorma; species Lycorma delicatula. Next base: position 307,315,654 of record NC_134455.1, read on the forward strand.
TCCTATTTTCACATTCAGTGGTCCATCTTTGTTATTTCTACTACATTTCATTACTTTTGTTTTGTTCTTGTTTATTTTCATGCGATAGTTCTTGCGTAGGACTTCATCTATGCCTTTCATTGTTTCTTCTAAATCCTTTTTACTCTCGGCTAGAATTACTATATCATCAGCAAATCGTAGCATCTTTATCTTTTCACCTTGTACTGTTACTCCGAATCTAAATTGTTCCTTAACATCATCAACCGCCAGTTCCATGTAAAGATTAAAAAGTAACTGAGATAGGGAACATCCTTGTCGGACTCCCTTTCTTATTACGACTTCTTTCTTATGTTCTTCAATTGTTGCTGTTTGGTTCCTGTACATCTTAGCAATTGTTCTTCTATCTCTGTATTTGAACCCTAATTTTTTTAAAATGCTGAACATTTTATTCCAGTCTACGTTATAGAATGCCTTTTCTAGGTCTATAAACGCCAAGTATGTTGGTTTGTTTTTCTTTGATCTTCCTTCTAGTATTAATCTGAGGCCTAAAATTGCTTCCCTTGTCCGTATACTTTTCCTGAAACCAAATTGATCTTCTCCTAACACTTCTTCCACTCTCCTCTCAATTCTGTATAGAATTCTAGTTAAGATTTTTGATGCATGACTAGTTAAACTAATTGTTCTGTATTCTTCACATTTATCTGCCCCTGCTTTCTTTGGTATCATGACTATAACACTTTTGTTGAAGTCTGATGGAAATTCCCCTTTTTCATAAATATTACACACCAGTTTGTATAATCTATCAATCGCTTCCTCACCTGCACTGCGCAGTAATTCTACAGGTATTCCGTCTATTCCAGGAGCCTCTCTGCCATTTAAATCTTTTAATGCTCTCTTAAATTCAGATCTTAAATCGGTGTATCGTCTTTATTTAACACATTATTAAATTTTAACTTATGTATCACAAAATTCTGCATAATGATCCTATATGCTCCATCTATTTTCAATGATCATTTCTCTTTTCACTTCTGGACACTTTTCTGTAATCCACTTTTCTTTCGCTAATTTGCACTCTGTATATAGTATTTCTTAATTTTCGATAGTTTTTTTACCTTTTTCATCACTAGCATTCTTATACTTTCTATGTTCATCCAGCAGCTGCAATATATCCTCTGATATACAAGGTTTTCTATCAGTTCTCTTTGTTCCGCCTAAGTTCACATCTACTGATTTAAGAATTTCCCTTTAACATTCTCCCAATTTTCTTTATATTTTCTACCTTAGCTTTTTTACTCGCACCTCTTGCAATGTCCTCCTCAGAAATCTTTACCTCCCCATCCACAAGCGTCCCTGAATTGCACTGATTAATCTCACACCTTTTCTTTAAGTTTTTACAACCATCTACATTTCATTATCACTAAATTATCGTTTCTGTCAATGTGTGCTGCTGGATATGCTTTGCAGTCGACAAGTTAATTTCTCAATCTTTGCTTAACCAGATAATAATCTATCTGATACATTGCAGTATCGCCCAGCTTTTGCCACATTGTATTCTTCTATTATGATTTTTAAACTGGATATTGGCGGTTAGTAAATTATTCTTTGTGCAAAACTCAATAAGTTGGTCCCCTCTTTCATTCGATTTGCCCAGCTCGTATTCACCCACAATATTTCCTTCCTTGCCTTTTCCAATGCTTGCATTGCAATCTCCAAATATTGTTAAATTATAATCCCCTTTTATGTGTTTTATTCCTTCATCAGTTTTTTCGTATACCTACCTCATCATGAAACACAACACACAGTACAGACAAGTGAAGAATGAATAAGATTATAAGCTCTATAGTAGGCAACTACAGGTGTCTATATGATGTCGGGACGCAAAAATAGCGGGAGGTTGTTTTCTCCGTGCAAATGCAAAACCTGCACAAATGTCCCTTGCTGCTGTGGCTTTCTATTTTATCTGGCGGATTATTATTTGTTTAGTGGCAGTTATAGATTTAATTTGTTTTATTTTATTTATGGACGGATTTGGTATTTTGGTTCCGGTCCTTTAAACCAATGAGAAATAATTGACTGGAGCTGATATGGGGAGACAGCACATATGTGCTTTGTATTTCTGGCAATATTCCCCTTCAGTTCGTGCTTTGAGTCCTTTCGGTCTAACAGGAATTTGCCATCCGTGGGGACCTAATGTTTGGTGAAAGCTTCCAGCCGCACGTGTGTCCGGGAAGGATTTAGGGGTATCGTTTGGCCACCATCATTGTGCTACTTCACCAGAAACAGACATAAAAAGGAAGCATGTTCTATACTGTAAGAAAGATGAAACAGAATTAGTTAAGGACAATATGACAAACCTGTCATATTTCAACCTACCTACATATTAAATTTTTATAAAATAATTTTTTTATGAAGCCCGCCAAAACAGCTCTTAAGGTTCACGCGCGTGCAAAAAAAACAGAAACCTATTAACATTGAGAAATATTAATTAGGATAGTATGGGCTTAGCTCCAGATACTTTCAATAAAAGTTGAAAGTTAACAATTTATTTAATTCCTCATTTTGAATAATTAAGTGGTTACTAGTAGTAGTTAACCCTGGTCAGGTAAGATATATTTCCATTAGTAATACTGAATATTAAATTAGGATGGGGTCAACATAATACCAAGTCAATGGTTAAGGGTAAAAGGTTTAAAATATATTTTTATTTTCTTTCTTTAACCGAAGACTTCACTAACTTGGCCGTAGAGAATAAAAAGAGTCCAGCCAGGTAGCAGCGTCTAGCGTCTTTTCTATGTCCTGTTGAGGACGCCTGCTGAGGAGCGTAATACAAGAAAGACATATGTTCAGTTATTATTAAGCACTCCTTAGGACATTAGATTTTACCTATATCTATACTATTGTAGGATATTATAATAGTGTAGATTAAATTAACATTGGTTCAAGTATTTATTTTATTTTACATTTAATTTGAACAAAATACTACACAACTAAATGTTCAATTATTTATTAAGCACTAGTTAAATTATATTTTCTATTTCTGTAGTATTATACAGTAATGAATTGGGGTAAATAAAATTGATTTAATTTTGGTGAAAATAAAACAACCATTTGTCCATACATTTATGAACTGTAACAACTTTACGTGCATTATGCGTGCATTTACGCGCACATCTCTTTTCAATGATGTCTTTTTTTAAAGGCCCGCAATCATTTTGGGGAGTTCTCTGTTGGCTCACCCGATGTAGAGGCTCCTGGCCTGGTTTATCATACACAAACCATCGTCCCGCCTTTTCACGGTGGGTTATCGAACATGGCATGAGGCCTTTTCCTCACATCTTGCGGTATAAGGTCCTATCGGCAGATGTCCCTGAGATGGCTGTGCTCGGACACGGCCGCTACACAATTGCTAAAATATTAGATTTTATTAACATCAAATATTAATACAATTATTGATTCAGTAATCTTAGCTGAAATATTAAGTTTGAGTAAAAGTCCCTTTATTACTCTTTAAATAAATAAATAATTTAAGTCTTATATGTATCTAATACTATGCTTTTTAAATTATTATGATGTAACCATCAACAAAACGAAACAGGAGAAGGTTACTGAATTTTGTAGCAATATTTACGAGGTGCGACAATAAAGTAATGAAACTGATGTGAAAAAAAATGTTGCTTACCGTTTTAGTCATGTTTAGTGTTGTCTCCTTCAAAGTTGTTCCCCTCTGATTACACACACTTATTCCAGCACTTCTGCCATTGATTGTAACATTTCTGGAACTCATCTTCTGTAATATCTTCCAAGACCCTCGTCACAGTTTTTTGGACATCTTGTGTTGTTTGAAAATGGTTTCCTTTGACCGCCATTTTGACTCTTGGAAATAGAAAAACGTCGCACGGACCGATATCTGGTGAATAAGGTGGCTGTGGTAGTACTGAAATTTGTTTTGAGGTTAAGAATTGCTGTACTGACAGAGCAGTATGGGATGGCGCATTATCGTGATGCAGAATCCAATTATCAGCAATGTTGGCACGGAAACGAAGAACTCGTTTACGAAGTCTTTCTAAAATTTCTTTGTAGAAATATTGGTTAACTGTTTGTCCAGGAGGCACCCACTCTTTATGAACAAATTCCCTTGGAATCGAAGAAGCACACAAGCATGCATTTCACTTTTGACTTTGACATGCGAGCTTTTTTTGGTGTGGCTGATCCCTTTGAGCACCATTGCGAACTTTGGCGTTTTGCGGTTTTCATCTTCAAAATTCTTTCTGCCTTCACTAAAAATTTTATGCCACCGGAAAACTTGAGTTCTTGAGATAACCTCCTCTCCAAAAGCCTTCTGAAGCTTACCATAAGTTGTCGTCGCGTTTTCACCCGATTTAACGCAAATAGAAATGGCATACCGTTGCCATTAATTTTCAATTAATACTAAATAATGAGATGTTTCACCAAATCTGATTTGGATACTACATGACTTCCTTGTACACCGTCTATTAAATTACATATACACATTTTTAAAAGTACATAGAATTTTATTTCACTAATAACTTCTGATTTTTTCATTTTTTTTATTGCTATTATTGAATTATTACTTATTGTAATTTTTTACAACCAGTGGTTAATAATTATTAATAAATCAATATATTTAAATTTAAAAAAATTCTGAAATGAAGTCGGATTCTAATCGATGTGCCTTCCCCGTGTAAGATCCAAATATTTCATTTGGCTATAACTCTGGAACAAATGAAAATAAGTACCACTTATGATATATCGTTGAAAAGCTCTCAATGAGGGTTTATTACTGCAGTTAAAAAGAAGTCCGAAATCCAACCTTTTTTGGACACTTTTGGTACAGTCGATTACAGTCAAAAGGGGTGGTGCACAACTAGATGTTACAACAGTCCTAAATCCAAAATTTCAACATCCTAAGTCTAATCGTTTTAGAGTTATGCGAGATACATACGTACGTACGGAAAGACGTCACGCCGAAACTAGTCAAAATGGATTCAGGGATGGTCAAAACACGTATTTCCGTTGAAATCTGAAAACCGAAATTTTTCGCAATTACAATTACTTTGTACGAGGAAATAAAAATGGATAAAATAATAATATAGTAAGTGTACTGTAAATACACTAATTTCAGGTTACAGAGTTTATACTAAAAAATTTCCAAATAACCTATTATCGCCCAATAAACAAAAACTTTATATAAACTTAAAATAATTTCACCAAAACCACCATATAAAATTCGAATAGTAACATAAAAGACAACTCAATGTAAATTGCAACTCAATATTAATTATTACGACACGTGTTGTGGAGTTTTGGTTAACAAGAGTTGGTTTGTACAGTTTTTAATCAGTGATGTTTCTGAATACAATAACTATTAATTATTGAGAATACTCTATATTTTTGGTAATACAGAATCAAAGATATACATGTTGTACAAACCAATACGTTAAACAAAACAATGGTATGAATGACAGGCTAAGTGCTAATCACACTATCAGGTGAGCGATGACGCCAATATTATGTTCAGCAATTATTTATTTTCTTGGACAACTCCAAATGGGAAAAATATTACTCATGAGCTCTTAGTTGAACCCAAAAAAATATTTTTACCCCCTCTCCATATCAAGCTAGGACTAATGAAAAATTTTGTAAAAGTAATGAAGCAGGGTAGTTCCGTATTTTTGTACATCATGCAGAAATTTCCAAATGTAAGTGAAGAAAAAATTAAAGAAGGAATATTTGTTAGTCCTCAAACAAGAGAGTTGATCAAAGATGATGTATTTTAACTCAATGTTAAATAATGTCGAAAGTGCAGCTTGGGCTTCATTTAAAGACGTTTGCAAAACTTTTCTCTGAAAACAAAAATCCGACAATTACCACGGCAAAGTTAATCAAATTCTTACTTCATACAGAGCTATGGGATGTAATAGTATTTGAAAATACATTTCCTCCACTCACATCTGGATTTTTTCCCGGACAACTTCGGAGACGTAAGTGACACGAACACGGTGAACGTTTCCACCAAGACATTTCGGTGATGGAAAGCCGCTGTAAAAGGAATGGAATACTAACATGCTAGCCGATTACTGTTAGACATTAATTCGGGATGTATCTGAAGCTATTTAAAAAAGAAAAGCATCAGGGAAATCATTCTAACACAGGTATGGGCATGCAGAACTATAAATTTTACAGATTTTAACTACATTTGCCCTTAATTGTTTTTTAACCTTAATTTATTTAAAACTAAGGGTGATAGAAAAATTGTTTTTACAGATCTGTAAATTACGCAAAAAAGCAATTTGAGAAATGGTATCACACTTAGAGAAATATTAACTTTTTTTTTTGTCTGTCAGTGTCACTTGTGCACCGTTAAAAATTTTCATCGAGTTTTATAATTTTATAACTAAATAACTAAAGTTAATTTTTGCGAATCTAATTAAACTAAGAATTAACATTCTTACACTTTTAATCCTATTCAGGTATTTTCAAGCATTACAAAATTGATCTCTTAAACAGATAAGAGTGTCGCTGTGGTTTCCGTGTGAATGAAAAGTAAATAACACGACTGCTTTTTCTGAATTGCTCAATCCAAAGATCGCTTGGAAAAAAGTGTTTCTTTGATTTTTCTTTCAATCCCTTCAAAATGACATTGTGATTTTCGTGTTTCTCGAATTTTTAATTGAAGAGAAAAGAGTTAATTTAGAAATTATTAATAGCTTAAAAATAAAAAACATGAATTTTAAATTTTAGTTAAGCATTTAGAAAAGTTGATAAAAAATATGAGCATTTTTTTAACTGATAAAAAAAATCTTTAAAGACTGGCTACAATATTGATCCACTAAGATTAAAAAAGCTAAATTTTAATTTAATTTTCAGTGATTAATGTCTTGAAAGTAGATTTTTTTCTGGGGAAAAAACAGATAACTTTCAGTGAAATTAATTTTCGCACAGCAGTGTAAATTAAAATAATATCGACTGAACCTACGAATGAGGGAAATCTTATTCAACTTTAGGCCGCACACCGTCATCATTATCATCAGTGATCCTTCCTCTGATGTCTTAGAGGTGATGACCAGATTCATATTCCGCTGACAATCTCTCGCCATACCTCACGGTCATCAGCCATTCGAATCAACTTGCCTAATGTTTCTCCAGTCGCCTCTTCTATTTGGTCCAGCAATCTTTTCGGCAGTCTTCCGCGTGATCTACTGATCTCAATTTTTCTCTGACTAGCTTCTCAAGATCTTCGATTTTAGTCCTACGGACTATATGTCCGAAAAAGCGGAGGATGCGCTGGAAGCATATAGCGGACAACCTCCTATGTATACCCAGCTCGTTTATAATCTAGCTGTTCGTCTTTTTTCCGACCATGCAACGTGGAGCATTCTTCTTTAGGCCTACATTTCCAATGCATTAATTTTCTTGCCTTTCACCTTGATGGTTCAGGTCTCAACGCCGTACATGACTACTGGGAAGACTAATACTTGAAGCAGTCTCAGCTTTGTATTCTTCGTGATTGTCATATCCTTCCAAATAGCAGTCAACTTCGTAAGCGCCTCCTTCTCCAAGATAATTCTTCTTCGCATTTGAGCCGAAGAGCCCCCATCTTTATCTATTATAGATTCTAAATATACGAAACGGTCCACCTTTTCGAAATCACAAAGCTTATCTCTGACTGGAAAATCATTGGCTCTTTCTCTGATCATAACTTTTGTTTTTAATGTTTAATTTCAGTTCTAGTGCTTCACTTTCTTGCAGAACTCAGTCGAAAATTTCCTTCATTTAACTTCAGAGCCTGCGAATAGGGTCGTATCGTCAGCAAACCTTAATTTGGTTATACGCTGTCCTCCTATTCGAACACCGCCATGCCGGTTTTTCAGGCTATTCCTCATGATATATTCGCTGTAAAAATTGAATAAGATCGGAGATATAATACATTCCTGTCGTACTTCTCTCGGCGAATAAAAGGACTCCGTTGTGCTATTTTTCAGTCTAACCACCGCGCTGTTGTTTACATATAAATTTTGAATGAGGGTAACAAGATGGCCCATATCCTTCAATTCTCGCCTCAGATCTTTCAACCTGACTGAGTCGAAGGTCTTGGCGTAATCTAGGAAGCATGTTACAAGAGGAGTGTTAAACTCTCTGGCTTTTTCTAACAGGTGCCTAATATTAGAATTTGCTTGCCTGTACAATTTTTTTTGATGAATCCGACTTGCTCTGCAGGAATTTCTTTGTCCAGATACTATCGTAGACGTTCATGGAGTAAATACAACAAACTTTTATTCTCATGTGAAATCAGAGAAATAGTTCTATAATTTTTGCAGCGCTGTGTGTAGCCTTTTTATGTACGGGTATGAACACCGAGGTTGCTCACTCATCAGGCCATTTGCTGGTTAACCATATGAACTGGAAGATGTGGTGCATAGCGTAACACCCAATTAATCCGTTGCTTTCATCATTTTCGCTGTATCGCTAACTGGGTCTGGTGACTGACTTGTCTCTCAATTTCTTTATTGCTTTCCGATCCTCCTCTTTGAAAATTTCTGTTTCTCTCTCGGACATTAAATCTACCTTTATGAACTTTGCTTGATCGACACAATATAGGTTGCTGTAGTACTCTTTCCATCTTCCTCCAATCTCCCGATAGTCGGTAAGAAGTTTATCGAGATTTTGGTTTGAAGATGTTCGTAAGTTACCTTATTTCTTTGAGCGCGGATCGTATTTCATTATTCCCGAGCAGTTCCTCAATTTCTTTTAGGTTTCTTTGATCTATGAATTTTTATCACTACGCCTATCATGGATTTCAGCTGATAATCTCTGGTAATGTACTGAGGATTGATCGGTGGTACCTTTCACTCTTCTTCTTTCCTCTACAAGTTGGACATTTTCATAGGACAATCAGTTTCGTTTGCTTCTAGACTGCCGTACTTCTTTATCTATCTTCCCTGTGGCTTCCAGGAGTGTGTTTTTATATTCTTTCCATGTGGAACCACTTCTCTACTTTCGAACCACCGTCACTAAGGACGACGGTTCTGTTGCTGAAATTGCTCGAGAGAGTCTCAATCTCATTTTGCGTGCAACCACGCTGTTACAATTGAAACAAGACAGAGGGCTATCACAAGTTATTCAAGGCCCCGGATATGTCCAAAAAGACGCCGAGTCCATATTTGCAAATACAAAGGTACAGCCATAATTCTAAATAATCAGAGAAGGGGTTAACAATTTTTGGCTAATTTTTTTCCAAGAAATACGAGTACTAAAAAGTAAGGACTACCGAAAAATTAAATTTTTACATTTCAAATGCAACGGGTGACTTACAATTTGAATTTAAATCTAAAACAATTTAAAAAAATATATTTTTTGTTACCACAGACCACTGGAGTGGGACGAACAAAAAGGTTTTGTAAAGTGGTTTGAAGGCCTATCGATGTAGAAAATGTAGATACAAAAAACTCTCATTAACTCATTTTCTGAAGCAAGTTATAGCTAAAAAAAAATAATATAAAGTCAGTTTTTGGAGAATTTATTAATTAAATAAATTGTTTTGTAATTTGTGATCTCGATAAAAACCTCACCTTTTCTAAGAAAAACTTCATGCTGAAGTACCATAGTAAAGATTTGAGATATTATTTCGACTATAACACCTTCATCCTTTTTTCTACTTTTGGCAAAAATTTTAAATATTCTGCCTAAAATATTTTTCCTGCCAAGTTAGTTTGTCTACTAAGTTTGAAGAAAATCAATCATAGGGGTTCAGAGTTATAAGACCAAACACTACGCACAATCTCCGTATTTACTAATGCTCATGTAAATAAAACATTTTTATTGATTATTTTATGAGTTGAATACCGGGGAGCCTGTGCCCTGTGATTTCATCTTTTGAATAATTAGATCATATTAAATTGAATTGAGAAGTTTGGAATCTTGATTATTTAAATAGGATGCATTGAAAGTTTACTTGTTGAGTGAATATATTTGATTAAACAATCAGTATAGAACAATATGTTAACTGAAGAAAAAGAAATTACAGGGTCGCAAAAGCTCTTACAAAATAAAGACGTTGATTTGATTTCATAACTTTAACTTAACAGAAGCATTGGAATAAAAAAAATTCGCAGATTATTTACAATTTATTTAAATATATATTTTTAAACATTTTTTAAGAAACAGAATTTAAAAAAACTCATTTTTAAATTTTTTTTATCGATTTATACGGAGTGAACACAGGGATGTATTCGCCAAACTTCAAGAACTGATTCAGGACACCAAAATGTATAAAAAATTCATAATAAAATAAGTTCTAGTTTGCTTTGTTTTCCTTGTGGACGCCATTTTGTGATTTTCAGCAAAAAAACTTATTTCTCATGAACGGGTAAATCTACTTTAATTAAATTTGACAAATATAAGACTAGTTCCTTATTCTAAAAAAAATAAAAAATTTGAAAACGTCACCTTCAAAAATTTCAAAATGGCTGCCATCTTAATTTTTTAATTTTCAATATCTCTTTAATTATTTGTTTAATCAAATTTTTACATCTACAAAATTTATTAAGTAATTTATTTTGAACTAAATGACACCTCATGTGTAAAAAAAATCCATTGACAAACAATCGAGTTATTGCAAACAATTAACCCGGCAGTACGCTTCCGCACTGTATTGCTGATAATTTTTTGCCTGTATTTATTTTCTCCACTAAATGTAATAAAAATTATTAATAATAAATAATAATAGTAAATTAATAAAAATTATCACCTTGCATTACGGTACGCAAGCGTACTGTCAGGTTAGCTGTCTGTGGCACGCGGAGAAGTTAGATAAGATCAAGCAGCAGGTGCAGGGCAAGTTGGCAGGTGTGAATGTTACCCCCGTAGTAAGGGGTAAACCAGCATATGTCCTTATTAAGGATACAGAGAAGCATACGACGGAGACTGAAATTGTTGCTGCGGTTAAGAAGGAGATAGAAGACCTGATGTAGAGCCGAAGTAACATCATGTTTGTAAAATGCTTGCGACTGTAGGTAATAGTCGCAAACATCTTACAAACATAACGCTACTGTCTTATTGATGTACGAATTAATTTTATTCTTTACGACCGACTGTTATGATCATAACGGTTTAATTAAAACCCACGATTATTGATTTAAATTTAAATTAACATCTTTTAGAAAATCCCTGAAGATGGAGTAACAGCTCCGAAAATACTAGAATTTACACTTTTTAAATTATTGGTAAGTGGAAATTTAATTTATACAATTGTATTAATACCAACGGTGCCAAACGCTTAATAAATTAAATCTAAATAATTATAACTCACCCTGAATTCTTGAAAAGAATTTATAAATATTCTGCGCGCGTGTGCATGAGTTTCCCGTGTGTATAGGCTTACCTTACGCCTGGGATTAGCCCAGACAGTCTTGGTTTTTTAGAGCTGATCGGGGTTGCAAAAAAGTCCGGGGTTTGAGAATTTTATGACTGGCGAAGATTTTTTTTTAATTTTAGACCTATATGTTCGACATCGCGTTTCTAAACATTCTCTTACGGCCGTGCATCTCTCAGCCGACCTTGGAGCATGGGCTGACGTCGATTTTCATGGAGACGTGGCTACCGGTCTCGCCACAACTTTTTACTTAATCATTTGGCAACACAACAGGAGCAATGTGTTTATGTTGTTTTCGTGTTTGAAATAACTCGTCTACACGTTTTTGATCATTTTATCTCTATTCGTGTTTTGTCTCATCGTTTAGCAATGGATGAAAGAAAATGTTTGTTTAATGTTAACCTGCAACAGAAATACAAATTTTTGAAGTTGTGTAATGACAGTAACAATGAACGTGTTTATGCACACTATGTACTGGAACAGAACAGCAACAGAAGCATTTCAGACATATTCTGAATTAATTTGTAAACTTCAAAAAACAAATTTACACCAAATTTATACCATCTTAAGCCAAAGAATTTCTATGCACTCTAAAAGAAAATAATGATGTGCAGGAACAAAAATTCTTCTCAAGTGTAGACAATTTTTTTAATTCTCGTATCCAATACTTAGAATTGTGGAGAACCAGTTTTGATCAAGTTAGTAAGTTTCAGTGGATAAATTTACTTATGAAATTGCCTGGTCTGATTTAGAAGACAGTGCACAAGTTGTTAATGAAATTATAAAATATTTCATAAATATTGATGACCTATTTGATGAACGTACATTGTTGAACCAGGTAATTCAGAACCAAAGGGTAGGTTGTGGTTCAAGTACTGAAAAAGTACCAGATACTATTGAAGAGAAGCGAAAAGCAATTTTTAAGGTGTTTCAAAAGACTGATATTTCATGTTAAAATATTTCTAAAATGATTCAGTTTGCGTTGTCTTTGACTGGGACATCTGCTTCAGTTGAGAAAGTTTTTTCAATTACAGAGAAATTTGGTCTGCAGAAAGGGGTAGACTTTAAGTATTTACTGTTAGACATCTGCTAAATGTTAAAATTAATTAAAACTTTCTTGTTGTGAATTTTATGATGTAATTAAAACAAACAAACCGTTTCTGAAAAAAGTTATGTCTAGTGAAAAATACAACTGAATAAATAAAGTTTAATGTTTCAGTAAACTATTAAGACTTTAAGGTAATTTCAAAAATATGTCCTGGGTTGGATCTCAAAAAATATGGTAAGCCTACCTGTGTACCATTATTGAAATGTTTATCAGAATTTACACCAATAATTTACCTAAAATAAAATAATTACCCAAATAATTGAATGATTTATACCAGTAATATAATAAAAGGTTCTAGTGATAATAGGATAACAGATTTGCTGTGCGAATGGTAGGCTGTTCACTAATTAATTTGACTGGAAGACAAAATGCCTGCATTAACAAGTGTGAATAAGGATTTGATTGTAAGGCTTCATTATTATTTCTGTTTTATTACTATTGTAACCTTTGTTTATTATTATGCCATTTTATTGTTGTTTTTTTTTAATATTGTATTTGTTAAGGTTTAAATTAAAGTACAGTTAATATAGATAATGATTTTGAGTAACATTTATCATGTAATTAATTAATGTATAAAATTTATGTAGTGTAGAGTAATAATTATAATTGTGTATTTAGATAATGTATGTTTTTCTAGCTTCTTCTTCCTTATAATTCTTTTTATACAGTTTTTGAAGATGTTTGTTTCTACTTGGGAAATTGGTTTTGACACATTATTTATGGGTATGTCCTATTTTTTTGTGGTTGGAGTTTTATGTTACTATTACCATTTGTTTTGATGATGTACGAACAATTTACATATATGATCTATGCGGTAATCTTTTTTCTGCAATTCCAAAAAATTTCTACTTTTCAGCTCAACAGAATTTAACCAAAAAGCTCAGTAGGAAAACACTTTCTACTTTGTGTATTTTTTTTTTTATTCACTTATAATTTTTTTATTCACATAATTTACAAATGAGAAGTTTATAGTCTGCTGTTAGAATGTTTATTATAAACCATTTTATTATACGCCTTTTAAAAGAGATAGAATTTGGCAGCTTTTGTAGCAGAACGTCGTGGTACGATGTATAGTACAATGACCGATCGAGGTGGCAGTTTGAAATACACTTCTCCCTAACCATTTCGTGTACTTTTCGGAATCCATCGAGTCCTGTGATAATCTCCTTTCTTATTTGACTCATACATAAGTAAAGCATTGTTAAAGAATCAATCGTTCATTACAGCCTGCATGAACAATTATTAATAGTGAACCCTTGAATTCTGGTGTTTTAAGTCCCTGATGGAGGTTTGTTGTATCTGCTTACGATTTTGGAGTCGCATGACTACTATGAATGTAGGTTTCATCTGTGTAAACAATCGGTCTTCATTCTTCATGAAACAAGGAAATTTGTCGTAGAAATTTCATTCTTTATATTTTAATGTCATGCCGTTCTATCGGTATTTTCCGGTTCTGCCATGAAAATCCAATTTTACGTAATATTATCCTCAAAGATCTTTCACTCCCTATGAAATTAATTTAACTTTCGTGGGCTTTTTGCATAATTCTCTTCTCACTAGGAACGCATTTTCAGTTACATAAAATTTCTTTATTAAACGCCTCAAAGCATCCGTGTCAAACGAATCTAAATTGCACACAGTATTGGGGCGATTTACATGTTTTCTCGGCGAAACGGATGGCTTCTCAGTTTCATTTGATTTTCTTTCTGCTATAATTATTTCCACCGTTCGTTTTGATACTTTTGTCGCTTTAACAACCATACTCAGCACTTAAATTTTTCTCACTATTCCGGTTCCGGCATTATTTTATAAAAAAAAAAACTGTAAACATTGAATACAATGTCCCATGCCCGACTATGAATTACTGTAACTTTTCCTCCTAACTTGGGCATTTTAAAATAAAACAAGTGTATTGAAATATTAAAAATTTAAATGACTGAAATTATGACAGTATTAAATGAAAACAACACAACAAATAGTAAAAATAAACCACTAACAACTACTCACTTCATTAAGTAAATGTTTCTATGATAAACACTTAAAGAAAATAATTACAAGCGATGTGTGGCATTATTCTTCACAGCGTAATGATTAAAAATAAGTAAATGACATTCTTAGAATTGCGTGCTGTGTTTACCACAATTCATAAATAGCACATAGTCATGCATGTATGATTCGCGAATGATTCTACTATTATTAGTTGCTATACAATAAGAAGTAGACCTAGATCACATCAATATGTAATTTAGAATAAAACTCAACAATTATATACGCTACTGCAAGTTTATGAAACCTGTTTTTTATGTGTTACCATATCACAAAAGACATAGAAAATGACAATGTTTTTAGTTTGCTTATAACAGAGGCCAATGTATGCAAAATACTTTTACATATGATTTCAGTCACAGTTACATATGCAGTGGAAACACCCTGAATTGCCTGTCCGTAAGAAATTCAAAACGCGACCATCGGCTGGTAAAGTCATGTTAACCATCTTTTGGAGTGCCCATGGTCTGATTTTCTGTGATTATTTGGAGGAGCAACCCCCACCATCAACAGAATACACTCTACTCATCCATAATTAAGAACAAAGTCAAGCTCGCGTTGAAAAGGAAATTTCCGGGATGGCAGAGGAAAGGCATGCTTCTTCTTCAAGACAACGCTCGACCTCATACAGCATTACTGACGCTGGAAACTATTGGCAAAGTGAGTTGGGAGCTCCTACATCATCCTCCTTACACCACTGAACGTGCCCCTTCGAATTTTTTTATCATTTTATTTCGATGAAAGAAGCTTTACCTGGCATCAAGTACAATGACAACGAAGAGGTAAAGAAAAAAGTACAAAAGTGGCTTCGAGATCAAGGTAAAGAATTCTTAAGACTCGTAAAAAGATGGGACAAGTGTAGAAACGTTGGTGGGGGTTACGTGGAAAAATAGACAAAAATACTGTATTTATTTAATAAACCATTTTTGTTGTGTAGCTATATGTCTGTTTAATTACTGAACGACCCTCGTATATCACACTTATCAGCTAATTAACGTTTATTGCATAATTAAGTATATTGACCATGTAGTTAATAAATCAATTCGATTATTGGGCTGTCCTTTGATAATTTGCTCAGTGTCTAAGGATGAGGAAATTCTGCTTTATTTATTTCTTTGGGAACTTTATACTTAAAATGCACAAATACGTGTGATCTTTTGATTCCCTTTCGTAGGAGATCAAAGTGTTTTACGTATGCGCTGATACGTAATTTTATCCCAAAATTACGTATCTTCCAGGCAAACGTCAACTGAAGGGTAAAATCATAAATTTGTAGTCTTTTTGTAACGTGTTTGTAGCAACTGAATAACTTCGTTGAAGAAATAAAAAGTTTTGTTGTAAGAAGTTTTTTCATTTGTTATTTTTAGTTCTGGAATATTTACTTTAAAACATTAATGAAAAATGACTGCTTTGTAGCATAAATAGGTTCTCATATTTTGTCGATAAATATGCGAATTTTATTATTTTTTTAAATATAATTTTCCTAAGTAGTATTCATATGTATGCTTGACACTTGTTAAATATAGCAAAAACAAAATTTGTACTTCATATTATTTAAACTACTTGAAAAATAATAGAGAAAAACCGATGTTTAAAATGTAAAAACTTAAGCAATTTCTAGATTAGGATTAATTCTATACAATAGTACTTGTAAAAAGTATCACATGTCCAAAATAATCTCTGCTAAGAATTATAACATTACATCGGTGATGAAAACTTATTTATCAAAGTGTTATTTTATGTCATTTCAAATTATTGTTTTAACTTAAGTAAAATTACTGATAATTTTACTCAATTACTTTAGTCTGTAACACTCATCTATCAGGGTTAAAACACGTGTAAAAATATATTCACTCTTAATTTTTCAATTGCACGATAATTGTTAAACGTTTGTGCTTATTGAAATCGACCTCATGCATAAACTTAAATATTTATGATACAACTGTTGGCAACAAAAGAAGAATTACTTTTTTTCATTTTAAATTTTATTTATTTTTTAATAACTTTCCACAATTCTAAGAATGAAACGCAAGGATAGCGGGAGTTTGTTTTCTCCCTACTAATTGCAGAACCTTGTTGCTGTGTCTTTCTATTATATCTGGCGGATTATTATTTGTTTAGTGGCGGTTATAGATTTTATTTGTTTTATTTCATTAATGGACGGATATGGTATTTGCGTTCCGGTCCTTTAAACCAATGAGAAATAATTGACTAGGGCTGATACGAGGAGACTAAGCGTGTATATGCTTTGTGCTTCCGGCAATATTCCCCTTCAGTACGTTCTCTAAAGTCCTTTCGGTCTAACAGGAATTTGCCTTCCGCGGAGGCCCTAGTGTTTGGTGAAAGCTTCCAGACACGTGTGTCCGGGAAGGTTTGGAGGGATCGCGTGGCCACCGTCTTTGTGTTGATTCACCTAAAACAGACATAAAAAGGAGGCTTGTTCTATATTGCAAGAAAGATATCATACACCTCGTTAAGGACAATATGACAAACCTCTCATGTTTTATTGAACATTATAAATAAAAATTCTATAAATTTTTATAGAATTTATTTATTTTTTTTTTTAGGAAGTGTGGAAAAATCGCTCTTAACGTTCCCGCTCGCGCGCGCGCGCAAAAAAACCCTAATAATATTGAAAAATATTAATTAGGATAGTATGGGCTTAGATCCAGATGTTTTCAATAAAAGTTGAAAGTTAACAATTTATTTAATTCGTCATTTAGAAAAATTAAGTGGTTGGCTATTAGTAGTTAACCTTAGTCAGGTAAGATATATTTCCGTTAGTAATACTGAATATTAAATTAGGGTGGGGTCAACATAATACCAAGTCAATGGATAAGGATAAAAGGTTTAAAATACATTTTTATTTTCTTTCTTTAACCGAAGACTTCACTAACTTGACCGTAGACAATAAAAAGAGTCCGGCCAGGTAGCAGCGTCTTTTCTATGTCCTGTTGAGGACGCCTGCTGAGGAGCATAATAAAACAAAAACATATGTTCAGTTATTATTAAGCACTCCTTAGGACATTAGATTTTATCTATATCTATACTATTGTAGGATATTATAATAGGGTAGATTAAATTAACATTGGTTCAAGTACGTATTTATTTTATTTTATGTTTAATTTGAACACGATACAACACAAATAAATGTTCAATTCATTGTTAAGCACTAGTTAAGGTGTTATATTATATTTTCTATTCCTGTAGTATTATATAGTACTGAAATGGGATAAATAAAATTGATTTAATTTTGGCGAAAAAAAAACAACTGTATGAACTGTAACAACTTTACGCGCACATCTCTTATCAATGATGTTTTTTTAAAGGCCCGCAATCATTTCTGGGAGTTCCTATTGGCTCACCCTATGTATGGCAAGCTCGATTAAGCACTGGGTATAGGGAAGCCCTGGCGGCCTTTGCCCTGTAAGTCACATATTTTACATGTTCCCTTGAGGTAAGCCGTTTATTCAGGACCACTCCCAGATACTTAACTTTTGTCTCAAAGGGTTTTTTCCCCTGAGATTTCCAGCTGTCTGGTCGGAGCGCGTCGCTTGCATGTGAATAGCACGGCCACACACTTTTCCACGTTGACCCTGATCCACATATCAAGTCACGGCTCCACTAAATCCAGCTGCCGTTGGAGTCTCTCGACTGCGTAATCCATATTTCGGGATGTGCAGTAATATCATCGGCGTATAAAGCGGTGTTGACGCCTTCTGACAACGGCACATCATTTGTTCGTGCAGTGTACAAAATCGGCGAGGGACTGTTCCCTGGGAAACCCCGGCGGTTGTCGCCTGGTAGTTGATAAGGTTTCCCCAACGCGTATTGCGAATTGTCTTCCCAGTAGGTAAGAGCTTATTAGCTCGATATGGCGGCCAGTGACCGTCTGTGAGCGAGTTTATATAGTAGACCGTCATGCCAAACTTTATAGAAGGTTTTAGCCACATCCAAGAAAACGGCCGCGGTCACCGCTTTTCTGTTCTAGCCTCTGACAAGGCAATCCACCAATCGAACTAGTTCGAGGGTCGTCGAGTGGCCCTTTCTGAAACTGAACTGCTCAGGCCGATTTCTGGCCCCAAAAATCGCCGAAGTCGCTCGAGGAAAATTCTTTCGAACAACTTTGACAATGCAGGCAGTAAGGAGATCGGTCTGTAATTCCAGGGGGAATATAGATTTTTTCCCCGGTTTGAGCAGGCATACCTCTTTCGAAGTTTCACATCATTCCGGAAAATACCCTTCGTACAAATTGCACGTGAATAGGGTGGCCATGGTCGCTATAAGAGCAGGGAGAACGTTCCGGTGTGCTCGGGTTTTGATCCCGTCCATCCCTGGGAACTTATCGGGGCTTGTGGCCTTGATAGCCACGGTCACTTCTGCTTCAGTGACGCGGTCTATCCTCGGGCAGAATACCGCCCGCGGATAGACCAGGAAAAACTGGCCTTGTAAAATAATAATTTCTTTGTGCAGATCATTACACAGAATTAAAGGCTTTAATTTTAAAATATAACTTCTATTATTATTTTTTTGTTTTCTTTTTTTATTTTGTTTCATTTTTGGAGTTACTTTATTTTCACTTTATTTATATATCTGCTTCTTATATTCTTAAACATGAAATTCACTCACCACACAATTCTCTATACTTTGTTTGATTAAACATTTTGTATTACAAACTTGAAAAACTTACTAACAGGACAAAGAATATTTCAACAATATCAATAAAAATATGTTCTCTAACATTTGTCAAATGTAACAAAAATTGATTTAAACAAGCAATTACTACTTAGAATTATAATGACATTTCAACTACGAAAAATCATAGTGCATTCAAAGAATGATAACCACATCTACACATACGCAACCATCTATCCATTCGCAACCTATAGTAATACTCATTACTTAAACATTAAAAAGAAAATTTCCAACTACAATATTGATAATATATTGAAAACTCTGTTTTTAAAAAATAAAATTAACTTATACTATTCAGTATCAACAAAATCAAACCTAAATAACTTATTTTTAACAATAATCTTAAATCTAACGGTTTACTATTCTAGATGAAGGGAGTGGTTCTGTTAAAAATCTTTCTAAAAATTAAAATGAGTTTCTATTCAAAAGTTGCAGAGACAAGGGGTCGGTCCTGATTGTTCAAGTAACTAGTTAGAGCTCTATTATAATCTATGTTAACAATATGCTCTTGATTTTCATTCATTATGAAAAAAATGATAAGCACTTTAAAGACTAAGAAGTATGCAAGACTAACATATAATGCAAGTATTTTAAGATGCTTAAAAACCGAAACGGTGGTTCAAATACTGATCTTAATTAAACGAATTCCTTTTGAATAGTAATCAAAGGCTTAACATGATAATCATAGGTACTACCTCAGTATTTAATCCCACAGTTCAGCATTGAGTAAGGAAATGGTTAATATAAGCCCCTAAGTATTTTGGCAAAAACTTTAGATGATAAAATATCCACAAACATTTCTGAAAATAATTTTTTAATAAGTTACAAGATTTTTACATAGCAACCTGTCATCAATAATTAAACCCAGATATTTGATGTAGTTTGACTGCTCAATCACAGCCATCTTTGTTGCAGTCAATGGTGTGCAACTTCAGGTCAGAGTTAGGAAAAATTCAAATAATTGATTTCAGAAGTATTTAAAGCCACCTTATTATGACTGAATCATAAATTCATAATAAATCAGCCTGAATATAATTACACAAGTTAGATACATTTGAAACTCCATATGCCAAGGTAGAATCATCAGCAAATGCTACAATAGAACCATAAAGACAGTCAGAGTATAAATCATTAATAAAAATAAGCATCAAAATGGAACCTAAAACCAATTTTGTGGGACACCATGATTAATTAATGTAGTATCACTATTCATGCCATCTAAATAAAAAATTGCTTATCATCACACATATGTGACTTAAGCCAATTCAAAGAAAATCCTCTGATCCCAGCTGATTCAAAAATTTTTATTAATATATTATAATCTAGTGTCAAAGGCTTTTTTAAAATAAAGAACAGCCCCGATATTTTATTATGAAAAAGTGTCGATTCTGAGTCATATAAACAATTCAGAAGTGTGAAAATTATAATGCAAATATGATGTATCGATATAATCATATTTCAGTTGAACATACATTAGGAAAAACATATTGAATAGTGTAAAATAACCTATTACATTCTAAATCCAAAAAAATTTGGATTTTGGACTTTTCTTAACTGCAGTAATAAGACTTCACTGAGAGGTTTTCAATAATGTATCATAAGTAGTACTTATTTTCATTGGTTCCAGAGTTATAGTCAAATAAAATTTTAATTAATGAAATATTTGGATCTTACAAGGGAAGGCACATCAGTTGGAATCTGACTTCATTTCCTTTTTTTAACTTTTTTTTTAATTTAAATATATTAATTTACTAATAATTAGTAAATTAATATATTAACCTCTGATTGAAAAAAAAATTACAATAAATAATAATTCAATAATAACAATAAGCAAAAACATATATGAAAAAAATCACAAGTTATTAGTGAAATAAAATTTTATATACTTTTAAAAATGTGTTTATGTAATTTAATAGGAATAAAAGGAAGTCATGTAGTGTCCACATCAAATTTTTTCATTGTCTACTCTACATTCAGAATTCACTTGTTTCTTACAAGATGCACCTATAATTTGGTTTACAATTTTCCACTGCGCCTATGTATTACCAAAGCTGTCTCTAAAAAGCTGAGAATAATATCTAACACTCTTTACCATATTTTTCCCATTTAATAATTTTTTTTAACTTATCTTTAAACTCATATTACTGAGATTTTTTTTGCATAATTTACCATGCAATTTCATTGAATTAATTAATCCAGAAGATAACCAAAAATGAATCATCCCCTCTCTGAATTACTCCGACTTATCTAGATAGCATAAAACAATTTGATAATTCAGAAATAATAACTCACATAAGTTATTTACATCACTTTCTTCATAAAAAACTTCCAGTCCATCACAATTTTTTTTTTGTTAAATCTTCATAATCTATCATAACCTTTTTAACATTTTCTGATTTTTTACTTATATTAGTATCTCTTAATATCACACATGATGCACCATAATCAGTAAAGCTATTTTAATAATAAATAATCCTCTAAATAATCCTCCTCTATGAATCATGAGACCTTGCCGTTGGTGAGGGGGCTTGAGTGCTCAGGGATACAGAGTAGCTGGACCGAAGGTGCAACCATATCGGAGAGGTATCTGTTGAGAGCCAGACTAAGGAATGATTCCTGAAAGAGGGCAGCAGCTCTTTCAGTAGTTGTTAGGGGCGTGAGTCAGAATGACTTAAACGGCCATATCAACATCACTCAGTCCTCTGAGTACTGCGCAGCTGAAAGCAATGGAAAACTACAGCTGCTTTTTTTTCCAAGAAAATGTAGCTCTCTGCATTTTCAAATAGCAATGATGGAGGCGCCTTACTTGGTAAAATATTCCGGAGGTAAACTAGTCCCCTGTTCGGATCTCCGGGGGAGGACTACTAAGGAAGGGGTCACCAGAAAATTAAAAAATAGCATTCTACGAGTCGGAGCGTGGAATGTTAGAAGTTTAAAAAAGGTTGGTAGGCTAGAAAATTTAAAAAGGGAAATGGATAGGATAAATGTGGATGTAGTAGGAATTAGTGAGGTTCGGTGGGAAGAGGAAGGCGACTTTTGGTCAGATAATTATAGAATAATTAACTCAGCTTCAAATAATGGGCAGGCAGGAGTAGGTTTCATAATGAACAAGAAGATAGGGAAGAGAGTAGAGTATTTCAAAACGCATAGCGATAGAATCATTGTAATAAGGATAAAATCAAAACCTAAACCGACAACGATTGTTAACGTCTATATGCATACAAGCGCCCATGATGATGATGAGGTAGAGTATGTATACGAAGAGATTGATGAAGCAATTAAACACGTAAAAGGAGATGAAAATTTAATAATAGTTGGAGATTGGAATGCAAGCATTGGAAAACGCAAGGAAGGAAATAAAGTGGGTGAATACAGGCTGGGCAAAAGGAATGAAAGAGGGGACCGACTTATAGAGTTTTGCACGAAGTATAATTTAGTAATTGCCAACACCCAATTTAAAAATCATAATAGAAGAATATACACTTGGAAAAAGCCAGGCGATACTGCAAGGTATCAGATAGATTATATCATGGTTAAGCAAAGATTTAGAAATCAACTCGTTGACTGCAAAACTTACCCTGGAGCAGACATTGATAGCGACCATAATTTGGTGTTAATGAAATGTAGACTGGGGTTTAAAAACCTGAAGAAAAGGTGTCAGATGAATCGGTGGAATTTAGAGAAGCTTGAGGAAGAGGAGGTAAAGAAGATTTTTGAGGAGGACATCGCAAGAGGTCTGAGTAAAAAAGATAAGGTAGAAAATGTAGAAGAAGAATGGGAGAATGTTAAAAAGGAAATTCTTAAATCAGCAGAAGCAAACTTAGGCGGAGTAAAGAGAACTTGTAGAAAACCTTGGGTTTCAGACGATATATTGCAGCTGATGGATGAACGTAGGAAATATAAGAATGCTAGTGATGAAGAAAGTAAAAGGAACTATCGGCAATTAAGAAATGCTATAAACAGGAAGTGCAAACTGGCGAAAGAAGAGTGGATTAAAGAAAAGTGTTCAGAAGTGGAAAGAGAAATGAACATTGGTAAAATAGACGGAGCATACAGGAAAGTTAAGGAAAATTTTGGGGTACATAAATTAAAATCTAATAATGTATTAAACAAAGATGGTACACCAATATATAATACGAAAGGTAGAGTCGATAGATGGGTGGAATATATTGAAGAGTTATACGGAGGAAATGAATTAGAAAATGGTGTTATAGAGGAAGAAGAGGAAGTTGAGGAGGATGAAATGGGAGAAACAATACTGAGATCTGAATTTAAGACAGCATTAAAAGATTTAAATGGCAGAAAGGCTCCTGGAATAGACAGAATACCTGTAGAATTACTGCGCAATGTAGGTGAGGAAGCGATTGATAGATTATACAAACTGGTGTGTAATATTTATGAAAAAGAGGAATTTCCGTCAGACTTCAAAAAAAGTGTTATAGTCATGATACCAAAGAAAGCAGGGGCAGATAAATGTGAAGAATACAGAACAATTAGTTTAACTAGTCATGCATCAAAAATCTTAACTAGAATTCTATACAGAAGAATTAAGAGGAGAGTGGAAAAAGTGTTAGGACCAATTTGGTTTCAGGAAAAGTATAGGGACAAGGGAAGCAACTTTAGGCCTCAGATTAATAGTAGAAGGAAGATTAAAGAAAAACAAACCAACATACTTGGCGTTTATAGACCTAGAAAAGGCATTCGATAACGTAGACTGGAATAAAATGTACAGCATTTTAAAAAAATTAGGGCTCAAATACAGAGATAGAAGAACAATTGCTAACACGTACAGGAACCAAACAGCAACAGTAATAATTGAAGAACATAAGAAAGAAGCCGTAATAAGAAAGGGAGTCCGACAAGGATGTTCCCTATCTCAGTTACTTTTTAATCTTTACATGGAACTGGCGGTTGATGATGTTAAGGAACAATTTAGATTCGGAGTAACAGTACAAGGTGAAAAGATAAAGATGCTACGATTTGCTGATGATATAGTAATTCTAGCCGAGAGTAAAAAGGATTTAGAAGAATCAATGAACGGCATAGATGAAGTCCTACGCAAGAACTATCGCATGAAAATAAACAAGAACAAAACAAAAGTAATGAAATGTAGTAGAAATAACAAAGATGGACCGCTGAATGTGAAAATAGGAGGAGAAAAGATTATGGAGGTAGAAGAATTTTGTTATTTGGGAAGTAGAATTACTAAAGATGGATGAAGCAGGAAAACGCCAAATAGCACAAGCTAAACGAGCCTTCAGCAAGAAATATAATTTGTTTACATCAATAATTAATTTAAATGTCAGGAAAAGATTTTTGAAAGTATATGTTTGGAGTGTCGCTTTATATGGAAGTGAAACTTGGACAATCGGAGTATCTGAGAAGAAAAGATTAGAAGCTTTTGAAATGTGGTGCTATAGGAGAATGTTAAAAATCAGATGGGTGGATAAAGTGACAAATGAAGAGGTATTGCGGCAAATAGATGAAGAAAGAAGCATTTGGAAAAATATAGTTAAAAGAAGAGACAGACTTATAGGCCACATACTAAGGCATCCTGGAATAGTCGCTTTAATATTGGAAGGACAGGTAGAAGGAAAAAATTGTGTAGGCAGGCCACGTTTGGAATATGTAAAACAAATTGTTAGGGATGTTGGATGTAGAGGGTATACTGAAATGAAACGACTAGCACTAGAAAGGGGAATCTTGGAGAGCTGCATCAAACCAGTCAAATGACTGAAGACAAAAAAAAAAAATTATTTATTACAACCCCAACAGTATCCTTCCTTCTCCTGTAAAGAATATCAGTACAAGTGTTTGAACTATCAGTTAATCTAGTGTATTTGTCTATCAAATTCTCCTACCCCAACTCAGATATCCAATCAATATTTGCATTAGTTAACTTAATATCCTCACTTATATTAATATGAAAATGCCTACACAAAAAACAGTGCAAGATTTGATTTTATCAAGCAAATCCCATAATGATCCAATTAATACATTTACATAATGCAATGAATCCTACCTGTAGATTCCCAACAGAACAAAAGTTACATTCTTAACCTCATACATAACTAATGAAAAATCTGCTCCCTCCACAAATCCAGGGAATTTTATTACAGCTAATTTTGTATTCTATTATCCAGATTGATTGACAATACAAGAAACTTGGATTCAATAACCATCAATTTAATAAAAATTGACATTTTCACAATCACAAATCCGTGCTTCACTAAGAGTTAATCTAACTTAATGTATAAATGATTCACATACGGCAAAAAATAGTCAAAATGAATATTTACTAGTCTTGTAGTTTGTTTAATGTATTTTTTCCTTCTCAGTATCATTTTATTTATAAATCAGTACTTCTAAGAACTAGTGGATGAAAAAATTAAGTATTAAAACAATTACTTATAAGAAAATCACTACTTAGTATAAATATAAAAAATAAAAAAAAATAATGTGAAACAAAATCTAGTGGAAAAATTATAAAAAGAAATGTAACTACTTTCTCAGAAATAGAGAATAACATGACTGTGCCATTCTCAGTCACTAAAAATAAACATAATGTAAGAGAAATTGCATTAAAACTTTATCATTGTTTAACGTGAATATCTCCTTTGATAGAAGATATCAAATACTGTACATTTATACCAATCATTAAGCTATATAAATGTGTTGAGTTATGGATAAATGGATTATCAAGTGTCAATGAACCAAACATCACCTATTATCTATAACTGAATTTAAAGAATTTATGGAAAAAGGGAGATTTTTTATAAAATGTAGAAGTAGTTGATAGTGAGTCATCAACATTTACATAATAATTAAATTATTCATTGTGAAAACTATTTTCTAAATATTTCTAATATATGTCAGAAAAAAACTATTAAGTAAGCAGTACATGTGCACACACACACACCAAATACATAAATTGACACATTTATTTATTTTATAATATTAATTTACATACATATGAATATGTATTGATAGTATAAATTACGCAGATAACAACAAAGTGAAACACAGAAAAAATATGTAGTAGTGTATAATAAAGAAAAGTGTATCTCAAGAAAACATATTTCACAAAATGGGGGGAAACATTATAAATAATTAACTAGAACTTGAAAAAGTTTCAGAGCTTCATAGAACTTAATTACAGAAACTTTTCCAACAACAACTTTTCAAATTTTCATTCTTCCTATGTGATTGCACCAAGAAAATTTTACATTTTCTTCCCTGAATTTGGTTGCACTCCCTAATAACCTATAAAGTGTGTTGGTTAGATTGGTTGATGTAGATTCTGTCACTACCTCCTATATATTGCTTGCAGTTAAATTATTTGCTTCCATAGCATGGTTGGAAAAAATGATCCTTGTCAGTCCTTCTCAAAAATTGAACAGTTATACCTGAAGTTTTCTAACCTAGTAGCTTCTTCAGTTAATGTGAACAGTCAATGATATCGCTTTTTAAATCTGAGGATAACTTCACAATATTAGTGATAATGTTTGAAATATCTTCAAGTTCTAATAATAATTTATATAAATTATTATAATTATAATATTTTGTATAAATAATAATTTATTATTATAATTCATAAGTTCTCTTTATTATTCTAATAATCTTAGATTTTCTTCTATTTTTTTTTTCAAAAACTGGATCTGGTGAATATTTTATTTTAGTTGAAATATCATTTTTTCAAATTATCAAGGAGATTTTTTACGGCATACAAATTTATTTACATTTTGTTTTTGCCAGAATCAATTCTTTTATCTTTCAAGTAACATGAATAACTCCAAGTTTATCTGCTTGATTTCAGATTGGTAATTTTATTTGACAATTAAAGAAGTAATTTTATTTTTTAGTTTTATAACTGAATATTTCTCACAAATATTATGATTACAGGTTAACAACCTAATATGCCACATAAATACAGTTTATGATATTAATGACAAGTGTACTTAAAAAGTAAATAAATTGTTTAAATTATTTTACAAGTTCACTATAAATTTAAAACATAAATACCTGAAATCTTATAAAAAAAACAGAGATAAAGCATTCATTAAAATCCACTCGCCATGACAGGTGACATATAATTGAAATAAATGTGTTGGCTTTGTGTAGCAAATCAAAGGTATTATTTCATTTTGTCAATTATCAAAACATTATTCTTTTGATTGATCTATTAACTTGATAGATTCCCCCTTGATTGATTCAACTGGATTCCCCCTCCATGAATCATGAGACCATGCTGATAGTGAGGAGGCTTGAGTGCTCAGTGGTACAGAGTAGCTGGACCAAAGCTGCAGCCATATCAGAGTGGTATCTATTGAGAGCCAGACTAACGAATGATTCCTGAAAGAGGGCAGTAGCTCTTTCAGCAGCTGTTAAGGGCATAGGTCAAAAAGGCTTAAATGGCCGTATCAACATCACTCACAGCTGAAGGTAATGGAAAACTACAGCTGTTTTTTTTCCAAGAAAATGTAGCTCTCTGCATTTTTATTTAACAAAGATGGAGGCCCCTTCCTTGGAAAAATATTCTAGAGTAAACTAGTACTATGTTTGGATCTCCAGGTGGGAACTGCTAAGGAAGGGGTCACCAGAAAATTAAAAAATAACATTCTATGAGTTGGAGTGTGGAATGTTAAAAGTTTAAAAAAGGCTGGTAGGTTAGAAAATTTAAAGAGGGAAATGGGTAGGTTAAATGTAGATGTAGTAGGAATTAGCGTGGTTCAGTGGGAAGAGGAAAATTACTTTTGGTCAGGTGATTTTAACATTAACACAGCATCAATTAAAGGGAAGATAGGAGTAGGTTTCGTAATGAACAAGAGGGAAGAGAGTAGAGTATTTCAAAAAGTTTAGCGATATAATCATTGTAATCAGGATAAAATCAAAACCTATGCCAACAATGATAGTTAATGTCAACAATTATGCCTACAAGTGCCCATGATGACAATGAGGTAGTGTGAATATGAAGAAATTGACAAAACAATTAAACACATAAAAGGTGATTAAAATTTAATAATAGTTAGAGATTGGAATGCAAGCATCGGAAAAGGCAAGGAAGGAAATATTGTGGGTGAATATGGGCTGGGTAAAAGAATGATAGGACCGACTTATTGAGTTTTCATGATGAGTTTTCATGAATGAGTTTTCATTTAGTAATTGCCAACACCCAGTTTAAAAATCATAATAGTAGAATATACAAATGAAAAAAGCCAGGCAATACTGCAAGGTATAGACATATCATGGTTAAGGAAAGATTTAGAAATCAACTCATCTACTGCAAAGCATATCCAGGAGAAGACATCGATAGCGACCATAATTTAGTGATAATGAAATGTAGATTGGGGTTTAAAAACCTAAAGAAAAAGTGTCAGTGAATCAGTGAAATTTACAGAAGTTTGAGAAAGAGGAGGTAAAAAAGATTTTTGAGAAGGACATTGCAAGAGATCTGAGTAAAAAAAATAAGGTAGAAAATATAGAAGAAGAATGGAAGAACATTAAAAAGGAAATTCTTAAAACAGTAGGTGGAACAAAGAGAACAGGTAGAAAACCTTGGATATCAGAGGATATATTGCAGCTGCTGGATGAACGTACAAAGTATAAGAGTGCTAGTGATGAAGAAGGTAAAAAGAACTATTGACAATTAAGAAATATTCTAAACAAGAAGTGCAAATTAGCGAAAGAAGTGTAGATTAAAGAAAAGTGTTTAGAAGTGGAAAGATCATTGGTAAAATAGACAGGTCATACAGGAAAGTTAAGAAGAATTTTGCGGTACATAAGTTAAAATCTAATAATGTATTAA
Organism: Lycorma delicatula; assembly: GCF_047948215.1. Taxonomy (NCBI): domain Eukaryota; kingdom Metazoa; phylum Arthropoda; class Insecta; order Hemiptera; family Fulgoridae; genus Lycorma; species Lycorma delicatula. Next base: position 307,344,679 of record NC_134455.1, read on the forward strand.
ATAAAGACGGTACACCCATTTATAATACGAAAAAAAGGTTGACACGTTGATGGAATATATTGAGGAGTTATACAAAGGAAATGGATTAGAAGTTGGTGTTATAGAGTAAGTTGAAGAGGATGAAAAGAGAAATACAGTACTGAGATCTGAATTTAATATCGCATTAAAGGATTTGAATGGGAGAAAGGCTCCTCTAATCAAATGGAGAAGATCCATTTGATTTCAGGAAAAGTATAGGGATAAGGAAAGCAATTTTAGTGCTGAGATTAGTAGTAGAAGGAAGACTAAAGAAGAACAAACCAAAATGTATGGTATTATATGGAATAAAATGTTCAGGATTTTAAAATATTTAGGGTTCAAGTATAGAGATAGAAGAATAACTGCTAACATTTACAGGAACCAAACTGCAACAGTAGTAATCAAAGAGCATACGAAAGAAGCAGTAATAAAAAAGGTAGTTCAACAAGGATGTTCCCTATCCTCATTACTTTTTAATCTTTACATAAAACTAGCAGTTAATGATGTTAAAGAACAATTTAGATCCAGAGTAACAGTGCAAGGTGAAAAGATGTAGATACTATAGTTTGCTGATGATACTGTAATTCTACCTGAGAGTAAAAAAGATTTAGAAGAAATAATGAATAGCATAGATGAAGTCCTACCCAAGAACTACTGCATGAAATAAGAACAAAACAAAAGAAATGAAATGTAGTAGAAATAAAGTAGATGAACCACTGAATATAAAAATAGTATGAGAAAAGAGTATGGAGGTAGAAAGAAGAATTTTGTTATTTGGGAAGTAGAATTATTAAAAATAGAACGATATAAAACACCAAATAGGCACAGGCGAAATGAGCTTTCAGTCAGAAATACAATTTGGACATCAATAATTAATTTAAACATCAGGAAATCATTTTTGAAAGTATATGTTTGGAGTGTAGCTTTATATGGTAGTAAAATTTTAATAATTGGAGTACCTGAGAAGAAAAGATTAAAAGCCTTTGAAATATGGTGTTAGAGGAGAATGTTAAAAATCAGATGGGTGGATAAAGTGACAAAAGGAAGAGGTGTTCTGGCAAATTGATGAAGAAAGAAGCATTTAAAAAAATATACTAAATGAAGAGACAGACTTACAGGCCATTATAGGACACATCTTAAAGCATCCTGGAATAGTTGCTTTGATGTTGGAGGGACAGGTAGATTGGAAAAATTGTGTAGACAGGCAATGTTTGCTATATGGAAAACAAATTTTTTGGGATGTAGGATGCAGGGGGTATATTGAAATGAAATGACTGGTACTAAATAGGGAATTTTGGAGAACTGCATCAAACCAGTTAAATGACTGAAAACAAAAAAAAAGAAACATACATTTACATATATATATATGTGTGTAAGTCTTCAGTATATATATATTTATACTGAAGAATATATTGTTAATTTTGATACACTCTACTGTTGTTATAATGTTATGTCATTGAACAGTATTGCACATTTATATACAAATATTACATTCTGTTTCATGGATATCCAATTAATTCATATTTTCTTATTATATAAGAATTATAATGTGATGAGTTTTATTTCTATGTTCATGTTTATGCTATTACTGTGAAAGAATTATTAATTCTTGTTATTTTGATTTATTAATAAGTAAAATATCTTATAAGAATCATCATTAGTATGAAAAATGATAGCCGACTCAGTAAATAATACTATCATCTCTAAGTTTCATCTAGTAGGTTCTGGTTTGATTCTTGGTCAAACTTAGAATTTTGAAAAACTAGGCACAAAAATTTAATATGGTAGTTACTTAAAACTTCAAGAGAAACCTTAATTAAAACTTATGCAGAGAATTACATCATATTAGATTATAGAGGTGCTTCATTATAATTTACTACAATTAAAAGTAAAATAATAATAAATAATCAGTTATTTAATTGTATTGTATTGTTGCTCAACTGTGTTGAGACATGTTGAATGAACAGAAAATAATTATATTTTGTTATATCATTTTTCCACAAGTTTAACTAAATTACCAAATATTTGTAAAACCTTAGTTTCAAATGAAGTGTATCTTAATGAAAAACTGTAAGAATAAAAAATACAATAAAGAATAATAAAATTAAGTATCAATAAACCGAGTTCGTCGTAATTGCTTAACTCGCGCCATTTACTGAGTTATTGCATGTCCGACTACAGCGCTACAGTGGCGCAGGCGCAGAATTCTTTTCTACTGCTTTCCATAGCTCTATAAAGTCTTTTAGCAATAGCAATTTGGCTCAGTCTTTAGTAGTCCATCGTTGGGGTAGATGTATTTTTCGGGGTAGCTCTCTGCGGTTTGATGATGGCTGAAACGGAAATCAGTAATAATTCTCAGTACTTCGAAGGTGTAGAAAAGTTACTAGAGATCTGGTTTACTCGATCAGACGGAAACGTAAAACAGTGTGATCTTCGTAAAATCCCCAGGTAAGAATTATGTTTTCTTTTTTAAAAATAAGTTATCGAATATGGAATTATAGCGGTTCCCAATTTAACAGGTGCACTTAAAGAAATGATTGAACATTGAATGCTACCTTTTCCAAAATTTTATTTTAATCTTTATCTTTGATTGCAAATTTGTAAGCAGAAGCTTGTATTTTGCCGGCTTTGGCCAAGTCCATGGTCAGTACTGAATACTTTCAAGGTTACGCCTTGGCTTTGGTTTATGTTGTTGAAATATACAGAAGTTTTGCAGTAATTTAACTCCTGGTTTAATTAAATCTTTTGCCTGTTATCCGGAATTATCTACTTATAGTTCTGACACGTGTGTTTATTTACATTTTGTTGTATATAGTGTTATTTTGAAGTTCAGCTACGTTGTTCGTAATGATCTTTGCTTTTAAAATTATTTGAATCTGACTGGTTACAATAGGATTTTAGTATTGTTGACAGTTTTAAAATATTGATTTTTGTAATTAAAATATAATACTAACGGATGGGTTTCTTTTGTATGTATTTTTTTAATACAACATTTGAGGTTAAAAAGTGTGTATCTTAATGTCGATTTTCAGCTCGTTACTTAATTGTTTCAAATTGTTGTACAGTGTTTTCTAAACATTTATTGCTTTGAATCGACTTTTTGTCTGGCCTCTATATATATATATATATATATATATATATGTGTGTGTGTGTGTGTGTGTGTGTATGTGCGCGCGAGGTTTTTTATGAGTATGAATTGCATTCAAATTTGTAATTTGTAAATTCGCTGTTAATAAATTACAGTATTTCTTAATTGATTATTTTAACTGTCCCTTTTAATCTTGTTAGATAACTAAAGTAGTAGTTTAAATAACATAAATGCTAGAATCTGTTGTATTTAAAAACTTAGATTTAGCTATCAACAGCTTAGGTAAGACAGTTAGATACAAAACATGTTAATCAATCCAATTAGGTCACTGAGATAGAGTTTTAAGTAAAAATTTTCCAGTACTATAGATTTGTTGCACTTGCTGCAGTGAAGCTTATTTTGTGGGGTTACTTGTTTTATTTCTGGATTATTCAGTGCGTTGATTAATTTTTTTTGTTGAATTTTTCAATTGTATTCATTGAACGTACTGAATACATAATTATTCTTCTTAAATAAAGATCTTTGAATCATCTATTTTATTTTATTATCTGTAATCTGATGTTGGAAAAAATAAGCAAGTAATGAAGAGTATATTATAAAAACCTAATGGTGTGGAAAAAATTTTGTGAGTTGTGACTAAAGTTATTATGAAGGTCCACCAGCTGATTCAGAATTTGTTTTTATTTTATATGTTCATGTTTTCTTAATTTATTTAGTTTTTATCCTTCATCAAAACATTTTTAAACTGACTTGTGTGAGAAAAGCACAAATGACTGGTTCATTTTTATCTTAATGCAAATATTTTTGCTGGGATGAGCTAGATGATTTACACACAGTTTATGATATTGTTTATATTATTAACTGAATTTAAGACCTTTGCAAGCCATTATACTTACCAGGGACTATTAGCGTGAGTAAATTTGTCTGTTTTTTGTTTTATACTATTCTATTTTTTTGAAGAGGCTAAATAAAAGCATTAGCTTGAGAATGTAATCTTTGTGTCATTATTTAAAAATAATTTTTCATATGTGCTGTACATAGTTTTCTAAGTAAGATATTAGTGTTAGATATCAGATTACACATCTGAAAAATATGAATACTTCTTAACACATTTTTATTAAAAAATAATTTTTTTGAGTAAATCTGTTTAAAGAATAATGTAAATTATAGACTGACAAACAATTGCATTATTTCTTCTTGTTAGTTTGTTGTACAGATACTTGTATTTTGTATTATTTGTGCAGCCTAATGATAGTTAAATATAACTAGTATATTTATACTGATTATAAATTATGGTAATTAAAAATCTGTGTTTGTATTTGATTAACTTTATTTATTAAATTAAATAAATTAGCTAAATGAACTTGTATTTGTTAAGATAAACAGGTTGGTTGAAGTTAATATTGTTCAAATTCACTGATGTTATTTGTTGTGTAAATACTGTATGTAATAAGATTAACTACCAGGTTTAAAAACCATTAAGAACATTTACCAGCATAACATATTACTTGTTATATATTGTGTATCCATCAGTTTGTAAAAGGCAGCTTGTTTTTTGAAAATCTGATGGAAAGATTGTATTGTTTGTTGGAAGAAGAGGTATATCAGAAAGAGGTATTTTACACTATGCTTTGGTCTTTCCTTTAGCTGTGAAGTATGAGCAGGAGGTGCTTTACAGCAGGAGGAGGTAGTTTTTGTTACTTTGTAGGGACAAGAGGGGAAAATGGTACAGCTGAAATGTTGATAATTTATGTTGCTTTCATGAATTTTGAAAGGCTTGGCATACTGATATGTAGGAATTCATTCAGTTAATTGTGTAAGATGTTATGAATCAAGGAGTCTTATTTGTTAAATATTTTAACAATATAGTGTAATGTGTTTTTTTAGTTTACAAGGTAAGGATGTTACACTTTGGAGCAATATTTTATAAATTTAAAAAAATCTAATTTAAGACCTTAGTTAAATGCTTGTTAGGCATTTGCCTACTATGCATTTAACTAAGGTTACATCAGATAGGTTCTGATACCATCATTTATCTAGCTGTATGTATGACGATTTCATGATGGAAAGGATTTTAATTATACTTATTATTTGTTTTGACTTATCTTCAAATTAAAAAAAAATTATACAACTATTTATTGTCATACTTTTCTAATAAGCTAAAATTTATGTAAATGTTTCAAAAAATTCTTCATTAATAACATGTTTTGATTTTTATTTTTTTAAATATCGAGTCATAGTGATTGCAGTTTTGGGATTATAAGTAGTTATTTTATAATTTTAGTAATTTAATACTTAGGTTGAAAAGGTCATTTCAATTATAAATTGAGTTTGTGATATTGTTAACTGCATTTTCTCATCAAATTTAGTTAAAATGAGTCAGAGAAATATTTAAGTATTCAGCTAATGATAAATTATTCATTCTTGTAAAACTTTTGCCACACATTAAAATGTCACTATATAAGTAAGTAATTACTGAAGGAGTTACTGAGAATATTATTATTAATTAGAAAAATTAGAAGTGAAGTAATTTTTCTTAGTTATATTTTTTATTTTACTGAATACATCTTATCAGAACTCAAAATCTAATCTCAGATCACATTGGTATTGGCTGTGTAATGTACATAATTATCTTCGGTGAAAGTAGTGCTACTAGTGCACATGTGTACCACATGTGCTTAACATACACTATAATCAAAAGGTAAAAAAATCAAATAGTATGAAGAACAGATTAATGTTCCTCTTTTGTATGGGGAAATACTGCCTCCACGTAGTAGAACAGAATCTTTTTCTACCATATAAATGATAGTAAAATTTTGGTATATTATAGTATAGCAGTTATAAAGTTTTTAACTTTCAGCAGTTTTCAATGTTTTGGCTAACAGGATACATTGTTACAGATTATATCACTAGCAAGAGTTAAGTCCAACCCATCTGACTTTCATGTTACCATTGTTCACAGATGCTGTAAGTGTTATTTCCTGAAAAAATTTGTAAGACCAAGTAGATACAAAATGTATATTTTTTAACTTTTATTACTTGAGACAGGGTCATTTGAAAATTATTAGGAAAGAGGCTTTGTATAACAATTTCATCTTACAAAATATACTTCTGTTATGTTTTATGATATTTTTAATGCAGATTTTATTTAACACTATTGCTGTTATTTTTTTTTTTTTTTTTTTTTGTCTTCAGTCATTTGACTGGTTTGATGCAGCTCTCCAAGATTCCCTATCTAGTGCTAGTCGTTTCATTTCAGTATACCCTCTACATCCTACATCCCCAACAATTTGTTTTACATACTCCAAACGTGGCCTGCCTACACAATTTTTCCCTTCTACCTGTCCTTCCAATATTAAAGCGACTATTCCAGGATGCCTTAGTATGTGGCCTATAAGTCTGTCTCTTCTTTTAACTATATTCTTCCAAATGCTTCTTTCTTCATCTATTTGCCGCAATACCTCTTCATTTGTCACTTTATCCACCCATCTGATTTTTAACATTCTCCTATAGCACCACATTTCAAAAGCTTCTAATCTTTTCTTCTCAGATACTCCGATTGTCCAAGTTTCACTTCCATATAAAGCGACACTCCAAACATACACTTTCAAAAATCTTTTCCTGACATTTAAATTAATTTTTGATGTAAACAAATTATATTTCTTACTGAAGGCTCGTTTAGCTTGTGCTATTCGGCATTTTATATCGCTCCTGCTTCGTCCATCTTTAGTAATTTTACTTCCCAAATAACAAAATTCTTCTACCTCCATAATCTTTTCTCCTCCTATTTTCACATTCAGTGGTCCATCTTTGTTATTTCTACTACATTTCATTACTTTTGTTTTGTTCTTGTTTATTTTCATGCGATAGTTCTTGCGTAGGACTTCATCTATGCCGTTCATTGTTTCTTCTAAATCCTTTTTACTCTCGGCTAGAATTACTATATCATCAGCAAATCGTAGCATCTTTATCTTTTCACCTTGTACTGTTACTCCGAATCTAAATTGTTCTTTAACATCATTAACTGCTAGTTCCATGTAAAGATTAAAAAGTAACGGAGATAGGGAACATCCTTGTCGGACTCCCTTTCTTATTACGGCTTCTTTCTTATGTTCTTCAATTGTTATTGTTGCTGTTTGGTTCCTGTACATGTTAGCAATTGTTCTTCTATCTCTGTATTTGAACCCTAATTTTTTTAAAATGCTGAACATTTTATTCCAATCTACGTTATCGAAAGCCTTTTCTAGGTCTATAAACGCCAAGTATGTTGGTTTGTTTTTCTTTAATCTTCCTTCTACTATTAATCTGAGGCCTAAAATTGCTTCCCTTGTCCCTATACTTTTCCTGAAACCAAATTGATCTTCTCCTAACACTTCTTCCACTCTCCTCTCAATTCTTCTGTATAAAATTCTAGTTAAGATTTTTGATGCATGACTAGTTAAACTAATTGTTCTGTATTCTTCACATTTATCTGCCCCTGCTTTCTTTGGTATCATAACTATAACACTTTTTTTGAAGTCTGACGGAAATTCCCCTTTCTCATAAATATTACACACCAGTTTGTATAATCTATCAATCGCTTCCTCACCTGCACTGCGCAGTAATTCTACAGGTATTCCGTCTATTCCAGGAGCCTTTCTGCCATTTAAATCTTTTAATGCTCTCTTAAATTCAGATCTCAGTATTGTTTCTCCCATTTCATCCTCCTCAACTTCTTCTTCTTCCTCTATAACACCATTTTCTAATTCATTTCCTCCGTATAACTCTTCAATATATTCCACCCATCTATCGACTTTACCTTTCGTATTATATATTGGTATACCATCTTTGTTTAACACATTATTAGATTTTAATTTATGTACCCCAAAATTTTCCTTAACTTTCCTGTATGCTCCGTCAATTTTACCAATGTTCATTTCTCTTTCCACTTCTGAACACTTTTCTTTAATCCACTCTTCTTTCGCCAGTTTGCATTTCCTATTTATAGCATTTCTTAATTGCTGATAGTTCTTTTTACTTTCTTCATCATTAGCATTCTTATATTTTCTACGTTCATCCATCAGCTGCAATATATCGTCTGAAACCCAAGGTTTTCTACCAGTTCTCTTTATTCCGCCTAAGTTTGCTTCTGCTGATTTAAGAATTTCCTTTTTAACATTCTCCCATTCTTCTTCTACATTTTCTACCATATCTTTTTTACTCAGACCTCTTGCGATGTCCTCCTCAAAAATCTTCTTTACCTCCTCTTCCTCAAGCTTCTCTAAATTCCACCGATTCATCTGACAACTTTTCTTCAGGTTTTTAAACCCCAATCTACATTTCATTATCACCAAATTATGGTCGCTATCAATGTCTGCTCCAGGGTAAGTTTTGCAGTCAACGAGTTGATTTCTAAATCTTTGCTTAACCATGATATAATCTATCTGATACCTTCCAGTATCGCCTGGCTTTTTCCAAGTGTATATTCTTCTATTATGATTTTTAAATTGGGTGTTGGCAATTACTAAATTATACTTCGTGCAAAACTCTATAAGTCGGTCCCCTCTTTCATTCCTTTTGCCCAGCCCGTATTCACCCACTATATTTCCTTCCTTGCCTTTTCCAATGCTTGCATTCCAATCTCCAACTATTATTAAATTTTCATCTCCTTTTACGTGTTTAATTGCTTCATCAATCTCTTCGTATACACACTCTACCTCATCATCATCATGGGCGCTTGTAGGCATATAAACGTTAACAATCGTTGTCGGTTTAGGTTTTGATTTTATCCTTATTACAATGATTCTATCGCTATGCGTTTTGAAATACTCCACTCTCCTCCCTATCTTCTTGTTCATCACGAAACCTACTCCTGCCTGCCCATTATTTGACGCTGAGTTAATTACTCTAAAATCACCTGACCAAAAGTCGCCTTCCTCTTCCCACCGAACCTCACTAATTCCTACTATATCCACATTCACCCTATCCATTTCCCTTTTTAAATTTTCTAGCCTACCAACCTTTTTTAAGCTTCTAACATTCCACGCTCCGACTCGTAGAATGTTATTTTTTAATTTTCTGGTGACCCCTTCCTTAGTAGTCCCCACCCGGAGATCCGAACGGGGGACTATTTTACCTCCGGAATATTTTACCAAGGAAGGCGCCTCCATTGTTGCTATGTGAAAATGCAGAGAGCCACATTTTCTTGGAAAAAAAAGCAGCTGTAGTTTTCCATTGCTTTCAGCTGCGCAGTACTCAGAGGACTGAGTGATGTTGATACGGCCGTTTAAGTCATTGTGACTCACGCCCCTAACAACTACTGAAAGAGCTGCTGCCCTCTTTCAGGAATCATTCCTTAGTCTGGCTCTCAACAGATACCTCTCCGATATGGTTGCACCTTCGGTCCAGCTACTCTGTATCCCTGAGCACTCAAGCCCCCTCACCAACGGCAAGGTCTCATGATTCATAGAGGAGGATTGCTGTTATATAATAATAATAAAAAATTAATTGCATGAATGGTAGAAAATGAGGTTTTCTACAATATTATTTATCAATTTTCTTCTTTTTTTTTAACAGTAAGACAAGAAAAGTCATATTGATAGAACACAAAAATCTAAATTTATATGTATATATTTATCAGCAATTAATTTTCCAAATTATTAATCTTATAGCAATAGCAAAACTCATTATGTAAGGGTTAGAGGCAGGAAGGGTTTGTTGTCCTGATTGAATTTTTTTGAGAATTTTTACTTTTTCCAAAAGTAGGATTTTCAAAAAAGAATCGATTGAAGATCAATCTATTCTTTATTTCATAATTTAACAGGGAGAAATAATTAATTAAAGTTTTTATTATTCAGGACATTTCTAAATTAGTTTCACAAAAGCAACATTAATAATGAAAAAAAGTAAATAACTTATAGAAATATTTGATACAACATTGAATACAATAGCAGTTGGCAAGTTTCATTTACAAATGTTCAATATGGCTACCTTTTGTAACATGACAGATGTCCCATCTTTTATCAGTTTATTTAGTTTGTGTTATCCAGTGTTGCAGCTCATCAACATTTCCTGGAACCAGAGGAACAAACACTGTTTCTTTAACTTTACTTCCATACAGAGACGTCCATTGATGTTATATCAAGCAGTCGTGCTCCATCACTTATAATCCAAGTCTGCACTTTGTTATTGAGATACGTGACAACTGTGTGATGACAATGTGGTGGTGTGCCATCTTGCTGGAAAATGAATTCTGTGCTTATATCCTGTTGTGGTAGTAGATAATGTTCTAGCATGTCCAGGTACAATATGCCAGTTACAGTTCACTCATCAAAAAAGAAAGAACTGTAAATTTTCTGACAGCTTATATCATAAAAAACATTACCTCTGGCAAGTCCCATGCATGTTCGATTGTGTGACGTGTGGATTCCACTCACTCCATATCTGCACATTATATCGACTCACTTTACTGCCGGTAATGGAAGGTTGCTTCATCACTGAACATAATTTTAGTAAGATAATTAATTATCTTTAGTCTCAATTTTGTTAACATGTTTACACAAAACTCTGTTCGTTTATTACATTCACCGAAGCTTGTATCGGTTTTAATTTGTAGGGTTTAAATGACAGTTGATTATGCAATAACCCTCCATACTGTAACCCTAGGATTATACAATTCTAAGCTGACACGTTCTGTTGATTTATCTGGACTACAGATGAATGTCTACCACACTTGTTTGATTGCTGCTTTGGAAACAGATGGATGTCTACCACACTTGTTTGATTGCTGCTTCAGAAACAGATGGTCAATCCTGACCAGGCGTTCTATGTGATAGACAATCTGTTTCAGTGAAAGTTTCGTATAGTTTCGTATACTGTGCAGTAACAGGTCTTTGAGGTGGTTGCTTGCAATATTTAGCCGTGAATTGTCTTTGAACAGTAGTGGTCGATATGGATTTATGAAATCATAAACAACGCTGAGCACGCTCTGCACCGGTATACGATGACTGATGGAATTACTCATTTGTGCGTGCTATCTTGTAAAAATGTTGGGAGCTTAACAGTGTTTGTTGACGGGAATGAAACTTGAAGAGATACTGTGTTGAGTGCTGTATTAAAAATTTCTGTAAGTTATTTACTTTTTTCATTTTAAAGGTTACTTTTGTATATCTAATTTAGAAATATCCTTCTTAAAAGGTCCTCAATATCTTTGATATAATTGTGATTTTTATGTGTTTTATGAGCGCTTAAAATAAAAAGGTCTGAGTATCATTTGCTGGAAGTTTTGTTAATCAAGGGGGCCAGGAAGGCATCGACTTCTTGTTTTCTTATATTAATGTTAATTCTTATTTTTTGAAGGGATATATTTTGAAAAAGAAGAGTTTAAATATTGCAATACTTTTGTTTTTATCGGTTTCAGAGGGCTGGGGTTCATGTGTATAGGGAAGCATGAACAATTCTAAAGTTCTGTGGACATTAATTAATGGGTCTTGCACTGATACTTTTTTACATTTGTATTATTAATTTTTATTACCATAAATGTTAATACTACACACCAAATAATCAGAATTGGGATTATATGGGGAGGTTATAACATTACTGCATATGCTATAACACTAGGTTAAGGAGTAAGTTTCAAGACAGTGTAGGAATTAATATTTTTATCCTAAATATTGATTTACCCGGGATATATAAACTTTTTTATATATAAACTATATAAGTATAGTATAACTATAAGTATATATAGGTATATATATATATATATATATATATATAAGTATATAGTATAACTATATAAGTAACCTATATATAAACTTACAAACTCTACATCATTTAATAGTGTTGATACATTTAATCCTGATTACAAAACAGAACTATGTATAACTCATTTGCACAAGTTGATTGTCACATTATTCCTGATGTATAATAATGTATGTGTTTATTTATATTTAATAAATTACTAATTTGGATTTGTTCAAAAGCTAATCTCTTATGAGGATGTTGTTTTATTTTGTAGTTTATTGCTTTTATTCTCATTATAGCTATGTGAATTTTTTTTAAAGCAATGCTGTTTGTAAAATGTTAATTCATTTACTAGCTACAGTAAATAACTGCACATTTTTTTTTTTTTTTGTTAATAATAACTATTTTATGTATATGTATTAAAAGGTTTTCAGTTTGAAAGAAATAACCTACTTTATACTCGTATACTCTCAAATGCGTTATTTTTTTATAAAAAGAGTAATCAGTTCGTTGCTTTACACTAGTTGCACGCAAGCCACTTTATTCACAAAAAGATTTCTTTTAATAGTTTTCTTTGTTAGTAGTTCACGACTCATCCAGCAACTACATTATTTACTTTTTGAAGTTCACGTCTATATGTCCACCAACTATTATGTTAAGTCTATTCTTGAGTGAATTTTGATGATGAGCAATAATTATAAAAAAATCACTTCACTATAATATCTTTCTATTATATGACATGGAATGCTTATTATGAAAAATTTATGTACAGTTTTCAAAATTGATTGTTTAACATCAAGATGCCCAAAAATATTAAAAATTGTTGCACTTTATAGACAGGCAAGTTCAAAGTAACGCACTGAATTACTTGGAAATATTCAGAATTTTGTAATTAATTTAAGTCTACTGCTGATAACTAGGCACCGTATTTTATATTAAATTTTTCATAAATTATATTTTTTACATCATTGAAATAAAAAAAAATTAAATTGGGATGATTGAACGTTTTGTTATGCAGTAACAGCCATCTTTTCAATTAAATTAACATTTATCATAATCATTGACACACTTTGAATGTAAATAAAAATGTATTTTTGTTTTCTTATAATTTGATTGGCTACTTTAGATTGATGAGCTTGCGTTGTTTGTGTAAGGAGGCCTTTTCTTATGATTGTTTTCTTTGTACTTTTGTTTAGCGATTGAAAATGAAATTTTATAAATAAAAAGATATAGTTATCGTATGAGTTGGTATAAATTGAAATATACTAACAGAATCTTTTTGCAGCTCTTGTACTGTTCCTTGTTAGTAGTGTTAAAACACCAGGAAAGTTATGTCGTATTTGGAAAGCGAGTTGTTTTTTCAATGAATGGCCACTGTATGATCATTTTAGGCTTGTCTTAATCACATCTATCTTTGTTTTGCCATTAGTCCCAACATAGATATTTTTTCCCTTGAGAAAGTGCCTTCATTTTACAAGAAAAAGTTTTAATGGAATACAGAAAATTTATTCTGCCTGATCATTACAGCTTTTTATGCATAAACAAAATAAGGCAATCATTTTGTTACATCAATAAAAAGTCCAATAATAAAAACAAGTTCATTAATTAAAATTATTGTAAAGTTTTATGAATCTAAAACGTGAAAAAAAATGTTTGTTTCTGGAACTAAATTATTTTTTTATGCTCAATAAACGGGGACTAATAATTAAATTTGAACAATTCATTAAATTAAAAGTATTTTATGTATCGTGCAGACAATAAAGTACTGATTTCATTATTTAATTACTTTTTTTACGCGCGTGATTTTTTACGCGCTTTTGAATAAAGATAAATAAATTCAAAATATTAAAACTGATTAACTTTTTAAATTATAAGAAAAATTCTAGTAACTTTTGTTATAAAATTTAGAATCTGTATTTCATTAAAGGAATTACAATCTAATTTCTGATTCTTCTCTGAGGTGTTGAAATTTAATAAAAATACTAATTAAAGCTAAAGAAATTTCTACTTTAGAAAGTTGAAATGTAATAGTAAATTTAATACAACAGACAGTTGAGGCCTAAAATTACAGTAAGATAATAAAATATGCAAAAAAAGTAATAAATGAAGCTTTGTTGAACTATTATTAAGTTGATTTTAATCATTTTAATTATAAATGACAGTTATCACGTTTTAATACTAAAATAATTATAATTACTAATAATAATCCCGGTCAGGCATGGCATTTTTCACACACGTTACAAATCATTCATCTCATCATCCTCTGTGCAGTAATGCTTAACTGCGGACCCGGAGGTTAAACAGAAAAAAAAATACTAAAATAATTACAACTTGAAGTCTACTTGCTGCATATTCGAGATAAGTTACTGGTCAAAACCACTCTAAAAATAAGAAAATTCTTTATCAAAAATTGTTTAAGATTTTTTTTTTAATTTTACAGATGCATTACTCTTTTAAGATATAATTTGACATAAACGTCATGTATGAGAAAATTCGTTGACTGCCGTCTCACTAGTAAAAGCTTGGTTTTCGGCCCAGGGGTGCATTTTATCAAAATATTAAAAATTAATACAAAAAAACTCTTAACTTTATTATTTATTTTTCTCATATTTTAAACAGTTTACAAGAAAATTGTAATGGAACGTTTTGACTAAAACACGCCCTTATCTAGTAAAAAATGGTGATTGCAATTTTCAGATCAGGAGAGAATAAAAAAAAAACAAATGTGTGTATAATAATCCCAATTCCCAATTCTGAATATAATAAATACGTAAATTTATGTTACGAAATTACTACCTTATGATTTTGAACCCGGGCCATTCTACTACATTGTTTTAAAGAAGCAGTCGTACTATGTTTGTCATAAGTGTAAAGTTCTACATATAATTTTAAAGTTTATATCAAACTATTATGTTACTTTAAAAATACAGTTGTGCTATGGTTACACTATAGCGTGTATCTGAGGAGTTTTTTTTTTATATGCCCCTACTATTATTAATAACCATGTCTCATTCAAGTGTTTCGGATGCATCTTTTGACTCATTGCTTAGTTTTTGTTTTAGAATTTGATTCCATGCTCTATTGAAAAAGTTAAAAATATAGACTACATTTAGAAAGAGGAACCAGTAGTACAAGGTATCTTAATTCATTTGCTGATATCAAATTTCTAATGATTAATTCATTGGCTTTTTTTTGTCTTCAGTCATTTGACTGGTTTGATGCAGCTCTCCAAGATTCCCTTTCTAGTGCTAGTCGTTTCATTTCAGTATACCCTCTACATCCCTAACAATTTGTTTTACATATTCCAAACGTGGCCTGCCTACACAATTTTTTCCTTCTACCTGTCCTTCCAATATTAAAGCGACTATTCCAGGATGCCTTATTATGTGGCCTATAAGTCTGTCTCTTCTTTTAACTATATTTTTCCAAATGCTTCTTTCTTCATCTATTTGCCGCAATACCTCTTCATTTGTCACTTTATCCACCCATCTGATTTTTAACATTCTTCTATAGGACCACATTTCAAAAGCTTCTAATCATTTCTTCTCAGATACTCCGATCGTCCAAGTTTCACTTCCATATAAAGCTACACTCCAAACATACACTTTCAAAAATCTGTTCCTGACATTTAAATTAATTTTTGATGTAAACAAATTATATTTCTTACTGAAGGCTCGTTTAGCTTGTGCTATTCGGCATTTTATATCGCTCCTGCTTCGTCCATCTTTAGTAATTTTACTTCCCAAATAACAAAATTCTTCTACCTCCATAATCTTTTCTCCTCCTATTTTCACATTCAGCGGTCCATCTTTGTTATTTCTACTACATTTCATTACTTTTGTTTTGTTCTTGTTTATTTTCATGCGATAGTTCTTGCGTAGGACTTCATCTATGTCGTTCATTGTTTCTTCTAAATCCTTTTTACTCTCGGCTAGAATTACTATATCATCAGCAAATCGTAGCATCTTTATCTTTTCACCTTGTACTGTTACTCCGAATCTAAATTGTTTTTAACATCATTAACTAGTTCCATGTAAAGATTAAAAAGTAACGGAGATAGGGGACATCCTTGTCGGACTCCCTTTCTTATTACGGCTTCTTTCTGTTCTTCAATTGTTACTGTTGCTGTTTGGTTTCTGTAAATGTTAGCAAATGTTCTTCTATCTCTGTATTTGAACCCTAATTTTTTTAAAATGCTGAACATTTTATTCCAGTCCAGGATATTCCCCTTTTTCATAAATATTACACACCAGTTTGTATAATCTATCAATCGCTTCCTCAGCTGCACTGCGCAGTAATTCTACAGGTATTCCGTCTATTCCAGGAGCCTTTCTGCCATTTAAATCTTTTAATGCTCTCTTAAATTCAGATCTCAAATCGGTGTATCGTCTTTATTTAACACATTATTAAATTTTAACTTATGTATCACAAAATTCTGCATAATGATCCTATATGCTCCGTCTATTTTCAATGATCATTTCTCTTTTCACTTCTGGACACTTTTCTGTAATCCACTTTTCTTTCGCTAATTTGCACTCTCTGTATATAGTATTTCTTAATTTTCGATAGTTTCTTTTACCTTCTTCATCACTAGCATTCTTATACTTTCTATGTTCATCCAGCATCTGCAATATATCCTCTGATATACAAGGTTTTCTATCAGTTCTCTTTGTTCCGCCTAAGTTCACTTCTACTGTTTTAAGAATTTCCTTTTAGCATTCTCCCAATTTTCTTTTATATTTTCTACCTTAGCTTTTTTACTCACACCTCTTGCAATGTCCTCCTCAGAAATCTTTACCTCCCCATCCCCAAGCGTCCCTGAATTGCACTGATTAATCTCACACCTTTTCTTTAAGTTTTTACACCCATCTACATTTCATTATCACTAAATTATGGTTTCTGTCAATGTGTGCTGCTGGATATGCTTTGCAGTCGACAAGTTAATTTCTTAATCTTTGCTTAACCAGATATAATCTATCTGATACATTGCAGTATCGCCCAGCTTTTGCCACATTATATTCTTCTATTATGATTTTTAAACTGGATGTTTGCGGTTAGTAAATTAATCTTTGTGCAAAACTCAATAAGTTGGTCCCCTCTTTCATTCGATTTGCCCAGCTCGTATTCACCCACAATATTCCTTCCTTGCCTTTTCCAATGATTGCATTGCAATCTCCAAATATTGTTAAATTATAATCCCCTTTTATGTGTTTTATTGCTTCATCAGTTTTTTCGTATACCTACCTCATCATCATCATCATGCGCACTTTTAGGCACACAGACGTTAACAATCGCTGGCCTCCGTGGCACAAGTGGTAGCGTCTTGGCCTTTCATCCAGAGGTCCCGGGTTCGGATCCCGGTCAGGCATGGCATTTTCACACACGCTACAAATCATTAATCTCATCCTCTGAAGCAATACCTAACGATAGACCCGGAGGTTAAAAAAAAAGAAAAAAGATGTTAACAATCGTTGTCGGGTTAGGTTTTGATCTTTTCTTTATAAACATGATTCTATCGCTAAGCTTTTTGAAATACTCTACTCTCTTTTCTATATTCTTGTTCATTACGAAAACTACTCCCGCTTGCCCTTTATTTGACGCAGAGTTTCTAAAATCACCTGACCAAAAGTTGTTTTCCTCTTCCCACCAAATCTCGCTAACTTCTACTATATCTATATTTCACCTACCCATTTCTCTCTTTAAATTTTCTAACCTACCAACCTTTTTTAGACTTCTAACATTCATTCCATGCTTCGACTCTTGAATGTTATTTTTTAATTTTCTGGTGATAGTAGTCACCATTTTTTTCTTCTTTAGTAGTCCCCACCCGGAGATCCGAATGGGGGACTAGTTTATCTGTGGAATATTTTATCACGGAAGAAAAATCAATTTTGGAATACAAAGAATTGATGAAAATGTAGCAGAACATCTATGAAACACAACACACAGTACAGACAAGTGAAGAATGAATAAGATTATAGGCAACTATAGGTGTCTATATGATGTCGGGATGCAAAAATAGCGGGAGGTTGTTTTCTCCGTGCAAATGCAAAACCTGGACAAATGTCCCTTGCTGCTGTGTCTTTCTATTTATCTGGCAGATTATTATTTGTTTAGTGGCGGTTATAGATTTGTTTTATTTTATTTATGGACGGATTTGGTATTTGGGTTCCGGTCCTTTATACCAATGAGAAATAATTGACTAGGGCTGATATGGGAAAGCAGCATATATGTGCTTTGTATTCCCCTTCAGTTCGTCTTCTGAGTCCGAAAGGACTCTCGTTATGTAATCGAGCTAACCGTTTTAAGTTGATTTTTAAATATGTATAATGCTATATAAAGTAATGTTTACAGATGTCGCTGTGATTGCATCATGGTATTTGTACTAGGTGTGGGCTGAGGGATTGTTTGCCGATTAATCAACGTGTTAATATCTCCATATTAATAACTGTCCTCTTCAGATTAAGCTTAAACTGATAAGATATATTTTCTCTTTTAGTTATTAGCTGTTTGTTGTTTTGAGGCGTTTGCTTATTTATTTTTTTAAATACAAAAGATTCATTTATCTTGTTAATTTTTTTTTTAATTGCACTTTTATTTTATTGCTAATTATGTAAAAAAAAATGAATGATTTTATGGTAAAATATTTTGAATAAGTTTTTCCGTCTTTATTAATGATCATTTTTCCTAATTTATGGACGAGTTAGAAAAACCCAAATAAAATATGTACGTTTAACCTTTTCCCATCACAATGCTCCGCGCTTCTTAGCGCTCCGCAAAAATAGTTGGTATCTGATTGCCTCTCTTCATAGTCTTATGCTACCCTCTTGTGAAAAATTTTCAAAAAATTACAGTATATTAACGAGATTTAACAGATTCTGACAAAAAAAAAACCTTACGATTGGATATTTTTTATGCCTGTAACAACAAAAAAATTGAAACCGTACAAAAATTACGATAATTTAATTGCAGAATTTTTTTTGCGCATTTCTACCGCGTTTTTTATTAGCGAAATTTTTTTTTTTTTGATTTGTGTTTATGAAACATAGTTTGCTGATTAAAAAAAAAATACTTTCAAGCAAATCGGTTGAAAGTTGGGCAAAATATGATGAAAAACCCGTGTCATAAATTACAGATTAATTAGCATATCAGTTTCGAGAAATTTTTATAGTTATTTATTTTTTCTTAGCGTTACATATAATGTAAAATTTATTTTAAAAATTATAAGACTTCCTTAGAGCATTTATTACGTAAAAAAACTTTTTTTACAACAGAGTATTGCTGTTACACGCCCCGGGGGGGGGGGGCAATAGAGTTCATGAAACGCATAATAATTACCCCAGTAATTACAAGCTATTCGGTACAAACAACAGTTATTTTTTATGTTACTATGTATATAAAATCGTAATATATATTATATATATATATAATATATAAAATAAGAAATTACGAGCGCGCACTAGTTTTTACACCAACATATAAATCGCAATATGGGAGATTCCCCAAAAAAACAAAAGAATGAAATAGATGAAAAATAATAAATAAACTAAACAAATAAAATGAAGTAATAAATTTATAAATAAAAAGCTCTTACCCCTAGTTGGTGATATTTTGGCGTGTGTGATACACGAGAAAGCATCCATCTAAACAGAGTGGTACCTCACAAGCCACACACCTCCAGACTGATCTTACGCGAATGCCGTTTGCCGAGCACACAACGCATTGTCTAAAACTGTTTGTTCCCTCACGTTTAGGAAAATGTCTTGCTTCACAACTTTCAAGACGTAAAAATTCACGATTTCTTACATAAGATCCTCGTGCAGAAAATCTCGTAGGAGATGATGAAACAAGCCCTTTCAAAACCTCATTTCGAAACCATCAGAAGGATTGGTTCTTCTCCATCTTATTGCCGTATTATTTATTATTTATTGTAAGCCGTATAAGCATTGACAAGAAGCATATCAAAAATGTGGAAAAAGAGCATGTCAAAAATGTGGAAAAAAAGTTTTTTCGTCCATTTTGTCATGCGCCTATGTAAGTAATAGCTTGAAGACAGAAGATAAGATTGATCAACAGCCCCCATATAATTATTGTAATCTACAATCATTACAGGTCTCACGACATTTTCTGTACCGTGAATTGTTACACTGTATTTACCCTCTTCAGCAGGCCCATGAATAGAAGACAGAAGTGTTACCATTCGCTTGTCATTGAATAGAATACAAGATATTCCATCCAGTGTCGTACAACAGGCTAACCGGTGTCTGGTCAAACCTAATTGTTTACGTCTGTTTCGTGTGAATTCAGCTGGCATTCCAGCACGATTGGATCGAGCTGTTCCACAAGCTAGAATTCCCACATCTTTCAGTCGTCGATATAATTGCAGGGATGAAAAAAATTTTCCATATACAAATGATATCCACAATTTTCATAACCTGCAATTAGATCGATAACTGTACGTTCAGTAATTTTTTCGTTTACATTTTGTTCCTCTCGTTGTCTCCCGAGATATACATTCATATCGAATGTGTACCCAGAATTATCGAAAAGTCTGTAAACCTTTATCCCAAAGCGCTTTCGTTTACTAGGTATATACTGCCGAAACAAGACTCTACCCTTGTAGGCGCATAAAACCTCATCAACTACAATTTGTTGTCGTGGATTACAGAGTTCACGAGATTTCTGACGAGCAATTTAAAATATTTCGCGTACTCTCCAGAGACGGTCATAGTTACCAGTTTGCATTTCTGATTCTATCGGTGGATCCTGGTTAGTGAAGTGTAAATACTTCAAAATATGAAGAAAGACAGTTCTCGGTAATGTATTCCCAAACCAAGCGAAATGGGAAACCTCGTCAGTCGACCAGTATTCTTGTAAAGTGTGTCTTACAGTATGACCCATTTCCAGGATGATTGCAAAGAAACGTTTCATCTGGGCAAGACTAACGTCACCTTGAATTCTGTCCTTAGGTAATGGCTTATCAGGTCTACGGCTTTGAAAATACAAATTAGTTTGTGTTGTTACTTTTTCAAGGATAGCCCCAAAAAACAACATAGATACGGCAAACGGCGTCTGCCCATGAATAAGGGGATCAGGAATATATTCAGGCACATTGTGTAAATTCCTACGACGCTTCTTAGGCCGACCTCTCTTATGAGGAGCGGATTTAGCCAAAAGGTCGGGATTCTTTACAAATGCACCTGGTTCCGGACCCGTAAAAGACAAACTGTTTAGTGTATCATATTTACACCTATCAGTACAAACTAACCAGGGATTTCCAAGAACTGGCAGACGACCTTCCAACTCGTAACCTTCGTCATCTGTAACTGTTTCGTCATTTTGGGCCCGGTCAGTTGGATTTTCTTGTAACTCCACCGTGTCAAGTTCCTCATCTTGGAGAGGAAATTCAACAGCTGGTTGCATTTCAACATCCAACTGCACTGGAGAACGATAATGGATTTCATGAAATATATTACCGTTTCCTTCAGCATGTGGATGTAGAACTGAACCGGCTACATTTATTTTCTGTTCCGTGTCAGTATCACTAATCGAATGACCTGGATCATCATCGTCGCTACTAAAATTCAGGAGATGCGGTTCCGAAAAATCGTTACTCCTAATTTCAGTATTTTTGATGTCATCCAAGCCCTCAAGGTCGTCACTGTCATTTTCGTCATAATCTGAAAGTTCTTCGTCAAGAGCAAACCTAATCTGTTCGTCATTCATTGTCTCGATAAAAAAAAAATTACGGCAAATAAAAGAAAATCACAAATTTAAAAAAACGCTCAATATGTGAAAAAAATCGCACTGAATAAAAAAAAACCGATGTAATTTTGAAAAAAATAATGAAATAATATATTACCAACGGAACGCCGGTTTGCGATAGTAAGTTACTTACTGCAGTTCACTCGTACTCACTCACACAATAAAGTAACATATGTTAGTATAAAGAAAGAGATTCAGTAAAAACTACGTTTTATAAAAATCCCCTCCACTTAAAAGGCTATTCGGATTGACAAAAAACTATTTTTACTGTATACTGTTATTCATTACGAATCGGTATGCGTTTCATTGATGCCGATATCTTTTGTCAGAAAAGATTTATTAGGCCTCAAATAAAAGTGACACATTTATGACCACAAATTCCTTTTTTTTTTGTGTGTGCCGTATAACATAACTTATTATGTGTTTCAATACATCGTTATGTTGCTGATATAATAAGCTAGTTTTGTAAATAATAAATAAATCCGTAACCCTCATAGCAATTATAATACACCAGTCACACACACACACACAAGCACATTTCTGAGAAAAAAATGGTCATATTCTTTCTTGTCCAAATAAAACATTTTAATTCGTATAACTATAGTTCAAATTGTATAATAAAACTGATTTCTTTGTGAATATAAAAAAATATAACCGACTTAGATCCCGTATAAAATGTTTTTGTAACAGCGTTTTAAAACTGTCACCGCACAGAGCCACTTTACTGGCTTCCTGATCTGAAAAGGTTAAATTACATTGAATAAGTAGGCTGTAATCATCGTAGAAGTATAACATTTTTGTTAAATAGATGATTCATCACACCGTATTCATTGTAGTGTAAAATTTTCTATACGAATTTCTTGTCAAAATCAGTTTGAGTTCAGTAGTTGTATTCATGTTGAACACAGTTCACTACAGAAAAATATGATAATCCTGTTATTTTTATTGAAAACCTGTATTCCTGACGTTTTCATAGTGCTGCAGCTTTCACCCCTGAAATTATATGTTGTATGTTGAAAATATCAGTGAGTCAGTAGGTTAAACGATCAAGAATCGACTTCTGCCGTTGAAGGCTAATTATGAGAGTATTAATATTTTGTAAGAGTTTTTTTAATCGCCTTCTTGTAATCTTATGCACATTGGGTTACATTTATCAACTTATAACTGAAAATTAATTATTCTTGTGAATAATAATCGGTTATTAAAATAATTAGTTTAATTAATCACTTTAAAGCAGTTGATTTTAGTTGATGTAATCTCTAAACTATTTATATCAGAAGCAAAGTTCTAGAATATTATTCTTTTTTGTGGGTACATGAGAACGACTAAATGTTGATAAATTTGGTTAATTTAATTTTGCGAATTGAGTCTCGATTATAATTAATAGCAGATTACAATTCCTTCAGAGGCTGTTCACGAGTCATTGACGTTAACTGAAGTTCAGCAATTTATGTAAACCAGTAATACGACAAATTAAAAGTAAATTTCTTTAACTGGATTAACACTGCAGTCTGCAGGTAGATATATTATTAAATCGGTTCTTTATTTGTAGCAACATCAAACAGATGATCGGCGACGAAGCTAACCATTGGTAACGGTTTGTTATTAAGTATTTGCTGAGTATTGGAAAATTAATTTTTTTGTTAAACTAACGTGCTTCTGTATATTAATGTTGACTCTGAATATGGGAAATTTAAAAAATACTTAAACACCACAGACAAATTTGGTCTGTGGTGTTAAAATAACTAACTGTTATGGGTTGTTAAATCCGGTTTTGCGAATTGAAAATAAAATATTAATAACCAATAATACAAGCAGATACTATCTTATATATTGTATCGATTGTGGTCATCGATGAGCAAATGCTTTCTATAATTTGTCCCACGAAAGCGTGTAGCAAACCAAAACATAACAGTATGATGATTCTAATTAAATTTAATTTAGCACAATCCATACGAGAAAACACTTCTCTTTTCTTTTAACATATAAATGAAGTAAAAATTAAAAATAGCTTGTAATAAAAAAAAGTGATAAAATTGTATGATTATCTTAAAAATAACAATTTTAAGAAAGTACGTTACCTCTATATTAAAATTTCATTAAGTAAATCCGAAAAAAAATATTTGTTACCTCAATATATTTCTTCAGGACCGGATAAACTACTGTGTGTTGAACTATTGTCATCGTTTCCCAAATTTATCACTATATCTTCAATAACATTTTCACACAAACTGTCTGCTCGCTTCCCATATTCTTTTTCTTCTTCAATTCCAAGCATTTACATCTACTTTATTATCACCTATCGATAAATTATTTACATTGTTGGGTAAAGTTAACAAAAAACACACAGCTAGTATTTGCCAAAAGAAATTGGACTTTAATTGAAAATAAAACAAATGAACGTATGTTAGAATCATAATCTTAAAACATAAAAAGGAATTATGAAATTAACATAACTTAATGATACTTAAAATATCAGCTGAATCAACATATGAACAATAATATTAAATGAAAAAATACATGAATATACATTTTTTAAATACACAATATAACAAAGGCCTGAAAACAAGAGAACATAAAACACCTTATTTTCAAATTAGATACTTAAAACATAACATCGATAGAAAGTGGAACTGGAAAACAGTTGCACTACTAACATATACTGTAATATGAAAATTAGCAATGAACAGATGTCATTAACTTAGAAAAATAAATTACAATAATTTCAGTTTAAAAAGGCGTTTATTACAATATAATCACATTAAAATAAGTAATAATATAAATAGAGTTCATTTTAGTAAATAAGCATTCTTGAAAATAGAAAAATTACAAAGTCCTAAAACGTACCTGCACATAAGGAGTAATTTGCTTTAGGTTAATTTATGAGAAGTATTATGAATACAGTGCATAAGTAGCAAAGAATTAATCTCGGCGATTAACAAGTTACAAAAATAAATTATAGAGTTAATTACAATAACAAATCGTAATAATTGAACATGTAAAATAGGTAAGCCACCTATATCATGATTGCACTTAAGTGAATAAATGGTTTTTTAAACTAAACTTGAAATCGAAAGGCATAAGGTATGATGAACTGAATGTTCCACAAATTTTAATGATAAAATAACTGTTTAACGTAATAAATGATGAAAATTGAACTTGCCTGTAGCACACAAATATTAGCAAGAGACGAACGCGTGAATGAAGGTAAATGAATACATACAGTAATCCTGGGCGTAGTCCGCACTGGTGTATCAGGAATACAGGGGTGTGACGTGGTTTAGTGATAGAATAATACATAGCATCTCAGATATGTAGCGACGAGTTTGGAGATTCTGTATTGATGAAAATAATCCGCAGCTCGAGAAGATTCGGCGTCGATAGAATGGGCAGCTTGTAGTGATTGAAACACTTTCCACAGAGACGTAATGTAGAATTTGAAGAATAACTCAACGAAGAAACGAGGCAAAACAAAACATTGAGATCGGTGAAATTACGAGACACTGCCGAGTAGAGCTAGAAAATATTTCGACAGAGAAATACCGCAACGTTTATGCGGGTATGAATGCGATGAAAATATTATCACAAAGTTTGAGAGAGAATGGCCATAGGCGACTGTACGGGAGGAATGTTGGATCTACTCTGCCGAAAAGATGGCGTGAAAGAAAAGAGGGGGAAACTAAACCCAGGTAATGGACAGGAGAGGGTGTATGTAAAAAACAAGAGATGTGTGCATGCATTAGTATGGGAACGAATGAATAACGGGTGTGTGCAAAGGGTAGCCATAAATAATTCGAGAAATGAATACACGCGGTCACTAAGGATGACAGAGAAGCATACAGTCTGGCCGGCGCTAGAAGTGTCGAGCACGAGAACAAATAATCAGACAGGTACAAATGACAAGCCCAAAATACGAGACATTGTAAAATTTACCATGCCTGTAACAAACAATAGGACCCAACCTTAGCTTTGAATTCATTGAAAATAACGGAACTTTTCGCATGGCGTAAACATACGTCATTTAACTTAATGTTCTGTTATTACTCCCAATCTAGCCGTTGAGTTGTGCCCGTATTCATGTCTCTCTGGTTAAATTGCATTATTATGGAGGAAGAAACACGACACAATTTTTTTATTTATTTTGGACTTCATGTACTTGATAATGAATTTATTCTTGTTTAACTGATTTTACCGTTTTTAAAAGTCCTACTTTTAACGTGTTGTCGCTGTACGCAATTTTAATCATTCGGCAATTTCCAATTTTCGGGTCGACGCGTTTGGAACTTATTCGATTTAAGGCAATGGTACGGCGCATTACTGTAACGGATCCTTCAACAACAATTTCGTCGACTTTTTTAAACCGCTGCAAAAAACTGCCCCCATTCATTTCATCGTGATACTTTTGGAAAGATCTGAATTCAAATACTCATAAACACCTTTCAAAAACCTATTTTCAAGTCGTACATGTGTTATTATTATTCGTTTACCTTTTCCAGCCGGGGTTGTCATCCCAGTTGACAAACCTTTCATAAAAGCGTCTTTTGTGCTCTTTATTTCTTTATCCACCCATACCTTTTCTTGTACATGTCCCGCATTAACTCGGGTTTCATTTAAGCAATAAATTATCTTATCCTCTCCACGAAATCGCTTAAGTTTTCTTAAATAATTCTCTATCATTAAACAATATGTTCGCGTTCAATCGGTAAAGAATTATTTTTTCTGGATATGGAAAGAAAATTCATTGATTTGTATTAATTATTCTCATTAATTCATTAATGTATTAATATTAATTTTCATTAATTGTATCTATTCATCAACACGATGTAATTTACTTCTAGAAAAATTCGGCAGTTCGGAATCTGTATTCACGGAATTTAATATTTTGTTCAAATTAGGAAGTTCGTTATTGAAATAAAACGAATGAACTTTTTTTCGGATAGGGTTTTAGGTAAAATCGTTCAACTTTTCAATTGTTTTCACACGCTTTCTAGTCTTGAGGGCTAACATGTTTATCCTTAATTTTGTTTTTGTTTATTATATTAAAAATTGCCCTTTCGCTAACGACTGCTGCACTATTTGCTTTTCGAGTGGTTACTGACTGCATTTTCAGGTTATATTGTTTTAAGATTATATATAACGTTGCTGATAATTTTTTTTCGTTACTTAAGGATTTTCGCGATTTATGTTTCACTCATTATTAAAACCCGATTGGCCCTTAAACACAGGGTAAATTAAAATGAATGAAAATAACTGAATAAAAATGAAGTATAAAACTATCGTACCGTACAGAGTAACACGGTTATACAGACTGAAATATTTTCTTTCACTGAACTGAATAATGGTGTGAAGCATTACAAATGATGTTATCGTTATTAAACATACAAAAAAGACAAAAAAATGTTTAATTGCTTATCATCGGCATGCCACGCCGCCAGGCAAGTGATAACTTAACAGTTCATTATTATAAGAATAAAACAATTTCACTTGCACGTGTGACTGATAGAATGATTCAGCTTAAATTATTGAGTTATTTCTGATACGCGCTGAATTCCTGTTTATATCTGTTCCACAGTTTCACGAGACAATATAGATATCCAAGGAACGGCGAAGTCAGTTGCCGGAGGAGTATTCTAATCCTTTTTGAGCAAATTAAAATTTTATTCATATTTAAACAAGATGTTATAATTAACTTATAACCTATATACATTTTTGTAAATGTTATTACTTTCTTTTATGTAGTATTAATTTTATAAATACTTACTATTTTAAAAAGCTTTAGTGTGAGGTTACGATTCATTTTACGTGTTCACAAAAATATAAAAAAATCAAAAAAATTAAAAATTCAGTAATTATAAAGCGTGTACAGGCTAAACTGTTTATCATTTTTATTATTATTTAATGAGATACAGAATACTAAAATTGTTATAAAACCTTGTTAAATAATAAATGGTTAAGATTAGAATTAAAGCTTGTTTAATTTAATTTTTTTTCAGTTTTTTTGTTTTTGTATTTATAAGGTAGACATTTAGTGCATGTTTATAAAAGTGCTACGAGTGAGTTAGATAAGGCCATCGTAATGTACATTTTTTAATAATGGGAGTAACTTTAAGCTCGCAGAAAATGAATTAACCCATTCTCTCAGCAAGTGATATTTTTTTATCGTAGTTATATGTTATATTTCCGTATGGTATCAGTCATCTACGCCGATTATTTCGATCGAAGTTGATAAATGAACTTCTTAATTTTTAATGTATTACAGACCATTTTTTGTGTTTGAATTTGGTACTCTAACAATTCTCTTATCAATTGTGTGTATTATATTTTGGATTCTACGAGCATTTTTGAAATTCATTAGATGAAAGATCAGAGGCAATTTGCAGGTGGACCAAAGTCAGATTACCTTTCATGTGGATATAAATTTTGTTACATTGTTATATATGGAAATTTTTTGTTTTATAGTCATAGTAGTCAACCGATATAATAATTGTTTAACTTTTGTTTAGTTTGTTTCGTTGTTTGTTAAAAAAGCCGACAATAAAGTTGTAAATACTTTACTGGAATATCTTATTTATTCTTTTGTAGTGGAAAAAATCGTACATGAAAGTAAGCCAAAAAAGCTTTAAAAATCGATATTTTTAAATTTCGGCTCCCCTACTTTCAGTATTGCCCCCAAAGTATTTTTTTTTTGGGTCACTTGGACTACTACTGTGCCTATGATGACATATTACGTTAAAAAATAATGGAGTAAATAAAAAGATAGATTTTTCCTATTTTTGGGGTAAAATTATTTTTAAAGTGGTAAGATAAGCATGCACGCCTATACTCAGCTTAATATAAAGTGGGGTAACGTTCCCAAAATTTTGAGAAACTGGACCCAAAAAAACTATACTCCACCCCCTGGAAATATTAACTCCAAAACCTTACCAACGAATTGCCGCATGTACACGAATCTGTTACATCAAAATCGGTTTATCCAGTTAAAAGTTATTAAGTTTCAAATACGCCAACATACATACATTCTTTCTTTTTTTCCTGTTTAGCCTCCGGTAATTACCTTTCAGATAATACTTCAGAGGATGATATGTTTGAGTGCAAATGAAGTATAGTCTTGTACAATCTCAGTTCGACCAGAGATGTGTAGTTAATTGAAACCCAACCACCAAAGAACACCGGTATCTAGAATTCAAATCCGTGTAAAAGTAACTGACTTTATTTGGACTTGAACGCTGAAACTCTCGACTTCCAAATTAGCTGATTTGGGAAGACGCGTTCACCACCAGACCAACCCGGTGGGTTAACTCACGTACCTACGTACGTACGAACATAACCCCTACTTTTTATTTTATTTTTGGGGTTCCTGGATCATGAAACATCGATAAATGCAAAAAAACCTCATACCCCAGTTTTTATTTGATTGCCATACTTTTTCTTACAGCATAGCTCTCTAGAGCTGTAATGCCAGGAAAGTAAAAATAATGAGATTACTGCTTAACGTCTGCATTAGTTGAACAGGAAATTTTAAAATAATGGAGTTGTTTCACGATCAGCTAGGCGTAACAAGTCGCACTACGGAAAGCAACCGTCCTGTTGGAATGACTTTAATAAAATTTACAACCAGAACATCAACCAGAAAAGCTTCCGTTATACTGGAAATAACAGAAAAAGTTTACGTACTTCTAGAAAGTTAACTTTCTTAGTTTAATTGCTTGTAAACCAATTTTATTGGCCAAGATCACTTCGTGAAGATGATTTTGACAGACTGATGGAATCTTGTATATTATTTATTGTAAAATAGAGCCTCATTTCTCTAGCTTAGTTATACGGTCAGTTGAACCTTGCTTCAAATTTAATGGTCTAATACTGTTTATTGGTTTGATGAAAATACCCGCGTAGTTATGGAGAAGGAACTTAAGTACTCTGAGTTCACGTTCGATGTGGGGGTTAAAAAAAAATTTGGCACCTTATTTCTTCGAAGAAAGTGTAACAAGCGATTCATATCTTGAAACGTCAGGAGTTAGTTTTTCTAGAGCTATTAAACAACTCTACACGTTTGACTTAGGCTACTTCTTTATTTACAAGCAGTGGTTGCTACATTATACTCTTAAAATTAAAAAAAATATTTCATTGAAACTTTCTCGAATGGAGGGGACATCGACGAATAACCGAATGGCCACTAAGTTTACCTGATTGTCGCCTTGCGATGTTTCTTTCCGGGGAATCCTCAATTTTATGGTACCTTCAATCTCCAATGAATCGCTTCGAGCTAATCCATTGAAAACTTGATTGATTTTATAATTGGGAAACGTTTTATTGAAAAAAAATGTATAGTTTAATGATTAGACGCTGCGGCAAATGCTTAAGCGGCAGAAGGACGACCCTTGGAGCAGTTTTCTCATGCGCATTAAACCTGTTTATGTTTAATAATGGAAATTTTTTTTCTATTTTTATACTTTGTTAAATTTCAGTTTTGGTTGTTTTGTATGTGTATTAATACTAGGGATTTAAACTTGCTTTTTTCAATAAACAAAACAGGAATATCAAAACATAACAAACGAAACGCTTAACATTATAAAAACAAATAGAATCAAATTATGCGTATAAGTTTGTACCGTGAATTATCACAGAAAATCAATTTTAGTGCGACTATATGATTTAGATTCGAATTGTAATAACCTGATGCAATCAGCATGCGTAATAAATTTAAAACAAACTAATAGAAAAAAAGGCTATAATATTGGCTAATATTAAGGCTATAATATTGTTTCGGATAAGTAACTTGTCAAATAGAATTGTTATAAAAGCGGTTGTGTTTTTTTTTAGTTTGGCATTCGGTAATGATTACATACGAGTTGTTGGTTAATAACGGTTACTTTCCTTATAATAATTATTTTTTATTGCCGACTCATTACACTAAGTGACCTGAAGGGTTTGCCTCTGCCTTTGTCAACCAAACCGTCGGCTGGCTTTGGTGGGACGGGCGAGCAGAGTTTGTTGTACTACCAACCAGATGACATCATCCGATTACTTAATGACATATTTGTATATAAAATGCGAAACACAACTGAATGTACAAAACAATAACTAATATATTAGACAGCAGTTGGTGAGGGGCAAAACTTTCAGCTCACGTATTGTAATTATGATGGATCTCATTTAAATATCATGAGCTCTTTCGCATCGTATCAAAAAAATGATTTAGATACAGCGGTAAAATGATACGGTTTTGATGTTTACAAAAACTGTAGATGCGCTCTATCACAATGTAAGGAGTTAATCGGCTTTTATTTTATATGTGTGGTAGGACTCGCATTATTTGATTATATTTGTAATGCTTCAGCTTAATTGTTCCGTTTGGCGTGTAAAGCTGCTTATTTAAATTATCCTTTTTGTCCAACAGAAAGTATGTAGACTAATTTAATTCGTCCCAGAAATAAAATAAAAGCTGCAACGAAGTAATTGAGTCCTGATTTAATTAGTTTGTCTTTTTTGTGGCATAATTTTATACATAGTTTTCTCTGATCTTTCATTTTTGTAACTTTGATATGTGTATAAGAATTTAAATGTCTTCTACTTTCAGTAGTTTGTAAATTCTTAATCTAGTAATTAAGGCTATTTGTGGATCTAAGTTTTGATTTTTGATTTTACTTTTGACAGATATGATTGATTTATTTTTCATTTTATTACAGATTTAAATTCGAAGTACGCTTTTGAAGTTTATTACCGGTGATAAAAAAAGTTTTGTCGGTAGGAATAAACTTAAAGCTATAAAATATAATGTTTAGAGTCTCTCTGTAATGGTATTGCTGTGAAATAAATTCGTTTCACAGATAATTGTAAATATACGAACATATTGATGAACAGTACTATATTAGGTACTTCATAACATAACCCACCGGGTTGATCTAGTGGTGAACGCGTCTTCCTAAATCAGCTGATTAGGAAGTCGAGAGTTTCAGCGTTCAAGTCCTAGTAAAGTCCCTTTTTTACGCGGATTTGAATACTAGATCGCGGATACCGGTGTTCTTTGCCGGTTGGGTTTCAATTAACCACACATCTCAGGAATGGTCGAACTGAGACTGTACAAGACTATACTTCATTTACACTCACACATATCATCCTCTAAAGTATTATTTGAAAGGTAATTACCGGAGTCTAAACAGGAAAAAAGCTTTAGCCTAGCTAGATTTAAGGTGTTAATTTTTAAAGGGCGCTGATTAAAAGTAAAATAATAACCGAACGATGTGTCATTCTAAACATTCAAATGAAACATTAAATCTCTAATTATTCAAACCGTTTCTAATTCATTCAGAGACTAACTTGTTTTTGTAAATGATTCTGCTCTAAGTTATACTGTATTTACAGTTAAAAATTGTTCAATTAATTGCGTGTGTCCAAAAAGTATAAGGTTATCGTCCGATTATAGCGTTCTTGAGTTTCAATTTTTGAAAGTAGTTGAAGTGAAATTTTAAAAGTAATTTATTCGCGTTAAATTAGTAAATCTTTGTCAGCTCAATTCTTATGGTAGTGAATTGATTTTGTTATTTTGTATATTATGTCTAATTTACGTCGAAAAAACATTCACCGCCAAGGAAAGAAACTATACACAACGTTTTTTAATTACATGGCCGGAGAAGCTGCAGTTGGAATGTTTGTTAGCGACACCAAAAAAGTTGTAGAACGTGTTGCGTCTGCCACAGTAGGTTCAAAAAGAAAAGTTCAACGAATTACTGGTGAAATTGCTTGGGAAAAAATTCAGTTCTCCTCGCAAAGGACTAAAACGCAAAAAGGAAGTAACAAACCCAGACAGTTTTGATCGGAATGCCATACGACGTAAAGTGTTAAAATTTTACTTAAACGAGGGCTGCTTGGCTTCTCTAAGGAAACTTACCGCAAAACTAACGTGGTATTTAGCGGGCAAAAGTGTAGCTTATGGTCATTTTTGTTAAGCATGGACTTCAAATGGAAGAGATTCAGATATAACAGGGCAATTCTTATTGAAAAACATGATATTCGGTAGAAACGGTTTGTGTATTTGAATAAAGTTGAAGAGGATCAAGAAGACGTAGATCGAGTTAAAGGAAGACCAATCGTCTACGTTGATGAGACTTATATTAAGTTTTTATTGCCAACAGAAATGTTGACAGCCTTCAAATGCGCCTGAGTGTTTTGCTGTGCCAATTTCAAAAGGAGAAAGGATAATAATTTTCTTCGCCGGTAGTGAAATGGGATTCGTTTCCAACTGCTTAACGGTATTTCAATAGCGATAAAAAAATATCCGTTGATAAAACATCGAAAGAACTAGAAAGTAGTTAGTTCTTCAAATTATAATATTACCAAGGAATCAGGTTACAATAATTGAAAAAAAAAAAAATGACAGCAAAAAGACACAAACACCACTAGTAATAAAACATGTTACCAAAGAAAATTCAACATCTGCTCTGACAGTAGCAATTTAAAAGAGAAACAAATCACTGTCTATATAATACAGAAAATTTTAATTGATAATTATAAACTTTGTAAAGAAAATGATAAATCTTCAACAATTTATGATAATGTCGTAACAACGGATCAAAAAGTTAATAGTTTTGGGAAAATACTTTTAGTACTTTTTAACCGGATCCGAATTTTCTGATGAAAATCGGAAATATCTCGAAAACTGTAGGTTCTAGCGCTCTGAAAAATCTTTTCGAGCCCCCCGACGATTCCCCATCCGCTTGCAGTTGTACCCGTCGGATGATAGTATTTTCAAGTGCCCCCTGGCGCCGTTCGGAAATTGGTGAGGTGGTGCTATGGGGCGCCACCGTAATATCTCTGCAACCGCTCGTCCGATTTTCACGATTCAAACGGCTTGCCACCGTAATATCTCTGCAACCGCTCGTCCGATTTTCACGATTCAAACGGCTTATGTGCTAGCAGGTAGAGCGCTAACTGTTTAACGCATCGGGTACACCTTTGATCGACCGGATCTTAGTTAATCCGGAAATTAAATTGTTTAGCCTTATGTTTTGATTGCACTCACCCCCACCGTAAAACGTACAGATTCGATTTTTCGCTAAGTTCGCTCAAAACTGTGCGTCAGCGCAGTTGTAAAGTATAAACTTATGAAAACTAAAAAGTAGAAAAATAGTATTAAAAAACCTTTTTAAAAACCACTTTAATTAAACGCACTAAAAGGTAAAAAATTATTTTAGGACGGTTTCTCAGAATGAATTTGACAACAAGCTTTGATGTTGATATGTAAGATTATGTGAAAATTATAGCTTCAAATTAAACGTTTGATGTTTTTGCCATTTTTTTCATATGCGTGATGAATGGTCTAATGAGGGGTCCTCGTGTTTGCACCCTACTCTAATTGCCATAGTCCTTCAAATTATTTTATTCTTATAAATTTTATTGGCCGAATTCTTGAAGGATTTCACCGAGCGAGTAAATCTCGCGATGGGGATTTTTTTGAACAAAAATTTCTTTGATGTTCGCAGTTTTTTTTGGAGCAGAAGTTTTTGTGGAAACGAGGGAAACTCCCTTTGTTTGTTACGCATATTATACGCTTCCTGCCAGTTTTAATTTTAACTTTTTCGTATCTTTATTGGTTGTTTTATGTGATCTCCTATGAACGTTTTTCTGTTGCTGGTCTTTTAGTGTAGTTTACGATCAGCGATCGTTATTACTGTTAGCCTCTACTTATTAACAACTTAATCGTGTTGAGTAATATACGGTGTTTTTTACTGGAGAGAAATGATTTGTTGCTGTATACTAGTACATTTGGACAAATCAATGCAAAAATCATTAGTTCTATAAATGTACTGTTTTTATCATGAATAAAGATTCTCTGGTTTTTTATCGAGAGATTGTAGGTAACATTCCCTCTCAAAGACTTCTTCACGGCCTCTTCTTTTATTCTCTAGAGGGGGAGGAGGAGAAGGTTTTAAACTTGAGTCACTTCTGTAAGAGTTTGTGTTCATAAAAAAAGTCTTGATTTAACCGAGATGACATTTTTTATTTCGTTCTAAATCTTTTGAAGTTTACCGCGAAATTTTTTACGTTAGTTACGAAATTAATTTGGTCCTTATTGCAACTCTTTGTAACCTTTAACCGTTAATCGGTTGAAGGACTGATAATGATTTTACTGAACATTAGCTTATCATTCTCTCTCTCTCTCTCTCTCTCTCTCTCTCTCTCTCTCTCTCTCTCTCTCTATAGTTATAGTTATTAGTTTGATGAACTCTGTTCTGGGGAACTATATATATTTTTTAAAACCTCGTGACATTGGGTGTATTCTACTATTTAAAAGTTCTTTGCCCGGTCAGAAATTTAATAATTTTTTGTGGCATTAATTAGCGCAATGTCAATTTCTAATAAGCTCATTTATTATTACAGTTCTTAAAAATTGTATTATGTAATAAACATTTATTTTATATCTGTTGTATTCTAACCAAGCGTATCGATTGATAAACGTTATACGGTGTTATTTTTTGTTATTACATTAATTGTTTTGAAATAAAATCTTTGTGTTGGAAATGTTTGAAAGGCCAGGGCACTTCCGCTTCATATTTCACTGTCTGATGTCAACTGATCTTTTTTCTTCTATTTTAAGGCATCTAGTTTATATTTGCTAATGACATTGTTGGGTTTTGCATGTAGAATAGTGTTATCTTTGATGTGGCTCTAAGATAATTACTATTGATCGATTAGAAATAACTGTGATCGTTATTTTAATTTGGTTTTCAATTGCAAACTGCCATAATTTTATTTTTATTTTCAATATTTGCATGTAATTTTATTCCTCCGTACAATCCATTATTATGAGTCATTTTTTAAACTGTAATTGGGAACTACACTTGCAATTAGGAAATTATACGTGCACGATAAATTGTCTTGTAATCGTGTCTAATTATAAAGTTTGTGACAATCTTAGTTTTACAAGTTAGCGGTTTTCGAGAACTACAAGCATGAAGTTTATTTTTATTATCATTATAATAATAAAAATAGCCCTTTTGATGGCTTTCTTTTCTGACAATAAGTTCTATTCATCTTTTGTGTGACTGTACTTGCGACATTTTCTCGTTGTACTCGACGTAAGATTTTGATTCTTTTATTTCCTTTGTTCGTATTTATAGATCTAAGCTCGTCAGAAAGTATTGTAATACTGAAGAAAGGGTTGAAGTCTATAAAACATGCTGCATTTGATAACTTCAGTTAAAAATATTTAGTTAATATTTTGTGTTTATATGCATCATGAAATGTTAAGAAAATATAAAATAAATATAATCTAAACAAATTATATACTTGCTTATGTACGGAATCTTTCAGATAAAAAAAAAAAACCTTTCGGCACGCCGGAAGGCAGAGGTAGATTTCACCGATGCTACGTATAAATAATATTTCCACTTTAAGAAAAACTTCAAATTTACTCAATACGGCAATGGTTGCATGTAAAAAAGTTACCCATGTTTAGCATACGACAAGCCCCGTCTTCTTACAATTCCAGTAGTATTTTGGTCATCCCTTGCCGTAAGGGTTGGTCATATAAAAAATTGTTTCAGACAAAAGTTTTAGGTAATATTTACAGGACTAACGACCAGTTTAAACCGATTCGATACTGTGCCTATTAAGGGAGGTATGGTTTTTTTGTGCTCGAAACCCCATTTTTTCCACCCCCTGGGCCAATGGTTGGAGATATCAAAAAACTTTACTAGATAAGTTTTAGGCCCTTATGCAAAAAATGAACTGTAAATGAATTCGATATTTTACTTAATAAGAAAGTTATAGCGATATTTTGTTTTTTCGAAAAAGGCTTCTCCCATTTCCACCCTCAAGGTCCGATTTTGGCCGTTAACGAACTCTACTGAGATTTTGGGACGAGTTATTTTTAACGATTAATTTGTAAGTGATGGAGCAAAATTACGGCAGATATCGTGTCCACAAGAAAGTGAAATATATATTTTTTTTTTGTCTTCAGTCATTTGACTGGTTTGATGCAGCTCTCCAAGATTCCCTTTCTAGTGCTAGTCGTTTCATTTCAGTATACCCTCTACATCCTACATCCCTAACAATTTGTTTTACATATTCCAAACGTGGCCTGCCTACACAATTTTTTCCTTCTGCCTGTCCTTTCAATATTAAAGCGACTATTCCAGGATGCCTTAGTATGTGGCCTATAAGTCTGTCTCTTCTTTTAACTATATTTTTCCAAATGCTTCTTTCTTCATCTATTTGCCGCAATACCTCTTCATTTGCCACTTTATCCACCCATCTGATTTTTAACATTCTCCTATAGCACCACATTTCAAAAGCTTCTAATCTTTTCTTCTCAGATACTCCGATTGTCCAAGTTTCACTTCCATAAAAAGCTACACTCCAAACATACACTTTCAAAAATCTGTTCCTGACATTTAAATTAATTTTTGATGTAAACAAATTATATTTCTTACTGAAGGCTCGTTTAGCTTGTGCTATTCAGCATTTTATATCGCTCCTGCTTCGTCCATCTTTAGTAATTCTACTTCCCAAATAACAAAATTCTTCTACCTCCATAATCTTTTCTCCTCCTATTTTCACATTCAGTGGTCCATCTTTGTTAGTTCTACTACATTTCATTACTTTTGTTTTGTTCTTGTTTATTTTCATGCGATAGTTCTTGCGTAGGACTTCATTTATGCCGTTCATTGTTTCTTCTAAATCCTTTTTACTCTCGGCTAGAATTACTATATCATCAGCAAATCGTAGCATCTTTATCTTTTCACCTTGTACTGTTACTCCGAATCTAAATTGTTTTTAACATCATTAACTAGTTCCATGTAAAGATTAAAAAGTAACGGAGATAGGGGACATCCTTGTCGGACTCCCTTTCTTATTACGGCTTCTTTCTTATGTTCTTAAATTGTTACTGTTGCTGTTTGGTTCCTGTACATGTTAGCAATTGTTCTTCTATCTCTGTATTTGAACCCTAATTTTTTTAAAATGCTGAACATTTTATTCCAGTCTATGTTATCGAATGCCTTTTCTAGGTCTATAAACGCCAAGTATGTTGGTTTGTTTTTCTTTAATCTTCTTTCTACTATTAATCTGAGGCCTAAAATTGCTTCCCTTGTCCCTATACTTTTCCTGAAACCAAATTGGTCTTCTCCTAACACTTCCTCCACTCTCCTCTCAATTCTTCTGTATAGAATTCTAGTTAAGATTTTTGATGCATGACTAGTTAAACTAATTGTTCTGTATTCTTCACATTTATCTGCCCCTGCTTTCTTTGGTATCATTACTATAACACTTTTTTTGAAGTCTGACGGAAATTCCCCTTTTTCATAAATATTACACACCAGTTTGTATAATCTATCAATCGCTTCCTCACCTGCACTGCGCAGTAAATATATAATATATACATACAAT
Source organism: Lycorma delicatula (assembly GCF_047948215.1). Classification (NCBI taxonomy): domain Eukaryota; kingdom Metazoa; phylum Arthropoda; class Insecta; order Hemiptera; family Fulgoridae; genus Lycorma; species Lycorma delicatula. The sequence goes on from NC_134455.1 coordinate 307,382,657, forward strand.
ATATATACTTTTGAACTGACGCTGGTTTTGGGGTCTGGGGGATGTGAAATACAAAGCTACAGTCGAAATTTTCCGGAAGTCGGTTGGTTTGTCTAAAAGTTGGTTGAATTATCGTTAAGTAAAAGTATGCACGCTTAAAATCGAAAACGAGTCAATTCTATATGTTTTAGCTATTACGGTCCGTCAAACCTCATCTTGCGGACTAAAAAAACTACGCAAAACGGATTTAAAAATATTGTATTTGCAATTGAAAAAAAAAAAAAAAAAAAATATATATATATATATATTGAGTGTATTCGCCTAATTTATTTACACTATACTAGAAGTTATTTGGCTAAAATGAATTATTTTATTTTTCTTGAATAGGCTTTATACTTCATTTTCACTAGTAGTAATTTTTTGTTATTATTAATTTCTTTCAGTTTATTTGCATCTGTGTCGTTATTGCATAACATTAGGTAATAATTGTATTATATATGTGTACATAATGTAATATTGTTTTAGTCATATTCTTAAGCAGTTTTAGATTTTTACATAATATGTAGTAAGCAATTTATTCATTTTACTCGCATAGAAATTACATCATCGAGTCATTACGAAAAAAATTGATTTTTACTATTTATCTGCATTTATTTATGAGTTGTTTTTTCAGAATTGAAAGATGTTTTTTTTTTATAAACATAAATAAATATTTAACGTTTACTATGCACATATCCTATAAAGTAACAACTTGTAAAACTGATAATTTAAAATTAAGAGCGGGTTTGAATATAGACGCCACAAATTAAAAACATATTTGGCTTTTATTTTAATAAAGGTTTTTTTCATTAGAAAATTTGTTTAATGCTTTGAGCAGTTAAAATAAAATTTGCAATATTCTCAGCAACGTTTTTTTTAGATCATTTGTTTAATTTTTAATGAATATCAGATTAATCTAAGCTAGGAATACCAGTAGTAGTAACCAAGGTTTTTAGTGTCGTGTAACAAAAAGGCCATTTATTTCACAGCGTTTGCTTAGCGATGTTGTACAGGGTGAGCAACTTAAAACCGGCCCGCTGCAGAAAACCCGCCTGAACACCCAATCATAATTTTATGAATAAATTAAACGAAAACGCAAAATAAAACTTATATACTTATATTTAATATTGGAAGTTAACATATATGTTTTTACAGAACATGTTTTATGCGGCCGCCCTGGTCAGCGATGCGTTTTTTTACTCTGGTAAAATGCGTCGGTATCTTGAAAGACACGACGCAAAATGTTACTGTTAATGGATTCGAAACGCGTTAATATTTGCATTAGGTTTATTTTTGGAGAATAAATTTTATCTTTCGAGTAGCTTGCAGATGAAATCACAAGTAGACAAATCTGGGTTAAGATGTCTGCTTGTTGAGATGTCCACGTACCTGTTGGTTCTTCGGTAAAGTCATCTGAACGGGCCAGTGAAGCGCTAGCCGTGTGACTTGTTATTCAGTCTTGAAAGAAGCAGCAGTCGAGTTCACCAGCAGTCAGCTGAGCATAATTCTTCGAAAATTGTGAGGTGCAGAGGTGCACTTCTGTATTGATTGTCGTATCAAAAGATATTTGATGTAGATCCATGCGATTGCCAAATCGTACACCGATTTTATCATCGCGAAGTTCTTTTTCAGATAGTTGGAAAGTGTTATTTGTTGAATAATTGCTGGTGTTTTGTAAATTGATATACCGAGAAAATTGAACCGTGCTTCATTAATCACAAAATATAGCGTTGGGTCTAATTCATCATTAGCAATTTTATAGAGAAGCTAGTTAAAGTAATTAAGATGTTTCGGTTTGTCTATTTCCTTAAGTTGCTGAATGTTATGTGATATCTAAATTAAAAAAAAAAATTGGGTCCTTTTTGATTTTCCTCCACAATGTTTTTTTTTACGTTACGTATTATGTAGCATATTTTCATGTTAAAAATTTTTAAATCTCATCGAATTTATTCAAACACGGGTCTTTCAAATGTACCTGAGAGGTTCAATATAAGCATTATGTTTATAATTATAAATATAATCTAACCAAATTTAACTCACGTTCGCTTCGCTCCCTAACCAACCTTGACTAGCGAGCGTAGTTTGGTTAGATTATATTTTTAATTTCTCTGCAAATACCACTAAATACCCACTGATTTGGAAGAAAAAATATAAAATGTAATACGTAACTTAAAAAAAAACCATTGTGGGGAAAACAGAAATGACCAAAACATTTAGCACGGTATATTTTATTTTATACCAAATTTGATGTAATAATTTTCATACAGACTTTTTAGAACTTGTGGAAATTCTTCATTAATTTCGGTTACAGTTCTATTGTCATAAAAAAGCCTATTTTAGCCTATTGTCATAAGATAGCTTATCTTCCGTTATTGTCATAAGGGAAGATAGCCTATTTCGTTAACATTTGTGACCGGTCCTGTTGTACGCCATTTTTCTTTTTAACCAAGTCTTGTTTTCTACTCTTTTCTGGGATGCCGGCATTAGGAAACGTTTCAATAAATATTTCTACGCAAGTAAGCTTCGATTATAATAATACTCCTTCCTGCACAGGTTAAGGCGTCTTGGAGAAAAATTAACTTCGAGACATAAACATATTGTACTTATGCATGACAGTGTTCTACTGACAGCAATAGGAGATTTTAGTAACTGAATCAACTGTTAGTAACGCCTGTAGTCGCGATATTGTAGTATCCTGCCTGCAGGCGGCAGTCACCTGAGTAACAGTTGGGCCAGTTTTATGAAGCTTGCTTTGTGAAAGTAGTTTATATAAATATACCCTTTTTCGTTAGCTTTTTTTAAATAACGTTGTTCGTATATTTATTTGCCTGAGGTTTTTGCCACTGAAATATCAGTAATAAAAACATAATTAAAAAAAAAAAAAACAAAATAGATACGTTTGAAAACTTAAGTTATAATAAAATTTATCTAAATCTGAAATATTTGGGAAACGATAACTTTTTTTTTATATTGGTGATAACTTATTTTTATCGAGTACCAGTAGTGTTTCGGTGGGTGGTATGCACCCGAAACTTCAGATCTTGGCTGATATTTGTTCAAAAGATTTTTGTCAGTATAGATTTTGTTAAACAATAAGCGAAAGTAATTTCGAAGCGAAAGTTTGAAATGATTTCGGATGAAATATATCGAATAAATGTTAAAAAAAAAAGGCTAATTGGATATTATGTATCTTTTTTACCTGTTGTAAAATTATAATACCTCAAATTCAGGAATTAACTTTCTTTGAAAATATTATTGTTAATATTAACGAAGATTATCATACCAAGACATTATCTACGTCTTGGGCAGACATTTGTGTCATGAACGCCCCCCCACACAAACACACACACACACATGTGTGTGTAAATCCTACTTTGATTTATTTTAAATTATTAATTTATGGAACCTAAGTTTCAACCGAATATTGATTCGTTTCGATATTTTGTTAGTAATTATTTGCTAATAGTTCTCACCAGTATGTGTTCTTCAAATTTGCAAGTATCTTATACCAGTTTTACGTTGGAAAGTGAGAAGTAAAGTGGTTTCCCGTTGCCCTTTTTCACCGTTCTAAATGTACTGCTTTACACATCAGCTTGCCGAGAACCCCGAATGCAGGCAAGTTCAACCGTACACTTAAAATTCTGTTCGCAAACGAAAATTTTATTATTATACCGCCATTATATCATTATATTTTTATTATAATTGACAAATATCCGGTAAACTACATTTTTATCCTGGTACAAATATTAGAATAAGTTATTTTTAGCCGTTATGAAGAGCTGAACGAGCCTACACAAACATAGCGCACTGTAAACTAATGAACGTACTCATACTGAAACTTAACTCATTAAATCTGACTAATGAATCTGTATTATGGTGTTATTTGCAAGGTCGGAATTATTTGCAATTCAAAACTGAAAATACTGATATTATTTAATTTTTGTTAAGTTTGTTTTTTATAACCTGGTCTCTTCGACTTGTATTTTATATTTGTTCTGTGATTTGCCTCATCGCAACAGTTAATTTCAACTATTAAATTTTTTTATAATTACCACTGCATTTTGACATAATAACGATAACTTTTAATTATTGAAATTCATAGTTTTTTATTCAGCTGATTATAAAACGAAAAATACTTGTTTTATCTCAAAATGATTTCCTGACTAAAATATCTGTTACCTATCTAACTGGAAAAAAGTTCCATCAAAGGACATCCAAATTAAGCAAGTACAATTACTCTTAAAAAAGTAACCAAACGGCTATTTAACTGTATTTTTTGCGCGTTTTCCAGTTGCTTAAAGTAGGGTTATGTAACAGTATAACAGTATTTAAAAAGGTTTTTTTTTATCCTTTAGTTTTATTTTTTCCATTAGAGATTAGTTCTGATAATCAAAGAAATGTTATATATGAAAGAAGCATGAGTGCTTTTTTTAGTGGTTAGCATATACCGACTTGATAAGCTTGTTTCTTGTTCTACTCTAGACCAGATGTAGAATTTTATCATTTCTTTATCTTTATAAAGCACGTCTGAGAAGTAACAAAAACGATAAAGTTTTGCTTTATATTAACATTTTTCTTTTTTTATATGCCAGAGAAAATTGTAAAATCAGCTTAATTTCATTGTGTTTATTTCAAAATTTTTAATTAGTATTTTTATTCACGAAAACCGGGGGGAAATTTGAGACACTCCAAGTCATCGATTTGGTATACACACCCATAGCGTCTACCGTAATAAACAAATTATTATACACTATATTGAATACATTTTTTCTCGACCGGTGTAATTCAAGTAATAGTATTTCATATTTCATCATATTGAATTTTATATAGTGTAAATAAAAATAAATGTTTATGTTTAAAAAGTAATAAGCTTTATCTGTAATGTATTTAAATAATTATTGGGTCTATACGTTTTGCGGTTTTCTTCATACGACGTTTTTCCATACCGCAGTTTTGTGAAATGTTGTATCTAGTGGTAAAATCTAAGTATGCATGATTAGCTTGGATTACTGGTTGTTGGGTTATTACTTCATAAATATAATTTATTCTAAAATAAAATTAAATTTTTTCTGATGAATATTTTGTATATATTTCTGATCTCGAATGAATTCGATGTCGATGGGTTGATGATAGAACGAATTTGTTTTCTGTTTTGAATTTTGGTTTTTGATTATTTATTTATTTTATTGTTAATCTTGAGTTTAATCCAAGTAGTGTGTAATTTTCGAACCGGAATATTACGTATAAGACAACGTAAATAATTAATTGTTTGCGTTACAGTTCATAATAATTTGTAGAGTATCAGTATTGCTCTAAAGAAGTATTGAAAATTTTTGTCCTAAATTTACCGTTCAATTTAGCTTCGATGGTTTTTATGATAATGGCTGTAATTTATTTTCGTAAGCATTGCCTTGCAGCCATCGATGCGGTAACCGGTTCTATTGAATCTGTTATTAATATTGAACTCGCGATAACATATTACCGGTTACTCCAGTTCGAGAAGATATGTGTGTAAATTACGTTTGTTATGACTGGACTTGCTACATGTTAACGGTATGCTTCTAATTGTTAAATGCGAATTGTTACGTTATAGCACGTAATAATGATAGAACTGCAGTTATAGATAAGCTTCACTTTAAACGTATTTTTTTTTCACAAATATTATTATTATATATGGAATTATCTGTATTGCACATGTTTTTATGGGGTACGCATAATTTTTAATTAATGAAATGTTGTCAGTATCTCATCTGCTCCGTGCTTTGAAGCGAGTCATGTTCCAAATAAGTAGCAACAACTTAAAAACATAGTCTTTATTTCCGTCCCCGAGACTTATTTGAAGTAATTCAATTATTCCTGTTGACTTGTGTTAGTAAGGGTTTAAAAAGAATGAAATCTTTGGGCTGCGAGTATAATAAATCGAGAGAAATACACAAATAGGCGGTAAGACTTCGGGTAGTTTGGTTTCGGATTGTGTTAACTTAGGTCAAGTTAGAACGGTTCAGATATGGCAAAGTTGACCCACCGGGTTGGTCTAGTGGTTAACGCGTCTTCCCAAATCAGCTGATTTGGAAGTCGAGAGTTACAGCGTTCAAGTCCTAGGAAAGCCAGTTATTTTTACATGGATTTTAATACTAGATCGTGGATACCGGTGTTCTTTGGTGGTTGGGTTGCAATTAATCACACATTTCAGGAATAGTCGAACTGAGATCGTACAAGACTACACTTCATTTACACTCATACATATCATCCTCATTCATCCTCTGAAGAATTATCTAAACGGTAGTTAACGGAGGCTAAACAGGAAAAAGAAAGAAAGAAAGATATGGCAAAGTTGTTACGCAGTAGTAATAGCCTTTCTTTCTTTTTCCTGTTTAGCCTCTGGTAACTACCGTTTAGATAATTCTTCAGAGGATGATATATGTATGAGTGTAAATGAAGTGTAGTCTTGTACATTCTCAGTTCGACCATTCCTGAGATGTGTGGTTAATTGAAACCCAACCACCAAAGAACACCGGTATCCACGATCTAGTATTCAAATCCGTGTAAAAATAACTGGCTTTACTAGGACTTGAACGCTGTAACTCTCGCCTTCCAAATCAGCTGATTTGGGAAGACGCGTTATCCACTAGACCAACCCGGTGGGTTAGTAGTAATAGCCTAAATAAGTTACTTTTCTTATTCAAATTCTAACACATGATAGCCTCGGTTGGTAAATTCATTAATACTCGTAATATTTAAAAATACTCGTATAAAGTATATATTAATTTTAACGCGTATAAGTACAGTATTCAAAATTTCATGTAAGTCATCAGTATTGGAATAATTTTATTTTTATTTTTCTGTTTATCCTCTGGAATCACCGTAAGATATTACTTCAGAGGATGATATTTATGAATGTAATTGAACTGTATTCTTGTACAATCTCAGGTCGACCAATCCTGAGACGTGTGATTACTTTTAACTCATCCACCAAAGAACACCGGTATTGTTATTCTTAACAAAAAGTATAATAGCAAAAACAATAACGCTCGATGTAAAAAGGTATTATAATGAAAATTTTTTTTACGTTTTGATTTTCTACAACAGATGCTGGTGCAGTAACATGATTAATCTGCGTTACAATAAAAGTGATATTAATAAAAAAAAAAAAAATTATTCCAAGTAAAAGAGTTTGAAATAAAGTATTAAGATTTAATTAAAAATATTGTTATTCCAGGAGCCATATCTGAATCGTTCCATTGAATACGGAGCGGTATCGAGCAGTTAGCATTCTAAACCTTTTTAAAACAAAAACTTTTGTTGAGGTTAAAAGTCGTTTTTCTCAGCTCATGAACTTCTCTCGGCATGTTGTATGTTTGGACAGTGCGGCCCAGTTGTAAATTAATAATTTTATAAATGAATGGTCTATTTTGCTTAAAGCCAGTCCATTTAAACGTACTTTGTAATTTTATTTACCATAATGGTTCCTACGGCGGCCTAGGCCAATAGACGGACCCATCATAAGCAGTCAGTCCGCTGATCTTAGCGTACCTGGAGCCGTCATGACTGCTGCTTCAGGGGGATCGTCTGTGGAATGCAGACGGAGGCCTGGTAAGAAGTGGAGGTCCTCTGACCTAAGTGTGCTGCGCGCAAGGGTTAGATCCGCGAGGAATAGATACCAGTGACGCCCCCTAACGGGGATTATCGTTTACGACTTGCGCGCTGAGCGCCTTCGGATGTACCGGCGTGCCCGTAACGAATACGTTCACGCTATCAAGGAAGCCAAACTCAAGTTTTGGCAAGACTCCATGCGCGAGTTGTGCAGAGCAATCCTGGGCAGCTCGCAAAGACATGTTACAGGCCGAAATCATTGCACGTACTGTCCAGTGTTCGGTGCGGGTTTGGTGGTTGGGACCACACTTTATTACCTGTGGCGACTTACCAAGCGTTCCTGGATACTCTGTTTCCAGATGCTCGGGAGGGTGAGGCAGAGATCGGCGTTAGGGCGGGTGAAACACCATTCCCTGACGTGCGGAACGTGGAACCTGAAGATATAGACCGAGTGGTTTCTCGAATGGCATTGAAGAAGGCACCGGGGATTGACCAGCTTGACCCGGATATATTTTACCATCTGCTGCCTGTCATGAGAGCCGCTTGGCAAACTGTTCTCGGGGTGTCTAAGCTGGGGCTGCTTTCCGGCTTACTGGAAGGTGGCTTTGGTGAGAGAGTTCTTAAAATCTGGAAAGGATTCTGGTGAGGTCAGTTGTTATCGACCCATCAGTCTCTTGCTGGTTATCGGTAAGTTGCTAGAAAGGCTGGTTGTGGAACGGCTCTGCGAAAACATTGATATGAATTGTTTTCTAAATCGGGGCCAATACGGCTTCATGAAAGGGGTTGGCACCGAGGATTGCATCTTAAATGCTCTTGCCGAGGTCTAAAGCGCCGACTGCAAATACGTTTTGGCAATTTTTATTGACGTAGAGGCAGCATTTCCTTCCTTGTGTTGGAGTTTTGTTCTCTATGAGTTGGAACGCCGCAATGTTCCCGTAGCCTTGCAGGCCCACAGGGTTCCGTTCTCGGTCCTCTGCTGTGGAACCTGGTTTTCGATGGATTTCTGGGATTGACATTCCCAGAAGGGGTCACGGCTCAGGCTTTCGCCGATGACTGTCTCCTTTTGGTTCGTGGTAACTCATGACCACAAGTGGAAAATAGAGCGCAGACAGCTTTGTCAACTGTAGAAGGCTGGATGGACATACAAAATTTAAAGATTTCTGTGCCCAAGACGAAGTATATGCTTCTCAAGGGTGCAGACAAATTATCATGGAGTCGTAACTCCCACATTAAATATAAAGGCTGTGTAATCAGCCGAGTGAGGGTTCATAAGTACCTAGGTGTTTTTTGATGAGAAGTTGCTTTTTAGTAACCACATTAGGCAAGTAGCGGTGAACTCCGGTTCAGTGATGCACAAACTTAGAAGGATTGCTCGGAAAGACTCAGGGTTGTCGGGCCGTCAAATGTACATGGTGTACCAAGGCGTCTTTGAGAGTATGACCACATACGCGGCGCCAGTCTGGGCGCATAGGAAAGGAATAGAGCACTGCTTCAAAATTTAAAGTGTGCTCAGCGCAGAGCCTTAATAGTACGCACTGGTGTTTTTAAAATAACCTCCTATGAGGCTACCACCGTATTGGGAAAGGCTCTCCCAATCGATTTAGTGGTGAAAGTTTGGGCAGCCATGTGGAAGTTGCGAAGAGGTCGGGAGGCCGAGGCATTTGGGATGCGGTTTCGAGCCGGACCAGTACCGTAGCGGAACGGTGATCTCAATGCACCGGAGCTAAGTTTCGTTCAGTTGCCCATCTCCCGTCTGCGGAAGAGGCTATGGAGCCTCGCGATGGAGGCATTGCAGCTTGAATGGCACACCACGACTAAGGGAAGATCCTTGTATAGGTTTATACAGGATTTGGGGGAGATTGTACGCCTCAAGTTTATTTTTAAGGGCAACGGGTGCCCAGGTGCTCACCAACCATGTGGATTTAAAACAATATCTGATTTGGTTCCTCCTGGCGGCTGATGAGTTCTGCGTCTGCGGGGAGGTCCAGTCGAATGAGCATATGATGTTTGACTGCCCCGCTCTTGGAGGGGCCAGAGATCGAGCCACCCTGGAACTTAGAGGTCAGGGGAAAACTGGCCGCTCAAAAACGGCGAGTCAGTGTGGCGAGAGCCGCATTGTTGGACCGTGTGGGAGTTCCTCGATGAGGTTGCGATGTTCAACCGTCATCGGTAGAATTAAGGGTGAAATCTATATGATTCCTACAGTGCGGCTGTGGGAAACTTATCCTGAGATTATGGCTGGCCACCAGCCAGATATAAGCTCCAAGCGCTTTAAATGGTGGACAGGTACTAGCTGGCATGCAGCGACCGAGGCGGGACAGATAAATTGCTGTCTTTTAACATAAGGGGTGCGCCTCCCCGATTTAGTTTTATTGTTGACAAGTGAGCGGCTGGGACACGTAAGCGGGTGGTGTATAGCACCTCGCTTAGTCCGCTCACGCTGATAGGTAGCTCATTAGGAGCATTCAGGTTTCAGGTCGCTAAACCGTTTTTCGAGGCACAGTAGCCGTTTTTGGCACGGACATTTGGTAATATGCTCTAGGGCGAGCGAATGGGGTGGTGGCGAGAGAAATGCCAGTTAACCAACTTAACCATAATTCGGCGGAATTCCAACAAATTTTGAAATTAAAAAAATGGGCCCTGCAGATATGCTGGGTTTTTATTAACAGTCCTCAGTGCTCTGATTGATTTAAGTTGAAAATTAAAATAATCACTTCTGGTTTTTATGTATACGTCTTGGTTTTATTCATGTTGCATAATAATAAAAAATATTATCTTAATTGATAAACCGCTTTCCCCGTGGTCCTAATTTATATAAATGAACCAGCATCCAGGCATTCTTATTTCACACGACTTAATTTCAGAAAAAATCAGTAGTGATCCGTTTGGTACATTTTTAACAAATCCGCAACGACCTTAATATGACTCATAAATTTAGACAAAATGTACTTTTTTAAAACCAGACTTTTATCAACACATTTTTTATACTCTTATATTAGTTTTGATGAAGTCGTGATTCAGAACCGTAATTATTAATTTAAGTAGTAACGAAAAATTACATATACTCGTTATTCGTTATATCCAATATAACGTTTTTCTTTTCTTTTAGTTCACTGATAATCGGAAAACCTACACGCACGCGCGCGCACATACCCACATGCACTCATACACACATTCACATATTGATGCAGTACGGTTATGACAGTGCTTCATGTACAGAAGGCCGTAAACTTATTGATTTTGTGTCAAGAGAATATTGTCTTGCAACTTAATTTTCATCTGATGTTATCAGAAATAATTTTTCATACGGTTAGAATTTAAGCACATGTGAATTTATTTTAAGAATTGAATCTTCTCTTTTTTGTTTACTGATAGTTCTTATATTTCTTTATTTTGCAGTTTAAAAATTACTATCTGTAAAACTGTTGTACAGCTAACTGGCTTGCTGTTTTTTTTTATTATAGATTATACTCATTTTGTGTTGAAGTTTATCCGTCAGTGCTAATTGTATTATCCAACTTAGATTACGGCGAGGTTGATAAGTTTGAAGGTGTTTTATTATCCTATTCATCATTATTTCTGCAAAGCGCTCGCGATTCCACACGTTTACAGATTTTCCGTTCTTGAGCCATCTTCTTTTTCATTGTGATCATTCTCTATTTATTTTCCCATAGTTCCTTCCACATACTCGTGTGTATCATTTTATGCGCGGTCTACCATTTCCTGCCCTTTGCCCTCTTAACTTTTTTTACTACTTCATCCACATGATTTAAGATATTTAAAATAAATCTGCTTCTTATAATATAATACGTATAATATAAACTTATATTTTGTCATTACCGAATTCCTGCCTCTTTTTATTTATTGCATATCGCTTGCTGATTAGAAGATTGCATCAGATAATTTAGCTTAAATCACTGCAACAACCGAACTACATTGGTTGTTGTAGTGTCTTGAGGAAGCAATACTGTTTTTCAGCATTCGCTCCTAGCGTTTGATTTTCCCGAAATCTGTTATGGTACCGATCTACCGTATGGGCAGTCGCAGTCAACTTTTTTCGATAATAACCGGTAGGTGACTTTCACAGTTACCGGTGAAAGTTTTGAAGAATATAAAGTTATTTTGAGATTTGTTTGGCTGGTTTTCATCATCCAGAATCTTTGTAAGAAATGTAATTTTTTATTTGTAATGTATATTATTTCGAGTCGTTTTGCTGCAGTTAGGTATTTCCTTTTAATACAGGTATTATCTCTTGTTTTGGGTCTTTAAATTTGGTAGCCGGTAAATAAGCGGTTTAATCCTTATTACGGAATTATTGTATGAAATATTTTGGTTTATTTTTACTGAAATATTAAATCAGATATGCCTGTTAATCGTGACTGTCATTTTTGGTTTACTATTAAAATCGTTGAATTTATTTATTATTTGCTACTTTTTTATTTTTTGACATCTAACATCACGCGATTGTTTCAACTTAATGTGATTTTTTTTTTGTTTCAGACAAAAATGGGATAACTTGCTGAAAATTGTGCATTGTGAAATAATCAGTTTCGTTAGTAACGACAAAATCGATGCGTATCTTTTAAGGTAAACATTTTATTTTTTATACAAGTATTATAGAAAATTTTATTTGGAGTTTGACTTATCGTTTATAACATTTTTTTAATTTAAAAAGATCTGTGTTTTTTAATTTCCAATTTAACCAAGATTATACAGTTACACTACGTGATCCTGTTCGGTTATGAATACGTTACTAGCTTATATAATTCCAATTGGAATAACCTTGGAGTGTACAAAATTATCCACTTCTAGAAACTTGTAGGTTTGTGGAATCTGTATGTAAAGAACACAATAGAGCTTTTTTACCCGTTGAGAGGAATACGACAGGAATGTACTCTTTCTCGAAATATGGGTCTGCAGAAGATGCTCCGCGTCGCATGGAGGGAAAACAGGACAAACAACTCGATTATAAACGAGCTGGGTGTGCAGAGGAGGTTGTCTGCAGTATGCTTCCAGCGCATCATTGGCTTTTTCGGCAATATAATACGTAGGCACGATGAAAACTTGAGAAGGTAGTCGTACACGGAAAAATTGAGGAAAGTAGATCATGCGGAAGACCGCCGAAAAGGTGGCTGGACCAAATTGAATAGGCGATAGAAGAAACGTTAGGCGTATTGTGATTCGAATGGCAGAAAATTATTAGCTATGGCGGGAAATTGTCAGCGGGATACGAGTCGGGTCACCAGCTCTCAGACACGAGATGAGGTTTCACTGATGATGATGATAAGGATATGCAAATTTTAAAATTATGAATACTTTTTTGGTGCCGCTCATTTACTTCTTAAGTGTAATCCAAGTAAGCGAATACATAAAAATCAGATTTGTCTTTTATTCTGAAATGCTAATTAATTACTTGATGTCCTTTTTTAATAATGTGAAAAAGTGACTTGTAACAAAATTTTCCGATGTTATACCTTTGTACGTGTAAAGAATATAAGAAAGCATAATCTCTGCTGCGATTATGCAGAGATTATGCTTTCTGTTATTGTTATCTTGTTCTTGCATACTCCTTGCATACTCGCTTCATTCATATTGGAGCACAGTATTTTTATAACTTATCTTTTACTAGTTTACCGCTGGGTTTGCAGGAATACTTCTATCAAAATAACGTTTTCTTTACACAAACACATGTTAAATATTTTTTAATTCGTTCATTTACATTGCTTTTTATTTATATCTTATCCATATTTTTAAATAATATCCATTTAAATTCATCAGCTAACAGTACAAGAACGTGTTAGTTACGGTTTGTCGTTGATTCCATTACGATTAGTGAAAATCTCTTATTCAAAACAAGTGTGTGTTTTGGTGATTGTTTACATGAAATCTTGTTTTTACATACGAAAACGAAGCAATTTAGTTGTCTGTTTGCTTACATTTCTTGGAGAGATGGGGTCTTGCAGTGTCAATTTAGGTAAACCCCGTTTTGAATTTTAGATTTTTTTTACTTATGAATAATAATAAAAATTATATCGTATTCACGTGAGATTATTTCGTACTCCTCGACGAGAAAGTAATAATTAAATTGGAGGTTTACTTACTCAGGATGCAGCACGTTCTCTTAATTTTTTTCGAATTAAAAGAACGTGATATTTTTACTTACTTGTACGAAGTAAAGGAAGTATTGTGATCGCGAAAAATTACGGTTTTCAGATTTCAACGGAAATATCCATTTTGACCATCCCTGAATCCATTTTGGCTAGTTTCGGCGTGACGTCTGTACGTACTTGCATATATATAAACGACTAGCAGTAGGATATTGAAATTTTAGATTTAGAATTATTGTCCTAAGTGGTATTTATTTTCAATAAAGAAAGTGGTGTTATTTTTATCTGTTCCAAAGTTATAGTAATTAGAGTAAAATTTTAATTAATGAAATATTTGGATCTAACAAGGAGAAGGTACATCGGTTCAAATCAGACTTCATCTCTTTTTAAATTAAAATATATTGATTTATTAATAATTATTAACCTCTGATTGTAAAAAAAAATATAATAAATAATAATTCAGTAATAACAATAAGAATATCAGAAGCTATTAATGAAGTAAAATGTTAGGTACTTTTAATTTAAAAGAAAAGTGTATATATAATTTAATAAGCGTACAAGGAAAGAGTCATGTGGTGTCACATCAGATGTTTTTGTTTCAGACAAAAAAAATTTCATTTAGAAGTTGTTAATTTAATTTTAAAAATGGCTTAAAACCTTCTTACATATAATATTATATTCTGCTACCTCCCGTCTTTGTTGCATAGGTAGACACACCCGTCATATGTTCCAGGGAACTTCGATTAATTAGAATTAGTTAGTGACTATTTACAAAAATTAAAACTATCAAGCCTTACTTTAGCGTGGATCCACCGTTCTCACCGTAACTAAATCTTGCCCTTAGGTAAGTTAATGAACAAAAAACTCGAGAGTGGATTTCCCTCTTTTACGCTTCGGTCAAGTCGTATAAACTCAAAACAGTACTGTAACTTGCTTGATCGCTTCATGGAACCTGTATATCTTTGTAGTTGTCAAAATAATTTTGATCGTGACTAGGTCCTCCTTTCTGACAGGAATTCCGGACTGTTATCGAAGGCGGTGAACGTCAAAACTTTATCTGAAATTCCCACTCGTTCTGGCCAATCGGTTCCGACGTTGAGTACGTAGTTTTCCCTGTGATCTTGAATTTCAAGGTGATACGACTCTTGACTTTCCCTCCTTAAAGTAAGGCAGTCTAAGATAACATAATGTCCGACTGGACCATTCCCCTACAAGACTTATCAGCCGCTAGGCCAAAAATCTTTAAATATCGAAACATAATAGAACCCGATATATTTGGATAGAGCTTGTGGAACCGTTGTTATTACGTGATTTTTTTTTTTATATGCATACAACTTTTTAAAGTACGTAGACCGTCCTTTATGTGAAGAGTTCCATTCGTTCTAACGTGTTTTCCAGTGGCGATGTTTTTCGTTAAGAAAATTTACTGATGGCCGCTTAGAACCGTATAAATTTGGTAAAGTGGGAAGGGAATTCCTTTCTTCCTCGTCTCGCAGAACCTGCGATGCGGTTCCTGGCTAAGAATTTTTATACAGAAAACCGTAAAAGAAGGAAGAGTATTTTCAGTGTTGGCTATTTTAGAAGAAAATAAGAATGTTTGTCACAATTGTTAAGATAGAGTAGGAGGCTAAACAGTAAAGAAAGAAAGATGATATAATTAAAAAATCTTACATGGACATCACATGGACTTCCTTGTACGTCTATTAAATTACATATACACATTATTTTAAAATGAAAAGTACATTTTTTATTTCATTAATACTTCTGATATTTTTCTTCTTTTTTGAATTATTATTTATCGTAAAACTTTATTTACAATTAAAGGTTAATGTATTAATAATAAATCAATATATTTAAATTAGAAAAAAAACATGGAAGTGTGATTCGATCCGATGTGCCTTCTCCTTTTAGTATGCAAATATTTCATTAATTAAAATTTCATTTGGCTATAACCCCTGGAACCAATGAAAATAAGTACAACTTATGATATATCATTGAAAAGCTCTCAATGAGAGCTTATTACTACAGTTAAGAAAAATTCAAAATGCAGACTTCTTTGTATTTTTGACGGTTTTGGAAACTTTTGGTTCAGTCGATTGCAATCAAAAGGGGAGGTGCACAACTAGATGTTACAACAGTCCTAAATCCAAAACTTCAACATCCTTCGGCTAATAGTTTTTGAGTAATGCGAGATACATACGCACAGACGTCACGCCGAAACTAGTCAAAATGGATTCAGGGATGGTCAAAATGAATATTTTCGTAGAAATCTGAAAACCGAATTTTTTCGTGATCACAATAATTCCTTTATTTTGTACAATTATTAAAACTATTACTGAAAACACACTTCTGACGTTATTGTATCCAGATGTGTCTACCATTAATTTTGCTGTTCTATCTTTCTGAAACTTAAATAAAATTTCATTTGAAAACTAATTCAGGATTAATTTTAGTTCTCGTTATTAATATTATGATTTTTGTAGATATTTGTTAGCATAATTTTAATGTATTTGATTTGAAACCAAACCTGCCTTATGTTATTGAAGTAATTATTACTTAAATTAAATAATACCTATAATAAAACTTTATATCTTAAAGAAACTATTTCATTTCACTCTAATATTATATTATAAAACATCTACCGAAAGGTGTAAGATTTTAAAGATTTAATTAATAAAGTATAAAAAAAGTGACTGTACTTTTTCCATTTTTTCAATATTCCAAATTTGAGTGCGCATATTATGTGGATGGATACGCGTGGTACATTGGTATATACGGTTTCTTTCCGTTTGAGTTTTGAAAAAAAACTTGTTGATATTTTACAAAATATATTTGTAATTAAGTCTGTGTACAGAATAGAATATATTACATTGGAGTATAGAGTAATCTTAGTCTTTATTGAAATAAAAGGGACAGCTGTAATGCTAGAGAGTAAAGATTATCTTTTGGACTGACATCTAATTATTTATTGATAATTTAAGTATAATTATTGGGTTATCTTTTTTACTAGAAAGCATCTTAATTACTAGAAATATTTTTAAATTGTACTAAAAAAAAACGAATTTTTTGATAACAAGTGCTGTTGAATAAACTGATTCATTCATTATTTTATCAACATTCTCATTTTTATCAATGATTGTTGTACTTGCGATTATTAAAATTATTATCGTCTATACATTTGATTATATAGTTACATGATAACATGTGTTATCATGTGATTATGTAGTTATCATGTTGTATGTTGTTATCTGGATAGATTTGAATAAAAACTCCTCTGCAGTTCTGTGCAAGAAGACAGACTTTTTCGCAGTCAGAATGCACTAATTTTCAGAGTACAATGCGCTACATACATCGATTAACCAGTAGACTACATACAAACATAAAATTTCAACTACCTCATCACTGACAAAATGTGTGTTAAAATTATTTTTTACCTTAAATTTTCTAATCCAAAAACAACACAATCAATCTTCATCAAATTTTGACATGCACCACTTCAGATAAACTACTACAGCTTATTTAAATTTCAGTGAAATTGATCTAGTAGTGTTGGAGATTTTCTAGCCATAAAATTTTATTTTATTCTTAGGCCTGTATATATATATCAGGCCTAATAGGGCCTATATCAGGGCTATATATATACACATACACACACACACACACACACACACACACACACACACGAGGTGCGACAATAAAGTAATGAGACTGATTTTTCTTTGCAAGATGTGGCAACTCTGCAGCTTGCGTAGGCACACCATCTTTGACCTTGGTCTATAAGCTACTTCAGTCCTAGCGGCACATTGATTCAACTGCTCAGTCGTGGGTTGTGTTGTAATAAGTGAATACGTGTTTGTGTCTCTCGTCACAGAAATGAAACCGCAAAATATTGCGCAACGGTATCCCATTTCTTTTTGCGTTAAATTGGGTGAAAACGCGACGACAACTTATGGTAAGTTTCAGAAGGCTTTTGGAGAGGAGGTTATCTCAAGAGCTCAAGTTTTTCGGTGGCATAAAATTTTTAGTGAAGGCAGAACGAATGTTGAAGATGAAGACCGCAGTGGACGACCACCAACCTCACGGACAGATGTCAACTTGACCAGGGTGCCTGAAATCGTACGATCTGATCGAAGATTATCCGTGAAAATTGCAGAAGAACTCAACATCAATCGAGAAATGGTTCGTCTAATATTAACTGAAGATCATGGTACGAGAAAGATTTGTGCAAAAATGGTCCCCAAAAACAACAACAGCGAGAAACACGGAAAAATGTGGCAGCCGATCTGTTAGAGCAAACGGAAATCAATCCAGATTTGTTGAGCCGTGTTATCACTGGTGATGAAGGTTGGTTTTTTCAATACGATCCAGAGACAAAACGCCCAAAGTTCGCAATGGTGTTCAAAGGGATCAGCCACACCAAAAAAAGCTCGCATGTCAAAGTCAAAAGTGAAATGCATGCTTATGTGCTTCTTCGATTCCAAGGGAATTGTTCATAAAGAGTGGTGCCTCCTGGACAAACAGTTAACCAATATTTCTACAAAGAAATTTTACAAAGACTTCGTAAACGAGTTCTTCGTGTCCGTGCCAACATTGCTGATAATTGGATTCTGCATCACGATAATGCGCCATCCCATACTGCTCTGTCAGTACAGCAATTTTTAACCTCAAAACAAATTTCAGTACTACCACAGTCACCTTATTCACCAGATATCGCTGCGTGCGACGTTTTTCTATTTCCAAGAGTCAAAATGGCGGTCAAGGGACACCATTTTCAAACAACACAAGATGTCCAAAAAGCTGTAACGAGGGTCTTGGAGGATATTACAGAAGATGAGTTCCAGAAATGTTACCATCAATGGCAGAAGCGCTGGAATAAGTGTGTGCAATCAGAGGGGAACTACTTTGAAGGAGACAACACTATTCATGACTAAAACTGTAAATATAACTCCTAAATAAAACCTCAGTTTAAGTGAATGATATTTCCTGACTCCTCATACATCAAAACGTAATGAAAATTCATTTTCACCCCCCATCCCATGAGACAAAAGTAATACCGTACTTTTCTTTGAAAAGTAGATATAAAATTAATTAAATTAAAGATTGATTAATTTGTTGCAAACAACAGCTTATATTTAATTAAATTAATTCTTCTTTTTTAAATTGTGCTTAAATAAGAATCTATATTTAATATCTAGTTGGCACGAATGTATGGATCGATTATAAAAATGAAATTTGTCCTTCTACATTTATTATTGCTTTCGATAAGAACTCTGTAAAGTAAGTTACGTCACTAGTATATTTCTTACTTAGTATGAGAAATAAAAAAATGCATCTTTTTTAAAATATTATATCCTGGAAATAAATGAATAAATGCGATATAACATTTCCTGACTGTATTAAAATTCCTTCTTAATTACTTCCTTTGTATTACATGTAAAGTTTTACTCTATGGTATTGCGTTATTGGAGAATTATAGCAACCCTTGATACAGCCAAAGTTTGGAGTAGTTACAGAGATATACTTGACAGTTATTTTAATAAAAAATGTACTTGCGTAGTGAAGCTTGGCACTGGGCAACTAGACTAATGACTCATGTTCAAGATTTGGTTATTGTTTTTTGCTTTTCGTTCTTGTCGCTAAAAATACTCGATTTAACAGCATTTGGTTTAATTCCTAGCCAAGTTTCTCTCAAGTAATGTTTTTATGCTGTTAAGTGATTTACTCTTACTTTATTTTATTATTTACATTGCATTACTAATATATGTAGTCCTAGAAAACTGAATTGTCATTGTTAGTTACCAACTATCAAAGCTTAATTACTGTTGAAAATTTTTACTAACGACTGAGTCCACCTTTATCTTTGTTATTCTGCTGTATTGTAATTTAGTTGGTATTTCTTTTCTTTGAAAATGCGAATAACGTTTAAATAATTACATTTATAAAAATTATTATGATTATTGTTTATTTAACTGCAATAATTTCTTAGTGCTCCTTTTAATAGTTTTTTTGATAAAGAAATCCAAAATTATTATAATTTTAGTCTAATGCTGAATCTATGCTGTCAAGTTGCATTTTAAAGATAAATTTCGTTATAATGCTTAGTTTATATATGTATTAGAATTGGAAAATTTTTATGAGTTTTATTTAATCCTTTTTGTCCTGTAACATTTATTCTTATACTGTATATTATTGCTTCTATTAGAACTTTATTACTTACGTAGTGAAAAAAAATTAATTTTTTTCTTTATTTTTCAATGTAAGAATTAAACTTTTAAATTTCTCGGCCTAAAGTTGGATGGGAGTCGCTCGTTTTTACTCGAAGGTTTATTTTTATTTCCGTAAAACCTAATATTTGCCTTATGCCACAGTAATTGTAGCATAAACAATCGCTACCAACCAGTCGTCATTTTCAGTTCGGAATAAGGCAACACTGTTTACAGTACTAATTTTTAGAAGCGAGTTCAAATGTTTTTGAATTTAATTTTGAATTAGTTGTAATCAACGTTTATTGCCTACATAGGTGGCTTATAAGTTTTGATTTACTAACTTAAAAATGTCAGCATATAAGTTGTTAACAACTTTACTCTACTTATTTGTAAGATTAGCCTTGTTCTCCGTGCGCGTTTGAGTACATGTAATTGCGTTTATGTTTGCAGATTTTAACTAATAAATGATTGGGATATGTCAGAAATACTATATAGTCAACTACTTTTATGGATTGAACTTTGAAAGTCATTTTCAAAGGTTGGGCATCACTTATTCGACTCTTCATCAAAAAATTTCGCCGATAGGAAGTGGTCCGCTGCCGATTGCGGTTAGGACATACCAGAGCTACTCACGGGTATTTGATATCAGCAAAAAACGCACCACTATGCGTACGATGCTACTGCCGCTTGACTGTGCGCCATTTTGTGGATTGCATATGTTATGCGGCCTTATGTCGCAAATTTAAATTGCCAAGAAACATTCGCCGAATCCGGGCAATGATAGGAAGTTTTAGACCGGGTGTGGTTATTTCTACGACATATTAGTATTCTCCATAGAATTTAATATTGTTTTTTGTTATATGCCTGTTTTTGTTATATATTTAATCCGGGCGATGATAACGCAACAGCGTTTTTCATTAAAAAAAAATCTTATTCAAATTTCATTTTTTCATAGTGGCTTTCATCAAATTCATCTTGGAATGAAAATAATTCGTAGATAAATGAAAAATAATTTCAGAGCTATGACAAAAGTACCCGAATTCACCTTTTCTTTCTTTTTCCTGTTTAGCCTCCGGTAACTACCGTTTAGATAATTCTTCAGAGGATGAATGAGGATGATATGTATGAGTGTAAATGAAGTGTTAGTCTTGTACATTCTCAGTTCGACCATTCCTGAGATGTGTGGTTAATTGAAACCCAACCACCAAAGAACACCGGTATCCACGATCTAGTATTCAAATCCGTGTAAAAATATCTGGCTTTACTAGGACTTGAACACTGTAACTCTCGACTTCCAAATCAGCTGATTTGGGAAGACGCGTTAACCACTAGACCAACCCGGGTCTACCCGAATGGGTTACCCGAATTCACCTATATAAACTTTACTGAATTATCTCCTTCAAGGTAGTCTCCCTCTGCATAGATACTGCAGTCCTACCATTTTTCAATGATTGGAAACAGACGGAGTGGTAGCGTTTCATTCATTCAGAGGTCAGAGGAGGCCGGGTTCGAATCCCGGTCAGACATTGCTATTTTTCATACGTTAAAAAATTCCATTTTATATTTCCATGCATAAGCTTCATTATACAAAAAATTCTGATATTCATCTTTCAGCATGATGTTCTTCATACCTCCTGCGATTTGGTCTGGATCTTTTCAGTGTCTCCATAATAGCCCTTAAGATTCTCTCTCAACTTCATCTTCGGAAACGAAGTCGCGTGAGGAGAGGTCTAGGGAGTAGACAAGGTATGGGTGTCATAGCTAGTGATACGTTAGGTAATATATGTAGCGAAAATTGGTGCGCTACAGATGTGTGGGCGGGCCTATTATCAAGGTGCAGGAGCTAATCTTTGTCCTCCGAGCTCTGGTTCTACAGTCTCGTAGATGTTGTATTTTTTCCTTCGACCTGGCAGGATGGTTTCGTTACTTTTTGATGCATTTGGAAGCATTTTCTTGGTCAAAGGGTGTCCAGAACGCTCATCATCATCAGACGATTGTTTTCCTTTTTTAAGACGCTTCAATCAATCCTTTATTTCTTTTGCCTAAGAATGCCTAAAGCTTGCATGTCGATTTGGGGAGTTTCCTCGGCCGTCTTATTTAGGGTGAAGCAAAGATTGATGAAAATTCGTTCCATTTTTAACATCATTAATTTTTACACTACTGCAGAGGTGTAAACCGCACAAAAACACTGTAAGAAAGTGAGAAAAACACTCAGATCCGGAAGTGGAGATACGAATTGACCGACTGCTTGACAAGAAGTTCAGTTTGCACTACCTAGTCAAATCATGATACTACGACTGTAGTCGTATTGTCATGGCGTCAAATAGCTGTAATATAAATGGTTCACGCATCATATTTAAATTTCAGGAGCATTTTTTGTTTCATTGATGTACTTGTGATTGAGTGCAAGGTCTCATTTCTTATGGTGTATTATTTTTTTTTTGTTAATCTGACGTACAGTTATATCACAAAACATAATTTATGGTTGTACCTAAGATTTTTTCAATATGTTAGATGTATTTTGGCATTCGTGGTTTTGGAATTAAGTTTAATAATTTGACAAGTAACTTTCATCTAGCCTTATCGGTCAACAAACACTTTGCAACAATTCATCAAGGAATAATAATTGCTTATGATTATATATATAATTTATTTTGAATAATATTGTTTTACTCCTAATATCCGATTTTAATTCATTAAATAATTTAATGAACACATTTGATGAAGGTTGCAATATTTGTTT
The DNA here is from genome assembly GCF_047948215.1 of Lycorma delicatula. Classification (NCBI taxonomy): domain Eukaryota; kingdom Metazoa; phylum Arthropoda; class Insecta; order Hemiptera; family Fulgoridae; genus Lycorma; species Lycorma delicatula. Next base: position 307,405,324 of record NC_134455.1, read on the forward strand.
GTAATTTTCCCTATTCTCTTTGAAGTGTGGAATGTAGAACGATATTTATATGTGAGGATTATTAATACCGATTTGTTATTTATATTTTTTAACACAGGAAACCGATTAATAATAATAATTGTTTAAAAATATTTTTATTGTTTTCAGAATTTTTTTTGTAAACTATTTTTTAACTTGAACTAGTTTCGGCTGCTATTTCTGTTAACTATTAAAAAAGAAATTTGAAGCCTGATTAATTCTCCTTTTTGAATGTTAGGATATCGTATTACTGCACGTATTGCTTTCAGTTTTTTCCAAAAGTACTTGTTGCGTTTTACAACAATCTAGAATATGGTTTTATTTACTCTTAATTGATTTTATTTCAGATAGGAACATCTTACATCCTCTTAAAATGGATAAAAAATTATCAGCTTTGTTTTTCCCGACAAAAGTTTTAATACACTTTATTGAAAATTGAAAGAAAATATGTTTGAGCGTACATATATTTTAGCAGTTCCAATTAAGTTTATTTTTACTGTATGGAATGTGTGTTTATGGTAGCAGGTATTTCAGGTACTTGTTATAATTACGAGTAAATGTATTTAAATATTTTTTCGACTTATCGTTTTATCTGTATTTTTATTTTTGTCTGTAAAATGAAGGGTGAAAGCAGATATTGGTAATTAACTGAAACAGGATAATCGCCATTTTCTAGTGTGGCCAAACGATTTTATTAATTTACTCTTTCATGCAGATTTTCTATTGCGGTTCATTGAAAGATTTTTTTTTTTTATATTTCCTTCTGGATTCGTTCGGTCCTTCTATAGTTGTCGGAGAAAACAAAGAAACTAGTCGATAAGACGAATTGACAAAGTCATTAGTAGCACCTCATTGGTGCCTGTCGAACTCTGGAACGTTTCATGTGGTACACTAAAAGTAGTTGAGTTTTATCTTATGAAAATGTTTTACCTACGTATTATAATAAATAACGAAATGCTTAAATATATCAGATATTTTAAAATTAATTGCCGATTGCGTAAGTAATACACTTCATATTAATTACTCGGTAAATTTGTAAGATACTTAAAAATATAAAGATAACTTACTCTTTATACTATATAAAGATTATAACTCTTAGCCCTTAGTATGTAACTTATTTTAATAAAAAAATGATAACTAGCGATAATATTAAAATGAATAAAGAGGCACATCGTTAACAACCGTTATTGTGCATGACGTTCACAATTTGATCTCTAGACATAACTTTTACTTTCTCTTGTAATACTGTTATATGTTGTATAACTGTTATACTGAATTTAGAAAGCTTGTAGCCTCTTAAAATTAGATTTTGATGTTTAAGTGAATTTATATTGATGTATTGTGAACGCTTTCTTCTACAGAGTGTTTCTTCAAAATGTTGATCTATCGTTTGAAATTGGTGTACTTACGCGTACAATTTAAACTAAAAAACAATCTTTTTTGAAATTTTATGGTCATTGATCTTCGTTTGTTTTCCCGTTTGCCAAAAAATACGAGTTTCAAAAAGAATGAAGCTTCATTTTTTAATATTTGTGTTGTGTACTTCATTATTTTTTTTAGAACTACTACTCCTTGATATAAGATTTGTCTCGAAACAGAGAACCAGCATTTGGTAAAATTATTTTATTTCTTAAATTAGAAGACTCAGGTTCGTTGTATGCGGATTTTTTTTAACGTGGAAAAAATAGGAAACGCTTCCGTAATTTTTGTTTTAATATGATTGATTAACTGGTTGATTGTGGACATTTTTAGGTTGGTTTTTTTTTTAAGGGACTATTACATTTGCCTTGCACATGTAATATCCATCACTCTAGATATCAATCACAGCTTTATTAAGCCCGGATCCGTTGTCGACTGTGCCTCGTGTTCACTTGAGTGTGTCTGTAGGTTGTTACATCTTTGAATCGCTAGGCCAAGATGGGTTGTTAATTGGAACCCTACAAATTCCTAATTTTAGCCGACAGGTGTGTGTGTGTGTGTGTGTGTGTGTGTGTGTGTGTGTGTGTGTGTGTGTGTGTGTGTTCTAGCAAAACTTATTTATAATTTAGAATGTAATTATTTATAAAAATTAAAATTTCAATTTACTTATGTTTAACATTACGTTTTCCCTTTCTGTTAAGTGCTTTTGCAGAAGTCTGTTTCGTCAAAACACAAAAATTAAATTTACAATAAAAAAAGCAGTTAAAAAGTTGAAATATTGAGAGGTGTATTATGACATATATCTTTATATATGGCAAAATGTTATTTTATTTTAATTTTGATAAGTAATTTTGTTATATACACCTCCTGCATCTTATACTAAACAATGTTAGGGTTTTGAATTTTTTTTTTAATTCTAGATTTAATTTCATCTGATCTAACGAAAAAGAATTCTGTGAACATGTTTTAACACAAAGAAGAAAATTAAGCAGCATGCAAATTGAGTTTTATATCTATTTACATACCGAAATAATTTAGATTTTTAATTAACCGAGCTATTATTGACATATTGTTTAAAAAGTAGGTTGTTAAAAATATTTTTTAATTAGATTAGTTTGGATGAAAAGAATTTTGTTCATTTACTTATTATTTTGTGTTTGTTAATAGGAATAATAGGTCATTTAATTTTGATAATTAGGCTATCTTCATAGTATTGTTATTACTTAGTCTAGGAGTAGGGAGCGCCATTTTAAAGCTGATAATGTGATTATGTTATTGTTTAGAAGCCGTTAATTATATAATTTATTTTCTGTTGCATAAGAGAACTATTTACACAGATTTGATTTAATAGTTTGTAAGAATTTGCTTAGCTTGCGATTGTATATTATTGGATTAATGTTAAATTTTAAAAAAAATGTTGAAAATACAGTAACTTTCTGTGGACTTGTGACGGAACCTAATTATTAATGAGAAATTATACGTGTGGGTGGTAAAAAATATATACTTTAAGTGGGATAAATTCTGTTATCTCTTCAAAATAGATGAATGTTGATTAGTAATTAGGTTTCGAAGAGTATACATTAACATTAACCCATCGTTTCTCAACCTTTCAGTATTTGCGACCCAATTTTCAATCATAATTTTAACTGTGCCCCCTGTCTCGTACAATAATAATGTATTTTGACGCTAAAGCTACACTACGACCTTAATTACAAACCTTACAAATTACCAAGAATAAGTAAATTTATTGATATTTGACAACACCAACCCGCTGCATTGGCAAAACCAGAATCGATGCCTCTGTATTGCTCTCTATCTTACGTCTTCATATTGGACATTTTCGCGAGAAGTTCCGATTTGTCTCAAACATTCTGGAACGTCTGCACAAACTTGTATAAATGCTGCACCTCATTCAATTTCAGCCGATCTCGGTCAAGTCGATCCTTCTTTCGTTATCGAATCTATCGTGAATGTGTATGTTGTAATTTGTGTGTTAATTGCAATTCTCGGTATTAAATATTTACGACAGTAAATTTATACAGAATCATTGATATATTTTTAAGTGGTTGTAAGAGAGCATTAGAGGATAGTAAAGCATCAAGAAGTGCACAGACGAGCGTGGTTCTGAAAATAAAATTAAAAAAATATTTTTTTTTAGACTACTTAAATTTTGGGTTTACCAGTACTGAAGTAAATGAAGAAGAAAGGGGGCCCTGTGTGTCATTTGCTCAAAACCTTTGGCAGGAGACAGCATGGAACCTAATATACTTAAACGACGATTGGAGACGTTTCATAGTGAGTACGTTAACAAACTTGGAGGATTCTTCGAATTAAAATTAAAATCATACGAAAAGCAAACATCATTTTAAAAAAAAACTTCGTCTGAAGTTACTAATTTCAAGATTCTACCTTTGCGAATCCGGGTTTTCTGCGGTGGTTGCTTTGAAGACAAAATATGGATCTCGGCTAAATATAGTTCAGAGTGTCTATTTATAAATATATAAACCTTCCTTTGAAAAACTTTGCTCTACAAGACAGGTCAAAGGAAGTCACTAATAATTATTAAACTTATTAATACATTAATAAATTATTAAATACATTGTGAATTACCGATGCAGTCCTATCTACAGGGTCATTCACGGGAACCGGATGTTTTTAAAATAATCATAAAAAATTGAATATAAAGTTTTATTGGTACTGAAACAATTGTTAAATCAAAGCATTTGTTACTTACTCATGAACGAAAAATTACGTCCGGCAAGTGATATCCATTTTGGGCAATACATTGTTGTAGCCTTTCACGGTAACTGGCCTCAATTATTTGCAGCTACATCAATCTGGATGACGTGATGACGAATTGGGATCTTTAGGTCCTCCAATGTATGCGGTTTATTGCCGTACACACGCAATTTCAGAAACCCCCACAGAAAAAATTCACAACTACTCAAGTCGGGGGACCGAGGGGGCCAAGGAATTTCGCCGAATCTGGAAACGATCCGTCCCGGAACAAGTTACGGAGAACAGCCATCGTTGCCCTCGCTGTGTACGCTGTAGCTCCATCCTGCTGGAATAACACATTTTGAAAATCGATTCCCCGGTTTCGTAACTCAGGGATGAAAAACGTATTCAACATCGCAATGTAACGATCAGCTGTTACAGTTACGGCAACGTCATTTTCTTCAAAAAATATGGTCCAATAACACCGACCTTTCTTATTGCACACCAGACAGTCACCTTTGGGCTATGAAGTGGTCTCTCGTGAAGCTGATGTGGGTTTCTTTCCGCCCAATACCGGCAATTCTGTTTGTTGACGAAGCCATTCAGATGAAAATGGGCTTCGTCACTCATTAACAATTTTCATTTTCTTCAAAAATGGTGAGCATTTGTCGACAAAATTGTAATCGCTGCGTGAAATCTTGCTCGTTTAACTGCTGCACGACGGCTATCGTGTAAGGATGGAAATGCAGGTCTGTATGCAGAATTCGTCTTACCGTACTTGTGCTCATTTGAAGCGCTGCTGAATGCCTCTGAATAGAGCGGCGTGGGCTTCGGACAATGGCTTCCCTTACTCGTTCGATGTTCTCCGGAGTGCTAGCAGTTCGTCGGGGACCCGGTGGTTTTTTCTTCAATTTTGAACCACTTGGTCGAAGGTTGTTTACCCATCGCAATATTGTGTTACGAGAAGGGACACTTTCATTACGATGGATATTAAACTGACTGCGGAAATCTCGCTGAACAGCAGTTACGGATTCGTCATTTCGCACAAAACTGTCATACGCGTACAGGCGTTGGTCTAGCGTCCACGGCTCCATCCCAACGATTATAATGTAAATGCTATGAACAAAGGAAATGTCAGACACCAGCCACGTGCCCCTCCCACCACGAACGCCCGAGTACAACCCACTTCAAAAACATCCGGTTCCCGTGAATGACTCTGTATAAGTATATTATATCAGTGTAAATGTGTATTTTATTATTTATTATGTCGGAATATATTTTGTTTTGCTTTCCTTTCAGTAAATTAATAAATTTGTAACAATATTTTCTTTTCGATATGCTCCCACCCTATTAGGGGTATGCACCCCACAGGTTGAGAAACACTACATTAACCTGTTATGTTAGAACTGTTAACTTATTTTGAATGTTGTGTGTAGAGAATCTATTACTGACTTTTCAGAAAGTTCAGTATGTCAGTATTAAATTCATAATCTAGTATTAAATTCATAATCTAGTATTAAATTCATAATCTAGTATTAAATTCATGAATTCATGAGCTTTAATGTCTCTTTATGCATGCCTAATGTAAATGTACTGCTGTACAAAAGGCTTTTTCTATCGTATTTGTGAATACAAAGCTTATACTAGTATCACTTTATCGATGACGAAGCTTAATCATAAACTTCATGATCACAGTTTTGTTAAAAAAAAAAGCAAAGGGATTATTTTATTCACTAATCACTGTTATATAAACATTACTAATTTCATATCATACTGGTGTTTATCCTGAAGACGGCATCAGTCTTCACGCATAAATCGTAATTTTAGAGGTGAATTTTTTATGAACTGAATACATATCAAAACACTCTTTGGCTGAAATTTGGAAATCGGCCACGTAATTTAGTTTTGAATGGATATTTAACTGCTATTTTAGCTGATCCGCAAAGCGGGCAGGCCAGTGGTGGTGTGCCGGGCGGCTGCGCGCAGCGCACGAACGATTCATTCTTTCGAGTAACTTATACTTCTCGAACGATTCATTCGTTGAAACGATATATACTTCTTGATACGAAAGATTTAAAAAAATACTAAAAGATTAAGGTACTAAGATTTAAAGATCTAAAATTATAATTGTATTTGTCTTTTGCGGATAAAAAAGGAAAACGTTGGGGTTAGAGCTGTGTTAAACGTTATTTATTTACAATTGGCAAAAACTAACAAAATCATGTGTACGAGGTTAGTAGATAAAGTAATGAGACTGGTTCAGAAAAACCTTTTATTTACAATCCAATTATGCATGAACTCTCACCTTCGAAATAGTTCCCTTGGAAAGCCACGCAACGTTTCAAACTGTTTTCCCACTCTTCACAGCAGTGTTGGAACGCAGAAACCGGATTATACTTCAGTTGGTCGTATACATTTTTTTAAATGTTTTCTGGTGTTCCAAAATGGTGTCCTTTGAGGTGTTTTTTTTTTTTTTAAAGTCGGGAACAGGAAAAGTCACAGGAACTCGTCAGGTGAATAAGATGGTTGAGGAACTACAGGAATGCTTTTCTTTGCCAAAAACTCATTAATTGAGAGTACAGTGTGACAAGGTGCATTGTAATGATGCAGCATCCAGTTGTCTTTGACGGCTGGTCTGACGCGGGCAACTCTTTTCCGCAGTCTTTCAAAAATTTCTCGGTAAACATATTGATTTAAAGTCTGCCGTGTATGCAAAAACTCCTAATGGACAATGCCATTACTATCGAAGAAAAATTAGCATCGTTTTGATTTTTGATCTGCATTTCTGCTTTTTTGGGACGTGGTGAGTTTGAAGTGTGCCACTCCTTGCTCTGGCGTTTTGTTTCAGGGTCTTACTCAAATATCAAAGATTCATCACCAGTAATAGCATTTTTTAGAAAATCAGGATCAGTTTCAATTCGCCCTAGAAAATCGTGATACACCTCCACACTGTTGTTTTTCTGTTCAACAGTGAGGTTTTTGCGACCAATTTTTGCACGTACTTTTTTCATGTCTAATTCGTTTGTCAAAATTTGGTGGACTATGGTAAGGTTTAATTAAATTCAGTTGTTCTGCAATCATTCTGACAGTTAATCGTCGCCGGTCGTACCGTATCAAGTGTCTGATTCGCTTAACATTGTCACGTTTTGACGTTAACGGTCTTCCAGAGCGTGGATCGTCCGCAACTGGTTCTCGGCCATCTGAAAATGCTTTAAACTACCTAAAACCTTGAGCTCTTGACAGAGCGTCATCTTCATACGTTATAATTTTGAAAAAAGTTTCAGTAGCATTCTCATCGAGTTTAACACAAAACCTGATTGCACAACGTTGCTCATAATTAGTATCACTCATATTTGTAACGCCCAACAAAAACTAGTTTCACGAAAAGTTTGTTTGCGTCTCACGTGTCAACAATAGATTAAAAATGTTAATATCTAATAACTTTACAGTATTGCCACTTTGGCTGCCAAAAAAAGCTAGTCTCATTTCTTTATTTAGAGACCTCGTAATAAAACATAAACCATGTAACATTTGGCGAGCCATAGGTCCGCCTCTTTCCTAGTATTTATAAAGATACATTTATATTAGTATTTTTCCAGGTCCCTTTTTTCATAAAAAAAAAAAGATGCGCTCCTTACAGAATACAGATATGAAATACGTTACCCGAGATTAGGTGGTTACACGAACAATTAAGGTATTATTTAGAATGATGAATGAATTAAATATAATATTTAAATTTTTTTTAGATTATTCGTTGTATTCTTTGTTTTTGTTACTTTTAAATTAAATAATACATATTTTATTATCAGATTACCGTATTTGCCCGAACATAAGCTTAGATATTTTCCTACATTTTCTCCCATAAAATCGGAGGTCGACCTACTCATATATGCGGGACCGATATACTTTTGGATTCGACCGGGCTTTTAAGTTGTTTTGTAGTTTATTTTCGTTTCTATATTCGCGATTGTATATTCTGTATTTGTGAGGGACTTAGGTTTATATTTATAACTTCCTTCAGTTATTATTATTACCTATTATTAGTAATGAAAGTACCTAATTAAGAATTTGTTATTTTCTAAAAATATTGACTTTTTACATTAGAATATAGCAAATTTAAAACATAGAATTAAATTTTCAAACTTTTTAAAGAAAAGGGATGATTAAATGTGTTCTGTGAAACCAGTGAATATTTTTAATTTTACCATTTCTGTGAAACCCTTTTTTTATTTCATTAATTTTTCTTCAAATAATTGTTAATTAAGCGATTAACGGTTGCATTGAAATCCTCCTATACTTAGAGTCTGATAATATTGAAACTGTCCTTTACATAGAGGTATCAGTTAAACATTGTCACTTAATTTATAACCTTTTCTATTGTTTTGCTTGTGTATAAATTTAGTATTCGTTCTCAGTTTAAAGATTTTTGGCTTGAAAATATCATCCCGTTTTAAAAGAATTATGTATTGTAATTTTTTCCCCTAGAGATGGGTGAAAGTTTAAAAGGTTTTCGCCGAAACTTTGACGTTAACGTTAAATTAAAAGTAATAATTGTAGTAAACATAAACATAAACCAGTATCATTTTCGGACGTTTCTTTCTTCCATTACATTATCACCGTACACAACAACCAACTGTCTATGAATTTCAGCCGGCTTAACGTTTTGATGGTTTAAAAAACGTATGACCACGTATTTCACATTCGGCGGCAACATTGATTCTGCTTTCATTTTATAACGTAATGACTCACACGTAATCAAAGATACTACAATGTTGACAGCTTACCCAGAAAATATGTTTTGAATGAAAAAAAAACATATGTTGTTGGAGGAAGTAGAACGACTCCTTATTGACCACAATATCTTCCCGGAAATCTTTCATAGTACCACAAGTAGGCCGTTTTCAAGAAATAGATGATTTAGTTGTCAAATTCATAAGAAAAAAAAAAGTAAAGGTATTTGTATTTCAAGAGACACAATCATGGTTAAAGGCCGGGAAATTGCTGTAGAAAAAGTGTACAAAATTTTAAAAGAATTTCAGTTTGGTGTAGGCAGGCGCATGATGAAAAGGAGTGTGCTAGCCTTAAAACGTCGTACATTAGCTCAATGATTACTAGTGGATTATGAAGAAACATTACTGCTTTCCAGAAGCACTTTATTAATACAATTATTATCCGCTTGATAGAATTGGTAATTCTGATCAAACTCCCGTTGTTGTTTTTTTTATATGCTTGCAATCACAACAGTCAACCCAAAAAATGAAAAACTTTTGCTAATTAAAACAATTGGAAATGAAAACGCACGGATAACTGTTACGCTGTGTGTGTGTGCGCGCGCGCGCGCTAGCTGATGGATCAATATTGCCACCATTTCTGATTTTAATGAGAAAAATGTCAAAAGAAACACCACAAAAAAAATTATTGTACAAGTAAATGAAAATTGTTGGATGGATGACTCTGTGGTCAACGATTAGCTTAAACCGGTCTGATACAAAAACTTAGATCTTAGAAGACAGCGGTGCATGTTAATATTAGATGCCTTCAGGGGTCATTTGATCTGAGAATGTAAAATCAGAAGTAAAAAAAAAATAAACCAAACTCTGATTTTAAGGAATACCTGGTTGTTATGACTTTGCAGTAGAGGGTTTGGATGTACTTGTGAACAAGTCCTTGAAAGGTAATCCTAAAAAAAATTATACTTGTTGGATGTGAAGCAACAACCATTAGCTAACTCCTGGAACAATAAAAAATACCTTCCGTAGCTTATTATGTGAGGGGATTATTAAGTCGTGGAACTCTTTAACACTTTTTAGCATTAGACAAAGATTTAAAAAATGTTGTATTAGCAATACATTAGTTGGAACTGAAGATTATACGAGAGGTTGTCTCTAAATTATAGACCGTTTTCATTGTAAAAAAAATTATTCTGACACTATAAATATATTTTATTTCTATTAAATTAAATACCTTACCTACTTCTTTATATAAGCGTCACATGAATTAAGATATTTATCGAGAGATACACCAGCTTCAATATACCCTCGTCGTATTCTTCTACCGTCAGTCCATTTAGCCGCTGCTTAAGAGCATTTTAAGTTCATCGTCACCCACAATTGCTTACTACTAAAAAATTCGTTCAATTTCTGAAACAAATGGTAATCAGGAGCTAAGTCCGGACTATATGGTGGGTGATTGTAAATTTCGCATCCAAATGTTCTTAGTAAATCACGTATCGGATCCGCAACATGTGGACGTGCATTATCGTGCAGCAGGACGACGGCCGTCGGTCAGCCGCCCACGTCGCCGATTTTGAATGGCGTGCCGTAACTTACGTAGAGTTTCGCAGTGGGCGTCTGTCTACATTTATAGTCGTTCCATGTGGCATGAAATCAATCAGCAGTATGCCAAACCCATCCCAGAAGACTGTGGCCATCAGTATGCGTCCAAATTGCTGTGGCTTGACCTTTTTTGGTGTGGTTAGTGATTGGGGATGACACACTTGACTGCCGTTTTCTCTCTGGCGTGTAATACGAAATCCATGTTTAATCGCCTGTAACAATTGAATTAAGAAACATCACCTTCTTCTGTGCAGCGCATCAAAAATTCCAAAGCAGATCTCATTCGGATTTTTTTGTGACATTCCGTTAAGATGTACGGCGCCCAACGTGCACAAATCTTTCTGAAGCCTAAACGGTCATGAACAGTACGACCGATAACCGCTCTTGAAAAACTAGGAAGAAGAAGGGTCAGATCGGAAATCCTTGAGCAACGATCTTTCTGATTTCATCATCGACGCATTTCATTAAGTCCTCTGTCATTATTGAGGGCCTCCCCGAACGTTCTTCATCATGCACATTAATTCTGTTATTCCTAAACCTTTCACATCATTTTCGGACGTTTCTTTCATCTATTACATTATCACCGTACACAACAACCAACTGCCTATGAATTTTAGCCGGCTTAACGTTTTGTTGATCGTTTAAAAAACGTATGATCACGTATTTCACATTCTGCGGCAACATTGATTTTCCTTTCATTTTATAACGGAATGACTCACACGTAATCAGATACTACAACGCGACAACTTACAGGCAACAATACAGCGTGTCCAATACTAGCGGCCATGAACAAACAGGTTCGCCAACCTTAAGGAGAGAAATTTCCCAGCGTTCTTTACTTTAATGATATCCCTTGTATTTTGTGGGAAGGAGAATCATGTAATGAAAAAAATGTTATTTTTACATGGGAGTAATGATGAAGGCAGTGTGTCAGTTCAAGTGTTCATGTGTTGTGAGTGAATTTTTTAATGCAGTTTTTTTTCATGAAAGTATCGAAAAACAATTTAAATAAAAATTAAAATATTTCAGTCTATTGCTTTTAAAGTATTTATTTCTTACTAAAAATCTTGAACACAATTTTATCTTTTGTTGTTATTATGTTGCTGTTACGATATAAAATTTAAGAAAGCATGTTTAATATTAAAAAATGATTGATAAAAAGTATGTATATTATTATGTAATCATGTGTATAAATTTCGAAATTAATTTTTTTTGGTGGTAAAATTTTATTTGTTGGAAAATAAAATCCTACCTACTTTTTTCTTGGAAATTAAACTCCAAAATGGGGGTCGATCAGTATTCCAGCAAATAGGTGTTTAAGATATGAGTTTAAAAAAAAGTCTGTACTTAATAAAGAGATTTGTATCTGCAGAATTACAATACGGCCAAAAAATATTTATATCATTATCTCTTACTATGTGCGGATGTTCCATTTGATATCGCTGCCGTTTGCCAGTCTTTATAGTTATTAAATATTATTCACCTTTAATTTAGCGATCTTTTGTAATATTTAATCGGCTTTAAGTAACAAGAGAAATTAGTTTTAAATCTTTTTACTGGAAGACAAATTTAATTTGCTTTTATGATCATTTGATTGACTGAGCAAACAGTGTCTTACTTAATTCAATCTTTTGAGATTTCATTTGATTGCATGTGATAAATAACGCTTAAACACTTTTTCGATTTTTATTAAATTTTGGGATAAAATTCGTTGCTGTTAGGCTGAACGACGTATGTGTAACGATTTTTCATTAAAAAAAATTGTTTCAAAATGACGGTTACGTCATCTCTACAAAAGAACGTCAATTTATAGTCATCATAGCCTTTCTTTCTTTTCCTGTTTAGCCTCCGGTAACTACCGTTTAGATAATACTTCAGAGAATGAATGAGGATGATATGTATGAGTGTGAATGAAGTGTAGTCTTGTTCATTCTCAGTTCGACCATACCTGAGATGTGTGGTTAATTGAAACCCAACCACCAAAGAACACCGGTATCCACGATCTAGTATTCAAGTCCGTGTAAAAATAGCTGGCTTTACTAGGACTCGAACGCTGGAACTCTCGACTTCCAAATGAGCTGATTTGGGAAGACGCGTTCACCACTAGACCAACCCGGTGGGTAGTCATCATAGCCTGGCTGGTGCTCTTCGTACGTGCTACTTCGTAAAATTTGTTGTGTAGTAAATTTATTTTATTTATTGTAGTCGATAAGCTAGTAGCGGGAGCAACTACTCGGCAGTATTCAGTCACTAGCGTCCGGTATCTGGAAGCAATGGTAATAAAGTAAAATTGTGTAGGGTAACACTTTCGTAATCAATTTCATTGATATTTTCTTTTTTTTATTCCAATTTTGTTGAAGATCTCGATTTGGGAAACTCATTATAAAGTTATTGAGGAATTACTGTTCATATAATTAATATACTACAACAATCATTAGATTATCAGGTAGTTAATTTCAGCGGAAGTTAATACACCTTTTAAAGGCGTTTTATTTACAGTTAACGTATTTATTGAACTATTTAATTTAGTTGTGCCTGCATGTGTATGTTGTTTGCTTGATTTTCTCTCTGAAATGTTATAAATATATTATAAGTAGAAAGTATAACGATATCATAATATTATATATAGATATATGTATTATACAGGATGATAAATTATTAAATACGAAGTTATATTTCTTTACAAATATAGATAATATTTCGATAAAAATATCAGTAGTGTAAATTTTGTTTAAAAGGACGTAAATCTCGAGTCCATCTCGGCAGCAGTGTTTTATCGACTCCGGTATTTCCCCGCAACTTCTACCTTGTTGGGGTGGGTTGGGAGCTGCGCTCGCTGACGTCACATAGAGCTCTTCTCTTACCCTGAAATTGCAGAATGTAAACTGCGTAGTTGCATCAAATATAGATATGAACCGTTTCGTAACTTAATTTGTTTTTTTTTTTGGGAGGGCATTACCTTAATAATGCGATTGAAAATGATAATAAATAAGATTTTATCATCCAAGGTCTAGTTTAACGTTCATTATTGTTTTTATTATTATCATCATCATTATTATTTTATCCGTGATTGTTAATGTACTTAATTTTTTATGCAAAATAAACCGATTAGATAAAATATGAATTCGTGATATTACTACAGTTTGAGCGTATTTATGACTTAATTTTTATTTTATCCAAAATAAATAAACTTCTAAAACGTGAAATAATTATGAGTTGAAATTTACGTAGTGGGTTGAGGCAGTGTGTATAATACATTAATGTCGGTAGAAGGCGTAGCTTCATTTCCTTAAAATTCTTTATCTTATTTGATACAGTATAAATTGACTAAGAGAATTTGAAGCGGCTGAGTGATACAACCATCAGTTAGAGCAGCTTTATTTAAAAGTAATAATTTTCACTACAGTCAGTTCCTTTGGTGAAAAACAAATTAGAATGTCACTAGTATAGGGTGCTGAAATCAACTGAAGTTTGGTGGAATTAGCACGTGTTGCGCAACAATATATTGAGGTCAATAAATAAGTTGACGGCCTCCTTCCCATCCCGTGAAAGCCTTTCCTATTTAAAAGTCTAACTTGGCATATTTCATATTTTCGTGAACAGCTACACTATTTTCGGTAGTTACTTGTATTTCGTGATTTGTGTTCTTCTACTACCTTTATGGCTATTAGATAGATCTAACATACGTACGAGGTTGAAATACCATCTCGGCATTCACATTAACGTGTAACACCGCGTTTTTTGTGTGTAACAATTTTGAGGTGCACTTATTGATTTAAATTTTATTATTTTTTTAATAAACCTTTAAGAAATTAAATTTTCTAAATAAAAACACACCACCTTGAAAAAAAAAATGGCGGTCCAACTTTTGGCTCTGTCACTTTTTTCGTGGAGTTATTCCTTTCTTATAACGAATTGTCCCAAGTAATTTCATATAAGTGCGCGTGCGTGCGTAAGACAAGTTATTGTGAAAAAATAATCGGTGAATTTTATTTATAAACATGCTTGTATTATAGTAAGCATTTATTTATTGATAAAATATAAACCACTATCCTAATAATTAGGGAAAGGAATAATTGTAGGTAAATAAATAATGTTTATGCAAATACATATATAGAAACATTTATTTAGTTAGAAAATATTTTTGAAATTTTTATTAATAGTATATAATTTAACATTTTCAAGTAAAACGCTACGGTCCGAGCCGTAGGAGGAAAATAAAATTAAAATAATAAGAATGGAGCGATTGATATACTGCCTATTCTATTTTATGAAAACCCAGATATCTATCGAAACTTGACCTCGCTTTCCTTTTACACTTATCACGCGATGAAGTCCAAAGATTTTATTCGATATTAAGGAAGGGAGGAATTTATTCTTGCGGCATTATTTAATCATTTGTTATATCAACGAGCATTGTATTTTACATACGTACAATGATCAGATTTTTTAATATCGCTCAGAAGGCTGAAAATAAAAATGTGAGATCTCGTTTTCAGATATAGGCATCGTATGTTATGTATATGTTAGCAATATAACACTTTTCAAGTATGCTGAACCCACTTTTTTAATGTAGAACGATTTTTTTTTCAATATCGAGCTTTATTTCGATTTAGATATTGAAAACAGATACTTGCTATAGGATACCTGGAAGTTGCTTCGGTTGTTGTGCATAACAGCAACTGACTGATTTCTCAACTAATGACGGGATGGAACAGTATCCGTTTATATTAAAGAGCTAGACTAGAAGTTATTTAAAATATTTTTAACTTTTTAGTAAACAGATTTCCATTTTTTATAATAGTTTATCGGAAATAAATCTCTAAACAAATATTTGCGTATAATTTATGTCGCGTTATTAGTTTTACTTTATGCTTTTGTTAAAAACTGTCTTATTTTTGTCACGATTACGTTATATACTTATTCCTGTTATTGAAAAAAAATGTTGTAAGGAAAACTAATATATCCTAATGTATTATAAAACCTAATATCGATAAATACTCGTTACTTCATTTAAAGAGAAGACATTTTTTGAAACTTGTGGACTTTTCGTAGCCTTTTTAGATGTGATGATGCAAAGTTAGCTTATCAGAACTTTAAAGTTGTCGAAAAATTTTTTTATTTATTATGAATTCGCTTTTATGTGTACTATAGATAGATTTCTTTGTTTTCCCACTAGTCCGAGTTATCGATATATTCATAATTCAGTATGATGTATAAAGATCTGTCGATTTTAAAAAGTTCAGGTAGGTGAATTCATCCACCTTTCTCACAGTTTGGAGGCTTTAAAATAAATTTAACATTGCGAGTAAATAAATGATTTAATTTATTTTCAACGTTTTGTTCGTTATTTTAAGTAAATAATATCGAGTTCAGCCTGTACTTTTTTCACGCTTTTAATTGTATTTTCTAATAAAATTATTTTGAAAAACAGTTTTAAAAAATTTTTTTTAGAATAAGATGTGTTATAATAAATCGGGATAGAAATCATTAACTCTATCACTAATTCCGGATGAGGAGTAATGTAATAGTAATTTGATGTGGTGTCATTAATTTCATAATCAGCATTCTTCGGTCGAATTATGTATGTTTTTTCACTATTTGGTTGAATACAACCTAATTTTTATGCCAAGGTTTGCGGCATCAGACCGGCAGTTACTAAGGCAATGTCGTGACATTGGCCTTAATTTTTTAATTCAGAAATTATTTCTCAAAATTAATAAAGATTTATTTCTCTACCTCCTCTCTTTTTCGCTCGGTTTTATCCTGAATATTTTCCTGTTTTTCCACGGTAGATTGTATCGTAAGTGATCGATCGATTGTTGCAAGAGTAACGGGAAATACAGAATTTCGATACCGATCTCGACTTTTTTAGACCTATTCTGTAAATTTATAGTTATTGTTTATTAATGATAACGATTATCATAATTTACGTAAAAACAGATTAGTCGAATTAAAAATTAACGGTACGACTAAACATATTCGTACGTTCCTTTGTTGCATCCGGTAATATATAGATTTTAAGTTTTTTCCAGGATATGCTGACTTTGCTGAAACGTTTTGAAATTTTGTTATGAAGTATATTGAACGTAAATTATTTAGAATATAAATAGTTTTAAGAGCCTTTTTCACGCAAACCCTTCTGTTTATTAAGTGTACTTCATACACGTTTGTCTTCCGATGATAATAATCTAGTCTTCGGCCCAGAAAATTTTCTTTTAATTAAGAAGCAATATTTTATTCACGGTGTTCCGAGTGTATGATTGAAAGTCGAACCAGAAAAAATATATATGTTTTAATTAAATCAGTCTATGTTAAATGATTGTTTGATTTTTAGCAGACTGCGCACTAAGCGGAATGTAATGAACGTGTTTAGTATTATTATAATTTTTGTTTGTGAACCCTCCATAACTACTACAGTACACCGTATTTCATGTAACAGTTATAAAGCGATTCCATCTAAGCTGTACTGACGATTAAACAAGAAATTTGAAGATGGCGGATATTGGGTTATCCTGTTTTCCTGAACCGAAAAAATCAGAAAAAGTTGTTTGGAAAGGTGTGCGCGCGCGCGTGTTTATATACATTTAAATGTTACGTAAAAAAAAAAAAATAAACTAAATTAAAAAAATAAATAAATTAATAATTAATTAAGTAAATTTGAAAAGTAAATTAATTTCGTACATGAGCCTGAAACTTATGCGTTGTAATAAGGTAACGTATAAAAATTGTTAAGCCTGATTGCGAATTCGAACCGGAGATCTTCCGAACGCTGATCCTCGCCACCTTGTCCCGAAGGTCGGTCGTGAAAAATATTGACATATATTATTTATTTAGAAGATACAGATCAAAAATAATTCAAATCGTTTTAAAACTCATTTTCATAAATAGATACGAAGAAGTAAATTGAAATAAATTTAAATCGATTTAACTGTGAATTCTTCAAAAGAGTAAGTTGTACTTTACACTGAAGTAAAGCAAAAGAAGGAAAAAGTCATCTTAAAAATTAAATTAATAAATACGGTTTGACTTTAACGTCGACAAAAAAAGAAAAACATTTGCAAGAAAAACTTTAGAAACATTATTAAGTGTTTATAAAGCTGTTATGCAATTTTTAGGGTTTTCCCTATTTAAGATTTCTTTTCTTTGGAAAATATTTTGTGGGGCGTGTTTAATTTTTAGAATTGTGAATTTATTATAGAAGATTCAACCTTTCCTTTCTTTTTCAGTAACCAAAAATCGTGTTATTTGCTGTATTGGTCTTTTCTGATTGTTTATATTATTTGCTTGTTCTCGTTTATCGGCTGTTACATTTCATTAAGTTTTGTTGTTAGTTCGTTATTAGTCGTGTTTGTATTCAGACATTTTTAACTTTTGACCGTTATGGCAGACCGTAAAGTTTCAAAGAAGGCACAGTTGAAAAAGGCTATTAAGGGCGTTGAGTAGGATGATGATGATGATGGTTCTGACGGCGATGCCGTCAGTGCGGTTAGTGTCCAGTCGGACACAGAAGCAATCGAAATATGAGTGGGAGCGATTAAGGAAGGAGAAAGGGAGTAGGTCGATGATGGTGCTTGAGACTACTGTGTGGACGGCCAGCACGGCAGTATAGGAAGAACTTGATGTTTCTGGCTCAGACACAAGACTTGTAGAAGAGGTGTTGGTTCTGCCACACCTGAAGGTCAAGAAGGCTGAAGGTGCTGTTTTAAGAGAATTGGTGACGCGGTTGGCATCAACAGTCTTAGTCTCCCATGCGGTTGTTACCGAATTGGTTGAAGTCGGCGTTACTCAATTGTAGATCGGATGAATCTCCCGCGTGCGCGGGATATGTTGCGTAGTGAAATTTGTCACGGGCTGGGGGCTTCTGGGGTTGTTTTTTGTTTGGGTTCGTTGTTTTACGACTGTTTTTTTTCTATCGGTTTCTGTTCTGTATTGTTTTTGTTGTGGATTTTGTGTTTTTATTGTTATTGTATCGTTCTGTTTTCTATAGGGTTACCGTTATTGGTTGTTTTGGTGATTGTTGTTTAGTTATTAGATTTTAGTGTTTTATTTTCTTGGTTTATGCTGTTTGTGTCGATGTTATTAATAAGTTTTTTGTTTGTTTTCTAATTTTTTTATCTGTGCGTTTTTTTTACTTACTGGTGTTAGTGTTCGGTTAGTTGTTTTGTTGGGTTTATGTTTTGAAGTTTTTCTTTATTCTTAGGTCTTTATTTTATTGATATTGGTTTTGTTGAGTTATTATACTGCTCGTTGGCACTACGTGTTGGGCTTGCTCTACCGTAGGGCGGGTTTCGCGAATCAGCTTAATCGATAAGGTCTTGTTTAAGACTTGTGTCAATAGTAGGATCTGATGCAGGCATTTTACACCGACGGGAATGTCGCGTGTGGCATTCGCATCGGTGGCATCCTGACCGATTCAAGATGTAACACGTCTTGAGGCCTTTGAAGATGACTTCCTGTAAAGCCCCTCAGAACTAGGTACAGAGGGAGTGATGCGGTGTTTAGATTCATCACATGGCGGATTCTTCCCCTTCGGGGTCGGGATGTATTTTGGAAACAAAACAAAATCCAATATTAAGGTTATAATCGGGATTAATAGAAAATGGTGGATATTATTTCTTTATTTTACATTTACGCTTTCATTAATCTAAAATCTAAATAATAGCATTAGAAGTTGCAATAATCTAAAGAAAAACAGAAAATACTTATCTTTAATACAAAACAAGAACTCAGAAAAGTTGTAATCGCCTATCAACCTTTCAGGTTATTAAGGTAAATAATTTTAAAAATAAAATTGCCATATTTTATTTGTCTTATTTATATATTTAATTTGGATTAAATGTTAAAATAAGTATTTACCTGTATTTGCGTGATCGTAATATCAACGCTTAATGAAAGTTCATAATTTGAGCGTTGTCACAGTTTTTTTTATTGTAAACCGCATTCTTTCGTGTCTACTGTAATTTTTAAAAATTTAATTTTATACGTTTGCAACCGGTCCGCTCCAAGCTTTTTTTATAGTGTATATTTGCGCATTCTTTCAAGTCTATATATATGTATATTAATTATGAACTTATAATTTATATGTGTATAACTGCTATTATTATTAATTCAGTAATATAATCTATATTTCCGAAAATAGAGTGATGCCAGCTTTCTAATATTAAATTCCAAACTAATTAGTGTGTTTTTCTGTTAGTTCTACATTATTTATTAACATTAATAACATCACGTTATCTATCTATACAAATATTTTGTATAATGACATCATTTACTGCAGTACCTAGGTTATCTATTATGAATTTGCTATGATTTCTGTGTAACAGTCAAATAACACGCGTACAGAAGTAACTAACGTAAAATTTGAAATAATTTAATATAAAATTCCCATAACTAACCGAATTACTCCATTAATTTTTTAAATTTTCCTTTCTAGTGGGTAAATTGATTCCATACCATAATCCGTTAACTTAAATACCAGGTTATCTAACGTGTATGTGTATATACTCACACACACAAAACACAATATACAATATATTGACACTTTTTTTTTGACTTCTTTCGATTTCGAAGATTATT
The DNA here is from genome assembly GCF_047948215.1 of Lycorma delicatula. Taxonomy (NCBI): domain Eukaryota; kingdom Metazoa; phylum Arthropoda; class Insecta; order Hemiptera; family Fulgoridae; genus Lycorma; species Lycorma delicatula. The sequence goes on from NC_134455.1 coordinate 307,425,393, forward strand.
TTTTTATATTCTATAGGAAGTTCTCTGGTTACTCCGTTGTAAGTCTTCAACAATAAACGAAATTGTATTCATTGACTGTTTGAAGATATTTCTATTATTTTTCTTTATTTATGCCTTAATATTGAATATTATAACGTTGTGTTGTAAATAGACTGATGCTGTTGTAATAATAAAAATATTTTCACATGAAAATTTAAGAAAGTTTTTATGAAAAATTACGTAAACAGTGGTTAAATAAGTTAAAAAATATGTATTTTCATATTGCAGAGAACCGTAGTTCATTTTCTGAAGCAGTTTGTTTTTATAATCTCTGCACACTTCTCTTTTATGCAGATTTCACATCTTTGCGTTTATTACTAATGCCTTTTGTTTAAACAGACGTAATTATTTTTATTAGCTTACCTATATTTAAAATAAAATCTAAATTAAATTTGTCTAATTTTTTTTTGTAATAAAAAGATTGCCTTTAAAATTAAAAATATATTTCCTATAAATAAACAATATTACTGTTTCAGCAACAATTTAAATTTAAATTTTTTTGAAGTCTGTACTAAATTAGGGGTTATTTAGTTGATAGTTTTTAATTTGACCGACTTCAAAAGATGAAATTTAAAGAATTGAAACAATATTATTAATTTATTAGTTATATTATTAATTTGTTAGGATGTTTTTTGAAAAGTTCTTTATGAAATATGAAGCAATATTATTAAATTGAGTTGCATCGTGGTTAAGTAGGCTTTTGCAAAAATACAAACGGCACTAGGAAAGCTTTGCAGTACGACAGAAGGATCATGTTACAAGTTAGCGTGTGTTTAGATATGTCCCAAACTTACTGTAGCTGCTTTAGTCACAGTATCAGTGCTATTTGCTGTTTAGCTTTGTCAGTGAAAAGAGGTGTGGTGTCGTGGTCAAAAACTGAATATCGGGCAATTTTGCGCTACAATTTTGCACGTGGGTTAAGTGTTGATTAGTGTTTAGAGGAAATGACTCCTTGATTGGAGCGGATTGTACAACAATATTTAGGTGGTACTTAGAGTTTTAAAGAGGAGATTTTGGCCTTTCAGGTTAACCATCTTCGTCTGCGACGTAAGGGAAACATTGCTGCAGTACGAGAAATGCTTGAGACAGACAGACATGTGACCTCTCAACAATTAGAGGTGTCGTTGGGCATTAATGCTTCAACAATTCGTGCTATTATGCGAAATCGCCTTCAAGTTAGAAAACTTTGTAGACTCTGAATGCCGCATAATTTGACTAGGATCAAATGCATGTCGTCTTTTCATGATGCCATGAAATGATGAAAAAGTTTGAAAATGGGGAATCTCATTTCCCATTTCATCTCATCTCCCTGTGTATTGTGACAGGTGATGAAACTTGGCTGTACTATTATGACATAATGCCCTGGCCTAGACTTAGAACAAAGTGTGTGTGTTCGAAAATCCAGATCAGTGAAGAAGAAAATTGTGGTGGTAATTTTTATTGTGGGAGGAGTTTTAGAGCGATTTGTGTTGAAAACTTAATAATAGAGAGTTACAGGGAAGTGATATGCTAGAATACCTGCTTAAAGTTGACTATGCCCAGACTGAGGGATGGACACATGGTTTTTTCACCATGATAACTCCAGCGCACTGCTCCAAAGTTTGCTCCGAGTATTTGACCAGCACAGGAGTAAAACTGTTAAGCATCCTCCCTAAAGTACTGACCTCATTCCATATAAATTTATGCTGTTTCACAAGTCAAGAACGACTGAAAGAGAGCGATGACTTCCGACATAACATGTTAGGATTTCTTTGAAGACTGGTTTCAAGAAGAAGTGTGTACTATGTGATGAAAGTTATTTGGAAAAATTATAAAAAAATAGTCATATTGCAAAACTTTCCCAATGTCCTTTGTGCTATATTTTATTAGATGGAAGTGGAGAAACATAATTATTAAAGATGTCCAACACATGAGTTAGAAGTATTGATTAGTTGATTTTTCTTTTAATGTAAATTTACAATAAACAAAAATATAAAGTTAAAATAATCAAAATGTTTAAGCTTTTAAAATTTAAACAGCATTTTTAAAGAATGTAATAGTTATTTTTAAGACAATTTGGTGTGGATTCTATCTGCTTTAGCAGAAATTGTCCATCTTGTACGTTAAAATTAAGATGAGAAACCCCAGTATTGAGCTACAATATCTATACGTGGTTTGAGTATAATGATGTTACGGTATATGGTTTCACATAATTCATTATTACAGGTTTACTTGCTGTTGTAATGTTCTTGCTGTTACTTTAAATAAAAAATTACATCCAAAATATTTTTTGAGTATATTAAAAATCTGCAGGATGAAGTTCAATTTTTTACATGATTAATTATGCTTTATGAAATATCAGTTAAGAACAGCAGCCCGGCAAGATTAGCTGTTAGTCATTAAAAAGCTGTTGCACATTAAAGACTGCATTGCTGTGGAAATTGTTGTGCGAGACAATAACTATGAACAAGTCTTCATTTAAAGACATATCAAATTAATACATAGATTACTCATGAAATTGATTTTGCGCCAGTCTGACCAGTAGATAATTATCATGCAATCATTTGCCATATTTTTCCTGATTATGCACGTTACATACGAGAGGTTATCTCTAAAGTAAAGACAGTTTCATTGTAAAAAACTTTATTCTGAAAACTTTTTAAATATTTTTTTTATTTCTCTTAAAGTATATACCTTATACTATTTATCTATATAATCGCCACATGAGTAAAAACATTTATCGTAGCTATACACCAGCTTCATATATTGTCGTCGTATTCTTCTGCCGTCAATCCATTTAGCCACTGATTAACAGCATTTTTAAGTTCATTGTCACCCGCGAATTGCTTATCACTCAAAACTTCTTTCAATTTCCGAAACAAATGGTAATCAGAAGGAGCTAAGTCCGGACTATATGGTGGGTGATGGTAAATTTCCCATCAAAATGTTCTCAGTAAATCGTGTGTCTGACCCGCAGCGTGTGAACGTGCATTATCGTTTAGCAGGATGACACTGTCAGTCAGCCGTCCACGTCGCCGATTTTGAATGGCGTGCCGTAACTTACATATTTAATATAATTATTTATAAGTATTTCGCAATAGGCTTCTACATTTATAGTCGTTCCACGTGGCATGAAATCAATCAGCAGTATATCAAACCGATCCCAAAAGACTGACAATCAGTATGCCTCCAAATGGCTGTGACTTGATCTTTGTCGGTCTGGTTGGCGATTGAGGATGACGCCATTCACTTGAATGCTGTTTTCTCTCTGCGTGTAATACGAAATCAATGTTTCATCGCCGGTAACGGTTGAATTAAGGAACTCGTCATCTTTTTTTGTGTAGCGCATTAAAAATTCAAAGCAGTTCCTATTCGGATTTTTTTGTGACGTTCCGTTAAGAGGTATGGCATCCAACGTGGACAAACCTTTCTGAAGCCTAAACGGTCATGAACAGTATGACCGATAACGGCTCTTGAAACATCAGGAAAAAGAAAGGCCAGATCGGAAATCGTTGAGCGACGGTCTTTTCTGATTTCGTCATCGACGCGTTTCAGCAAGTCCTCGGTGATTATCGAGGGCCTCCCCGAACGTTCTTCATCATGCGCATTAATTCTGTTATTCCTAAACCTTTCACACCAATTTCGGACGTGTCTTTCATCCATTACATTATCACCGTACACAGCAACCATCTGCCTATGAATTTTAGCCGGCTAAACGTTTTTATGGTTTTAATAAACGTATGACTCCACGTATTCTCAGTCAGCGGCAACATCGATTTTCCTAATCATTTTATAACGTAATGACTCACACGTAATCAAAGATACTACAACGCGACAACTTGCAGACAACAATGCAGCGTGTACATTACTAGCGTGGCCATCAAAGACACAGGTTCGCCAACCGTAACGAGAGAAATTTTCCAGCGATCTTTACTTTAAAGGTATCCCTCGTAGTTTATGGAAGATATTCAAGTCACCTTGTAGATTTTGTTTCAGGTATGGCGGCCGAAATAGGCATAATGTTAAAATATAATGTCATAATTTTAGTTTTTTTATAATATTTTTCTCAGTTGCGGTGGAAGCTCTCTCTACACCCCATCTTGATTTCATGCATACTCCGTAGATACTTTATAGTTAATTTATTTTAAAAATTTTCTTGCATTTAAATTTACTTTTTTTGTCTTATTAATAATTTAGTTAAAAATTGACTTTATTAAATTGTATTATCAGATGGATTGATTTATTTGCATCCTTCTTGTTCTGTTTTTGTGGGATCTTTTATAAAATTTTCTGTCATTTTCTTTCTGATTGTATATGCCATTGCCTAAAAGCTTTTTTTATCTTTATTGCTGTTTTTTTCTTTTTTCTCAATAATTTAATAATATTTGTATTTGTTTATTGTGGTTGTGGCAGTATTATGTTTTGATGTCAAGACTATTAATAAATAAATTTTTTTCATGACAAAAAAAAAATTACTATAAAATGAACATTATTAATTTTTACAGGTCTTCACAACTTTTGATGTGTCCTACAGATGATGAATACTTGCTTTGGTGAATTAAACAAAGAGCAGTTTTTTCAGTATGTTTGTCCACATTCCTTTTTTATTACTGTTTTGAAGCCAATACTGTCGCATAATATTTCAGCACCTTGTTTTACGCGATGTTTGTCTAACTTATTTGTCTTCACTGAATCTAAATTCCTTACCCAGTGTTAGTTTATTATTAACAGTCATGTTTTACGCTTTAATTTCATACACTGCAATTTCTTTTACCATATACCCAATGAAACACTGTCTTTTTTTTGTCATAATTGGTCAAACGACATTTTTAAAACTAACAGCTTATTATCTTTTCTTTAATCATGTCAAATTCTAATAACTGACTATTCTCGCCAACATACCTACTGGAGCTGAGATGTATAGTTCCAGTTTAGAAGAAGTGTTATTTGGTAACATCACTGAAGTGACTCATCATCATCTGTTTGTGATTAAATCTGTTTTAAGTCTTTCATTGCATATTATTGTTCCATATTTTTTGAATTGTTTTGTACTTTAAAATAACAGCTTGTAATATCTATAAGAAAATACATTAATGTTTCTGCAGGTAGGAATTGTTCTCGTAAACTTATTGGTCATACGTATAACAGTTTCTGTCATACAAAATGAGGAGTGCGAAAATACTATTCACTTAAATCGGGGTTTCTTTACATATTTATAGGCCTGTGTAAATTTTGTGGCTCAAAAATCTCCAAAATTACTCTATCAGTCTCATTGAAATTTAGATATGCTCTAGTAGTGTATCTGAAGTTGTTATGTGAAAATTTTATGAAGATTAGTCGAGTCATTCTCGACTTAGGTTCAGTTTAAGGTCAAAAAAAATTTGAGTGGAGCAAGTTAGAAGTGCGGTTCTTTATGATGCTGGGAATTGGAACGTGGAAACAAATAAATAACGAAAAGTCTTTCCTGTTATGCAGAGTTTGCACAAGTTTTATTTTTTTTTAATAACGTGTTTATAGGTCAAGTTGAAGAGAAACTGTCGAAAATCCAAATTTTTAGTGTCAGGTTTTTAAAAAAATTCCTGTGTTTTTTTATGTTAAGTCTACTTACCTTCATATACGTTTTAGCTTAGAATCGTTTATATGTTGATATTTATCTATAATATTAATTTATCATTATACTATTTCTTGTAACGTATTTCATAATTTTTGCCTTAATTGTATTTATTCATTAAATAATTTGGTATCAATAGAGGTCACACGTACATTCATGATAATGAAGGTCATTTGATAAATATATGTCATTACACTTTAATGCAATTTATTCAACGAGTTAAGTTCTAAAATTAAATTCATTATCGTTAATGCTTCATATTATTTTGCGATATAAATTTTTATCCACTTAATTATAAAAAAGTGAACAAAATTAGATTACTGTTATGTAATTTTGTAGATCAAATGTAATAGCCTTTTTTTTCTCTATGAATTTTTTTTTATTTTACCTTGATAACAACATAATTATTTTATTAGAATAATTTTGTAATCGTGTCTACAAACTGATCCAAAGAAGTGTTGTAGATTATTGTTATTACAATCAATATGAGAACATTTCTGTAACTGCAAATTATATATATTTTATTTTTCAAGTTTTTAATTTTTCTTTTATGTTCTCGGTACTCAAGAAAATATAATAAAAAAGTGTAAAAGTTGTACTCATAGTGCAACTTTTTATTCCTTTCATCTCTTGTTAATCAGAGCACTCTTGCTTGATAAAACCGAGTAACAATGACTACTTGTTATAGGTATAATGATATGAAAGCTTCATTTGCGTAGACATTCAAAGTAATAATATTTCATATATAAAAATGTGTTGCTGACTTTTACTACATAATGTTTATATATCAGTATATTGCCGTTCATGTCTTAGTCCTCTGAAATGTTCTCACAATGTTTGCAAGTATTTTAAGCTTATTTTTTGTCCTTTCATCTTTACAAATAAAAATGTAAATGTTCTTTTGTTCAAAATCTTAAATCTCTGAAAGTTCTTCACCCATTGCTTTGAGATTTTGACCCAACATTACATTCGAATACGCGCGCGTTTTTATATACCTACTATTTATATACCTAAGACGTCACATCTGTGACAGGTAGGACGTAAAAGCAACACACGCTATATTAAATATTTTACGATTCCATTTCAGTGTTTCCGATTTGTGTCTCCGCTATAGACTAAAAAACTACTGGATCGATTTACGCGCGGGGAAAAGGGAGAAAGGGAAAAATCCGAAAGGGGAAATAGGGAAAAAATCGTAAAAGGAAAAATCGAAGAAGGTAAAAAGAGAGGAAGGGGAAAATGGCATAAATGAAATGGGGAAAGGAAAAAAAGAAAGGGGAAAGGAAATATGGGAAAAGAGAAAGGGAGAAATGTTGAAAAGGAAAGGGAATATGGTAAAAATGAAAATGGGGAAATGGAAAGGTTAAATTTTGTTAAGTTCCGTAATTTTTCATTTTGTTAATTTTTTATCAAACTTTCAATTGTGCTCATTTAATGTATACATATATACTCAAATCTATCAATAGCGAAGCATTGCTGGGTCTGCTAGTTGATGCATAAAAATCATACATCCATTGTTACATATTATTATTACATTACATGTGTTTTTTATTTTTTTACACGTATGTAACACATCCAACAGAAAAAAAGATATTTAAATTAAGTCCTTATTGTAACCTGATGGTTATGTTATGCTTCCTGCATTACGTTCAAGTATATTTTAACTCTGTTCATCGCATGCGTCTCTCTGATAAGACTAGTAACTATCCTGTTTAATGCTTTCATTAAATGATTTATAATGAAATTAGCTATAAAGATCAGATACAAGCAATGCTTTCTGCCAGATACAATTCTAATATTACTCAAAATAGAACTGTTGCATTAATCTAGATTAAGATGTTATGTTAACACCATTAAATATCATGTAGTGGGGCCTGCAGCCCTGCTATTTGTTGAATATGCCAATTTGTTGTATGACTTCCTGTTGATCTCTGTGAAGTTAGTGGCCTTATTAGTGTTGACCTCTATGATATGATATATTGATAAAATCAAAATGTCCACCGTTTTTTTTATTTATTTATTATTGAAGTTTGGACTCTTGAAGGCACTGTTATCCGTTATCAAGAAGGCGAAGAAGAACGAGTTAACTTCATTCCCTCCCCAGGTCGTCTTATTTTATTTGAACTGTAAAGAATGTCTTCTCTGTCTCTTGTTGCCTCGATTCAAATCTTAGCTCTTTCCGCGCAGAAGTGAGAAGACTGAAGCGACTTGATGTTGCTACCTTGATATGCTGCTCGCATTGAGATAGCTGAGGCCAAATACGGTTTGTGTGGTTAAGTTGGCCATGTCTGATACAGGCACTTTGTCCTAATCTATCCCCCCCCCCCCAACAATGTGTTTTCATTATGGTGCTGCAAAATTCAGGAATGGCTAATGGCTGACTAGCATGGTGCTCATGATTATGTTTGCTAACACCTTAAATCTGGAATGTCAATTCTGTTGCTATGTTTTGAAGTACACCATGACGCGGGTAGCAAGGGGATGGTCTGTATCGGGAAGCTAACTTGTGCTGTATGAATTAGGTATTAATACAAGCATTTATGCGGAGTCACATTCCTGATTGTACGATTTTACCTTGCACCCAAAAGGTAGGGAGTGCGGTTAGCTTATTAATCACAATTGTGTATTGTACTGGAAAGCACCGATATGCTTACAATTATGTTATTTTTACAAAATTGTTTCGTCCATTGTTATTTTTAGATGAAATAAGTTTTGACGAAAACATTTCTCTAAAATGCATTTCATGTTATCTGAATACTTCTTGATCATTAATTTGGTATTCATTTTATAAAATAGTAATAATTTTTGCTGTTAACTGCCCTGTTTTCTTGTATAAAATGTTATGTTCAATTAACTAAACAATTTCTACCTAAAACGTTAATGCCTATGTGCGCGTGTGTGTATGCATGCACGCGTGGGTTGTGTATGCGCTTGCGAAATCTTATTAAATGGAAATTTTTTACATATTAACTAATTTATTTTATTCCTATTAAATAACTGTTTTAAACTTTGTTATTTGTGTCATATTACTAAGTTACTTTAATATACAGGCACATAGTCATTGTAGGTAATTATTAATTACAATGTAAACAAAGTAATGATATTTATTAGAAATGAATGATTAGATAAAATTAAATTTCATTCATATTGATTACTTGATTGCTTTATGTATTAATATATATATATATATATATATATATATATATATATATATATATATATATGACACAATTCCATTCTGTATTAGTTACAAAATTGTAATCCTAAGAAAATACTTTAAAATAATTGTCTTTTCCTGTTTGTTTTTTCCGTCTATTCTCTTAATCCTTTCTTTAAATCTCTACCCAGCTTATTCAGAAAGTTCTATGTAGGGGGGAAGAGTGATATTTAATTTGCATTTGCATTTTTTTCTGTCTTGCTGCAAGCCATACTTTCTGTAGAAAAATTCCACGTTTACTGTTGTAGTGTGTGTTTCATTTACATCAGTACAACTGAAAAGCAGAACTTATTTTTTAAATAAAAATCCTGCAATTTCATTACTAAAAAAAAAAATCTTTTATCACTAATATGCTTCATGTAATTTTATAGTACAGTAGTCTATTATTATAAACCCTAATGTTAATAATTATTAATAATATTATAAAAATAGTAGGATAATTTAGAATTTTTCTAAAGTGATTGGATGATTTAAAAAAGTAGCTAGTGCGATGTTATTTATACTTATGTACGGTGCATAATTTACCTTTCTTGTTACTTCTGATTTTTATTATTTACAAGTGTATAATTTATTAGAAGGCTCGGAAGGTTTCTTTATGGTTTGTAGTTGTTTGTAAAAGATTAACGTTAAAACAGATTTATAATAATTATATATAGAAAGTCTGTTTTCGTGTAAGTGTCCAAAATAGTATAGCTTGTCATTAGTTTTTATAGATGGTGTCTTTTATACATCATACAGATTTCAGTGTTATTTTCCCTAAAATGTATCTGTAATGGTTTGCCTTTACTTGTTAACAAATTAATATCCGGGTTTGTCTAGTGGTGAACGCGTCTTCCCGAATCAGCTGGTTTGGAAGTCGAGAGTTCCAGCGTTCAAGTCCGAGTTGTTACTTTTATACGGATTTGAATGGTAGATCTTGGAATATTCTTTGGTGGTTGGGTTTCAATTAACATCACATCTCAGGATTGGTCGAACTTAGACTGTACAAGACTACGCTTCGTTTACACTCATACGTATCATCTTTATTCATCCTCTGAAGTAATACCTGAACGGTAATTCCCGGAGGCTACACAGAAAAAAGAAAGAAAAGTTGTTAAATTAAAATTATGCTGGTTATATGTAAGCGAAACAAAATAGTTAACACGTAAAATGAAATTGCATCGTTATTAAAATATAATGTTTAGTGGAATATTTGTTATATTTTTCTTAAAGATTTAAATGCAACGTAGTTTGTAAGCAGCTTTATAAAACTTGGATGCATTTTAAAACAGAGCTAAATCAATTTATGTTGTTTGTTTGCTTATATATGGTAAACAGTAGAAATATTTTTTTATAGTTTTTTTCCATTATCATTTTGATCGTTATGTAATGTTATTTTTTTACTTCCTTGTACGAACTAAAGGAAGTATTGTGATCCCGAAACATTTCTGTTTTCATATTTCGACGGAAATATCCCTTTTGACCATCCGTGAATCTATTTTGACTACTTTCGGCTTGACGTCTGTACGTGTTGTATGTATGTGTGTATATATCTCGCATAACTAAAAACCTATTAGCCGTAGGATGTTGAAATTTTGGATTTAGCACTGTTGTAACATCTAGTTGTGCGTTTCCCTTTTTGACTGCAATCGAAATTAAAATTTTAATTATTGAAATATTTAGATCTTGAAAGGAAGCCACATGGCTCGAACCGGACTTCATCTACCTTTTGTTTTTAACTTTTTTTTATTTATTTTTTTAATTTTAATATATTGATTTAATAATCATTAACCCGTGATAATAAAAAATTACAATAAAACATATTCAATAACAATAAATAAAATAATATTCAATGAAAAATCAGAAGTTATTAGTGAAATAAAATTTTATGTACTTTTAAAAGTGTGTATATGTAATTAACTAGGCGTACAAGGATGTCATATGGTGTGCACATCAGATTCGGTGAAACATTTGATTCTTTAATATTAATTGAATATTATAGTTTAGAATCTGTTGATTTGAAGTATCGTTTCGTTTTTAGTTATTTTTAAAAGTTAATTTAAGATGAGTGATCCTTTCTCCGATCGAAGTAAGGCAGATTAATGCAGTGTTTTCTCATTTCAGAAGATATGAAACCAGAAGGGATTGGTAAATTAGTTTTAACCATATGAAGAATTTTTTGAGTGGAACAAAGATCCTTGAATGGACTGATCGGTTAAAAATATTAGAATTTTTGCGTGCGATGAACAACTGAAAGTTAGGCCATCTGTTTGAAAGTTAATTATGACAGTATTCTGCGGTATGTAAGATCAATTTTTATTTATTTCACGTCTAAAGGTGAAACCATGAACAGTGAAAACTACTGTCACTGATATAACTGAAGGCAAAAGCAAGTCCGAAAGATGCGTAAATTTTCAAAAGGTTTGATTTTGTTTCATGGCAACGATTGTCCTCGTACACCCACAATAACAAATTTCTGCCTTCAAGATTTTAGTTTTGAACTGCAGGATTATCTGTCGTACAATCCTGATTTGGCTCTTAAGAAGGAATTAAATGCTTGTTGAAAAATCGATGAAGTGTATAGAAGGAGAGAGGATTATATTAAAAGATAAGAATAATTTTTTTAAGTGGACAAAAGTATACGGGTTTTCTATATTTTCCTTTAATCTTTCTTTAAAGATTTTGCGTTTGTATTACTTTCCCGGCGAATATCGCTATAATAGCTTTATTGAAAAAGGAGAAACGTATGATCGTATCAAAAATAGGGTAACTGGTATTTCAGATCTTACGTTTTAGGGTCCGTCTAGTTCATCTACATTAAAAAAAATGTACGCATGTAGGATTTTGTGTCGCACGCTTTTGGCCTTATGTCTCAGATTGACCGAACCCATTTTCTTCAAATTTTTGCTCAAGAAATTCTAAATGTGGGGTATTGATCATTTTAATTTTTTCTCAAAATTCTTATATTGCAAAAACATAGATTTTCTTTACAGGTACTTCAGAAAAACGTTCTGTATTCGCGGCATTTTAACGGTTTCTAACCTTCGCGAATAAGGAGATTTTACTGTACCTAGATATATGTTTGTTCATTACAGTATTTTGCAAATAGAGAATAAAATTATGGAAAATGTTTTTGGATTTTGATGCAGGAAATATCTGAAACTAGAACTAGTAAATTAATTAGAATATTTAATGGAGGTGACAAATTATTTATTAAAAATTAACCGAAAGCTTTATGAATCAATACTTTATATTTTAATTGCCCATAAAAAGCAAAAAAAAAAAAATTTGCTTGTTAAATTTTGATAGGTTTTTTTGTTTTTAGCTCTGGAAACTGAATTTTAAGATTAAGATAACAGTATTGTTTAGAGTTGTTGGGAGTAAAGCATTTGCATGTTTTGAGATTACAATCAACTATTTATAAAAATGTATTTGGCTTATGATTAAATGCATGGAGTAATATCTATTGGTAGTAATGAATGTTTGAACATTATTAATATTTTTATTGTTATTATTATTATTAAATACCAAGAATTATATTTCCTGGTATTTAAAAATCTCTTCACTTAATTTAATAACAGATGTCAGAAGCGTATGTCGTGATAATTTTAATTAGCGGGAAAATAAAATGATAATTCGCTGCTATTATTTAACCTTAATCATAACTTTTTACAATCCATTTGGACAGATATTCAATATCATGATCTTGAAGGCCTTCATAATGAAAAAATAAAATTGGTTTGATTTGGTGGTTGTTTTTTTCCTTATCTATTCTTGCAACTATTTATGTTCTTGGAAGTATTTGTTTTTATTAGTACATTTTCTTGGAAATATATATTCTTGGGCATCTATTCTAGGAAGTAGTACTAGTTTATTAGCAATGTATGTATTAATTAGCAGTGTTTTGATATGCTAGTGATAAAATTAGAGAAAATTTCAATCACGAGCACGAATATAAATACTGTAATTATAATTGTAAATAACATATTAATTACTATTTCACCTCCATTTTGGAAATCTAATATGTTGCCAAAGTGACCAATCCTTATAATTTTTAGGTAAGTTGATATGAAAGTAATTTCTGAATAAATTACGAGAACGTAGCCTATGTGATCGGCTTTAGCTTAATTTCTGTAATAAATTGTTTTCATTTAAAGGTAGCATCACATATTCGTTCATTTTTCTTAACGTTTTGGCATTTTACATCAACAAAAGAAAGATTTTCAGATATACACTGGTAGCTTTTCATCAATTAAATAAATTACTTGCGTTTTCATTATTGCTACTTGTGATTCCATTGAAGGATTATTGTTAGAATATTTCTTTTTGGAAAGATACATTTGGAATGTCATAATCGATGCACTTAAATTGAATTCACAGTGTGTTCACTTCAAACATACTGAAACACTTTTTTTCATTGATGTTCTTATATATTTATATAGTTATGCGTATAGTTATATATATCCTTTTACTTTACCGGCATCATCGCTCTAGAGCTATGCTGCAAGAAGGAATGTATGGTAATCGGTCAAAAAAGGAGGTATGGGTTTTTTTCGTTTCTCAACGTTACATGACCCAGAGCCAAAAAGATAAAAAAGTACATACATATGAATGTACTTACGTTAGTGTATTTTGACTGCGTAAACTGATTTTGATGAAATTTTTTCCTACGACTCATGTATATGTTGTACTTTTGTGGGTAAAATTCCAAGTTGAATAACTCTAATGAGTATGGGGGTTAAATTTCTCAAAATTTTGCTTACACAACCCCAATTTACATTAAGCTCAGTACATGTGTGCATGCTTATCTTACCATTTTTGGAAAGAATTTGCCCCAAAATTCCCCCTTTCCCAAAAATCGATTAAAGTTATATTTTTATTGTACTAGCTGCAGGGCGTGCATATGGCACGAACTCCGCAGCTAGATCATCCGGACGGGTTGAATTGGCGGGCGGCGTCTCGGAATGGGATGATAGATATCCAAAATTGATTTCCTCTTGTATAAATTTTTTTTTTGACATAAGTATTGATCAAGTAAAAACGAAAAAATATCATCAAGTCTTTCCAATCAAATTTGATTTAGACCGGTTTAGGCATCTTTAAAAACTGCATTCAACATTTTAATCAAGATCCATGTGCAAATTCACTCAATGCGGGAGATGGAAACTTAAATATAAATTAAACTAATTAATTTATTATTTGTATATTATATTCAATTTGCGAAATAAATGATCGAAAACCTAACTAACCTTCCTTGACACAATAACAAAAGAAAAGTTGGCTTCAAAATCAATAAATCGCCAACTAGGATATATAAGATTCAAAATTCCTCTAATTTTGATCTTTATTGTTTACCATTTGATTTGTCCCACGTGTTTTGCCTTTATGTATGTTTAATTGTAACTAAAGGCCCCCAAAAAATCAAATATACGATTCTAAATGGATAATCAATATAGTATTTTCAGTATCGATTTATTTGTATCTAAAGTAGTTTTGTTTTAAAATCTGCTACGATATTTAATGAATGAAATACGTTACTAAAATTTATTAAATTTTATAATTATTATTACTGTTGTTATTTATTGTTTATAAGCATTAAAAAAAAAAATTATGAATTTTTCAGGCAATATGTTCAATCATGTAAGCATGTTGTCACCTTGGGGGACGCACACACATATAAATGCCTTTTAGTAGGGTAGGATATTTTATAATGAATTTTTTTTAATGTCCTCCTAGGAGTTATGTCTCTTTTTAAATAATCACGCGCGTTTTCAAATTATAGAACAATATTTATTTATTGAAATACAATGAATAATTACGATAGGAACATTGAAAAAGAACCTTGATAAAACTATCCACACCATCACTCTAACCCTCGATTCGATAGTCGGCTTGCACCGATATCTCGAACGTTGGTATACAACACTAGGCGTAGCAGTAATAGGTAGCTGATCAAAGTTTAAAAATATCGATTTTTGGAGTTTTTCAAAACTTTTATGAGTATTTAACAAACGTTTAGTAATAATACAATAAAATTTCATTATAACTCATAATCTTCTTCCCAAGAAAAGAAATCTTATGTAAATTTTTATTAGTTGTACATTCTTTATTCGATTGTTTTTTTAGTTTCTTCATGTCCATTAACATAGTAAATGTAGGAAAATAAAAAAAAAATATTTGAAAGTGATTTTGGAGCTGGGGAAGTAGAAAAAAATAATGATTTTATAATTTTTAAAACAGATTGAGATGTTCTGTATGATGCAAGCGATTTAGAAATAAAATTTTTCTTTCGTCGCCTCAGTACCATACTAATTTGCAGGGCATCTGTTCTTAATCACACTGTTGATAGTTTATTAATAGCGGCGATTAATTTCAAACGCTAACAAATATTTTTAAAATGATTCATGACTTTCTTTAATTAATGGAATTATTCCTTAGAGGCGTGATTTAAGCTAATTATGAGCAGCACCTTTCTCGGTTGAGTACTGTTAGCAGAAACTCTACTGGGGAAGGTGCTGATAATTAGTTCTGAAGTCCTTTGAAAGAAACTTTTACAATTTAAAAGCTTATCATTTATAATTTTTGTTTTACAGTGTTATCAGATTTCATTATGCTGTTAAGCAAAGAATTTTAATGACAACAACGTTGTTTTTAACATTTAAATTCTTTCTGAGTAAAGCTATTTATATGTAAAAAATAAAAATTATCAAGTAAAAAATCCTTTGTTGTATGTGTATGTATTATTCATTCCATCTTAGGAAAATAATTTTAATTGTTGAAAACATTATTTTTCAAACAATTTTTAAAGGTGTATTTTAGATTAAAACTCATAATGTCCCGAAAATTTTGTATCTTTCTTAATACCAAGAATAAGAATTTATTCCCTATTTTACTTATAAGGAAGTAAAGATGCAAATCAAGTGAACTCTTGATCAATCAAATAGCGCTGCAGTAAACTTTTAACTTCAATATATATATATTATTATTAATAATTGATTAAGTTCAAGGCAATGATAATTGTCTTGTAGACAGACTGTCTTGTATCTGTTGAAACACATTTATATAAGTCTATATTTAAGCATAGTTAATAGTAATGGTCATTGCCATCAATTAATTCTGTTTAACTGATATAATTTATTGTAGACCCTTCTAAACAAAATAGAATTAAATCAAATGGTGAATGATGTCAGTTACATAATATAATTATTAAGTTAAAAATAAATTTATTACCAAATAAATTTTGGTAATTTTTTTGTCGAAATATTTATTGTAATCGATTATGAAATATGTGTTATAAATTAAATGTAAATAAGTGGATTGATAGCTCTACGTTTTGAAATTATTGATAGTTTACTACAGTTAATTAATATATATTTAAAAACCATATGAAGATGTTAACCGATTGAATTTATATCTTAATTACTAGCATAATTTACGTAAGATTATGATTTTTATGTTAAAGAAAAAAATAAGTTTTTCGTGATTATTACTTTTTACTGAGAATCTACATAGAATATTCATAATATAAAATTTTGTGAATAAAAAGATGGTTTTCTGTTTATGTGATTTCTTGACAATCACAGATTTCCAAGATTTCCATCTTGACAATCACAGATTTCCATTTAACTCTTATTATTATTATTATTGGTCATGAAAAGCATGGTCATGCAGACTAACAAATCCACCAATTTCTTTAATCCATTTTGAATAGACTTGTTCATTTCAGTAAAATCTTACATCAGCGACTGATATTTAATTACTTTTATTTTTTATTTATTTTTTTTTGTTGATGAAATTACGCAGGAGCTTTGAAGCTTGTATGTGGAATATGGAAAAGGAATTTTTTTAGAGTATAAAAAATGTCATGCTTGATTGGGATTCGAACCCGGTGTTTAGTTATTCGAATTTATTAAAATATCTTTTTTAATTATTTATTCATCTTTTTATTTTTGTAATTATTGTTTTGTTCTTTATTATTCCTCATTAAGGTATTTTGTTTGATTTATTGTTATTATTTTTTTATTACAAAATTAAATTAAACAACATTAATGTTACTATAAAATTGAAATATATTAAGTGAATGCTTACTATTTACAGATAGCACAATGTAAAATGTTTACTGGTAAATATAATTTTATTTGGAATGAGTTGATTTAACCATTATTTGTACCTCCTCATAATCATAAAAAATGCCTTCTGTTAACATTTTTCCAATAAATGTCTTTTAAATTCTTGAAAAATGGATACTTAGTATTTATTTTCAAACGTCAAGACCTCTTGCTTTCCTGGAACATACTGAGTGAATTAATTTTTAGAATTGATTATTGACGTGTATTATTAAAGGTTTTGAATTTATATTAATTAAATATTAATGTGTATTTATGTTAAAAAAATAGTTGAATAAGATAATCTTCCTTCGTAATGAAAGAGAAGTGTAGGGTTTGTCATTATTATTTTAAGGATTTTTTTGAAGGTTAAATCTGTTATGTGCATCAGTATGTATCAGTGTATGTGCATCAGTTATATACACGAGGGTTATTTTTTTCAAGGTCACGAAATTAAAACCACAGTGAAAATAAAAAATGTTTTATTTGTAACAAGTACTTATATAGTCGCCACTCCGATTTAGACATTTGTCGTAGCGTGGTACCAACTTTCCAATACCCTCGTCATAGAACGGAGCCGCCTGTGTTTTCAGCCATTTTTCTATGAAGTGTTGATCATGGTGGTGATCAAACACTTCCCAACGAAAACGCTGCAGGAGCTTCTTTGTTGCTGCAGTGTGCGGCCGAGCATCGTCATAGAGAAAGACAATGCCTTATGACAACATTCCTCTCCGCTTATTCTGAATTGCCCTTCGTAGGCGTTGAAGAGTCACGCAGTATGAGGCTGCAGTGATTGTCGTGCCACGTTCCATGAATTCCACCAAGAGAACTCCATTCTGGTCCCAGAACACAGTAGCCATACGCTTTCTGTTGGAGAAGGTTCGCTTGAACTTGTTTGGCTTACTGGGAGAATGAGAATGCATGCACTGTTTTTTGTTTCTTCAGTTTCGAAATGTACCCGTGTCTCGTCCCCTGTGACAATTTTGTTCAAACAAGTTTCTCTTTTATTGTGGTAGCGCTGGGAGAAACGTTAGGAAGGCGTCCATTGTCATTGTTTTGTGATGGTCGGACAGCATCTAGGAAACCCATCTCGCTCACATTTTGCTGTTTGAAGACTTTTACTCACAATGGTGTAGAGAGCTGACCTTGAAATTTCAGGAAACGAATCACTCAATACAGAAATTGTGAACCGACGATTTTCTCGAATTGCCTCATCCACTCGCTCAACGAGATCATCGGTTGACACTCGCTTCCTTCCCTGACCGCCTGCATCATGAATATCTGTACGTCCTGCTTTAAAGTTCCTACACCATTGTCGCAGTTTGCTATCGCTCATTGAAGTTTCACCGTACACATTACTTATTCGTCGATGAATTTCAGCTGCATTATACCCCTTAGCCTGAAGAAATCGAATTACCGCACGCACTTCACACTTGGCAAGAATTGTTATTGTTGTAGACATGTTTACGTGCTAGCTGCGTGTTCAGAACTAAACGAAGTGACGCGGCGTGATTGAAGACCATACTAGAGACGCTGCGCAAAGGTTCATCCGATTTTTGCGCGGGTTTTTATTTCGCGACCGATCGGACCTTGAAAAAAATAACCCTCGTGTATATATATATATATATATATTCATATACATATCCATATAAAGATGATTCCCAATTGCACGGCAATCTCTCGGGAGATGATTCCATGACCAAAAATAAGAAAAAGGTTACAAAAACATAGGTCAGAAAACGGTTGGTTAGCGAGTGTCGGCTCGCGAAATAAACCCTGCTTTCTGCCCCCTCTGTGAAATTAAACCGTACTAAAATTCTTGGGGTACAAATCGAGGGTAAATTTGGCGTTTCCTTATGGTTTTCTATCTAAGAAATTGAATAAACGTGTGCCCAAACCTCTGTCTCACGTAGGTGTTAAGAAAAACTGGGTAATACACGAAAACGTTATTTCGGAAAATACACTTTTAGGTGTAGAATAAAATAACTTTTTTTAATTTGCCAATAAATCAAAAATCTAGTTAATTTTTTAGAGACTTCATTCTGAGAAAATTTATGTAAATAAGTCTGTTGCGAACGAGTTGTGGCAGAAGCAAGAGTTGTGGCATTTAGAAGTACTGGATCTATGATGAAGAAAAAACTACCTGGCACTTCCCGTTCAGTCACAACTCCGGAAAACGTAGACAAAGTGAGAAGGGCAGTTCTTGCTAGACCGAAATAGTCCGCTTGGCGACAGCCTGTAGCGCTAGGTATGTCACGTCGTTCGCTTCATCGCATCCTACACGGTAAACTCAAACTTCACCCGTACAAAATAATGATCGTCCAACAGCTAACTGAAAGGGAATTTGTTCAACACAAAGAATGTGGTATGAACGCCATTCTTACGGAAGTTGCAAATTCCCTAATAATGATGAGTGACAAAGCCCATTTCCAAGTGGGGATGGCTATGTTAATGTACAGAACTGTCTGTACTGGGTGTCGGAGAACCACGTGAACTACACCAAAAACCGCTCCACTGCTCAAAAGTAATAATGTGGTGCGGTGTCTCCGTGATAGGGATTGTTGGTCCTTACTTTTTTGAAGAGGGAGGAACCGAAGTTACAGTGACATCAGCGCGCGAGGCTGTCGCCAAGCGGACTGTTTCGGTTTAGCAAGAACTGCCCTTCTCACTTTGTCTACGTTTTCCGGAGTTGGGACTGAACGGGGAGTGCCAGGTGGCTTTTTCTTCATCATAGATACAGTACTTCTAAATGTCATAACTCTTCAGAGTATAGTGTTTTGATCTGGGACTGCACCTCGTTTGACATAAAAATTCGACAGGAAAGACGTTGAACCGTGACCCCAGAATTATTATTTCTAAAAAATCTGCTTGACATAAAACACAACATTCTACGTTCCAACGCTTCATAACGACTGAAACTACGTAGTCTGAGCTGTCCGCCAGAGGTCACCGAAGGTCTGTGCCCCCATTCACCGCTGAGTAATAGCGGCTAAAAAACATGCTTTTCCTCTGCTCCACCCGTTAGATGGTATTTTGCTAAAATTAATTAGAAGGTTGTTTCACTCTCTGCCTTTTACTTCCTTGTACGAAGTAAAGGAAGTATTGTGATCGCGAAAAATTTCGGTTTAGATTTAAACGGAAATATCCATTTTGACCATCCCTGAATCCATTTTGACTAGTTTCAGCGTGACGTCTGTACGGACGTACGTATGTGTATCGCATAACCCAAGAACGCTTAGCTGTATTTTGTTGAAATTTTGGATTTAGGACTGTTGTAATATCTAGTTGCGCACCTCCCCTTTTGATTGCAATCCAAAAAAGCCCAAAATTCCCAAAAAATGGATTTTGGACTTTTTCTTAATTGCAGTAATAAGCCCGCATGATGAGAGCTTTTCAACGTTGTATCATAAGTGGTACTTATTTTCATTGGTTCCAGAGTTATAGCCAAATAAAATTTTAATAAATGAAATATTTGAATCCTACAAGGGAAGGGGCACATCGGTTCTAATACACTTCAAACCGATGTTCGAAGTCTTTTTTAACTGTTTTCTTTAATCTGTTTTTAATTGTTTTTAATCTATTAAATTTTTTTTTAATATTTTAAATATATTGATTTATTAATAATTATTAACTTGTGATTGTAAAAAAATGTTTACAAATATAATTATTCAGTAATAACAGTAAAAGAAAAAATTAAAAAATCAGAAGTTAGTGAAATAAAATTTTATGTTCTTTTAAAAATGTGTATGTAATTTAATTGGCATTATTACATATGTATCCATGTAATAAATTTGGTGAAACATCTGATTATTTAATATTAATTAAAAAATTTTGTTTAGAATCGTATTATTTTTGTATTTTCTAGTGTAATTCCTGTTTAATTTTATTTAATTATTCTGGAATTTCTGTTTAATTTTATCTACATTGAAGTTATCTATGAAGTGACTGAAAAATGGACCCTTACAGTAACTATATATACACCGAGGCATAAATGCTCGATCTTTGATAAATTGCAAAAAATTCGTGTCTTTTAGTTCATTACTTCTCTGATAAGGTCGGACAATATTCTCCCTAAGTCGGAATTCATCATTTCGTTTGTTTTTTGTTGCCAATCATTTAATCGTTCTTCGGTTTGAAATAATTCTTGTGATCTTAATTTGTATACACGTTCTGTAGTTTTAAAATTTTCTCTCTATATTCATCATCCTCTCTTAATCTTTTTATCTTTCTTTGGTTTTAACATTTTCTTCCTCTTTATGATTGTTTCTCTTTTCATTTTTGATTATTTACCAAATAATCCAGTAATAAAAACTGAATATTTTACGCCGTAAGGTCGAAACTAACATTTGTAACCAGTAAACAAGAGTTCACTAAACGGAATAGTTTAATTATTATTAACTTTTATTTATATGATACACCAGAAATCTAAAACTTAATCAGCAACTCACGAATAATACTGATCTAATAATACGAGTAATAAAGGGACTTTTACTCTATCCTATTATTTCATGCGGGATTGTTGAATTAATAATTGTATAAGTATTTGATGCTAATAAAAACTTATATTTCAGCAGTTGTGTAATCGTCCATTTTATTAAAGAATTGGAGGATCGTATCTCACTTTCAAATGAAATAAATTTAAATAAAGCGCAGCAAAAAATCTGTATGTGTAATTTAATTTAATAGGCGTACAAGGAAGTCATGTGGCGTCAACATCAGATTTTTATTTTTCATCTTCTCCATTGTACTTTTGCAGAGATCTGGGTCTCCTGAATATTTTTATTTGTATCAGATTAATCAAATATAATATTAATTTTAGTATTTAATTAAACTTTTATACCTCTGGTTTTTAAAATTTTATCATATTTTTAATTAATCTGTAGATTAGATTAGATTAGATAGATAGATCTATGTAGAGATCTTTGTGAAAGTACCCAAGAAATAAGAAAAAGAACTTAAAATTACTATGTTTAATTAATTTTAACAAAATAATTTTATTTTGTTTCTATAATGAAATTTATTATACAACATGAATTCATCCAGTTTTCTTACTAAAGTACAGAGAATGAAATATGCAGAGGTTAATTTACTAGCAATATGAAAACAAATTTGAATTGAAATAATAATAATTTGATTTTTCTTTTAACGTTATTTTCTTTCAATGCTTTTATTATAATACTATCAGCAGAGAGTGCCTTCGGCACGACTCCGCAGCTAGGCTTTCCGAGCGGGTTGCCCTGGCGGACGGCTTCTCGGAATGGGATTATTAGGTATCTAGAATTGATTACCTTATCTGTAAAAATGCTTCTTTTTTTTTAATGATGAAAATTGAAAAGTAAAAGTGAAACAATATCAGTAAATCTTCTGAATTAAATTTTGTTTAGATCGGTTTAGGCATCTTTTAAAGATTGCTGACTCAACATTTTCATCAAGATCCATATGGAATTCACTCAATACGAGAACTACAACCTTAAATATAAATTTAATTATTTATCTGTATATTCAGTTTACAAAACAAATTACAGTAATACAAAAATAACCTTTCTTGACACAATAACAAAAGAAAAGTTGGCTTCAAAATCAATAAATCACTAAGGAGGATAAATATGATTCAAAATTCTAATTTTGACCATTATTGTTTCTCTAATTTTGACCTTTATAGTTATCATTTGATTTGGCCTACGTGCTTTGCCTATATGTATGTTTAATTGTAACTACAAGGCCAAAAAAAAAATCATACATAAGATTCTAAATGGATAATCAATAGTATTTTCCGTATCGATTTATTTGCATCGAAAATAGTTTGTTTTAAGATCTGCTACGATATTGAATGAATGAATTACGGTAGTAAAATTTATTATTTTATAATTATTATTACTATTGTTATTTATTGTTCATAAACATATAAGAAAAAACTTATGATTTTTTTGTCGGGCAGTAAGTTTGATCATGTAAGCATGTTCTCAGCTAAGGGCATCTACAGACAGACACACATACAAATGCCTCTTTAGTAGGATAGGATTTATAGTTAAAAATTACACATGTAGTTAAAGCAAATGCATAACTACATTTTATTATATACTACTTAACATTATAATATGTTTTTTTTTTTACCATTGCAACTTTTCCCTTTGTAATTTATTTTTTTTTTATAAGTATGGATTTATAAGATAATCGTTTTATGATAAAACGTTAGCCCAAATTTATTGGGATTTAAGAAAAAACTGAATGCTATGTAACTGTATAGTTAAAAAACGTTTGCTTATTCTTTTTCACTATAAAATTTAAGTTGTTCAATTCAGCAAAATTATTTAAAATATTATTATATCAATTTTAATATTATATCATCAATGTTAATTTTAATTACTCCTATTTGTGTAACATAATTATATCAGGAATGTACATCATGGCTAGCTTTCCCTGATATTAGATGTTCCCTTTGGCTATAATGTCCAGTTTTAATTGTGTTTATGTTTGTTTGTTACAGTGAAAGCAGCATGTTTATCTCAAAGAGAAGATTCATCCTCAAGACTTGTGGAAATACTACACCGTTGCAGTGTTTAGAACCACTCCTTCTTCTTGTAAAACAGTATGCTGGCTTCAATGAAGTTGAGGTAATTTAAATTGTTTGTATTATTATTATTTTTTCCTTAAATTACTTTTCAGTGCAGTGTATTTAATTGATGTTGGAAATCCAATGTTATAATAAGCAAGATGTATTATATAGATTCTAGTGAATCGTGGTTGTAATTTCTCTTGTATAATAATTATTGATCTTTTTTAATTCTTATTATAAATTTTTTTATTTATAATTTTTATACATCTATATAATTTAATTTTCAGTTTTATTAAGTTTTTAATGAATAGTAAAAAAGTATTATTGGTTGCAGAAATGTTTATGATCTAAATACTTACTGGTTTTTCTGTATGTAATGTACAGGTGTGTAATGATAGGTTCAGATTTCCAATAAGTAATGCTATTCCATTCCACTGGAATGAATAGTCAGCAAGTGACTAGTTTAAACTGTATAGACTGGTTTGATATAACCTCATTTTATTACATGAAGTAAAAAGTCAATACTGGTTACTTCTGTCTCAATCTTTTATTTCTGTGTTCAATGTTTGAACTCTGAGGAAGAAAAAATTTAAATAATATAAAATGTTTCTGTATTTTTGCATGATTTTATTTGAAGTTTTGCAGTCTACGTAGTATACATGGGTGGCTGAGTTTGTGCTAAACTATTGTTCCAATAAGCTGGTCTATCAAGACTGTTTATTATATTATGAAAATCCAATGTCGCATCAGATGTTGTAATTAATTTCTTCAAAATAAGATTGTAGTCGCTATATAATATATTTTATTAGATTATAAATCATTATTTTACAAGTAAGCTCAATAGTTATTGTTTTGTATTTGGTTTTGTCTTTATCAATTTTCTTGAGTAGTCACTGCTTGTTTGAATTGAACATCTATCAGTCACACCTTCTCATCTTTATTCTTATTTATCCGAATGTTATTTTCCATGTAGCTTTTTGACAAGTCACAGACTAATTTTGATGTTCTTTATGTTATTAAAATAGAAGACTACCTGTACCACAAAATTTTTCAGTCTAAAACTTTTCTCCAATTTTCTTATAATTCAGGTTCACATTTTTTTTAAGTTATACTATTTTTACACTTCTTTTAAAAAAACCATTGATTCAGTTTTAATGAAACTATTAACTTTGGATTGCTTAGTGACTGAAGAGAAGATGAGCTTTGTAATATTTCAAAAATACCCCTGTGGAACGTGCCTAATTTCATTCATTAATAGATTTTAATGATCTCTTGCTTAGTTTGCATTTTGTCAGAAATTGCTTATGAACCACAATTTAAGTGCATACATTTAGAAACAACTTTTGTCAGTAATATTGTTTTTTTTTTTTTTGGACTGAGGCTTTTGCTCTTTTGATGAGAAGTTCCAGCATAAATTATACAAATAAAAATAAAGCCCTTACAATTTACAAAATATGCCTTATGTTCTTTAAATCTTGAGGCGTGGAGGCCTTCATCCCTCTCCTGCTTAATTACATTTTTTTTTGTATTCTCTTTCTGCATTCTACAACAGTCGCACAAGGAAAAGACACTTTGTGTAATATTCAGCATTACTGGTATAAAAAAAATGTTTATATAAAAGTATATATGTATAGATGTTTAATTTTAATCGCCCCATGCGATTTCTCATGAACTACACACAATACAAAAAAATTACCTGAACAAAAGTTATTCAGATTGGAGGGAACATCTCAGGTGATCATGGATTTGACCTTCAACTTGACCTTGACCCTTAGGTCATAGGGCTTACCATTAGTGATGGTGTTCTATGGGTGATAGTCATTTTTATGCTCTTTCCCACAAATGGCCTAGAATGTAAATATTCCAAGAATATTGTATGAGCTTCAAAAACATGTAACTGGTATAACACTATAGTGTTTTGAGAATATTCTCATTGTCAACTTATAAATAATTATAGCATATATACATTTACGTGCAAGATCATGTGCAGACAATTTTTTTTTAATTTTTAATTTAAAATGCCAATTAGGTAGGTTGACTGCCAATGATTGTGAAGTTCTATCTTTATCAAGGAAGAAGTGAGCATTTTTTTGTAGTGTACCTGGTGTTTTATTATTTGTTTGTCAAACAAAATTGTATAGATATTTAATACTTTATATTTTATGTGGATGAAAAATACAAAATCTAAATTCAAAATATTTACAATATTTATGTTTCATACAAGTTATAAAAATTCTGAACAATAAATTGTGTAATTCTGTTTAATTTCCATAACTATTCTTTAAAATCTTTGAGTTGTACCAGGTAGTGAAAAAAATAACACAGTCCAACACTGAAAAAAAATTTTGAATGAATTTACCTTATTGTGATTTTTACTGTGTCACCCGCCATCTTTTCACATTTCAGCACTCGATATTTAAAGAAATATCTGAAATAAAGCAAAAGCTGTTTGTTTTGTTTCAGTTAACCTAATGTCACTTTTCTACCTTTTGGCTAGTCATGGTTGTGAAAACTTTCTGTTGTGAAAGTTCTGGATGCCGCATAAGGTATATTATGTATTTGTTGAAAATCTCAGAAAACTGTCAAGAAAGGAGAAACAAGACTTTAGATTTGCTGTTCCAGTGTTGTGGAGGGAGCCAAGAAAACATTATAATAATTCTTACCTTTGTAGCATTGATGTTACTGGTTTAAACTCAAAAAATAAAGAAGTGATAAGCTTCTTTAACCTTTAGTCTGCCATTCAGCCCGTAGGCCATGGTCCAGATTTTCTTGTCCCTAAACCACAAGAGATTTATTTTTGATGACGTTATTCTGGATATGTCTAGTGATGCCCAGTCTGCTGCAAATGAACAAGGTGATAGTGAATTTCAAGTACTACGAAAGATTTAGTACCTAAGTTGTTAACTTAAACCAAACTAAATGATTTGTTTAGGAATTTGGGTTTAGCAAAGGAGAAACCTAAACTGTTTGCTCCAGACTAAAAAAAAAGAAAAGAATTTGTTGGCAGTAGGAACAAACATTTATGTATACAGGAGAAGAGATCAGAAATTTTCTCAATTTTTCAAAGAAAAAGTTGATTTAGTAAACATCTCAGATATTGCCGATTTGATGCATGAATTCAGAATTGAATATAAAAAGGAGGAATGGAGGCTGTTTTATAATATTCTTGTAGAACTAGTTTAAAAACTACTCTGTTACATAATAGTAACATTTATGCATCCAATACCTGTTGCTCATTCTGTGCATATGAAGAAGGAAAGCTATGAAAATTTTGATGTAATTTTATTTAAAATTACATCAAAATATTCCACTCAAAATTCCTATTCCACTCATCAACCATGAGTTGAATAGGTTATTCCACTCATGGTTGATCATATCTGGTGATTTGAGAATGTCATGTGTACTTCTTAGCTAGCAAAGTGGCTTTACTAAATTTCCGTTTTTCTTATGTGAATGGGATAGTAGGGCAAGGGATCTACACCAGAGTGAGAGCGGCGTTAATCAGGAGTCCGAGTCGATCTACACGCAGACATGCATGAGAACTAAACATTAGCTGTGATTGTGCGGGGAAGATTTTATGACTTGATTTGAATTTCCATTCGTATAAAATGTAGGAGGTCCAGTAACTCAAAATGGGGGACTATGAACAAATAAAACACTTTGCAGTGTGTATTCAAGTGTTGTTTAATGATAATCTTAATGCAATACTGTTAATGAGCGACCAAGCTCATTTTCACCTAAACAGCTCTATAAACAAACAAAACTTTCATTATTGGGCCCTTCAAAATCCCTGTAATGTTCATGAAAAACCTCTTCACTCCACGAAAGTTACTGTTTGGTGTGCGGTTGCTCGTTTTGGAGTAATCGGGCTGTATTTTTTCAAGAAAAAAGGCGTCACGGTGACAGTCAACTCACAACACTTATGTTCACCTTTTGAATACATTTTTCAACATGATGGTGCCACAGTGCACAATGCCCGCACATCGATGGCAGTTGTGAGAAACATGTTTCCTGGTCAGTTGATTTTGTGTTTTGGTGACGTACTGTGGCCGCCAAGGTCATCGCATTTGTCCTCCTGTGGAGATATTTGAAAAAACATGTTTATGGTCACAAACTACAGAGTTTGTGACCATAAACAAGTCTATTAAATTACAGAATTTAATAGACTTGAAAGATGCAGTTACAGAAGAGGTGCATTTGACACTGAACAAGACATGTTGAACCGAGTTGAGGATGGTTTTCTAAAGAGGCTGGAAACCTGTATTGAAATGGATGGCCACCACATGAGTGACGTAGTTTTTAAAAAATGACTATTTTTAATCAAATAATATTTTTTGACCTTTATTTGTGCAACAATAAAATAATATTATTTTGTAAATTAACTTTGTACTGCCCATTTGAAAACCGTCCATTTCCTGTAAGTCAACCTTGTATTTCTGTTGTAACCAACATGCTGGGAAAGTTAAAAATTTTGGAAGTTTGATGAGCCTGAAGATTCACTTTTGAACAGTTACTTTGATTTTTTACCAGACAATTGGGTGATCTCAGTGAGAAGCAAGGTGAGTGTTTTCATTAAGATATCAAAGTTTTGGAAAGATTGTACCAGGGTTGCTGGAATACCAATATGATGGGAGACTACTCTTGGTCACTTCTCCGAGAAGTTAAACAAGTGATTCCCAAAGAAATTGTCATATCAGAAGCTTTAAGGAGAAGAAGGAAAGGAAATGTATGCCAATGGACACACAAAGCTTGTATAATAAAAAGGTATTTTCATGTTTGACAATACCGTGAATAAAATGTAACTATCTATTTTTCATTCCTATTCTATGTTCTGGTAATTTTCTGGTTTATAACAAAGTTACATTGTGATGATAGAAAAGAATGACAGAAAAAATGAGGTAAAATATGGATCCAGTATTGAAAAACCCATAAAAATTAACCATTACCGTTATAAAATCTTTTCAAAAGTTTTTGTTGGCATGTATAATTTAAAAATTTTTTTAGAAGTATTTTTTCATTCAATTTTAAAGGGAAAAGTCCTGAAATTAACATCATGATATATCAGAAGGGAGTAGATATAACATTTATAAATATTTACATCTAACAATAAATGATTGGACCCTGTATTGTGCACGCATGTGGTATATTAACTAAACTTTTACTTTTCTACTAGATTTTTTCATTATTAAAATTTATTAAATAATTAAGTATAAAAGCATTATTATAGAACCTTTTTTTTGTTTTTAGGATGTTTTCTACTCGCACAAAAATTTCAAGAGACCTGATCTCCAGAAGAATCCGTACAGAAGTTTTGAACAAGAAGTAACTTTTCTTGACAATTTTTTTGAAGGTTAGTAGTGGCTTTCTTATTTGCTTTAACAGTATGGTGTGTGTTAGTTCTTGACTGTGCATGCACACAAACAAATTCCTATGTGTATTCTATGCCTTGGGAAACAACTTAATGGAAAATATCATTTTATAATTTGTCCGATAATTTGGTAATTGTTTTTTCTTTTTATTCTAAAAAACTTTTAATGCTGAAATTGCTAGGATGTAATTAGATTATATCACAGAACAGTTAATATTATAGTTATATAAATATACGAATTATGAAGTATTACATTTTAGTTTAACAAATTTTCAAAAATTTTATTGTGTTACTATTTTGGATTTTGATGATATTTGGTACATAACTACCTACCTTGTAGTGGCCAAAAAATATTTTTTTTAATATTTAAAACAAAATTTTTCTTCACTAGTAGACTTAGACTATTTTCTAACTTGCCAACAGATAAAAACAGCCATTTTTGTCCCTTTTTCCATGAGCTGTAGTATTATTATTTTACATCATACAGAAGTCAAAAAGAGCATTAGTTGTAGCAAAGTTATCTTCACGGAGGAAATGGTTCAAATTGTAGTAACTTGTAGTTTTTAAAAAAAAATACTCATATGTCATATCAAGCATAACTACATAAGGGTACAACATAAGCAATGAGAATATGTATGGAATAATTAATGATCTCCAAAACTCATTAGGAGTCTGTGCTGGTGGATTTACATGATGTTTCTGCTGATTATGACTCGCGGCATATTGAAATCTGTTCCAAGATGCATGGCGATTGTTTCAGCCTCTGCTATAACACTTTCACTTTCAACAACTGTATTTGCACAGTGTTTTCTCATGACGTCTGTAATTTTTTTTATGTGATTTGCATATTGATGTAAGTGCACACTTGTTGACTGAGGAGCACTTACCACTGTTGCAGGATTGCTGAATATTTTGCTATGAGACAAACACTAACAATGAATCCTGTTTTTGTAGTAGTGCAATGCATTTGAAAAGCAGTTTTTCTTGTTATATTGTAACAGTCTATTGATAGTTCAAGCACCGTAACGATTTGCATATAATAATTCTTGAATGTGGCAAAACTTTTATATTTTTGAGACCACTGGGTTTCACAGAGCATTGGTATATTTGATATGCATTTTCGATGAAGGGCAGGGCTGATTCTGGGCAAAATCTTATTTTTTTATTGTAGAGACCTTATTTCATATCACTGCTATTTCATTTAAGTCATTTACAACTAACATCAGTTTATGATTCGCACAGTGAAAGTATAATGCACTTTTCTAGATCAAGGCCGTCCTGTCTACAAAATTGTTAATTGCTAATGCTACAGATTTTGCATCCATGTCAGTCAACTCTACAAAAACTAGAAATTCCTAACGAACCATCATCTTTTCTTCATCAATAAATCTAACCCCAATGGAAAGGTTCTCTGATATGTCACTGCTCTTGTCTGCCAGGATACTGTAAGCACATACTTTCTTTACATCAGTTGCGATGTCATCTTCTAATGACAGTGCCACATAGGCTGATTATTTCATTTTGAATACGTGGTGACTAGTAAGTGGCAGTTTTTGCGTCCTTTTCTATGTGCTCTTTTGAGCACATAGAAAAAAATTGAGTTTGATCAAGTCTTCAAAAACACTTTCATGATTTTCTTTGTCCCTCAAAGGTGTAGGTCATGTGTACCATAAAACATCACAGTCGAAATTATTGATGCAACAATTTTCTTGTTGGTTTCTATTTCTTGCTGGTGGACAGACATCAGCTGTACATCAACGGGTATATTTACAACAAAACATTTTGCTGATGTGGCCACTGATTTGTGCCAATGAGATGACATGTGGATTTCGCGAAATCCACAAACAAGTAAAGGGCCTCACTATGAAGGAACCCAAAACACCATGCACATTAGTTGGTGGAAACAACATACAGTAAATGCACAACGTGCCCGTTAATTTCTTGGAATACGCCAGTCATGGAGCATAATCCGCCTACCAGCTGTATTTGAATTTTCTTTTTAATTCCACAGCATCCTCAACAAAGTCTAACTTGGAGTTGGTGACCAACAGTTTTTTAAAACTACCATTTTTGAGATGAGGTCATACGAAACGAACATCCAAGCCAGTGACCCACATCATTATCAAAGTATGTTTGTACCTGTACACCAGAACCAGATGGTAGTGAAGATCCATTTGATTTTTCACCAACATTCTGCTTCGATTTTTCTTCTGCACCTTCACTTTTGCTACTACTTTTATCTGGTTATTTCCTCTTTTGTCTCCTTAAAAGAAAATAAATAACTACTACTACACTTCCCCAAAAAATTAAAGCAATTCTCTACTAGAAACTTCGTTGTAAAAGAAACGTCTTTTCTTTTCTTTGTCTTTTTTAGAAATGAAAAAGTAAATATTTTTCATTTCTACAAAAGTTTACTAGTGGAATAAGTGGAATAAAAATGCAAAGAAACTGATGGAATAGTCAAATCTAACAGGCTGTGGCTGTGTACAGAATGAAATTAATGTCAACCAACATGGTTCTGATTTTAGGTTAGAAAATCAACAAAAATTGGACTCTTATGATTTTGAACCATTCGCTGTTTAATAGCTAACTTTTATTGTTTTTTGTTATTGAATGATGACATTTTTTTATAAACCTTCAATATTTTGTACAAGTTAGTTTTAATATTTGCAACTAATAGCTCATTGCAAAATTAACTATTTCAAAACTCAAAACCATCTAATTAACCAAAACTGCTGCAAAAGTAGCTAATTACAATTTTCAATCTTTATTCAAAATTATTGGAATGTGATATATTTATTATTACTTCCTTATTTAGTGTAATTATACAACACTAAATAAATCATACAAACATCCTGGCCCCCTGGCTGGTGGTGGGACAGGGTGGGGCGCTTGCCCCACCCTGTTCCACCGTGATTACACCTATGATACTATTACATAATATCCATACCTTAATAAACCTGAGAACATACGATTGTATAAAATTAGCCATACATATTGTATTTTAACTACAAATAAAATTTTTTCCTCAAAGAACTGCCATAAATCACCATTTATATCAGTTATTTTAAGAACAAAATTAAGTACTCTAATGTAACAGAAAAAAATTGTGTATTGACTAATGATAAAACTTTAATCTCCATAAATGTAAAAAGAAAATTACTTTAAAAACATGCTGGCAGTAAGTTATGAATTTTTGTCTTTGATTGTAACTAAGCAATAAGGAAACATCAGCTAACTTTTTCTCTCAGTGATAGTAATGTAATATACATTCTTGATGAATATTACTATAGTACCCAAAGAATTGTTTCTCTGCACAAGCTGTGAATCAACAATCTTGTTTACATGTGTCAGAAAGATTATATAATAGTGTGTGAAGAAAACTAAATGCATCAACAGTAATTAGATCTTTCATCATAGCAATGCGTTCCTGCTTACATAACTTAGAATGCGCAGAAGTTAATTCGCATAAAGCGATATGTAAGTTCTTCCTACACACTCTTTTTTTTTGTTTAGCCTCCAGAACCACCATAAGGTATTGCTTCAGAAGATGAATGAGGATGATATGTATGAATGTAAATGAAGTATAGTCTTGCACAATCTCAGGTTGACAGATTCCTGAGATGTGTGGTTAATTGAAACCCAACCACCAAAGAACATCGGTAGTCACAATCTAGTATTCAGATCCATTTAAAAGTAACTGCCTTTACTAGGTTTTAAACGCCAAATGAAAGAGATGTCAACTGAACAAAATACTGGAAGCCATAAACTACATCAACACTGATAATTTTTTAAGATTTTTTCAAAGGTGGATGTAAGTGTATGAGGTCAAAAAAAGTACACTTGTACAATATAAGAAAGATAAATCATATAAAACTCCTAATGAACCATTTAAAAGAGTTATTTTTTGGCCTCCCCCACATGTAAAGAATTTACATGTGGGGGCTTTATTTAACACCTTTGCCCTATTGGTTTTTTATTTTTACAACCACAAAAAAGAAACAGTTCCATAGGTAGAGCAACCTAACCTAATCATACAAATACCAGTAACATGGTAACTATTAAAGTCCTCCATGTCTTTACCTTTGATAAAGTGGGTATCCCAATAAAAGCCTCTTAAGTTAATTTGGAAAGAAGAGCTCAAGGGTTACTTTTATTCTTCAAATACTGAAAAGCAACTTGAGAACAACTCCTTAAGGCTCCTTAAGAAAAAAAACCTTTTCCCATTCCTAGAATTGTGACAATGAAGTTTCCAACAAAATTGTTCAGCTTGATGCTTTGTGTAAAGGAAATTAATTGGCATAATTGGTCAATTTAATTTTTTTTTTGTTCTTGAGCATAATTAAGCTATAATGTATCGATGAAAGCTGTTGTTTTTAACTGTTTTAAAAATCCATGTCTGTTTAAGAGGTTTTTGATGCTATTGCCAAAGCCTTAATGTACAACTTATTAATAATAATATGTATGTTATATGACATAATATAATAATATGTATGTCTTCAACTTAGACATGTAATGTTTAAAGAACAGAACCTTCTGTTATGTTTGAGCAATTCTTTTGTGATTTTTGTTAAATTTTATTACTAGACAGAGGATTTGTATACATCTTTATATTAATTTTGTCTAACAACAAAATGGTATTTATTTTCATTATTACATGTTGAGCGTTCAGCTGTGTTAATTATTCCATTATCCAGTGGTAGTTCTGTATTAAACGAAATATTTTTTATGATTTCAAAAAAACTTGTTTGTTTTCGAAAGTTGTACTTCAGGTAGTGATTTTATTTGAAATTATTTTGCTGTAGTGATGAATTGTCTGATTTGTGTTAACAGGCTTATTTTTAATCTCTACTTCCAAGCTTTATTTATATTTGTATTATTTTTTTATTTCTTTGTCCTTTGGAAAACTGTATTCTTTTTCATTCTGCTCCGATTCTGATACGAGATAGCTTACCTAAGTTAAAGAATACACATCAGTTCACAGAATGAAGATTGACCTTAATTTTAGGATTTATTGCACAAATGCTACATTATAATAAAATATTAAAATCAGATTATATGCTATGAGGTGTGTGAGAAAAATTATGAGGCTGACTTTTTACTTACCAAAGTTTTTATTTTTTTCAAACAACAATATTATCCCCTTCAAAATAGTTTCCTTTGGCAGCTATACACCGGCAGATTCGTACCCACTCCTGGTAGCAGCACTGTAAGGCTTCAGCTGGTAGGGCTTTTCAACTGGTCGGTCACAGTCTTTTGAATCTTCTTCTGAGTTGCAAAATGATGTCCTTTTAAGACATGTTTCAATTTTGGGAAAAGGAAAAAGTCACAAGGACTCAAATCAGGTGAACAGGGGGTTTGAGAAACCATAGGAATGTGTTTTGAAGTTAAAAATTCCCTGATGGAAATGGCCTTGTGACACGGGGCATTGTCATGATAACGCATCCACTTGTCTGTAATGTCTGGTCTCACGCGAATCACTCTTTTCCTGAGCCTTTCAAGGACACCTTTGTAAAACACTTGGTTGAAAGTTTGTCCTGGAGAAACAAATTCTTTATGCATGATACCTCTATTGTCAAAAAAGCAAATCGGCATGGTTTTGTTCTTTGATTTGCTCATTTGACATTTTTTTGGTCGAGGAGATGACAGAGTGTGCCACTCTTCGCTTTGCTGCTTTGTTTCGGGATCATACTCAAATATCCAGGATTCATCACCCATGATCACACTATTGAAAAGATTTCTTGGTCATTGTCAAGCCTCTCAAAAAGATCAACACATACGTTTCTTTGATTTTCCTTCTGTTCTGTTGTGAGGTTTTTCGCCACCAATTTTGCACACTTTTCACATGTCCAAATCGTCTGTAAAAATTTGATGTACGGTGAAGTATTTAAATTTAACTGTTCACTCATCATTCTTATTGTTAAACGACGGTCTGATCTCACAAGAACCCTCACACACTCAATGTTGAAGTTGAACACTCGCGGATTCCCCAAGTTTAACACAAAACTTGATTGCACAACTCTAAATTCCAATTCTCCATTTTGGTAACAACAAAAACACAACTTCACTGATGGCGCTGTCAAAAATATTGTGTTGGCTAAACAGAGTTGAAACTCGTACTGAGCATGTGGAAGGGATGAACAAACCGGTCTAGCACAGACTGGTAGACACAGCGTTGCCAGATCACTCGCAGTGCTAACCAATCTTATTACTTTTCTTACAACCTCGTATATTAGTTTTTAAATAGTAAAATTTATGTAATAGTTAAATTTGTAATAAATTTGTTTGTATCTCATAAAGTTATTAATGGCAATTTTTTTTTATAAAAAAATGTTTAAAAATTATAATCTTTATGTAAAAAATATGGCTGCTAAAAATATACAGATATGATCATATATTTTTATTGCTGTTTCATTGATACTGTATATTTTAACAGTTGTACTTGTTTCTTTATTACATGAGTTTATTACATGTTTAAAATGTATGTTTAATAGATGGTATTGCATATTGTATGGGTGGTGCCACCAAAGACAGTTGGTACTTATACACCATTAATCCAGCAACAAAAAACAACAAGAACCATTGTCGACTGTTAAATAATCCTGTTGATCCGGACCAAACATTGGAAGTCCTGATGACTGATCTTGATCCAAAAATCATGCAGATTTTCACACGAGTTGAATCCTCTTCAGCCGCAGAAGCTACCCAGGTACTTCACTGTTATAATTAGCATTAATTAATATTGAAGGATCTAAATTTTAACTTACCTGTATTATTTAGGAATTTTTTTAACTTTGTTTGGTAAAAAAATTAATTTTAGTTGAAATGATGAATTTCAGTAAAGTATTATAAATATTCTATTATTAAATTATTACTGATACAGTTTTGTAGACTAGTTAGAATTTTATATAATTTGCTACCTTTTTGTCCAGCAATATGTCTAAAGGCTTTTAATATTTTATTAATCAAAAATAAGTATTTTCTATTCATATGTTAATGAATAACCTGTTAGAATAATAAAGTATTACCCTTTTATGGTTTGATTGATCCAATTAATGAGTGAATAAGCAATTATAACATCATCAGTAATTTTTAAAAATATATTAAACTTGCCAGTGATAGTTAAAAGTCAGTGCAGCCTGAATATGTAATTAAGTAAAAATTTTGATTTACTATTCTGCAGAAACTAATTTTAACATTTTACACTTCCTAAGCTTCTAAAAGGCAGAATACGAAAATAAAATAATCTAAATTGCTTGCATTTAGACATCTTCACTGCACAAAGTATTTCCTGTGAATTTAGTATTAACCAACCAATTCCAAATATATCATAACATGTATAAAATAGTAGCAACTTTTTATTATTTCATTTATATGGGTACTTTAATTTTGTGATTATTTTTATACTCCATGCAAGTTAAATACTATAGAAGATGATTGTTGTGATATTTTTCTGTCAAACCATCAGTTAATTTTAGTTTTTAATTTGATTATATTCATTTTTAGAGTGACTTGATTACTAATACATTGCTAGTACAATTTAACAGTTTGTTCGGATTAGCACAGGCTACTCTTGATTAGACTAGTAGCTGCTTTTTAAAAAATGAAACCTTAGTAAATGATTAATAGATTCATTTTAGTAATTAAACTGAATAATCAACTCTTTCATCTTAAAAAATACATTTGTTTCTGAAAGTTACTACTGAGAAATTAGTCTTACGTGTAACCACCTAAAAATTGAAAAAATATTCATCTTAAAATATCTCTTTGGGATTATTATAGTATTGTTGAACCATTTATTTTTTCATTTTTTGTAGTTTTTATTCATAAGTACTCTGTAAAAAAAAAAAAAATACATTAGGCATCAAAGTGATGTGTTTTTCTTAGTACTTTATATTGTAACTTAGAAATCCATAGTTATTAATTTAAAACAGTCTTAAAATTTGTATATTTTTGTTTGTTATAAATTAATGTATTATAATGATAGTGGTTGTCTCTCATTAATGCTTATATATTTATGTATAATATATGTTATTATATATTTATATATTACATACATACATACGAGATCTGTAAATAAAGTAATGAGACTTGAGTTTTTTTTTTGGCAGCCAAAGTAGCAACACTGTAAAGTTACTAGTAAACATATGGTTATATGAACAGCTGATTTATATTAGGTATTAATAAATAGTCAGTTGTTACCATCTGAGACATAAACAGGCTTTTTGTGAAACGAGTTTTTGTTGTGCATTACAAAAAAATAGTGATACTAATTATGAGCAGCATTGTGCAATCAAGTTTTGTGTTAAACTCTCTGAGAATACTACTGAAACTTTGTCAAAATTGGAAAGGGCTTTTGAAGATGACGCTGAAGTTTTGAAGTTTTTGGATAGTTAAAAGCATATTCAGATGGCCGGAAATCAGTTGCGGATGATCCACGCTCTGGAAGACCATTCAAAAAGTGATGTCAATGTTGAGCGAATCAGAGACTTGATACGGTATGACCAGCGACTAACTGTCAGAATAATTGCAGAACAATTGAATTTGAACCGTACTATAGTCCATCAAATTTTTACAAACGAATTGGACATGAAAAAAGTTTGTGTAAAATTGGTCCCAAAAACCTCACTGAATGGAAAACTACAGTGTGGAAGTGTGCCGCGATCATCTAGGGCAAATTGAACTGATTTTCTAAAAAATGTTGTTACTGGTGATGAATCTTGGATATTTGAGTACGACCCAGAAACAAAATGCCAGAGCAAGGAGTGGCACACACTTCAAACTCTCAGTGTCCTAAAAAAGCATAAATGAGCAAATCAAACACCAAAACTATACTAATTTGTTTCTTCAATAGTAATGGTATTATCCATGAGGAGTTTTTGTCTACAGGACAGACTGTAAATCAATATATTCACCAAGAAATTCTAGAAAGACTGCAGAAAAAAATTGCCCGCATGAGACTAGCCATCAAAGATACTGGATACTGCATCATGGTAATGCACCTTGTCACGCTGCACTCTCAATGAGTGCTTGGCAAAAAAAGACACTCCTGTAGTTCCTCAATCACCTTATTATTCACTTGACTTCAGTCCTGCAACTTTTTCCTGTTCCCGACTTTTAACACCTCAAAGGACACCGTTTTGGAACAGTAGAAAACATTTAAAAAAATGTAACCAACCATCTGAAGGATATTCTGGTTTCCGAAATTCAACACTGCTATGAGGAGTTGGAAAACCATTTGATGCATTGCGTGGCTTCCCAAGGGAACTATTTTAAAGGTGATGAGTCAATGTATAATTGGATAATTGGATTGTAAATAGAAGTTTTTCTGAATCAGTCTCATAACTTTATTTACAGACCTCGTGTTACATCAGAATAAATATAACTAGAAAAATACAAATAGATACAAATTGATTGGCTCAATTCAAACTTAAACCAGTTTGGTACTTTGTAAATTCCAGCATAATATACACTTTCATATAAATATGGTGTTCTTTCCTCCCACTTGAATCTTCTTTATTCCTAGAATGACTTGAATTAGTAGCTGTAGAACCAATAGAATTCTACATTATTCTGATTGGTAATCTATTAATTCTAATTTTGGATATGTGTAGGGAAATTAATTTACAAAGAGTTGATTATATGGATCATACATTATTGTTCTTAGATTCACAGTTTTAAACTACATTATTATGGTATTCACAATGCTGAACCTTATTTATATCGCGGACTTTTGTTTTCAGCAGCCAAATGTTCAAGACACATCCACGTGGAAGTGTTATTTGTTACTTTATATCAGTGTCATTTTTATTTTTGACTTTATGATTTTTAACCACATACAGCATAAAATTTAACATATTTTCATAAGCTTTTGGTGGAATAACTAAAACATTTTGTCACTAAAGGAAATCCATTTGAAGTAATTATATTTAAACAGAATTTTACTACGTATTTAGTAGGTAGTGTACAAACTGCTACCACTAGGATACCCTCTTGATGATGAAAGTAAATAAATGTTAAATCATCTTGATACCATAACATTCTGATTTTATTATAGATGTTTGTGTACTAATATGTTAATTCAGCACTGTTAATTCATAACTTGTATTTTTAACTATGCTAATAACTAGCCGGCTCAAGAGATTGTAATTTAGATTTGAGGATTGAATTGAATATTAATGTTGAAGAGAGTTGTAGTAGTAGTGAATTTTCCAAACTTCTTTGAAAAAATGCCTCTTCTAGAAACTGTCCATGCAACAGAGACTGAATGATTTGTTATGCTTTAAATAAGAATTTCAATAAGACACAACATCTTATGAAATCAGAAAAGATTAAAGTTATCATTATTCAGCTACTTTTAAGATTTGGAGTTTTTACAGATAAATATTTAAAGAATCTTGTATAAAAATAAATTTTAAATTTGGTGATAATTGTATTTTGTGTTGAAGTGATGTGTACATTTTGTTGTGCATTTAATGTCTTGAAATCCAGGATTACTTCCTATGATTCAGAAGTGACTTGTTTAACAGACTGAGAAAATAAAGCAAATTTGATAAGAAAAAATTCTGTATTCCGTTCACTTTGGTTTCAGTTTTTCTCTTAGAATAATAATATTCATGTATGGGTTTCATGCTTAAAAAAGCATTACAGATGCGATAATTTTATGGAAATGAATTTTCTTTATTTGTAAATTCGTTTATAAAAATTAATTTTTCCACTTTCCGCATTATTTTTCTCTCTACATTTAGAACTTTCCCATGGATCAATCCATCTATTATTAGAACATGTATATAGAAATTGAGGTTAAAAACAATATGCTAAAAGAATTTTAACTGTTGAAAGGTTGTAAAAATGGCATTCAAAAATTTCTCTTTACTTGTGGAATATCCTGATTATGCTCATGTAACTTTTTTGATTAAACTTGTTTTTAATATTTTAATTTGGAAATTTGCAATACTTTACAATTTTGTGGTACAACATTTTTAATTAACTTAATGATACAATAAAAGTAACAATTTTTACAATTAACTTTGTATACAGAATGGAATGTATTTTATTGATAAATCTCTGTGCAATTGAAGATGAATTCGGTAAATAAATTGCATTTATTAAAAAAAATAGTGTCCACAAACAAATTCTTTCCTTTGATGTTAGTATTTTATCACTGCAAAAATTCACTGAAATTTCTCATATGACATGGAACTTATCCCACCAATTTTTTCAATCTAAATATGTCATTACCCTTACTTAAACTAATCTTAATTTTTATTTCTAATTATAGTAATGTTGAGCTGATGCTATGAAACCTAATGAAGCATTCTGTATAATTTATGTAAAATTACTTTTGCTAGTAGGAATACAGTTATTTCTTTTTTATTTATGACAATTTCAGCACATTTGACAATTTTCAGTACATTACCCTTTGTTTTTTGGAACATTACTTCTTAAGATTGGGAGTTGGGAAAGTATACAATATTTTTTATTGGGTATATTCTTCTTTTTAAGGATGTGTTGTTAATTTTCAGTTCATTTGATTAAAAGAAAAATATATTAGAAGTTTAGATGTGGTACATACATCATTTTTAACAAAGGATGATGTGGATGAAGGATCAATGAAACAGATTCAACACACTTGGCTGGAATTGAAATATCGGGTTAGCAAGTCACCTCACCATGCTTACCACTAAACTAACTGACTAGGTGTTAGTTAACCATTCACTGTATTGGATAAAGCACTTATCCACAATTAAAATTATCTTTTATCTGTCATGGGTGTGTGGACAGGCATCTTTGTTTAAACTTCAGTTCTGTGTAATATGATAATATTTGCATCAGCCCCTTTCATATAACACATCAGTTCTAAACAATTTTTTCCCTAATTTTTTAACCTATGGTATTTGAATAGCAATGCTCCTTTTCAAACATATTAATAAAACAGAGAGAATCATGAGTTTGTGTTTGTAGTTTTTAAGTAACAGTGGTACATTTGCTTCACGTAGTCTTGAGAAAAACATTAAATGAATAAAATAACCTGAAAAACTTGCTTAATTTAATTTGTAAATATTTATTTTCACTAGTTGTAACTGTAAAATAGAAGTTTTGCTATTATAGCATTTTCTAAATCTGTAAACATATTCAATACTGTATAATATATTCTTAAATTTTTTCATTTTTTCCCCAAAAACGTTTCAAAAAGATGATCAAAAAATAATTAAATCAGTCTCAATGATTAGCGTGAAGTATATTCTGTTATTTGAAACATTTAAAACTATATAAATTTCCTTAATATTCATTTTGGCCAATTGTTTTTATTCCCTTTATCTTTCTAGTACTCATTAGAGAAACTCTGCTTCTCCAGAACTCTCATTATTATTTGCTGATTCGTCCTTAAAAATTATACAGTAAAGTTCAAGTTTTCGATTTTGTTAACTTTAAAAATGATTGCTGTTCGTTCATCTTATAATTTCCTTTAATGCATTGTATTAGTTTTATTGTAGCTGCCAAAACTAATATCAGACAGATTTTTTTAAAATAAATAAATCCTGTATTTGTAACAAAAGACTTGTTTCTGTACTTTACACATTCTTAAATTAAAAATTATTACTGTTTCAACAAGAGAAGCCAATAGAACATGATACAAATGGCAATTGAAATGCATCATTTTTTCTAAGTAATAAGTACTAAAGCGTATTGATTGTGTGAAGACTAAGCCGATAGTTTTCAAAATAATAAAAAAAGTAAAACTAAACAAATTTATTACTGTATTCACCAGTTACCAAAAATCAGTCATCTTTAGACTGTTTATTATTTTAAATTTTTTGTACTTTTAGTATTTAATGTTTTGTTTATCATACTGAATTTTATATGTAATTAACTCTTCTTAACTAGTTAAGTTTCTGTGTAAGAAACTGCATTTTTAATTTGATATAATATTAATTAAAACTGTTGACTATTTTCTGTTGTTGGCTTAAAGTGCGATTTTGGGCAGTCATTAATGTCTAAAAAAATTTATATTTAAATTTTTTTTATTAGTAATTCTTTAGTAACTTTTATTATAGAAACATTTTTTATGTAAAAATGGGTGTATTAAACAAACTCAATCGCACATTAATTTCAGC
The DNA here is from genome assembly GCF_047948215.1 of Lycorma delicatula. Taxonomy (NCBI): domain Eukaryota; kingdom Metazoa; phylum Arthropoda; class Insecta; order Hemiptera; family Fulgoridae; genus Lycorma; species Lycorma delicatula. The sequence continues at coordinate 307,467,365 of NC_134455.1, forward strand.
TAACCACCCAAAAGGGTGAAAATGAATTTTTGACGAGTGCTCAGTCAAGGTAGGTGTTTCAGAAAATATTTAATAAAAGTATAATGTAGAAAAAATATAAATATAAAGTAAATTTTTTCATTTCTTTTATTGATTATTATAATAGGCAAGACAGAAGAATTAGTTGCCTAAAAACTGGATTTAATATTAGTATTAAACTATTTAATGAATAATTAAAATTATTTTATAATAATTTGATGATAAAAGTCAGTGAAATAAATTTGATAAAATTCTTTTTTTTTAAATTCCAAAACGTGTTTAAATTGACAAAATTTTGAAGTTTGTCATAAGAAAATGAAATATTTAAAAATAGACCAAACATATTATAGGAATTAGTTAGCAATTTCAAATGCAGACTTACATGTTAAACTAATCCAAATGACTGCACTGAGTAAAACTTTTGTCCTGTGATGTCTTATTTAAAACTAAATAGTGTTCATATCATATGGGACATTTCATGGTAAACTTTTTTCGTTATTAATTTTTTTAAATATTTTTCTTACATTTTTCTTCTTCTAAGTACTGTTTCTTTAAGCTAATAAATATACAAAATATATAATTATATATATAATTATATATAAACAAAACATACCCTTTTACATTATTTTAAAATCATATTGCTACGAGTGGATTTATTTTATTGAGGAATTAACTGTGGTTGTCATATCTAGTTATTTTACTGAGGTCATGAGTTCTCCTTGTCTAAATGAAAATCTCTACCTTCCATTTCTAAAAAGGGCTATCTGTCAATTTTTCACTTCATCCTGCACTTATCGCAGGATATTAAAGTTAGCCTAATGTTTTATCTTGCATATGAATGGACAACACATATACTCACAAATTATGTGCTCATATGACATTTCAATTTCTTTTGTTAAAACAGTCCTGCTTGCTAAATAAACATTTATAATTGGAGATCGTAGAAAATTGTTTTTATTAATTTTAAAGATTGTAGTTTCTTCCTACTGCATGTACATTTAATTTGTAGAATCATGAGTTTCATTTGTTTATTCATTGAGTTGAAAATTGAAATTAACTTAATTTTTAAGACTAATTTTTTATTAATCTTTTTAACATTATCTTTACTTAACATTTTTGTGCCATTTTAAAAATTGTTAATTTTGTATTAAGAGTTTCCTTTTTGTTTATCTTATAAGTAATTATTTTTGAAGTACGTTCCATCAGTTAATTTTAATTTAAACATTATGATTTATTTTTCACTCCTGTTATGTTTTGTTTATTATTTCATATCACTAAATTTTATTTTTTGTTATTTACATAACCTAAAAAGTATTGTTATTATTGTTGTTAATAAATTTTATTTATTAACAGCATTCACTTGGAAAGTGAACCAAATGTTATTATGGTGTGCTAGTTATGTTTCCACCTAGTGCAGGGATGCTCAGCTGGATGGCCTTTCATTGTTGCTGACGACTAGACAGTGACCACCTTCGTGGTAATTTATATGTAAGGTGTTTACTGTTTTTGCCTGTTAATGTAGTAAATTTTCATTTTTATAAATTAATTTGCCTCTTGTCATATATAACATTTTTACTTACATAAACTTTAGATTGTATTCAACCAAATTATGACTTGAGTATTAATTTTGATCTTTAATAATCAGTATTATTTATTTTCTTTAAATCAATAGTATTTAAGTATGTAAACTGGTTTTATCATTTAATTATCATGTGAAAAATCCACTGTTTATCTTCTTGTTTATTGTACAATATAAAAATCAAATTCTGCTACTGCGGAATTTCAGTTAATTTATGAGAAAAACTTCCCAGAATGATAAAAAGCACTATTGTATAACGACAGCTATATATATTTAATAAAATTTCAAGAAATTACTTTTGTATTGTTTAAAACATCATTAGTAATCGCTTCGCTTGCCATCTTAGTTTTAAGAAGCATGTTAATTTATTTTTAGACTGAACTGAAAAATTGTTAATTTTTCTACTGTTAAATTCTTTAAGTTCCAAGGCATTTTAACTGGTGACAACATTGTGTCTTAAAGCTAATGAAAATATTGTAAGGTTTTTTTCTAATGCTGTATTGTAGTGCAATCATATATTTTGTTAATTTTTATAAAATGTTAAATTTTCTCCATGAATTGTATTTATTCGCTTAATATTAAAAATGCATGTAAATATATTCTTTTTTTTTTCTTCATTGAAATTTGAAATTTTATTTTTTAATAAATTTGTTGCATTTGATTTGCATCACCAAGATCAACATTTGTAATTAGAAGTAGAGACATCTTTAAAAATGTTTTGTACAAGATTTAATTAAATAAGGTGATATCAATTACTGATACAATCATCTAAATTTTAAATTACTACAAAAAGCACTCTACCCCTCTTAACACATTCATTGTGGTTTGGTTTCTGGATAATGGCATTATATCATTTGTGAACCGATGGATGTGATTTCAGAACAAAGTTGCTGATCTTGTACTTCAATTGATTATAACCAAAAATGTGGCAGTTACCTTAATTATGGGCAGATTTTGTTTTTAAAGAAGCCTATATATTTAGTTTGATATTAATGTACTTATATATTTTGAGGACAAAAAAGAATTTTTTTTGTGGGTCTTGAACTACACACCCTTCAGTGGGATTGGATTCAGTTATGCAATTAATACCCACAAATATATGCGGTTAGTTGTCTTTTAATGTTTTTCAAGCCTACTGTATTTTCATTTCTCTATATTCTTTCTCACTGAAATGATAAGATTCTTACATTTAATGTGCAATGTAAACATTGCAGATTGTTTTATTTTTAATTCACAGTACTTTTAAATTGTACAAAGTGAAATACAAACATCTTAATGTTAATATTTTTTTTAACATTTATTTCAGACTAAATTTTTCTTTTAATTTTTTAAAATTTTATTGAAGGTTAAAAATATTTCACTTTTAAAATTAAAAAAAAATTACACGTAAAAAGCAACCCTAACTATAAAAATAACTAGGAAATATTTATAGATTGGTAGACAATTTGTAACCACATCAGATTAAAATAACCTCTTTGGTAATAGTGAAGAGGTTTTTTGCTTTGAAAAAAAAGATAATTTGATTAATTTTGAATATGTCATATAAAAATCAGTTGCAAAATTATGAACAAACTTTGTAAAGATTAGAAGCTTTAAAACTATTAAGGCAGGATGTCCTCTAGAATATAATTGTATGATACAAATTTTAATAAAATTGTCGTAAAATTACAAAAACTCATGCCTAAGTAAATCTGTTGAAATGAGTTAATGAGTTTTTCAGCAAAGAAGATGTTTCTTAAAGAAAAGGAGAAATAGAAGTTTTTTTTTTAATTCACCCGTATTCTTAGTTGATGCATACCATAGCTCATCTGTTATATGTAAAGAATTAGAAGTGCACAAAGATAAATCCATGAAGATGTATTCTAATATCTATCTAATATCTAAATGAATTCTAATATTTCTAATGTTTTGCTAAAATTGAATTTGCCTGAGAGATATTCGTTAATTGACAATTACTGCAAGATTGTGTTATTAACTACATTCTTTCTAATTATATTATTCAATGAAATAGAGCCCACAATTGATTAATTAAAGGAAGTAAAATGAATTAAAACAATAGAAATATTAAAAACAGTTAATTGAATCGTGAATTATTTTCACAGTACCTTTCTTTTCATGCTCTCTCATTGAGATTTCCTGCTATACACCTTCGATTGATAGTTAGTAGTATTGAGATATTATTTGATTGGTTTACAAAATGAATCATAAACACCAGGTCAACAGTTTTAGTGTATAATATGGAATGTATTATGATTCTAATTGCAAGAAATGCACCAAAATTATTTTTGGCTATCAGTAACATAGATAGATGCCACTGTACTGTTACTCATTTGTGGCAAGTTTTCTCTATTAATGTTTTATTTATTAAAACAGTTGTTGGTCACATAAGATTGCATAATGCACATATATCTTTCACATATTTTTACTTAGGTGCCTGTAGTATTAAACTAATACAGATAAAAAAATTAAAAAATATAAAAACATCAGAAGTGTTTCAAAAAATGTAAATGTGTGCAAAAAGTATTTAATGATGTTTAAGTTAACCAAATGCTGTAGTTTTTTTTTTAAAGGCCCACCACAGCCGTAATATTAAACAAAATGACCTGAAACTTGATGAGTGTCAAGATATTGATGCCTATTTTAACATTTGTAAACCACACAATATACAAAAATTTCTCGCCTTTGTTTTTGAGTATAAATAGCAAATAAAAAAGGCCATCAAAATTGTATTCCTCTGTTTTCATCAAGAATTTCTTTTTTTTATGATGGTTTTAGAAATTATTGCTGTGTAAGTTTAGGTGCATTAATTGTTCGTTAATAGAGTTGTTAACTGTGTATACTGTTGTACAGAACAAGCAATATTGTTTGTACAAAGGAAAGATATTAACAATTTACTATGAATTTTCATTGTATAACCATGGAAGTAGTTATATAACCACAAATTGTTATAACTATCGATCTAAGATAATAAGCATTTGAACCTTTAGTTAGTTCACATCTCTCTTCATCATTTATCGTATTTTGTTATTAATAAAATATTGATGAAATCTGATCAACAAAGAAATTATTACTTCGCTTTCTTGTTCCATGCTAAAATAATTCCTGAGTTTTAGAGAATTATTTTACTTAAGTTACTTAGCATAATTTAACAGTTTTTATTGTAAATGTGTATTTTTAAAATGTAATTCAAGGAAGATTTTTATTGTTATGATGAAATTTAAGTTTTAGGTATAATGGAAATTCTATTACTGGTTTGCAAGCTACTTTTCAAAAATTAAAAAAAATGACTGTACAAATCCCAATCTAACTTATAAATTACAAGCAGTTTAAACATAACGTTCCAACGATAGTAAGCTTGGTTAGACCATGTATAAATAAACTTTGATCGCAAAAACCATAACTTCAATTGTTTACTTAATTAACGTAAATAATTTTACAACATAAAGAAATTGTACATTGAATTATTTCGTACAGATTTTTAAAAGAGCGAAAAAGCTAACTTTTGTAATTGATAAAGTTTCATTTTTTTTTAATACTCATTAATTTATCTTTAGTTGTTTGATAATAATTTTTTAAAGGCTAGTAAAATAAAAACTACAAATTTATTCTTTATTATTTTGTAATATTAGTTTTCAGTCCCAGTTTGTGATTGTAAGATAATAAAATTAACTTGAGGAAAATTAAGATGACTGCCGTTTATGAATTTGCATACATAGAATTCCAATATTCATTTATTTTATAGAAAGTATTAACTTAAAAAGGTTTTTCAAATTTAATAGCTTATTCTATTCTGGAAATAAAAATTTATGTTTAAAAAACGCAAAATGACAGATAGGCAGATAGAAATGTGTTTCTGGATGTATATTTTGGAAACCGTGTTGACTATACTGAAGTTCGAAACTCATACTCAAACATTGGATGACCTTATTTATACGTATCTCTTTTATTACAAAATGTTTCTGGGGAACAACCTTGAATTCATTAATTTTGGTTTGGAATGAAATCTCATTTTTTGTTCTACTCAGCATTAAAAAGAGTTGTGACTAACCAAATAAATTATCTTCTTCAAATTATTTTTATAATATTTTCTTTTTAGTGTTTATTTACTTCACTAAGTGATTCTGTTTGCTTTCTTTTTTATTTTTAAATAGCTGTTTCTGAAGTATTTTTAACAGCATAATACAATATTCATTAATGCTGTTAGAATATTTCTTTCTATTATTACTTTCCCAGTAATAAGGCCTCCATATTTTTTTAATTTTTAAAAGCTTCTTTAATATAAATGGTCTTACACTTTTAAGCAGCATCTTTATGCAAATATGAGACTATAAGAAATTATTCATTTCATGAAATACAGATTTAGTTGATAGCATTTGTTAACAAGAGAATACAAAGTATAGTTTAAAACAGATTTCTTTGGTAATGGGAAAACAGAAAAAGCTATTAGTTAAAAAAAGAGGTTGCAAAAGACTAATGATGAATAAACTGTAAGTTTCTAACTGTCTTTAAATAACAGAAGAGATGTGTGTTTAAAGGTTCATTTTGGATTTGTTGCCACTTATATGCACAATGTAAACTGATGACACTTGTTTATTTCAATCAATGCTGTTGGCAACAATAATTCAATCATTTTGTTGTTAGTTCCTTGTATTCATCCATTTATAATGAATTATAATTCATGATCCCACCTAATGTGAAATACAAGAAGTAATTAAATTTTTGATTGCAAAAACAAATTCTGCAGCTGAAATTTACCAACAAATTTTTGTGGCATTGTCAGGCCAAATATTATGAGAGTTGCTAAAGTAAGACAGTGGTTCAGTTTGAAAAGGGCGAATGAACATTAATGATGAGGAACATAGTGCCTGGCCAGAGGTGATAATAGATGGATTTAATTGAAAAGTTGAAAGTTTGATCTTATTTTGAAACCTCTTCTTACATTGTTATTATTAAAGGGTGCTATATTACATTAATAAATGGATTTATTGTTTCCAGTACAAAATACCTTGCTACATTCCTACTGCTTATATTTTTGTTGTTAATGAAGAAAGGGAATTTGATCAAAAAAGAAGTCTTTTCTTTTGCCATGTGGAAAAAGTTCATATTCTATGTAGAACCAAATTTTAATGGATAGTCTATCAAGTTAATTGTAAATTATAGAATAGGACACATCTGATCATTGTTAAAATTGACTACTGAAATAAGTTATTTGGTGATAGTACAAAATATTTATATTTAATTATAAAATATATATGTAGCACTCTCATTGCTATATTATTCACTCCTATTGTCCCATTATCTTATTGTTTCTATAAATTTTAAATTTATAAATAGAATTTTTTCTGCAATACTCTATTTTTCTGTTTTGAGTATTTTTAACTGTACTATCATTTGTGAACAGTATGAAGATTTGATTGTCACTTGGCTGAAATATAAGTGATCTGTCACTAGTATGTTGAACAAGTATGATGAATTATTGTAATGACTTTTTTGGTATACATGTAATGTAACTTTGAATCTGCTGAAGAGAAGTGTATTCAGGAAAAGGGTTATTTATAATCCTTCTAAACTCAGGTTTTCTCAGTTTTTTACTTTTACAGGTCCCTTTTGCCATGAAGTATAAAAAGTTAAGTCAAAAATTTATAGACTATGTATGCGAGTATCATTGGAGTTACATAAGTCCTTTACTCAATTCAGAATATACTTTTTGAAGAACCATCCCTTGCCAACTATTTATTCAGAGTTTATTATTAAACATAAGTGATCTGTAGTAGTTCATTATTCTTTAGAATATAATTTTGATTTCAGTTTATTTTAGGTTAATAGAGCCTTGTTTAATCTTGAATTTTCCTTCAAAAAAATTAAAATTATGTATTACATGCAGTATCTTGAATATTCTGACTTTTTAAAATTCAGACATATAGTTGAAAAATTCATTTCCATTGTTTGTTGTTAATTCATCTCCTCTTCCTTCCTAAATTGTTTTGTTGTTTATTATTGTACGGTTTAGTTTTTTATGTTGCTTCATTTTTTCTAATTTCAGAATTCTGGTATCGCAAAAATAATTCCAAATATGGTTATTGATGATTACCTTTTTGAACCTTGTGGATATTCCATGAATGGAATTTCCAAAAATGTAAGTTTTTTTTTAAAATCATATGTAGTTGAATTATTTTGCTTTTATACGATATATTTTAACAATTAATTATGTTGCTACTTAATCATTTAATTTTTTTATATAGTAAATTAGTAATTATATTAAAAATGAATTGATTAAATGTGTTATTTTTAATAATCTGCAGTATTCTGTTTTTATTATGTAAATTTGTAAATTAAAAAAAAAAACAAATTGTGTGTCCTGTGACAACGTAATTACAGATTGATTGCAGTTACAAGGGCTTGCAATTCAAATTAAAAAATAATGAAATTGTTGATACTTTTTCTGAGGTTTGAACCAGTCAGACAACAAAAAAATTATAACAGCATGTTATGTAATAATGATAACTAACCGATTGCTGAATACATTACATTAATTTTGTTTTGTGGTAAACTTATTTAGGAAATTCTAAATAATATCTAAATTTAGAGTATTGCAATTTGTTTATTATCAAATTACAATGTTAATTAATCATTTTTTCGGATTTGTCAATATATTGGTATTTTTGTGAAAAAAAAAATAATAAAATGATAATTGCATAGAATTTTACACTGATGTCATCTTAGCTGCATTTTGAGAATTTTAGAACTTAAAAGAAAATTAGAAAGTTTGAAGATTAAGATGTATATCCTCTTTGTTGGTCATTTGCAGGTTGGTAAAATCATACAAACTGGGTACCTTATAAACTCTGATAGTTAAGAAAATTCTTACAGCTTAAATTTATAAAAACTAATTACAAATAAAGATTATCTTCTCTTAAATTTTTTTCTGAATAATTAGTTTTGCAATTATTTGGTTGTAAGATTTAGAATTTTGGAAATAAACAGTGGAAATTTTGAGGATTGTAACCTGCACTACTGTATAATTTATTTGTAATTCGTGTATGTGTATATTGCTGTGTATATTTTAATTTCTTGTTTTTTTATTGTATCTGTTGTGCATTATTTTTAATTTTTTAATTTAATTTAATTTTAAGTAGAATGTGTAGTTACAAGCTTTTAAGAAAAATTTCATTATTTTACCTATAAATTAAGAATAAATATTTTGATAAATGTAATTTTTTTTCAATGGTGAGTTTAAGTGCTAAGATAAAAAATAGAGCAGAAGTAATTATAAAATTAGTTTTATTTATTAAATAAACCCTTTCAACGGGTTTCTCAACCCTGTATGCTAAAACTTACTATTTTCTCAATCTGTTGTCAGGGTGAACCTGAGCCCCCTTCTGTAAGTATAACTCTGCAAACTACTTTTTTTCAGTCATTTTCATATAAATATAAAATATCATTATTATATTACTATCATCTTCATTCTTAATTCATTTAATAAATTATGTTTTTTGGGTTGTAAATATTTGTTCACACTCATATTTTTTTATTGGTATCTAAATATTTCAAAATATTAATCTCATCATTTATCATTATTTGCATGCTTAGTTAAGTTTAAATTGTGTTAATTTAATTTATATGACCTGTGTAGTATATCTGAGTTTCTAATTTGAGACGGTATATCTTGAGTTTCTAATGCTACAAATCATTTGGGACCACTGTAAGAGATTCTGAATTAAAATCATGATTAATAATTTCCATTTTTAATATAAAATTTGCTATGGGATCTATGCATCATTTATTTATAATGTTTACTTGTAAGAAATCTACTGAAGTAGAATTTTAAAATGTATGTGAGTTCACAACCAACAAATTTACTTATAAAAAATTTCATATTATTTAACACACTGCAAATGAAGTATCCGAGTGACAGGCATATGGAGGAAATCTGAGTAAATATATTGTTAACTTGTTCTTCAGTCTGTTGCATTATTTTACAATTATTTTTAGTGAGATTATAGTCTGTGGTCAGCTTTAGTGAACTGTATTATCATAATTATTTTCTTTATTAATTCGTGCCCAAAGAAGTTCCATTCTGCTGATTTTATAATGAATTGTTCAGCTGAAAAATCAATAATTTTAACTTTATTAGTTTTTGATGATTTCCTGTCAATTTTGTGGTCAGTAGACAGGATCTACCTTTAATTCTTATGGAAAGTAATATTTTCCTTACATTTACATAAAAATACAATTTTTATTTTATTTTAAATTTAATAAAATGTTTTCCACTGATCTGGATGTTCATGTTAATCTATAACATGCATTACTTTGTACGATATGTTTCATCATTTTGATTTACAAATTTCTGACAGTCCTAAAATCTGTTTTCTTCCTAGAGTATGTAGTCTTAAGAATTAGATTTTTCCTAAAATAACATACGTTTGGATATGAATCTAAAAAGTTTAATCGTGTCAAATTTATTATCAGAATTTTAAATTAAATCACCTATAAGATTTTGTAGTCTTAAGCAGATTATTTTACTAAACAATATGAATTTCATTAATGAAAATTATTTTAGTTACTATTTTCTCATTTTTCTTTATTCTTTATGATAATGTGTTTGACTATTCTTTTTTTGTATGTAAAAATAAATGTTAATCAAACATTTTTAAACTTATTAAAAATAATAATTGTTTTTAAATGTGGCATATCCTATTTCCGAGTTGAAACGTACATTTTAAATGAGAGTATAAAACACATATTTAATCATATTTGGAAGTATTTTTATTAAAATTGCTTTCAAAAAAATTATAATTGTCTATCTAAATAATTATATTAACAACAATAGTGATAGCATATTCAATATAACAATACAGTAATTAAAACAAAGCTTTCAGTTGAAAAATTAACTTACATTAATGTGAAGATTGAATCTGATGTGCTTTAATAAGTTTGTTAATATCATGCTCAAATTTACTTAAAAACAGCCGTAAGTCACTGCGTTCAGTAACATGCAGCCGATTTCTCGTTTTGGTTAGAAATGTTACTACCAAAAAGAACGCCCCCAATTTTCTGTGGGACTTTGTCTGCCTCCCCCTCGAATGCCTCCAGTGCCCACAAGGGGGCATTACAGCCCCACTGAGAAGGAATGATGTAGACTGATCAAATTTTATTGTTATGTTTATGTACATCAGTGTCACTTTATCAAATACTCTTAATTTTTGAGTCCCTCTCAGTAATTTTTTCCCTTGCCTGTCTTTACAAACTGATTTTTTTTTACAACCCACTTTTAAAAAAATAATGTTGATACATTCTAACTAAACTCCCCAGCATAGGTAAACAGAGCAGTTTGAATTCCTTAAGAATGGGTGTTTCAAATAGAATGCAGCCCTTAGGATGAAGGTTGTGTAACTTATGAACAGGTAAATTTTATGTGTGTCTTGTTGTACGACGGACTGATGTCTCCGGCCTGACAGAGAGATAGTGCTAGCAGGTCTAATATCTTACTGAAATTCTATGTTAATATACACTTCACTAGCTTTTATATGGATAATTTCAAATCCTTTGTTCAAGATTAGCTATGTGTACCAAATGAAATAGTCTTGTCATGGACTAGTAGCATTTCATTATGCATTCTTATTATGTTATTTTTTATTGTATTATGATATTGTTTTATTGTATAAGGATGAACATGTATTTATTATAGAAACTCTTTTGTATGTAGATCTTTCAAATGTGTGAAAGGTCAACAAATTTTAGTTGAAATTTCCTCATACTTCAGTTCTTAGTTAAACAACAATCACTTTTGATGTTAATTTTTTTGTGAGATTAGTAGTGCACAGAATCAGATAACACCAACTATGCTGACTAATTTCAATAGTTCTTGGGAGGTATTTTATTCACTCACCCATAAAATCTTTGATGTTACGTGTCAAATAGGCTACTCACAATTACTGCTTTCTAAAAAATAAAAAAATAAAAATAATAGTTTGGTTACAGTGCTAGCATTCATGAATTGAAAGACCCAGGCCATGAAAAGTTCTAACAGTATTGTCAGTGGTTTTGATCTTGTGTGAATTAAAATGGGATTGCAGTGTTAGTTCATGTTTTGTATTTTTGTAACTAGGCTTGGTTTCACCTTAATCACTTTGTGAACTGTAAAAGTATCCAAATGAAAATTCTGCTTGAGATATTATACATTTCGTTTACATATATATATATATTTTTTTTAAATTATAATAATTTATTTAATAACATATTGGTCATTGTGTTCATATAATTTAAATATAGACCACTAAAAAAAAGTTATTAAATTGTATAATGTTCTTAAATTAATATTTAGTTGTTATTAAATTCTATAATTATATTAAAATATATGTTATATAATTTTTCAACTTTGTTGAAATTTTATTTTTTAACAATTTTGAAATTATGAACAAATAGATAGATTCTACTATCCAGTACTGGATAAAAAATATTTGATAAATTATAAAATAAATATATTTTAATGTAATTATAGAATTTAATAACAACTGAAGAGGCGGTATTCGGTGGAAATCAATTCTTGGAATTAATAGGATAAGTTTAATATTAAAAAATATATATGTACATATATACACGTAAATTCATTGCAAACATGAAATTGGTGTTCATTTGGTCTTGTCTTTTATCTCTATATAATAGATCTGTTATTATTTCTTTGTATAAAAGCGTTTATGGTAAAGTTTATTGTTAATTAAAAAATTTATTACACTTTTAATACCCTCAATAAAATGAAATTTGTCAAAATAAATGGTTTTCTCAGTTTTGACCTCATGTTTCAAAGTGAACCTTCATCTATTAAGCCATCTCTTCAGGTTTACGAAAAATAATTATTGAAGCCAAATCCAACAAATGTAGCTCATTTGGAAGCATCTCAAAGCCATGTTCATGTAGTTTTGCTGCAACAACCTGAGATGTTTGTGGTACATTATGGTGAAGATCACTTCTGTTTTGTCCAGATGTGAACATTTAGCCTAGCCCTTCAGTTAATCTAGTGATGAAGCATAATATTCTCTGGTGATGAACTTTGCAGGTAATTTATGAGCACCAGGTCATGAGAATCCCGAAAAACCATAGCCATGGCTTTTCTTGCAGATGGAATTTTTTGGCGCACTTACACCTGCTTCCACCCACTGTTTGGTCTTTGGCATGTTATGGTGTACCCATGTTTCATCTGTTGTTACAAAACATCAAAGAAACTCAGCAGATTTCCGTTTAAATAAGTAAACATCATTTAGAAGTGTTCAGTCAGATGCATTTTAGTTGACTAACAAACACTTTATCTATCGAGCAGAAAATGTTTTCATATCCAAAACATCATATAAAATATAGTGGTCACAGACTATCAAGATGTTTTCAATGTCAGCAAGCAGATGTACCTTCAGTTGGCAATCATTTAATAGCGTTATGGATTTTGTGATAATTTCATTAGTTATAACAATGTTTAGGCATCCCAAGTGTTCTTCATTTTAAATGTATGTACATCCAATTTTGAATTTAGCAGCCCATGTTTTGACTATTAAATTAAAGGGAAAGAATCCTTTAAAGCAGAATCTCAATTATTGTTGTATATCTTTCGAACTACAATTTTTAAAACAAAGAATGTTTTAACAGCTTGAACTTCAATTTTTATACACTATTCAGAGAATGTCTAAACTTGTTTGCTGTACTCAATTTTCACAAATAAACATCTAAACATGAACATGTAAAATTTTGCAGCACGCCATCATCCAAAGGGTCAGAGTAATTTATCATACTTGCACCACCACTGTATCAGGCTGAAAATTTTTTGAACAACTCTTGTACATAGTTGAATTTTATGTTCTAATATCATAATCTCAAAACTTTTATAAGCCAAACATAGGAGCCTATAGGCAATGAGGGCCTTAGTTGGTCTAAATCAGTTATGATTACAATTGTTTTTATCCGATTTGTTTAACATTGTGTTTTTGTATACTATAAAATATATTTGGTTTTGATTATACTTTGTCTTTTCTATTATTGATTGTTTAACATATGAATTAATTTGGGAAACTAAACTTACATCTTCAATTACGTTTGTGTACTGCATGTTCTTTTATCTCTGTAGCTGTTCAAGGTTTTTTTTTTTAAGTAAATAATAGAAAGTGTTATTTTTGTTCATAGAATTTATCGATAATCAAAAGCAAAATATTTGCTTAATTCTAAAAAATGGTTCTTGCATTATGTATAAAATAGTATCAATAGTTGGCTCTCATGTTGTTTTGTTACTAATTCTGTTTGATAAACTGATTAGCTTTTTTCGTTTATGGCATGGCTTAAAAATGTTTAATTTTAAGCATGATTTTTTTTTTATATCAAGTATATATGTTGCTGTTTTAATATATATATTTATATATGGAGCTGGAGATGCATATGTTTTACCTAGTATTGCCTTTTTTTTGTATGTGTGTGTTGAATTTAATTACTTTCCTGGAGTTTTCAATATTCTCCACTTTTTTAACAATTTTTTCTCTTGTCTCTGCGACTAGCACTTTATAATGTTCTTGCCTAAAACATAATAATCACAATTAATCGGATACTGAGTTACTGAATTATTTAAGTTCTGAATAGTCAGTATATTTTGTTTATAAACTTTTGCTGATTCTTGAAGAGACTTGTAAGTACTATGAATTTATGTAGTTAGGTAACTTTTAATAGGCCAAACATCTGTGATGGATTACAAAATTTCACACCATAGAAAAATATATATTTTTTTCTATATTCTGAATAGACTTATAACAGCAATTTAGTAATGTAAAAAACACCCTGTTCTTAACTAATAAGCCAGTAAAACAATTTTCACCTTGCATTTTTTTTAAAAATTGGTAATGTGTAAGAAATTTAAAAAAGCAATGAGAACTTACACTTGATATGAAATCTTCAGAATATCATATCTTTATGTTTAGTGTGCATGCATATATATATATATATATAGATATATACATATACACACAGAACTAACTCTTAATGTGCCACCTCAAATTTAACTTAGATGTTAAGCATTTTCAGGCTAGAAACCCATACCACAAGGAAGAATTCATTACAGAAGTGAGAACTGGATAGTGAAAAAGGGATGATTAACCTTATAAGGGCTGCAAAATGAGACAAAAGTCTCGTTTAGAAGTATAGATTTCCTTTAAGTCATATATCATGCTCACAATGTGTAGTGTATTAGGAGATCAGAAGATGCCTTTTTTGCAGTGGGAAGAGCATAATAATGATCAGAGATTTGCATTGACAAATTTATTGTATGTTATCTTAATGCAGCTGTAGGGTATATAAAAGTTTGTTTGAAATTAGTAATCTGATTTTCTATATGACTACTACTAGTAATGTACATAATCTACTAATCTTCTATTGATTTTTTCCTCCTTTTTGTCACTCTTCATTTATAATTAACATGCACCTCTTGCAAATATGATTGAGATGTTAAGGGACTGTTATGATAAGATATGTTTAGTGATAATTTGCCTCTGATAGACTCTGAAGACTTTACCCTTTTTTCAAGTTAATGGTTATTCTTATGTATAACTTTATTTTTTTTTTTAATTGTGTATGATTAGATTTGTGGTATTTTATTTACAGGGTTATTACATGACAATTCATATAACACCCGAACCAGAATTCTCATATGTTAGCTTTGAAACTAACATACCTCAAGCTTCTTACAAGGACATTATTTCTCGTGTGATTGATACATTTCGCCCTGGCAATGTTGTGCTTACAGTATTTACTAACAAGGTAAGAAAATAATACTTTGTGTTAAACAAAATATTTTATTTAACTAGTTATTCATCTTTAATGTTTTTTTGTGTTTAAAATAAATCTTCAGTCATCAATTAAACAAATTAGACATATAATTCAATCAGTATATACTCTTTCGTTTTAAAGTATTCTGTCACTTGATAATATGGGAGTACTTGTGAAATTCCTAGTTTATAAAAAAAGTTAGTATTGCTAACTGTGCTATATAAACATTATTTTTCAAACTATTTGAAAACACTTGAAACTTTTGGTCAAATCTTTTAATGAACTATACATTTACATTTTTGAAATTATATTAGTTAATCATGTGGTGATACTGAACACTTAGTAGGTTTATACTTTTTTAATTTTCATATTAAATAAGTTAGTGTTTTGTAGTACATTGATTACGTATTTTTTGTAAATAGTCAATATATTACATATAATTTTAGGTTTTGGATAGATTTTGTAGAATGTTTATAAGCTATAGCCAGGCTTTTTATACTTCTACCAAACCTGGTGATAGCTTATAAACAGCTCAGCAACTATTGAACACCAGCTTGCGAATGAAATTGCTTCTTCATCTACTGTTAGTGAACAGTAGATATATATATATACATATATATATATATATATCAGGGTTCCCACAGACCTGGAAAGTCAGGGAAATTGGTTTAGGTCAACGAAAGTCAGAGAAGTTTTAAAAAATTGTGAAATGTCAGGGAATAGTTTACTAAAGACCCTTTTGGACGCACATATTATTCACAGAAGTTTGTATGTTTTTATGATATTTGTGAATTATTAAAAATCCATGATATGGAACTGAAGTAAGTAATACTTTTTAAAGTTTTAATTATTTTGAAGTAACTTTCCATAAATAATGTTCCTTGAATTTTTTAAATTGGTTACAGCTACAATGAGTGGTGTGATAAAAAAATACCAGCTTACTGTACTGTAGACAGTGTATGGCTTCTCTGTCTATCTGAGCCTACAGTGTTGTTATTTAATACAGATAATTTTTGAAGAATATTATTAAACAATGCTCTACGTTTGGCTTGAGAATGCCACTTGTATTGATAGAGCTCTAAAAATACTGGATGACATAACAAAGTTAAAAGTCAAATCAGAACCTGTACATAGACCATACAAGTCATTACAAAACCTTTGTGCAGGTAAGTTTCTGAAGGGCAAGTTATACTTTTTTAGGGTCATATCTGCTGAATGTGTTTTTTGAGAATGTTTCAAAGCTGTTTCCTTCTCTCACCTTAGCTTCACACTAGCTTGTTGGATTTGCTGAAACGTTTAATGGCATGTGTGAAACCAGATGTGTTGAATCTGCTAGTTCTGGAAGCAAGCTGTTGGCCAACGACCTAGAAAGTAGTGAAAACTTAATTAAAAATGTTGGTAATGGTTTCCAAATCGTAAAACACCTAAAAAATGTGAAATATGTGTCAGAGTTGGGCGTATTAAACTTAAGAAACCAGTGCAAGATTTATCTATTAAAAACAAACCAAAAACTTCAGCAGAGAAGTCCAGTGAAGTTCAAAGCTGTTGCTGGACTGTCTTCTCTAAACCCTGAAGTGATTATTTCACAACCTAATCTTGGAAAAAAACAGATAAATAATCTTCTTGAAGTTTTCTATGAAAAGAATAAAATCTCAGAAGGTACAGTTAAAAAAACTGAAACACAGAATGACTAAACTTTTTGCAATTTTTCCCCTACCTTTTTAATGAGGCAAAAAATGGTTTCAAAGGAAATTTTTTGTTACTTTTTAGATGCTTTTCATGATGCAGACAGAGAAGAAATATGACTAGATGATTTGTATGTTTTCATGTTGTGTAAGAACAATAAATATTCTAAGTTGTGGGAAGTTTTGAAACTAACACTAATTTTTTCACATGGTAATGCTAGTATGGAGTCAGGATTATTTATCAACAAATTTCTACTTTCTGAAAACCAAAATGAACAAAGTATTGTGGACCAAAGAATTGTTTATGATGTTCTCAAATTTTATGGAGGTTACAAAGTAGTTAAAATAGATTAGAAAATGTTGATCGCTGTTAGAGAGGCAAGAAAGCCGTATGACCTTTATTTTGAAAAAAATTGAGAAACAAAGATCAAAAATGAGGATTCAGCTGAAAAAGATACAAGAAGAAATAAAAATATCTAAAATTAAACAGCAGATTGAAGAAGAGGCAATTAACTTAAAAATTTAAAAGTTAAAGGATTTCTTTGAAGTGAACACTGGATGTATTGCAGTGTCAAACGAAATATTTCTGGCTTTTGCCTTATCCTAAGTTCAAATAATTTGTGTTTCTTTCCTAAGTGTTGTTATCAGAAAGAGAGTTTATTTTGTTCCTTTATTTTTTAATCAATATCAGGCTGTTAGTTTATGTTATCGTTTAGTTCCTATGCAAAGTCAACTAAAGTTAATTTGGTTTGCCATTAAGTTCCTATTTAAAGTTTATTAGGTTACCTTTTTACATATACTATTTATTTTAAAGTACATGTACAGAGTGAGTTGTGTATTGACCTAGTCAATGTATTAGGTTCTTTAATTCATGTGTAGAGCTATAGTTTGTGTGTGAAATCAGTAGTTACGTCCTTCATTTTATAGTGTGCACATATTACTTTTATACATTTTTTTTTATTTAACTGATTTCTTAGTTGTATTAATAAAAAGGAGGTGTATGGAAGATATAGCGGAAAAAACTATCTCTTCCATAGAGTTTTGGGGGTTAGTAGCTGTGAGGCTATGGTGATGGCTATATTAAATATGAAAATTTGTTCATTTTCCTTTCTGTGATGCACTGCAAGAAAGAGTTACGATTTGTTCGATATGTCGAGGGTCAGGGAAATTTTTGGAAACAGGAAAATTGAAAGTGAATTTTGATTAAAGTGAAAGACTTGATTATGTAGGGTACAGTCAAAAATCTATATAACTTTCCTTTTAAGTTTTTAAGTAAGGAATAAGTTGGTGCTTTTTTTGTTATGAATATTGCTTTTTTTAGTAAAAATATAACTTTTTTCATTGTTAAAATAGTTTAGGTTAATAAAATTACTGTACATGAAGCTTTTAGTGTTTGAATTTACTGTTTTACACTCCAAAAAAATTGGGTAAAGTTCAGTTTGCTTTTAAAAATTTTATATTATTTATATTATATTTTTTATCTTATTTCAATAAAATAACTTCTTTAAATCACAAAAAAGTGCACATTTTCTACGAAAGTTATTATTTTTTTTCAAGGTCCGATCGTTTGCGAAATAAAAACCTGCGCAAATTCGGATGAATCTATGCGCAGCATCTCTAGTATGGCCTTCAATCACGTTATGTCACTTCATTTAGTTCTGAACATGCAGCTAGCACGTTAATATGTCTGCAACAATAGCATCTCCTGCCAAGTGTGAAGTGCATGCAGTACTTTATTTCTTTAGGCTGACGGGTGTAATGCAGCTGAAATTCATCGACGTGTAAGTAATATGTACGGTGAAACTTCAATGAGTGACAGCAAAGTGCGACAATGGGGCGGGAACTTTAAAGCAGGACGTGCAGATGTGGATGTTCATGATGCAGGCGGTCAGGGAAGGAAGCGAGTGTCAACCGATGATCTCATCGAGCGAGTGGATGAGGCAATTCGAAAAAATCGTCGGTTTACAATTTCTGTATTGAGTGATTCCTTTCCTGAAATTTCAAGGTCAGCTCTCTATGCCATTGTTGAGTGAGAGACTTCAGTAACACAAACTGTGTGCGAGATGGTTTCGCAGGATGCTGTCCGACCATCACAAAACAATGAGAATGGACGCCTCCCTAACGTTTCTCCAGTGCTACCACAATGAAGAAGATTTTTTGAACAAAATTGTCACAGGGGACGAGACACAGGTCCATTTCGAAACTGAAGAAACAAAAGAACAATCCTAACAGCGGATGCATTCTCATTCTCCCTGTAAACCAAAGAAGTTCAAGCAAACCTTCTCCAACAGAAAGTGTATGGCTACTGTGTTCTGGGACCAGAATGGAGTTCTCTTGGAGGAATTCATGGAACGTGGTAAGACCATTACTGCAGCCTAATACTGCGTGACTTCAACGTCTACGAAGGGCAATTCAGAATTAGCAGAGAGGAATGTTGTCATCAGGCATTGTGTTTCTCCATGACAATGCTCGGCCTCACACTGCAGCAACAAAGAAACTCCTGCAGCGTTTTCATTGGGAAGTGTTTGATCACCCACCATACAGCCTGGACTTGGTTCCATCCGATTTTTACCTTTTTGCTCACATGAAACGTGAGGAATCCTAGGACAACATTTTGGCACAGACATCGAGCTGCAGACCATCATCGAAACATGGCTGAAAACACAGGCGGCCCCTTTCTATGAGGGTATTGGAAAGTTGGTATCACGCTATGACAAATGTCTAAATCGGAGTGGCGACTATGTAGAGAAATAGTGTAATTATGTAAGTACTTGTTACAAATAAAAAATTTTTATTTTCCCTGTGGTTTTAATTTCGTGACCGATCGGATCTTGAAAAAAAATATCCCTCATACAATATCTGAGAGCATATGGACTCGTTGATTTAGTATTTCCATCTAAAATTAAAATATTTAAAAAATATTAATGATCTTGATTACTAAAAAAATGTGATGTGGACAACACATGACTTCCTTGTACGCCTATTAAATTACATTTACACTTTTTTTTTTTTTTTAATGAATAAGTACATAAAATTTTAATTCATTTAAAACTTCTGATATCTTTTCATATGTTTGTTTTATTGTTATTGAATTAATATTCATTGTAAAACTATTTTTTCAATGAGAGGTTAATAATTATTAATAAATTAATATATTTAAATTTAAAAAAAAAAGTTATGAAATCTGATTCAAACCCATGTGCCTTCCCCTAAGATCTAATTATTTCATTAAATTTTATTTGGCTATAAGTCTGGAACCAATGAAAATAAATACCATTTACGATATATTATTGAAAAGCTCTCAATGAGTGCTTAAGTTAAGCACTCATTGAGTTTACTGCAGTTAAGAAAAAGTCCAAAATCCAAAGTCTTTTGGAATTTTGGGTTTTTTTTTGGACACTTTTGGTTCAGTCGTTTGCAATCAAAAGGGGAGGTGCACAAGTAGATGTTACTACAGTCTTAAATTCAGAATTTCAACATCCTACGACTAATTGTTTTTGAGTTGTGTGAGATATATAAAATTAACTGCCTTTACATTGAACCTTAGAACTCTCGACTTCAAAATCAGCTGATTTGTGATGACCAGTTCACCGCTAGACCAACCCAGTGGTTTTACTTCCAACCTGTAGACTACCATATTCGCTAGGACACTTTAGAATCATAATTACTTAAGACTAGCATTATAATTCATTTGCCAAGATTTTGTAGAAGCAGCATGATTTACTGATGCTGATGCTGCCGCTATGCATTGTGTAATTAATTTATATGCTAAAAATGTTTACTAAAATGGGAAATTTAACCCTAAAATTTTATGGACTGATATAATTATTGAAATGCACCTTTATTTATTGTCATTTTGCAGACATCGGCAACTGCAGCAGCTGGATGTACAAGAGAACTGGAAAAGATCGCTTCATTTGGAGAATTGCGTCGTCATGAAGTGCAGTATTGTCATTTGAAGAATTATGATCTTAGTTTCGCATTCTACTCCAAATTCCCAAGCTGAGGGTCTCGAGCGGCCCGAGGTCTATTGTTGACTCGGAGCCCCTTACCCTCCATCCACCAGCCAGTTATCTTGCACTCATTACCTTTATCCAGTCGTGACCTTTTCTTTGCTTGGTGGCGTTATAAAATTTCTTGAATAATGTCCAATAAAATTTGCATCTTAGATATTTGTTCACTTTAGGAGGTTTCAAGTGTAAAACTATTATTTTACCCTGAAATTAAATTTACCTGCTTTTATTTATTATATATATATATATATTTATTTTACATATTATATTTGATATTATGATTTATTCACCTATGAGGGTGGTCAGACAGATAGTTTTCTGTCCAGTGAAAATGGGTAAAGGGTTTCTTAAAAACAAAGCACTAACAGCAAAAAAAAAAAATTTAAGTTAATATTTTTTATTAATTTTCTAATAGAAATTAGTGGAAAATATTAATCCCTTTTAAATTTCCTTATACTTGAGATGTAAAAATATAAGCTTTTATTTATGTATCGTGTATCTAAAATATAATTACATTGGGTAAGAAAAAATTCAATGCCTAAGTTAATCACATTATCAGTTGAAATTAGGTGATACTAATGATGAAGATAATATTTTTATATTATTTTTTTCATATTAATAGCTTTGTTATTATTTATTGAAGACTGTTCTTTATATTATAAACTTAATAGGAAATTTTAGTTAACCCGATGACTTAATTTCCTTAATTAAATTCTAGTCATTTGTTCATTACTCTTCATCCTCACCTTCATTAATATTGTTGTCGGGAAATCTGATGTACAAATGATGTAGAGCACAAAATTAGAATAATTAATTTTTATTTTCTACTATTTTATAATTAAAAGAATAAAATTGATTTTTTTTTGTTATTTGAGAGAATTGATCAGAATGTGCCATAGTAAATGGAAAAGACTATAAGTGCGGTTTGTTTACATTTGTGTTTTGAATAATTTTCCCACAGTTATTTAATTGACAATATAAATTAAACATCAAGCATTATTTCAGTACAGGGTGGAATGTACAGATTGTCTTGTACATAATATTCTATGAACACTGTATTTTTTAATTTATCAGTGCTTTAATGATGTTTTAAGTAATACGTGAAATGTAGTGCAATTTGTGTTTTTGATTGAGTTGTTAAAAATTGTATTTTTTTTCTCTGAACATGCTGAATAAATTAAACATTTTTCACTCTTTAAGTAAAAAAATTTCATTTAATTTTCAGTGATTTATTTATCACAAAAGATTTTTAAAAAAAAGTATTTGATTGTGAAAGTGATTTATCCATATTTAAAATTTATATTCACATTATATTTCAAATTAGTATTTGAAATTATATTCACATTCCATTTAAAAGATATTTACTGACATTGAATTTTAAATCAGATTTTTTTAATTATAGAAATATATATTTTTTATTTTATCATATTTAAATATCACTGAAGTTTAATGACAAAGGTTTTAATATTTTAAATTATATAATTCTCTCTGTTTAAAAATGTTTAATAATTTTAGACTACATCCAATATTAGTATTTTGCCATTAGAATTATTTAATATATAATTTTAAGTAATAAATATTAAATTTAATAATTAACAATAAATAATTTATTTACATTTTCACTAAATATATTATAGAACTATTTAGTTGAAATAGTAAATAGTAAAATCTTTTTGTAATTATTTCTATATTTACTAAACATCAAGCACTGACAAATTATTGATGAAGTCAATGCCTCCTATTAAATGATCGTAGATGAACTGGAAAACTTAAAATAGAATTTGAAAAAAATTTGAAATATATTCATTTGAACATTTTATTGGAGTATTCTTTAGCATAATAGTTTTGATATGACTTTTGTTATGCTATAATATTTTAGATGTACCTCAACTTTTGTGTGCAATTGCTACAGTAAAAACTACTTATTCTTATAATTAATATTAATAAGCGGTTGGGGTAGACCAATAACATTCACAGTTATAGAAATTAGGCTAGAATATCATAAAGGAATAAAAATAGTTTAATTTGAATAGCACTGTGTTTTTAAATCACGTTAAAAAATTATTACTTTTAATTAAAATTTTTTATCTTTAAGATAAAAATGTTTATAATTACATAATGACTGTGGAGGGAGTTAGTAAATGGATTTTCCTGTATTTTTTTTGTTGGTTTGAAGGATTACAGTACATTTTACTCCACTACATTTAAAGTAGCTATTTTCCAACAAGCAATCCTCTTTTTATCTAGTATTATTTTGATAAAAATTGTTGGTTCATTAAATAACTTTGAATGGTGAAGCCATTCAACTTGATTGGTTTCACTGTAATTTTATTTGTTGTGAATATATATTTGGTTAATTGATTTAAAAATTTTTTACATGGCCTCTGAACATTTGATGACCTCATTAATATTTTTAAAATGAAAAATGTATACATAAGACATAAAATTCTTTTTTCAACTTTTAATATCCTACCTGACTTGTATTTGTTCATAAAAGTAAAAGTTTTAACTTAAATCATTCCATAGCAATAAACAATCCTGTGATTATTATTTCATTTATTAATAATTTCAAAATATTGCATTTTCAATTTTTTGTTAAAAGTTTATTTTAATTAATAATTTTAAGTTATCGTTATACAACTTACGTATAGGTATAATTTTTATTTAGTATCTGTATTATTATTAACATTAAATATTTATATTAATAATCATTTTAAGTAGTTTACATTCAAACAATATTGTTCCTTTAAGTCGGTCTTTCGTTATTGATAAGTAATAAAAATAATATTACTATTATTAGTCAATAAAATTGGCAGTATGTATTATAAATATTCATTCGTTATATATGTAGACTATAGATTTTAAAATATTTTTTATTATATGTATTGTTACTGAGAATTTTAGTGATTGACGTACGCCAAGCAAAGAAATGAGATTAATTATTCTGTTTTCAACTTTTTTCCTGATATGTAAATTATTGTTATAAGTTTTATTTGTATTTAAGACTTTTTTCAACAGTATTTGTGTTTATTATGTATTCATAGGTTTTTGATTTTTTATAATTGTTTATTTTATTTTACATTTGTATGATTATACATTTGTATTTTCTCCAGCTATTATTGAATATTGTATTAAAAATTATTTAAGTATTATATATTTCATTTTTTAAATTATTTTATGTTATATAGCAGTGAATTAATCTGTTACATTATTGTTAAGTTTTTGAAACGCTGGTGAATGTGGAGGATTATTTATATATATATTTTGTATTTGTAATGGTTTTACTTGAGTATACATTTATGTTTATTTGATTTTTTTGGTTTTTTCTCCTTCATTATGACTTTATTGTACGATTTTTCTAAAGTGAACTATCAATTATAATATTAGCCATTGTTTAGGTATTTTAGGGGTAGTTGAATAAATGCTTCCATTTAATTTTTATAAAATTTCTAATTAAAGTGTGGAGGTAGTAAGAATATTAATGTACTTGATGTACTTACAAAAATGTTGTGCATTTATATTACAAGAATAGGAAATAGAACTTTAGAAATAAATATGTCATTTGTAATTAAAATGTTTGACATAATTTATAAAAATTGTTAAAAAAATTCCAACAGAATAAATATTCACATTTCCTATTACGTCAAATGCCCTTACAGTGTTTGTTAAATTTCTGTAAATGATGAATAAATGTTTTAGAGAATTTTTTTTGTTGTTTTCTTCTTTATCTGGTAATAGTTTATTGTGAATGATCTGCTACTTTCCCTGAAAAGTCAGTTGTCTTTTTCATTTGTTAAAAAAAAAAAAAAATGGAAATCTGATCATGATATCTGGTAATAGTTTATTGTGAATGATCTGCTACTTTCCCTGAAAAGTCAGTTGTCTTTTTCATTTGTTAAAAAAAAAAAAAATGGAAATCTGATCATGATACTAGTACAGCTGTAATATAAATTGTACAGATTGTGCTTGTAGTAATACATTATCATCATCTCTACATAAGCCTTTACATAATATGCGAGTTAATTTTGTTATTAAAATTATTCTGAAGGAATGTTTATGTTTGGTGATATGTTTGTTATTTTCTGCTGTTTTCTCCTTATAATCATGATTTCAATTTAATTATTTTTATGTTTAACTTCCAATATTGTATTTTTCTGTTGTTCAGATTACCCTGTTATGGAAATACATCCATTTTCTGTGAATAAAATTATTTTTGATGATGAAATTACCCTTGATGCATGAGATGTTATGAGGTATATATATTTTATATAGTATAGTATAATATACAGCCTACATGTGCTTCTGCTCCTAATGTTAAATATTGCTATTATACTGGTGTGACTATGATGGTGTAAATGCATATTTACATGCATATGTCTAAAAAGTTTGACATAAGCATCTTATTTTATATGTGGGGGTGAGAGCATTCCCATATGAAAAATTTGGTCTGTGATCTGTTTCTTTAAGCCAATAACATTAAAATGGCTGAAATTCATCAAATTAATGTTTATGGAGAACGTTTATGAAATGAGAATGTTTATGAAATGTGTGACTTCAGTATGGAGATGAATGCGACTTCTTAATGAAGGATGTGAAAATGGGCATTATGATGAATACAGTAGGTGATGTCTTTAATGATTTGTGGTGTGTGCAGTAAAAGATGAGATTAGAGAGAGGGAACGAACAGTTCTCAAAAATGTTACTGTCCCTGTATTTTCCAGAAATTTGTCATTCTCTTAATGAAATTATGTCTAAGAAATTGAACTGTTAGAAATAGTGTACACACTGGTTGCAAAGATGTTTATGAAATAACAAAATGAAGTGGTGGGGCAGTGTGTTGGCTGTGGCATGACACAAGAGCAAGATTCCTTGAGCCATATAGTAGTCACCAGGAATAAGAAGTGAGTGCATGCAAAACCTGAATTGTGACAAACTTAACAAAAGTGAAATTTGAGCAGATTTTTTTTCTTCGGAAGATTATGTGCACAGTATTTTGGGACAGAAAAGGTATTTTCTTTTCCTTGTGAATTTAGCCTCAAGAAGTCCAAACAAATTGTAGAGTTCCACAATCAACACACTGAAGTGTGTTGAAATCCTTCTTTGGTAGCCAGTGACTTTGTAACAGCAATGAGGTCAAGTAAGTTATTAACAGGTTTATACCACAGACAGCACTTCTATGATTGAAGAATGCAATACCTGATAACCAGATTTGATAAATGTCTCAACAATAGTGGTAACTATGTAAAAAGTAGTATAATGTGTGTATACTTAAAGTAGCTGTAAAAATATTTTGTAAATGTAATATATATATATTTATATTTAATATCCCAACTTTATTTTTTTCCCTTTTACCACATATACAGTTACTAAATTACAGTTATAAATTATGAATAGGATGAAAATGTGTGCAGTAATAATAGTTTTTCTCTAGCAACAATTTAAAACTTCCAGTTGTTAGATGATTATGGTGATGAATGATGAATTTTGAAACAAATTAAAAACAAATCCTGATTGGGATTTGAATTCAGAACAAAGATAAAGCTACAAAGATGAGTTACTACTTTGTCATGGAGGCTGGCAATAATATTACTAATTATAAGAAATATATTTCTCTGAAATATAGGTATAGGTCTCAAATGTGCCTATGTAATTCCTCCTTTTGAAAATTTTAGTAATGTTAAAAACTAAACAGATAAAAAGGTTTCCCAAAGAAAGCAGAGATCCTTTCAAAACAATCCTAGTTTAACAAAACTATTATGTAAACTTTTCATTTGTGTTGCCTATAACAGTTTTAATTTTTTTACAATTAAATACAGACTGTCTACTATTTACTTATATGTTAATAATATTAATTGTAAATTATACATATGATTGCATAAATAAGTGCAAGGTGGTATCTGCGAGTTCCTAGACTAAGTAAAAAAATGGCCATCAACTTCTTCTAAAATAAACATAATGATACATACCCCTTGATCACAACACCTCAAAAGCATTTGAAAAGACCTTTTCTTGAAGAGTATCTAGTACTGCTTGTGGCAGTGCTTGGATGCCTTCTGTATAAAAAAATATATATATAGCCTTTCAGCTTCAGTTTCTTTTTGGGGGAACAAGGCAAAGTTGCATGGAGGTAAGCTAGGGAAGTGTGAAGGTATGGAATGACTATGAGTCATTCAAGTGTGAGTTGGTAAGTTGTCATGTGCAACAACCAATTTCTTGTATCTTACATGTTTTACAAAGTAATATGACTATTCAACGTTAAGCATCTACATTATATATGTTACACTTGATATAGTAGCATGTAGCATTGTCTGCTCTTGTCATAAACAACTAAACATCCAACAGCATACAGTGAACTGCACCTAGTATTCTTGACTTCTGTAATCCTCAGGAACTGATTAATTGATCATGACTGACTAATGGTATTTTACCTCGCCTCTTAAAAACTCCTACTTTCAGTATGTTACTTTAACATGTTATTAGCAGATTCAACTAATTTTAATTAATTGTAAAAAAAAATTACTAAAACAAAATCAATCTAGATACTTATTTGGAAAAATAAATTAATATCTTTTGAAGACGTTACCTGTTACATTATTGAAAGTTAAAAAAAAAATGTTTTCAGTTTGTTATAAACTTCTTTCTGTCAATGTCTCGCTGTACATCATATTGAAATGCTTACTGAAATTATTTTGAAAGGTATAAACAAAAAAATAATATAGTTCCAAGTAATGCAATAAAATTATATTAATCAAAAATCTCTAGCATTCTCTGGGAATTAATGCATGTAAATATAATTGCAACAGTAATGGTAACATTACAAAAAGCACCAGTGTTAACATTTGTATATACTAATATATTGGCCTTCCTGTCATGTAAAGTTTTGTAGATTTGTTTAATTTTTGTTTTTTATTGAGATTGCAAAATTAAAATACAATAATGTATGTATTCTTGTCCATATGAAAAATAACATTTTTTTATGAATGTCTTTTAGAACACTATATCTATCTTTCTCATGTGAACTGTCGTTGATTAGCATTGTAGTGCTAATGCACAACACCATTAAAAATGTTTGTGGAGTGATAGATATTGAGGCCCGTGAAACCTACATTATAAATAGGCTTTATATATAAGGAAAAGTATAAGTTCTATACTGTCACTATCATTTTCATTAATACAATTTCAGATGTATGTCCACATTGAATTTGATAATTTCATTCCACTTTTGTGAGGTTTTATTACTCAATGTTTATTTTTAAATTCATCTACTGTATTTGTCAAACATATTGTAGCATATAGATTTTTATCTCAAGAGAAGGAATCTGGCTTAAAAACTAAAAATTAATTTTGAAATATTACATTTTATTTATATAAAATTTTATAATAATTTATTTCTTTCTTTGATTTTTGTCCTGTATTACTGACAAATAAGCTGTCAAACCTGAAACAAGAGAAAATCTTTATTTAATTACTTGAGTTAATCCTTCGTTAAAATCTATAAAAAATGACATTATGACAGCCTTTGTTATTTTTCATAATTTATAATTTCTCGCTTAGACTTTTGGCCAATACACAATTACCTTTGATGACACTAGAGCTTAACTGTACCAATAATAATTGGAGCCATAATATATATATGTATCTCCTGTAGGTTTGTGATGTGTATAACTGGAAAGCTTCCATAGGTTGTAACTGTTAGATGAGTGGCATGCAACAATGTAAAGCTTCAAATTGTATATTTTTTAAATTGTTAAATGTGGTAAATAAGTTTGTAGCTATGATGTGATTGGTGCTTCTACTGGCCTTTGTAGCTACATAGTGTTGTATGCAAAGTTATACAGGTGTTTCTAAAATGGTAGACTGGCTATATTTTTTCTGGTTTTTGCTCGTAAAACTAAACAAAATATATTCTTAGGAAAAATGACAATTTCTCTTTCGTTTCCCCCTGCTCGCCCTTTTGTTATTTCTATATAAAAATTTATATTTCAAGTTCAGATAGATAAATCATATTAAAATTTGGTAAGCATATTTGTAATAAAGTTTTAAAATTAACAAAAAATCAGGACTTAAATACCTTTGCAAATTACAAAATGGCGGCCATGTTTATTTTTCAATCCATTATATCTGTATAAATATTAGTTTTATCAGAATTATGTTATTTACTAAAATATTAAGCCTTTTATTTTGAACAAAATGACGATTTTATTTTTGAAAATCTGTTAACAAATAGGAGAGTTATGGCAGAAAATTTAAATTATGTGTCTGTTTTCATGTCCTCCACTTTATGTTCAATTTGATGAAATATTGTTTTTTATTTCTTGTTAATTCCAGTATTGTAAATTAGTATCAAGTTAAGTAATAATTTCGAGTAGAATCCGAAAAAGTATAGCCAGCCCACCATTTTAGAAACACATCATGTTCAGTGATAATGACAAGAAGATAAGGAAATAAGGATTACACACCATTATTACAAAACATAAAAAACTTTCATATCCCAAATTTTTGCTATCTATTCAAATTGGCATCTGTGTAGAAAAGTATGAAACCAATTTGTATAAAAAATCTGTACTGTTTCAAATGTCTCCATATAATCTTAAACTTAATTGAATTCTCTAGCCCTTTAGCTCTAGTAAAGGTGATTGAAAAGGAAGTTTTAAGAAGCTGGAAGTCAAGGTTTGAATGAACTGTAGGTTAGTTGAATATAAAAGCATTACTTTAAACACTAACTTTTTCTCAACCAAGAAAAAACTTATCACAGAATTAAGATGTATTCTGTTTTCAGTATAAGGTTCAAGTGCTTGAAGTGAAGTACATTTCATATGTACACCTTAACCCTCCTAATCCTATGGATGTCATATTACAAATTGACGGACTAAGTCATTGAAGAAATTTTCTGTTATTTTATTTAAATGTATATTTATTGTAGATTCCTTTACTGTTTATAATGTTTAGTCAATGATAATTATTCTTTTTCATTTTCTATTATGATTTTTTATTTTATTTTGAATAACAAAAAGGTAATATGATTCGGTGGAGTTGATCTCCCATAATGTATCTTTTTATCTGTAGCAGCAAGTATTAAACAAAATGCCAATCTTTGTGGCATAGTGATAGTGTCTCAGCCAGAGGTCCCAGGTTCAGATCCTGGTAAGCCATGACCATTTTTCATATACTATAAAATTCCATTTCCATATCCCACACACAAGGTTCAAGCTTATGTGGTGATAAGTGGTCTGGAATTTTCATAGCTCCTCATAATGAATATAACAATTGATGTAAGTAAACGTCAACAAAATTAGTTATTAATTATTTGTAAAACTTAAAATGTTTGTATGTATTGCTCATTGTAACACAATGGTTTATATAATGCTGTTTTTCTGATATTCATCATAGGAAAACATCAGTTAATTAAATCAAAAAATAATATATCTACTTTATTCTAAAGAACATTAGCTCACACTCTCCCATTTACATTGTGTCTCTGCACTCTTGTATCATTCTTATCAAGATGCAGGTTTCGTAAAAGCAGTTTTTTTCATATGGAAAATATTTTTTGTTGGCTATTTTATATCTTAAGTAAAAAAAAATATACTAGAGAACATGAAATAAAATAATATTTTTCACTTTTTTAAGGGGGGATTGTACACCTCATATAATGATAATTTTAACCTCGTTCATGCACCTTTTCCACATCTATAACAAATAAAGAGCCATGGGTTTTTTTATTATTTTCATTGCACTTTTTTTATCTACTTACGTAGAATTATTAGTTTTAATAAAACCAAACTATTTTTACTATATTTTTGAAAATTTTCTAAAACAACCATTTTTTCCAGCACAAAATACTTTTTTAAATATTTCAATACATAGTTATATGCAAACATCTACTTATATATAATAAAATAGGGCTGTGAATACCTGGTAAAAATTTCAATTCTCTATCGTTTATGGTTTTTGAGAAAAAGGTACATGAAGAAAAATATTTTTTGAAAAATGTAGTTACCTGGAAACAGCATTTCAAATTAAGACTAACTATTCAGAAAGAAGTGCTGAGTAGTTGACTTACTTAAGATAATCCTGCACCATATGTTCTGTCATATTCATTTTGTTTTTCCTTTCTGTTGCCTTTTCTTTATTCTTTCTTCTGAAGAATGCATTTTAATTTCTGTGGCTATTCTTCTGCGATCAACATCTTTTAGGATAGCGACACCAACTTTTAACTTTATCTTTTCACTAACTTTTAATCGCTTAGCACATCAATTTTCCTAATGCCCCTTTATTAAATGCAATCACAGCATCATTAACACCAATCTACTGAGTCACTGTTCCTACATAAATAGTGTTTGCAATTCTCTTCCAAATCATTGAAAGACTCATTTGCATTCTGAGTTTTCCCATAATGCATTTCTACAACAAAACTTCATTAATTAGAGCTGCAAAAATTGGCTTTATTTTTTCCATGATTCCCTTGGAATGAATGCTTACATGAATAAAGCTCACCAGTTATTAGTGCTATACTGAATCCACACCATGAGGTAGGACCTTTGGGTGGAAAATAGTTTTGTAGATTTGAATCGGTTGAAACTTTATGTAAATATATAGCCCATATTGCTTTTCTCATTGCTGTGATATTGTCACAGTTTTCCCTAATGGCATTTCCATAATAACGCTGAAGGTTATCAACCTCACAATTACAGCGTACGTTTGCCACCCATTCCTGTACCATCTTAAAGTTTTACCCCTAGATTTCTTTTGCACTGTGCTCGCAGACAACTCCTCATACATGGCCTATCAGCTTTCTCTAGATTAACTGCTGGCCCATATGGCTGTGATTCTAATACTACATTGTTGTTTTAAAATCACCCTCTCCCAGATAAGTGAATACACTACTACAATTCATGTTAAGTGATTAAAAATAGCCTTTGCACCTTTAACTTCCATGTCACTAGATGAGCGCTTCATAATTTAATTTGCGGTACTGCTCATGTTTCAAGGTCAAAATATGATTATTATTTTGTTAAAATATGTTCTCTTGACCATATTTTGACAAGCAATGGACAACCACAACTTTTCTTGTTTGTACTAATGTTGCAGTAACATTACCATTTATAGAGGTATGGCCTCTTTTTTGCCAAGTACCACTGACACCTACTGCTATATCTATATGTCCAGTTTCGTCAGTTACTTCCTTCACGGCATCAACCATACAGTTCTCTGCTACATTATTAACTGAACCTGAAATTATCCTGTTAAATTTAGAGAACCTAGAAGACAGTCCTGGTTGTGTCAAGAACAAGCATAAGTTTGGCATCATTGTAACCTTTGCCTATACAACGAAGGCCATAAAATAATTTTGTGTTATTATCATGTCCATTGTTTATGCTTACTATTCATGAAAGCTTTTTCAGTAACAAAACTGCTACAAGAAATAACAATTGATGCACAGCCTCTCCTACAATTTAATTTTTCTATCAAACTAATTGTTCCTTTTTTACATTTAGCACAAATGATGAGTTCTTGACCAAGAATGCTGTTATGTACAGAGTGGCACATGAAATAATCCAACATGTGTTTTGGCAATAATTGTTAAAATTAATAATTATTAATGTCTTTTATGTTGGTAGAAAAGATAGAAGTTCATGAATATTAGTTTCTTCTCTTTCCAAGTGCACTGTTTGTGAATCATTCCAAGATGGCTGACAAAGGAAGACTGACTGTAAACAGCACGTAAAGGCTGTGTTATTTTTAATGAAAGGAAAAGTGTGGTGCTTACATAAAGACTGTTTCATGCACATTTTCAAACTCTGTGGTCACCCTCATTTAAAACAATATGTAGTCTTTATGAAAAATTTAATAGTGATGGTTCAGTATTTGAGAGTAAGTGCGAATGGTGGCCTACCAGTGTTCACGCTCCACAGAATGTTGAAGCTGTCAGAGCGTGTTGCTGAGAATGCCGGGAAAATCAACAAGAAAAGCAGCAGTACAATTTGGGATTTCTAGGCAATCTGTGCAGCGAATTTTAAAAACTGATTTGCATTTATATCCATACACAATAACAGTATTGCCAAAATTAACGGTTGATAACAAACATCAAAGAATGGCATTTGCTGAATGGGCTTTGAACCAAGACATATTGTTGAACAATGTTTGGTTTTCAGATGAGGCACATTTTCACTTAGATGGGGTTGTTAATAAAAAAATGTGCATTTTTGAGCTTCTGAAAATCTACACGTGCATCACAGTCCAAGAATTACGGTATGAGCTGCTACCTCAAGTCATGGGGTAATAGGGCCATTCTGTTTTAAACAAACAGTTAACAGTGAAAGTTTTCTAAACATGCTGCACAATAATTTTGTTCACAAAATTGGTTTCAATTAGAAAATGAGTGGCTCACGCAGGATGGAGCCAGACTAGACAGCTAATGTTGTTTTAGAGTTTCAGCGTGAAATCTTTAACGCAAATGTCATTTCAAACCATTTCCTAATCATTTTGCTGGTGGACAGAACTTGCCCCTGAACAGTTTTGATTTGAATCCTGATTATTTTCTTTGCGAATTTCTAAAGGAAAACTTTTCCCTAACCATCCTGATACAGTAATGGAACTGCGATTGCTGATCATTGTGGCAGGCAACGAAATAACTGAGAATATGTGTCATTAAGAACATAATCTCGAGGTATATAGTGAACACCTTGTATTTTACTATTCTCTATTGCGATTCAAGTAAATATTTTTTAACAAAACCAAATGTTGAATCATTTTGTGCGCCACTCTGTATAATAACATAAGTGGTAGAATAATGACAGTTATTACCTTCATTATTATAAGAAGAGTTTAGTTTAAAGTAAGATATAAAAAATTCCAGAACTATTCAGGTCAGTCACATTGTCACTTTAATTGCCAGTCAAATGCTTTTCTGTTGTAGCATTTGAAACTAATATTTTTTTGCTGCTTTCCAAGAAATTTCCTTTTCTTAAATAATTTTGAATGCCTACCCATCTTTTTATTTATAATTAGTTAAGTGGTACATGATATTAGCAAAAATATCTCACAAATACAATAACTCAGACCTATTAAACAATCATAAATCATAACCTTGTAATCAAAACAACTGTATCACTACCAACTAAAAAAAAAAATTCAATACAAAAACAAATTAATTTTTTCTACTAAATATGTAATAATAAATGTCAAAGCACATAAAAATAATTCTACAAACAAAAACTGAAATTTGGGAAAATGATCATTTTTTTTTAAAGTATCTGTAATAAAAATATTTCTACATGTACTTGACATGAAGACATAATTTTGGTGGCATTGGAAAAAGGAAATTTTAAACTATGTTATAAGGTTAAAACCCAAAATAATACTTTTTTTAGTTTGTCCATTGTAATCCCCCTTTACAGTTTGTGTTACTTAAGTAACGGTATATGGTTTTAAATTGGCATTGAATTCAAAAAATAAAAATTAAAGGTGTTGAAAAAATATTAATTGTTGAATTTTTTAAAATTTATTTTATATTTAAAAAAGGTTGATTACAAATTTGTAATACTTTCTGTGCATTGGTTATTTATTCTTATATAGTGGAAAAATAATACATGAAAAAAGTTGCCTAAGATTTATTTTTTGAGATGGTGTAATTTATAATGAAGTTTATTGTAAAATTGTCATTATATGTTTAAATAAACGAAAAAAGTTTTAAAAATGAAAAAAATAGTATTTTTAAATTTTTTTCTGCTCCTCATCTACAGAATTACCTTCCAAGAATTTTTTTTTATTTTACTATATTTAGTATGTTAAATGGGAGAAAATTTTTAAAAATCCACTAAAAAATGTACAACCAATAACATTTACCTAAAATTTCTTTTTTTGCCGTGAGGGGGAATTATGATGAAATATTACTGTAATATTATATCTTAAGTAAAACAAGTTTTGAAAAAATAAACAATATTTTTAAGTTTTGATTCGCTCCCCACCCCCAGTTCTGTATCCAAAGTATTTTTTGTTTCTGGGCCGTTTGCACTACTACTATACCTAGGAGACATTAAAAAAATTTGATTAAGAAATATTTAATAAATAAAAAAGTAGTTTTTAAATGATTTTTGTGGCAATTATTTTTTTTAAAATGGTAAGAGCATGCAAGCGTATACTGAACTTAATTTAAAATGGGGTTATGTTTGCAAAAGTTTGAGAAAATTATCCCTCAAAACCTCCCCATCTCCTAGAGATATTGACCCCAAAATGTTAACTATGAATTTCCCCTTATACACGAATATCTGTACAAAATCTTATCAAAATCGGTTTATCCAGTATCCAGTCGAATGTTATTAAGCTTCAAACATGTACATACATTCATGTGTACAATTATAACCCCTGTTTTTTTGTTTTTTTTTAATTTCTGGGTCATGAAACATCCAAACCCTGTCTCATTTTTGACTGATTACCATACTTTTCTTCTTGCAGCATAGCTCTAGAGCTATGATATCAGGAAATAACATATTTTGGATTCAATATTTTTAAATGAAAATGTGAGAAATTTTTATAAAAATTGATCTTAACAATTAGCCTTAGTTAAAAAAAAAAGAAAAATTAGTAATA
This sequence comes from Lycorma delicatula, assembly GCF_047948215.1. Taxonomy (NCBI): domain Eukaryota; kingdom Metazoa; phylum Arthropoda; class Insecta; order Hemiptera; family Fulgoridae; genus Lycorma; species Lycorma delicatula. The sequence continues at coordinate 307,503,046 of NC_134455.1, forward strand.
ACTAGTTATAAATCTTAATTTTTAATTAAAATAATGAATGACAATAGTAACCTTTAACCACCAAAGGACATAGAAGAAGATTGTGCAGATGATGATGATTGACTGTATGAGCCTGATGGAGGTCCACCGTAACCTCCTCCATAACCACCTCCTCCATAACCACCTCCACCACATGTATTGCATTGTGGATAGGAAGGTCGTTGATTTCCACATCCACCCTGGCATCTATGCAGTAAATATATGCTTTAGCAAGTTGAAGTGATTTTATATTTGTATAAAAATTTTATTTTGAAAAAAGTATCACAAAATTTAATTACTGTCTTACCAACAATGAGACAGATGGATAAAAGATTTCAGTTAACTGAAATTATTCAATTTGTTATTAGGGCAAGTTGTTTCAGTAAGAATTGTAGATTTTCCATTTGGAGTAATTGAGTGGTTTTCAGATTTTTAGAGAAACGTGTAAAAATATTTCCGAAACATACTCATAGAAGGAAGTAAAGTATTTTATTGGTAAACTGGCTGAGAAGTTGGCCACTGTTATGAAAAATGTCGGCTTAGCCTGCTCAATGATTTCTATTTTTGCTAACAACTTCTTTTACGTTGAAATATTAAATTATTTACATTTAATTATTTTTATTTTGCTATTTTTACATAAACGTATTTAAGAGCAAAACATAGAAACATAATATAGAGTGCATTTCTTTGATTTCGGTTGATAATATGATCCTGATATAACAAAAATTCACTACGTAATTTTTTCTCTTAAGAGAAAAGCTATTCATTATAGGGAAAAAATTGTATAGATAGAACATTTATAAATATTATTGAAACAATATTTGAATACTTAAGTTGTCAAGTTTGCATATCTTAACAATATGCTATTGACAGAAAATAACGTTTCTGAAATGTTGTTAGGTAACATTGTGTACTGCTGCTGCAAGCTCATATTAAAAATTTATCTCTACCAAATAAATATTTAATTTGAGTCGAATAGTGTGGTATTCAAAAAGTTATGGATGGTTATTGAAAACAATACTACATTTCAGTAAATTCAGATCTTACTCTACAAGAATTTTTCCCTGCAATTTTTAATTATTATTTATGAAATCTGTTTCTTTCACATCGAAAGAAGCTGAATTTTAATATGTAAATTTATATTAATAAAAAAATCATATTTAACTCAATGTTCATATGAGGGCATTGGTTAAATATAAATCTATTATCAGGATGTATATTTATAAAATAAAATTAAGATGACTGAAAGCTTATTTCTTTTAACTGGTGAATTCAAATGCACAGTATTCCTGATGAGTACTTTAAGGTTTCATAACACTCTAAATATCAAAGTTTATGTAAATGTCCTGTATATTAAAAGTCATAGTAGTTGGATTCATCTGATAATTTTGATTCTTATGAAAGATAAAAAAAACATGTTTTTAAATATATAGTTCATAAAAATATATAATAAAATAATTAAAATTTGATAGAAATAAGTAGATAAGAAAAGGCTGTAGGAGAATGTTAAAAATCAAATGGGTAGATAAAGTGTCAAATGAAGAGGTGTTGTGGAAAATAGATGAAGAAAGAAGCATTTGGAAAAATATAGCTAAAAAAAGAGACAGACTTATAGGCCCAATATTAAGGCATCGTGGAATAGTCGCTTTAATATTGGAGGGATAGGTAGAAGGAAAAAATTGTGTAGGCAGGCAACGTTTGGAATATATAAAACAAATTGTTAGGGATGTAGGATGTAGGAGGTGTACCGAAATGAAACTGCTAGCAATAGATAGGGAATCTTGGAGAGCTGCATCAAACCAGTCAAATGACTGAAGACAAATTAAAGAAATAAGTAAAAAATAATATATATAATAATATAAAAAACATCAAATTCATTAATTCTAATATTCACTACTTCTATTACTTTTTGTAATACTAGCAGTAAATAATCAGTTTTATTAAAAGAAAAATCAGAAAAATTGTTTCCTTCCTATATTTAAACATTTTTAATTTTAATGTATTAATCTGATGAAGTAGCTATTTCTATGAAAATGTTCATAAACATATTGTACTTGTACACTATGTTCAATTATACAACTTGTTTTCAATGGAACTGAAAAGCAGTTAGAAGTTTTTATTAGAATAACAAACAATTTTAATGTTATTCCATTGCTAGTATGTTTTACCATAAATTATTCATTAGTAATATTGCTTTTTGTATGTTCTAAACATTTTATGCTGTTTACTAAATAGGGAAAAAATAAATTTTTTTGTATACGTTACTATAAACACCCAAAATTTATTATATCTGAATCATACATTTAATTAAAAATTTAGTTTTTACAAACATAATATAATTAAGAAACTAGAATAATATAGTTATTTTTTGACAAAAAGCCATCTTTGCTGACTCAAATTATAACTAGATCTTGGAGCTATACTTCCTTGTAAGACTGGTGTTGTAATTTTTAGTATGGATTTATCAAAACTTTTTAATGTACAAAATAAAATTTACAATGTATTAGGTTTTAAGGCAGCTGAATTTTCTAAATTATGTAAACTAATATAGTATAATCTAGTTTATCAGTATTAATTGCAAAATCTTGAATATAATTTTTAGGATATCTGTTCCCCAAATAAATAATGTATGCTTTCAATTCTAGTAGAAAGTTGAAATTTGACATGTAGATTTGCCATTCAATTAATTTTTTTTCATCAGTGATAAAACTAACATTTTGTAAAGAGGTTTCCTAAAAAAAAGATTCTTTAAAGTTATATTTACTTTATCTTACAGATGATTAACATTTTACCAGCAGGGATATGTTTAATTCTGTTAGTATTCAACAGGTACACCCAAGTTGTCAGAATTTTTGTTGAAGTTTAAGTTAGAGGGAATAACCTAACTTCATTTCAAAGAACCTCTCATTTTGTGGTAATACACAAACAGTACTGAAAATGTTAGTAAAAAACTACAACTTTGTAATTATTTAAAGAGGTAGAAAAGCAACTATAATTTGTATTGCAAATACAGAGAATTTTAATTTCTGGAGCGTAGTAATTTTTTTCTTTGAGTTAATATATTGAGTGTAGAATAATCTCTATTGATTTTCTTCAACTATTTGAATTCATACAAACAAATCTATGATTCAGTGTGATGGTGAGTCATTTGACAAATGTTTTTAGTATTTGTGCTTCATTCAGACTATTAAACTTTATTATATAATTGGGTCACGTAGTAACAAAAAAAAAAAAACATGAAGAAGTGATGAAGAATTGTAACCTCTGGTGAATAGGTACAGGGTTCTGAGAAGTGCCTCTCAGTATTGGTGTTTTGACAGTGGTATTTTACAAAAGAGATGATCATCCTTTGCATGTTGTAATTTTAATTTGAATGTTTTTATAAGAGTGAACAGTTCAAATATTTGCTTTATACTACTTTAATAGACTTTCATTTTACAGTCAATAATATCATGAATCATCTGATAAATATACACATCAATCTTTTTCTATGCAAGAATAATACTAGAAGACCAATTCAGCATGACAGTGACCTCTTCTGTTGTTATTTATTACAATCCATCTAAAATTGCATCACCTTTTATGAGGGGCTAGAATTTTGAGTACTTTCACAAGAATCAATGTTTTTAACTTAAACTTACAAAAAAAAAAAAAATGAATAAAGAAATGGGTTGAATGACATTTTCAAGCATGTCCACATACACACAACTATCTATAACCCAGAACAAAGATAGTGCTTGGTACTTCAGAGATAGATCTTGATATTCAAGATCTTTTAAGTATTAAGAGCAAGTGACATTGCATAACATGAGTACTTCAGATTTTAGTGGATGATGAGCAAAATGGAAGATATGAAATGCTGTTTGTTGAAGCATGCTGTGTAGATTGATAAATTTAAAATGAATTGATATATAACTGAATTTTAAAGCAAAATCATGAAGCACCTCTGTCTTGATTGATGGGAATTATCATCAACTATAAATATATAAAATAATATTACTTCATGTTTAATTAGTTTAAAAAGAATATTTAGTAAATTATCCCTTACCCTCCTTGGCCATAATAAGAAGGTTTTACAAAAACTGGAATTGGCACAACAAATGATGATTGTCCATAACCTTGCTGGCATGAATTACAGTATGGCTGCTTTTTTTTAAAAGTACGTTTTACACGCTTTATTAGTGTACTGTTGTTGGAGTTATCTTTTTCTTCCTCTTCTTCCTGAAACAAAGAATAGTACTGTTACAAAAATGTATTTTAATTTTTTAATAATTGTAAAGTACTACTTTACAATGTAAGTACATAAAAAATCCCTTTCAGTATGCCGGAAGGTTGAGGTAGATTTCGTCGGTGCCAAATACGGGATAAAAAAGATTTCCACCTTTAAGTTAAACTTCAAATTTATTCAATATAACAATGGTTGAAAAAATTTTCACATAATTAGCATACGACAAGCTCCATCTTCTTACAATTCCAGCAATATTTTAGTTATCCTTTGCCGTAAGGGTTGCTCGTATCAAAAATTGTTTCAGTCAAAAGTTTTAGGTAATATTTAGAGGACTAATAATCACTTAAAACCGATTCGATACTGTGTCTATTAAGGAAGGTATGACTTTTTTTTTAATTTGAAACCCCCATGTTTTCCACCTCCTAGGCCAATGGTTGGTGATATCAAAAAAGTTTACTTAGATAAGTTTTAGACCCTTATTCAAAGAATAATAAGAACTTTAAATGAATTTGACATTTTACTTAATAAGAAAGTTATAGCGATATATTTTTTTTCTGTTTTTTTTTGGGGGGATGTGAAACGTGAAGATATGTCAAAATGTTCTAGAAGTCGAATCATGATACCCATTACAATCTACCTAAAAAGTATGTTTAGTAATGTGAAATTTTTTTATTATAAATTAATCAAAGCTAATTATTTTTATTTTAATGTTAATGAATGTGCTGTGTCCAAGTGTACTCCACTCACTCTCTTATGTACTTGAAATTACTATTTTTATTAAATGCATCCTTTTTATCAGAGCAGTATTAATATTTAGAAGTTTTAGCATTCAATTAATCCCATTAAGGATTAGACCTTGAACAGTTTTGATTGAAATTATTGTACACTAGTTTTCGAGATATTAATAAAAATTGTTCAGATTAGTGTAATATTAAGAAATTTATCCTAGATGATGTGATAATACTTTATATGATTACACTTATTAAAGAATATTTGCAGATTGCATTTTCATTTGTATGAAAAACATTTTTTGAATAAGTATTCATGGAAGTAGTTTTCAGTCCTTGCAACAAGATTGGCAGACCCCGCTTGTAAATCCCCCAATCTAATGTATTGTCATTTAAGGTATTTTTAAATATATTTTGTCATATCTTAGGACACAGTACCTTGAACAGGGTTGAATTTTAATTATTGATAATATTAAATCTGTGATTACCCTATACTGATTTATCAAATCATGTTAAACATTTTTTTCTAAATAATGAAATTTGACTGTGTAAATTCATTTATGAATTTACACAGTTAAATTTCATTTTCAACTTTAACTCTAATGAACAAGTTAAAATTAATAATCACTGTGGAAGTATGCATTTATCACTAAGGATCGTTCAGCATGACAGATTTTTAATTCATTTTGATATGGAAAATATATATATTTTTGTAACAGCCAATGTGTTACTTTGATGTAGATTATAACCATTATAAGATAATTTTAACCACTTAATTGATAAAATGATTAGTATCATGAGCAATCAGCTGTTATTGCTATTATGTAATGCTGAAGAACCACAAACGATAATTTAATGCCCATTATTACTATTTCACATTAGATGTTGAAGTTAAATTAAGCATTGTCAGAAATTATTAATTGATGTTAGACTAACCAAACTGCAATTGGGCTTGTAATGCATTCTACTACAATGTAATTTCAAGATAAATTTTCAATTTATTCGTAACAATGCTCTATAAATGTAAACAATAGCATTTAATTACCAGTGTTATATTTCTGTAGACTTCAAGAATCATGTTGTAATCATTTTTTAATCTTAGTAATACTTTTTCTAGGAAGTGTTTAAATTCATCTCTTGTCAGTTTATTTAGCTCTTCTTCAATTTCTGGTATAAGTTTGTAAACATCCTCTGTTATGCTAGCATTTGAATCTACTATACTCTTCAGTACTGGTGTTGAGTCATTTAAATTTCCTATGAAAAGTAAAAAACAAACGAAAATAAACTTATCTATCAATTGTAAACTTATTTGTTTAAAGAAAAATTATATATTTATAGATTTAAGTTGAATAATTAATTCATTGCATTGTCAGACCGCTCTCATTTCACCAAAAGATAACTTTACGTATTCACGTAAAAGTGTTATTTTTAAGGTAGGAATCATTTGCATATATTAACAATACAAATTGGTGCTTTGGAATCCAACATGGTTGTTGACATGACTTAACTTGTCAGTGATGCAGTCAGTTACTCTTAAGCTCTTAGAGTGTATCTGATATTAGTTTTTGTATTATTTCATTATAAATGTTGATAGTTAATCCTGGCAATTCCAAGTTGAGATCAGTGATTGTATATTAAAAGAAAAAAAAAATTTCCATCTTCTATTCACAGCTTCTTAAAGTGCGATTAGAAAATCTGGTGAATGAGGCAAGTGTGTGGAAATAGTATCACATTCTTTGATTAAATTAAAAAGTTCTATTGGGCAACATCACCTCGAAAGTTGTAATAATGCATTTTTTGAGAATGGAAAGGCATTCTTATGATTGATTATTTCCTTGCTGGAGGAGAAACCATCAATGCAGAAAGGTACTACAAAAATTTTAATGCTCATGATACAGAATTATTAGTATCAGCTTTTCATTAAGCTGATGTGTCTGCTTCACAATAAATCACATCCTCACATTGCCCAAAATGTGGCAGAAAAGTTTTATGTGAGGTAGTGGACTGTCGTCTATATAATTAGGATCTTGTGGCATTTGGCTTTTTATATTTTTCAGAAATTAGAAAAATTTTTGAACTAGAAATTCATACAGACTAATAAGATCTAGCAAACTGTCACCAACTAGATAAAAAAACAGGCGTTAGAGTTATTCTTCTGAAGATCATCTAGTTTATCTCCTGATTTTAAAAATTCTTCTCTGACTGCAGAATAGCTTCAAAGTCATATATATAATTTAGAAAATTAGTAGACTTTGAATTATGTAAAAAATAGGTTAATGGGGTGTTTATCTTTGTTTCTTTAGAATTATTATTTATGGACTTTTAAGTATTTATCATATTTATTTTTGGTGAAAAATGAGTGCGATAAATCCCAGATGACAATGTGGTCTGCACCAGAGTAAAATAAACTTCCTTCAGTAGTCTGATAAAAAAAAAAAATGTTACATAGGTATGAAAAAATGTAAACATTAAGCTTTTAGTTTCTTGGTGAGGTAGGGAATATGATTTCATGTATATTATAATGTAATAGTTATATATATGAAAATATTTTGCATTATATTTATATATTTAATTATATAATATATATTAAAAAATAAGTCAACAAATCATGATTATTATGGGTTTGAATCCACTAATAGGTATTTAGGTTCTGTGTTCAAATCCTGATTACTGGCATTTTCCTGATTAATCATAATCAGGATCTGGCATAATCCTGATTACTGTGATTAATCCTGATTAGCTGGCATTTTTTCATGCCCTGAATATTCACCTAACATCAAAAAATAAAATTCGATTTAATCTGTTGTTTCTGGGGTAAAGATTAAAAAGTTATTTATTTCTTTGGCTGATTTATTATCACTTATTATCAAACTTAACAATATTTAGACATTTTAACCAATTCAATATTTATAAAAATATGGAAACAAATATTTTTTTTATCTTTGAAGGAAATGAAAATTGGAAAAAATCATTTCTTTAAATTTCTCTCAAACTTGCTCCTTTGAAGTTGTATTTAAACATAAAGGTGTTTAAATAAAATAAATATTTTGTTCATCAGAAAAGGCTTAGAGGATTTTACACGATAAAAACATTCTTTGACAAAATTAATATTTAGACAAATATTAATGGCTGAATATTGTTGGGGTCATACTTTTATGAAATTTGAAATCATAATTCAGTCCATTCAGCTTATTTTCTAAAAATGAAAGTTCAAGAGCTTGAATATTATGTTTCATAAATACCTAAATCTACTTTTGGAATATGAAATTCTACTAAAATAGAAGTTTAACATAAATGCATTTACAAACTGTATATCATTACTGTTTTATATATTATATTTTGTTAGTTGATAAATCTATTTAAAATAATCAGTTTTATATAAGAGTTCATTCAGATCTCATTTTTATATTAATTTGTTATATATTAATATATTAACTGCATAATTTTTTTTGCTTTGATTTTAATCATTAATAAATTTATTACAGAAATATTTTATAATGATCTTACCTGTGTTTAAAGAGTTGTATTTTCTCTCTTGGCAATAAGATAAATTTATTATTATACATAAAACTCCGACAGTCAGAGATGTAAACTTTAAGCAATCCATCTTGAGTCTGAAAGGAGGATGGGAATTCATTTCCCATTTATACATTTTTTGTTTTAAAATTACAAAAAAGTGAAATAATAGGATAAGCCAGAAAATGCTTTGGTAATTATAGATTATACCTCAGAGCTAGTGGCGTATACTTTTCAAGGTCATAGATTATGAATCTCATTGGTTTAAAAATGCTCATTATGTTAGAGGAATCTGCAATGACAGGAGGATTATACTTTATTAAAACATTATCCAAAATTGTTATTACTTAAATATTATGTCGTGTCTTTTTTTTCTGTTGATTAATATTTTTTTATTATTCATTCCTCATTTCTGTTAAAAATTAAATTATTGTTATTATTATTTTTTGTATTAAAAAATGATATTTTCTAAACAAAAATTATTTTTAAAGATTGATGAAATACTGATTGAAAACTGTACGGTAATTCAAAGCATTCGGAAAGTTTCTATGTACTGGAATTATGGAAGTTCAATGAAAAAACTTTCTTAATTATTACTGTATTTTTATTTCATTATTTTACAGAAACTGATATTAGAATAACTGGAATAGTTTATTGAAGGTGTTAAAAATTTACCTTCTGCAACATCAATTCACCACTGCACCAGTTTCAATTTTTTTTCAAAAACCAGCTGATGTACTGGAATGTCTCGTTCGTATGCCGTTATTGCGGTTTTTATTTCGTCAATCGTGCGTGGTCTGTTGGAATGCACTGCTTGTTTCGCTGCCCCCATAGAAAGTAATCTGGGGAGTCAAATCGGGCGATCGTGTAGGCTTCAAACTCCTCGAAATGATTCGTTCACCAAAGAAAGACATTTCGTAAAAAGGTCATTAACCTGTTAGCTGCATGCGCTGTGGTGCCATCTTGTTGGAACCAACCGTGAATGAAATCCACTTCTGCAAACTGACTTATGAAGTTTGATAAAACAGCGCAATAATGATCACTAATAACTGTATTTTCTCAAAAAGGTTGAATCCACAATGCGCGTTATACTCACATCCACCCAGACTCCAATTTTCGTTTGGTGTAAAGATTGTTCGAATAATTCATGGGGGTTAATTGTCAACAACAGTCGTGTATTTTGTGGATTAATATACTCTCCCGGATGAAACCACGCTTCATCTGTAAAAAACCTAATGTCGAGGATACCTACGGAATTTTGTTCAATACAATGTTTTAATCATTGCTAATAATTTAGTCTTTCGGCACGATCTGTAGGTTTCAGTTCTTGAACAAACATTACTTTATAGGAGAAAAGTTTCAATTCTTTTCTTACAGCTTTATCTGCTGTAGCAAGTCGATATCTTGCTGCTGTGCCAACTTACGCATTGACTTTGATGGACTTTCGGCCATAGCATCCGAAATATTAAGCAGCTTCTGATCGTTTATTTTAAGTAGTCTTCCATTTTGATCAGCCTCTTCTATAGAGCCTGTTGCCCGACATTTTTCGATAACAGTTCAAACTGCATTGCGGTGAGGAACAAGAGTATTTGGAAACTTTTCTGAAAACTTAATAAATCAGTATACTTGTAATAAATCAGTATACTTGTAAAACGTAATAAATCAGTATACTTGTCACCTTCACAAAAGACGTGTTCAACAAGAAAAATGCGGTTCTCTACCAACATAACCATTATGCTTTTCGCAATTATTAATTCCGATAAACGAAACATCATGAGACGAAACGAAGCACTTTCAATCACAACTCAACATCTGACGTCTTGTTTATTACTGAGCAACGTCCAACGAATCCAAAGGACAACCAACCTAACGCCGAAAGAACAGAATACACCACATAATTCTAAAGAATACTGCACAGCGATTTTCCGAAGCTTTGTATTTAATATACTGTGGGTACATTATTAGCCTATGATACAAATTCCAGTAACAAAAAATCCCTTTCAGCACGCCGGAAGGCGGAGGTAGATTTCACCGGTGCTAAGTAGGGGATAAAAAAGATTTCCACCTTAAAGTTAAGAAAAACTTCAAATTTACTTAATACGACAATGGTTGCTTGTGAAAAAATGTTTCACATATTTAGCATACGACAAGCCCCATGTTCTTACAATTCCAGCAATATTTTGAGCATCCCTTGCTGTAAGGGTTAGTCATATCAAAAATTGCTTCAGACAAAACTTTTAGGTAATGTTTAGAAGACACACCTGAAACCGATTTTATACTGTGCCTATTAAGGAAGGTATGGTTTTTTTGTCTTCGAAACCCTATATTTTCCACTCCCTGGACCAATGGTTAGTGATATCAAAAAACTTTACTTAGATAAGTTTTAGGCCCTTATCCAAAGAATAAAAGGACTTTAAAAAAATTCGATATTTTTCTTAATAAAAAAGTTATAGCGATATTTTGTTTTTTCGAAAAAGGACCCTCCCATTTTCACCCCCATTGTTCGATTTTGCCCATTAACGAACTCGACGGAGATTTTGGGTTGTTATATTTTATGCATCAATTTGAAAGTGATTGGCGCAAAATTACGGCAGTTATCATGTCCACACAAAAGAGAAATATATATATATTTTATCACGAAATTTTATCATTTGTATGGTGGCAAACTGATGGTGGTTATGGGGTTTGGGGGATGTGAAACGCGAAGATATGTAAAAATTTTCGGGAAGTCGAATCATGGTACCCATTACAATAGGTCTTATGAAATCTACCTAAAAATGCTTGTAGTGTATGGATGTTGGTATATACCGAATATTTCAGTGGTCAGAAATTTGAAAATTTATGTAATTTTTATTTACTTCAGATTTATGTTTTTTTTTTTTTTTTTTTTAATATAATACCCAGCTGAGTATTATATTGTTGATATAATATCAACTTATATCTCTGGCTTTCATGCATAAAGTTTTGGGATCAAATCCTGATCAAGATAGGCATTTCTCATAATGTACAAAACTTATTTATCATTAAGAAACTATCTTAAAGCTTCATCCAATTTCTGAAGTAAATAAATTAATAAAGCTCAATTAACTTAAATCAATTTTTGTTTTAACACAAATTAAAAATTCTGTCTGAAATTAATTTTTTCAGTTTTGAAAGATACGAATCTTCGAAAAACTTTCTCATATAAATTTTACTCTAAGAAGGGATAAATTATTTAATTAATATTATGCTGGCTTCTACTTTATCTTTGGTTCGATTCCTGAAATGATCTGGTATTTTTCAAGCAATCATTTCATCCATTTTATTTATCTCTTTGTCAAAATACGTGTGTAACATATTCAAGGTTGTATTGCTAAAGGAAAAAATAAAATAAAAATTTTAGACGCTATTGTTTTCCGTCTTGCTAATTAATTTACGAATCTTTCATTAATGAAGTAGCTTCCGGTTTAATAAAGTTGTTATTCCTTAGTAAGAATGTTCTCAAATTTATTTGTAAATTTAACGGCCAATTTCATTGTTAATCATAGTTTATCAATGTGCGTGCAAGCGTGCACTCGCACGTGTGTATTTCATGAGCAGAAGTATGTTTGATAATTTTTTATTTATTAATTTTTTTGGTGAGTGATAAGACATGAGTATTTACTATTCTACTCATGTACTGTATAAACTAGATTTAACAATTTTTGTGTATTTTTATTTGTTTATATTTTAATATTCATACAATTAATAAATAAATAAATTATTACAACATATATATTCACACGCGCGCGCGCGCCCCATAGTAGTTATATTTTCACTCATTAGCAAGATACTATTCGGTGTATATCCTTTGTTTAAGTTATTCAACGAACAAAACACATTACGAGATACATTCTGTGACTGACGACTGCAAACCGCATCCAAAATATTTCACCCCGAAAATTATATTTAACAAAACGTTTTTCTCTACCATTTCTCCATAATTGAAACAATTCGTACACAACACGTATATAAAATTATTATAATTTTGTGTATGTGTGTGTATATATAAAATATTGAAAAAATATTTAAAGGTCATTACATAAGCTCTGAGATCATTTCCTGCTATTGGTTGACACCTTTAGGTATGATTCAAGCCAGTTTTTAATTAGTTATTCAGTAATTTGAAGATTTCATGAGTGAACTGATAGTAAAAGAAGCAAAGAATTTTCAAGAGATACGTTTAACCGGGGAAAATTATTTATAGGCATCAAAAGTTTTCTTCATTATAGGAAGACTTGTATTGTCTTTTTCCATTGAAACTCATACTAAAAAATCTTAAATTCTGAAATAATATCTGTCCAAAGAAAAACGTTGTCTTTTTTGACGAATATTATAATCATATTAAGTTAAAATCCCAGGCATTACAAAATTATATTTCTTATAAACCAAGATAATTGTAATGTAATGTTCTGTTCAATCTATCGCAATTGTTAGAACGGGTACAATCCTCACTTTCGTGAGGATTGTACCCGTGTGAGGTACTTACTGTCCTTAAGTGAAATTCTATTTCTTATTTGTTTTATAAAAAATCCCTCACCGACTCAAGTTCATAAAATTTAAATAAAATGTCTACAGTCTAATTTTTTTTTTAAATTCTAATTTTCGATTAGGCTTTTGTTTAATATAAGTAATTGTAAACCAAAATTCAATTGCTTCATCGATTTACGTTAAAATATATATATTCATTAAATAACAGGTATATGGATTACAATAAATCTAAAAAATTAAAATTTTTTGTATCTGTTTTTTTAATTATAAGTTTAAACATGATATTAAAGAAAATCTAAAAATGCGTTGCTTTATTTCCAAATTTGTGTTAGGCATAACACAAATTCAGTTTAACTGAATTACTTACTTCATTTATTCATGCTGAACTAGTTACAGATTTTTAAATGTTTTCTTGTTTTATCGCACGAATTTTTTTAACATTTTGTTTGAAAGATGCAATTTAATTGTTCAAGCACATAATTTATCTTTAGTAGTGCAGACTAGAATTTAAGAAACTAAATAAAATATTAACAATGAAACGGAAGTTTCCATTTGTAAAAGAAGTACGCATATTTGTGTTATGGTGTTGTATTGCTATATATTTTGAATTAAATAACCTTTTTACATGTTTTCGTGTAACTAAGATATTATTTCATGTAAAATTTTGTTTCATTAATTTCATAGATATTTATTTTGTTTTCCAGAAATATTTTATCCGACTGCGCTTTGCCAAGGAGAGTTACACTTTCAAATCTGTTTATTCTTTTCTTAATTACTATGGGCTGGAAGTGAACTGATTTTAATAGAAAGAATACAAAATGTTACGGTCGTTATAATTTGGAATGAAACAGATATTGTCGGTACACGAACGGCCAATCTACAACTGCTAAGAATTTTTCGCATTAACCATTTTATGGAAAATATTTTGATGCGATTTTTGGAATAATATTATGTAAAAACGATATTTCTAAAAATGTCCTACATAATGATGCAACTGGCAGCTGTAAATTTTTTTTTTGTAATGGAACGTTATTTTTCTGAATCGGACGAATTTCGTTAAAATTTATATTAATTTTTGAATACCATAAAATGATTAATACTCAAAATTCGTAGGAGTTGTAGATTGGCCGTTCGTGCACCGACAATATCTGTTTCATTCCAAATTATAAGGACCGAACATGGCAAACTTGATTAGTCACTATGGTCATAAGGAGTTACGGACACACAACTCTGAATCTGTAAAATAATTTAAAGTTTGGACTATGGGTAGGTAAAACTTGAAGAGAAGCCGTATTTATGCAAATATATGTGGCACAATTTTTTTTTTTACTACCGGAGCGGGAACACGTTTTTCGATTAGAAACTGCTTTCTTTTGTTCACAAAAACTATGAAACTAAACTTCAATTCATTTTGAATAAATTGGACATTTTTCAGTGCGGTTTTCTAAAAATAATTCAATATTTCTTAAGGAAGGTTTTTGTCTACTTTAATATCCGTAATTGATAACTGCTCTTGAATTAGTTTTTAGTTTGATTTAATTTTGATGAGAACTCCCAGTGCGAAAATGGCGGCCAACCATGTTGCTAATAAGCATTCTTTAGCGCATGCTAAAGAATGCTTATATGAATAAACATTTTTACCGTCGTAATATTTAATTCACTTTTTTTAATTTTTTCATATTACGGAAAAGCAATGTTAATAAAACATTTTCATGAAATACGCCCTGTTTCTGCAAAATACTCCAAAAGATATATCTGATTACAGAATTATTTTTGAAGGACTAAATAACATACTTATAAATAAATCTTAGCCAAATTTTGCATTCGAGGAATATACAAAAAGACTATATTAATCTAAAGAATCATTTTCAATAAGTTATTTTAAAACATCTAAGTATGATTTATAATCTTTTAATGAAGCACGTCTTAGATAACGACCGAAGATACAAATCTTCATTAAATAATGGGCATTATAAAAAATATAATCAAATTATGAGTAAATCGCGTGGTATCCGCGTTGAAATTACCTGAAATACGAACGAAATTTTTCATTAGCTCTAAATCGCAAACGAAGCATTTTAGGACATATGTTTATATGAACTTTTACTAATATTTTCACGAGTAGAATAGTTATGAAAGTCCCGAGAGAACTTCGTGATACACTCTGTATAAGCCGATAAGGGCTCGTTTCACTCGCCCGATCGTCTAGACAAAAGGCTTCACCCCCTGGACCCCCGACGCATTCGTTATCCTCATGGTTGTGAGAAACATTCACATTTATATGCTCGTTCAACCTCCAGGCGTTGATTTCTTTCCTCACTGGTTTCTTGTTCTCGTGAACCCGCCTACGCTTAGTGGCATTTGATGATCGTTCTAAATTTGATTTCTTCTTGAGAGCATAATGAAAAATACTAAAAAAAACTGTAAGAAAAGAGAAGAAGAAAAGACGAAAAAGGAATATACTGTCTTTACAAATACTTGAAAAAAACTAGATTACGAAAGACAGATATTAAATATTAAGACATATTAAATATTTTACAGATATTCATTAAAAAAAAAAAAAAATGAGTTAATCATTTTACTTCATTACAATGCTGTTGCCATATGATGACAGAAACATAATGAAGTAAAAGGATAAATTTTTGTTTCTTTAATGATTTTCTTTAATTCACAACTTCACACCCAAGGGTGATAGAGACTCGATTTATGGCTTAAAACCTTCCCTGGAATAACACAAATATATCCTAAAAATTTGAAAGCAAACGGTCGGTTGGTTTTCGCGATATGCAGTTGCAAACAAATAAACTTTCGCATTTTTATTTAAGATATGTGTATGTATATATATATATATATAAGTAAATAAGTAAGATAAAAGCGTAGCCTATTCAGTACAGCAACGTACTTAATACAAAAAAATTTTGTTTGGAAAAGAAGGAATATTGGCAAACGGTTTTGGTTCGAGTAGTGAAATAACTTACTAAATGAATTCTGTTGATAATTTAAGATACGCACCCAGCAGTATTCTTAAGTGATGAACTGAAAAAAAAAGCTTATAAAGTATAATGCCAAAAATTATAATAAAACAACTCGATCTCTGAAACTGTGATTTAATTTATTTTATATGAAATAAATATTTACTTATTTACGGTTAGTATAATTATAGATGTAAAACAAACATATTTTCTTATGATATACAGAATTTTAGATTATCTTGTACACTACTGTATAGGTTACTTCACAAAATCGGACAATCCTGATTATTGACATTTTATGTGTAACAGTAAAGTAATTTACACACCAGGGTTAATATGATTTCATATTAAACTTATTGAAGTGATTTATTAAGCAACTTTAAATCATCAAGTTTGTAAAAGTTTATACGTTTACACTTTTATGATCTTTTACTTCAGAAGGAGAAAGAAGCATTTGGAAAAATATAGTTAAAAGCAGAGACAGACTTATAGGCCACATATATAGGGTTTTGGATCACGTTGTAATAGGTAAGTAGAGGAAATTCAATTTTTTAATATTTTCATGTTTTTTATGGGATTTTTTTTCAAAACTATATACCAGCTTCTTAATTAGCCAAGGCATTCATTTGTTGTTTATTTTCGTTCTTATATTTAGTTTTATTTGAGAGAAATATAAGATTTAAATATGGTTGAAAATCTATATAGTCTGAAAACAAGAAAGAATCGTATGTTTTATCGAATAAAGGTAATTTTTTCTTATCGTAATGCACGACACAACATACAGTTGACTGATACATTATTATTTTTATATAAAAAAAACGGTTTTTTTATATAAATAAAATTTATAAGATTTATCTGAATCAATATCTTTCAGATAAATATATTTCTGGTTTTCTGTATGTAAATTACTTTATTTCTCATTTTATTAACATATGACGTTCTTTTGAACTCTCAGGACCTTCTCGAAGAAGAAAAGAACTTATTAAAAAAAAAGTTTCTTTAATCACACATAGTTATTTTTATGTTTAGAATTTGTAGTTACGCTTATGTACTAACACTTGTGATACTAAACTAAGATTTAAGATTTTTATTCTATAATTGCTTCCGAATATGTATTTCTGAATCCAATTCTGTTTTATTCCACATCAATCATCATATGTTAAAAGAATGACGTATTTTCCAATGAACGTACATATATGTTTTTGTCAGTTTCTTGGGTTAATAGATAATTATAATGGCAGTAAATGAAGATCCACGAATAACAACCGTGAATAAAACCTGACTCTATAGTTGGCGGTTAATGTCAAGGCCAAACAACAAATAATGCATTTACGTACAATAACAAAGAGATTTTTAATGTACATTGAATTATTCTAAGAAAATAACTATAGTAAAACGTAAATTACACTTTATTGTTGGTACGTTAATCTTGCCTTAACGATTTAAAACAAAAAACAGCATACCTTTCTCGTTCCGACTTACAAAACTAAATTAAGCTATCCCGGATTCAGCCACTCAGTCAACCGACCAACCAACTGTAATTCTTATATATTCAGTACATTAAAACTACGTAATCTTCTTCTACCATGGTAGTTTTATAGCAGTGCAATTTTCATTAAATATTCACGGTAAACCAGGAGATTTTTTTCTGCGAAACAACCGCTACAATAAATCACGTTTTTAAACTTCACCATGTTTTCCGCAATTTTGAGTATTATACAGAAATAAGATTTGTTATTAATAATATTATGTTAAATAAAGTCAATGCTCTTCTTTTAAGTTTAGATGATGTTCGTATTAAAAATTAATGGTCTTGTCAAATATTTTTAAGTTCTATAAATTTGTTTAACATTTGCTAATTAACATAATTAAATTTGATCTAAACTTTTAAAACGGCAATTAAATAACTTAAACATTTTCTTCCACGTATAGTTAATATCCGTGTATAAAATAAATTTGATTTGAAGCCACGTATAAGAATATTGTGAAATACAATCAAAAGTAGTTTTGATGTAGATTCTTTAGTAGAAAATACACTATGATTTCAAGATATAATTAGGTCATTAAATTACAAATAGTTTGTAACTAAATAATGCTATGCGTAATAGTTCTATAATGCGTATAAATTACGTATATTGTGGTTATGGATTTCAGCTCAGTCGCAGGTTGTATGTACCATATGAAAAGGTATGTGCTGAGGATACACACATCGCACCCTTAATGCAAGATTGCAAGTGTAAACAACTGAATTTTGAGAAAACAGAGATTGAAGTTTTTATCTCATAAGTTTAGCTTTGCATTGCTCATTTAGTAATTAAGCTAAGAAAACATAATCTTTCATCTGTATTTTTCAATGAATTTAAATGACTGTAGAGATATGTCGCTTTTGCAAAATGTACTGAGGAATGATTTGTAATAACATGAGAGAACCGAAGACCCAAATTTTTGTCTGATAGTCTTGCATTATGAGTGCGAATTTACCCTTTATTTATATTTATATCTTTGCTAAAAAAAAAACAACACTTTTATGTTTTGCCATCAAAATAAATCTTTGATCAAGAAAATAAACAACCAGAAAAATAATGCTTAGATTTATTTAGAGAAGGACTATTTTAAGTTGTGGGATAGGTATTCTTAATTGACTTGAAAAGGTAATAAGCTTATATACTTGTATAAAAAAAAACTAACCGATTAAATTCATAATATGGGGAAACGGGACGAAAATTCATTTAAAAATATAAATGTTTACAACGAAAAACCGAACTAGATTATAATAAAATATTTTGTAAAAACGTCACTTCAAAACGTTTTCAGTCATCCTCGTAACCATCTTTAGTTCTGCTACTTGTTTTTGTAATAGTTTTCACAGATGATGTTACTTCTCGATATATTTAGAATGTAGTCAAAAAGTGGATATGATTTGAATTGTAAGAGTTCATTTCCCTCATTTCTGTAGCAGAGTGGTAACCTGCCTGCCTTTCATTCTGAGGTTCCAAGTATGATTCCGGTCAAAGTGGCATTTTTTTCATACGCAAAAATTTCCTTGTAATTCATCGGCAGCTGTTGTAAGACGTCAGATTATTATTAAATAAGAAAATATATGAATTATATAATTCGTAAAGTTCAATTATGTTAACGTGTGTACGTTTTATGTGTAAGTGTAGAATATAAAAGTTGGACGATCTGAGATTTACGTTCATAAGAATGAAGTCAAATAATACCAACATTCTCAATATTCTACATAAACATTAAAGAGTCACATCTTCATAACTAACTTGAATATTATGAAATATATAATTATTCATACATAATTATACAGTAGATGAAAGACAAAATTTAAATCCAACATATTTTTCAACTAAATACTTACTGCCTAATTAAAAAAAAAAGCGCGACTAGTAATATTAACTGATGCCACTGGGAGAAGAGCAGAACCATTCACTGAAGATGGTCGTAAAGAAGATTAAACATTTTTTTAAAAGTATTAATGAAAACGTAATATTACAATATCTCAGTCGGTTTGTTTCATTGCCGTGCGCCATGTACAAACGCGTAGAAAAAACATTCTTATAGACGATTGTTTCTATATTAGTTAATGAAGATTCAATCTTTTTAAACGTTAATATTTTTTTGCAATGTAAAAATAATTTTAGATATTTCGGGATAAGGGTTTAACATTTTTAATAAAGATAGACCAGTTTATTTATCGATACTTTATTTATAAAGGTATTGTAATTTCACAAAAATATTTATTTCATTTTCCACATAAAATGATATATATTATTTGGTTAATCCATCTTTTCTTTTTCTTTTTATTAAGCCTATAAGTATAGTAAAACACTAAAAAATAGACTACATATTGTATACTCGTATTATACAAATAGATTACCTTAAAGCTTTGAAGAAAGTATTACAGAGAAGTACAGAACCATAACTTGAGCTTTGACTGAAAGATGAAGAATAGCTGCCGCCTCCGCCCCCACAACAACTATAACAGGGATTCTGACACGCAGAACACCCTCTCGGAACATAATGTACGGGCATGGAATAACGTATGGGTCGCATGTGCACTACTGGAATACCAAAATCACCACCACCACCGCCGCCGCATCATTTACACCTGAAAAAGAGGCACTTATTTAATAAAGTTCACATGATTAATGTAAAACAGCAGGTATAAAAAATAAATAAAATAAAGAATTTTTTAAATTCCTCTTCCGTTAAATAATAAATTATTTCTTAAAGTATATACATGTATCGAAAAACAAATTAATTAATATGTGTAAGAATTTTATTAAAAGGTTTACACAAAACATACACACACTAAAAAACCTTTAGAATCTCCTTTCATCTAACATTGTTATCGACTACCAAATATAAAAATGTAAGATTTCATGCAAATTTTGGTTGCTGAACAGTAATCATTATTATATAGAAATTGACAAAAAGTAAAAATAAATGTTATGTATAAAAAAAATAGAAACAAAACTTATTTTCAAAATTAATTAAAATAAAATAATACAAAAGAATCACGAAATACTTCAAAAAAGGTTATAATTGTCTTCGTTAACAAAAAATTTATTTATGTCTTTTTTTTGATAAAAAACATAAATTTAATAACATTTACTAAAGAATTATAAAATATCACAAGTCAAATGCGAAAAGTTTGCTTAAATACATTTTATATCAATTAAGTTCTATCCTTTATTATATAAAGCTGAACTGAAGCTAACAGCATAAAGTTAAACTTACACTTTCGACTTGGACTGGCCAAAATGATTACTTTTAATGAAAATTGATTTAAAACAATAAAAAATAAAAATGATAAAAACTTTCTTTCTGTAGTGCTTCGTAAGTTTTATTTTTTTTTATTAATTTTAATTTTTTATTTATTTTTGTACTTTTGAGTTATTTCTATAATACTTGTATGCAGTAAACCTCTGTATTTACTGATATTGATTTTAAAGAATCTAAATACGCATGTAGTTTAAAATTTTAGACACTTTTTACTCGGTTCATGAGCGTTTCCCTCTTTGCTAGTTTATTATTATACTGAAAATAAAATTACCCTCTTCACTCTCTTTTTCTTTATGTAAAAGTAAAATATATGTAAATATCACATTTATGTTAGTTGGAGTCAATTTTAGAATTTTATTAATGAAAACAGTGTTCTGAACAGAACTTACGAAAAACTTCTTGCAGGTCATTTGACATTATTTTCAATATAACATGAATCTTATTCCGTTTCTTTGATGAAATAGACATGTAACGAATGCGAAAATATAGTAGATGACAAAAAATGGGAACTTTTGAAATTCATAGTGGCAGTCATGTACAGTTGGCAGCACTGTTTTATACAAAGGCACCTTGCCACTCGGACATCACGGAGCAGTGGAACGGTCAGCGTGCTTTCACCATAAAAATATTTTCCAAAACCAATGATAGTTTGGAAGATGCACAGAGGAAGTTCAGGAGTTACCGTGTTTTTTGTGTCACCCGTACATACCCACACGCGCACGGATCTAATAAACTTAATAACGCACAAATATATGTTTATATACATTTATTAGAAACAATGATGAGAGTGAGTTGTTCATATAAAAACATATTTATATAAAACATATATTCTAGTATATTGTTATGTAAAGTACACGTCATAATTCATTTGTTTTTCTAAACTAACGGGTGTTTCAAGAAGGACGCAACCGTAAGATTAAGAAGGTAGAAGTCATGCTTAGGTAAATTTTATTTTTCCCTGCATGTCAGTTGGCAACACTGTACTTAAGTTAGCAGCTTGTTAACACATGAATTCCCTTTTTATGTACTAGTGCTATATCAGTATAAGTTCGTCTCTATTGTGTTAACTATGTCGTTTTCCAAGGACGAACGTGTGTTTATTATTGAGAATTATTGCGCGTATAAATCTTACGAACGAGTGAAAGACGAGATTCAGATAAAATTTCCTAATTCTTCAGTTCCTAATAAGTCGACAATATTGCGTTTGATTAATACATTTTGTGAGACTGGGAGTGTGCATGATCGGAAAAGCACAGCTCGACAGTCACTGTTAATAGTAAACGTTCTGAAGGATGTGAAAGAACGTTTGACTCGCTCACCCAGAAAATCTCTCAAAAGGTTATCTTTACAGGCTGGAATTTCACTGTCTACAGCTTTCAGGGCTACCAAAAAATTACAGTCTCATGCGATCGTATCGATGTCGTTCAAGAACTGAAAGAAGTGGACCACGAAAAACGTTTACAGTATTGTTGTAGGTTTCGTTTTCTTGTTGATGACAACGGTATTGAAATTTTGAATCGTGTTTATTTCAGCAATGAGGCATGGTTTCACTTGGATTGGTATATTAACAGCCAAAACTGCCGAGTATGAAGCGCTGAAAATCCTCACGCGTTTCATGAACGACCATTATACGCAGGTAAAATTTATGTTTGGTGTGCGATGTCCCGGCGTCGTGTAATAGTTCTTTTATTTTTTGACAAATCTGTAAACGGTGTGGTTTATCGCAACTTAATTGTACAGTTTATTACAATGTTAGATTTACACGAACTAGATTGTTGGTTCCAGCAAGATAACGCAACGTTTCATACTGCTAATGAAACGCTAGATACGTTACGGGAATATTGTGGCCATCAAAAGGAGTGTGGCCTACAAGTTCCCCAGATCTTACATCAGCAGACGTTTTCCTTTGGGGATATTTAAAAGTGTAGTTTTTGAAAACAATCCTTATAAGTTGAATTGAATGCTAACATTGAAAGTGAGATTTTAAACATTACGAAAAGTGGCTGCGAATGTTATGAAACATGTACGAATATGCATCGGGATCACAGGAAATCATTTTGAACATCTATTGTAAAGTTATTAAAGGTAATTTAAGTATTGTTGTATAAGTATTTTTTTATCATTAATATTTTTGTAAAAATTCATGTCGTCAAACAAAGGGGTTGCGTCCTTTTTGAAACACTCGTTATAAACTTTAGGAAATAAATTTACTGTTTAACGGAGGAGTAATTCTGTAAGTTTTTGCTAACATTTAATAACAGTATAGCATAGCAAGTTAACTATTTTTTTATTTTATTTTGCAATGTTAACTAGTTTTTTTTTTCAGTAATTGTTCAGTTTAGATTATTTTGTACAAAAAGATTCACTTTTTAAATATTTTACATTGATATATGTTTCCTGAAGATCTATTCAGAGCTATTGTGCAGGTCCAAAAGATCAAGATAACTCTGAAAAATCTTCTGGAAATATATTTTCAAGTACAGTATTTAGAAATAAATCGATTTTTTAAATTAAAATTCTTCATATTTAACGAAATTTTTATTTTTTCTGTAAAAGTAAAATTCCTTGATTATTTTTTGCTTATATATAATGTCAAATGTAATTTTGTACGTTATTAATAGGTAAATTTCTTCCAGAAATTTTTTTTTATATTTAAAAAATAATATTTGACGTACTTCAGAAGCGTTGAAGAATATGAAATAAAAACAAAAACGTCATGAATAAAAAAAAGCAATGAACAAAATTATTTAAGAAGAAATCACTATAAGTAGAAATTAATAAAAATATAAATTACAAACCCCATTGAAAAAAACACTTTCCACCTAATAATCTGTCCTAAATGATATCAATCAGGTACAATAATAAAATATGTATAATAATAATCGGATAATCTGTATCATAACCACCGATTTAAAGCCATTACTATTATTATTATTTTTATTAATTATAAATAATAATTTATTAATTATAAATGTGATTACGCCAAGGATAAACTGTATGTATTTATGTGTACTTTAATTTCACGAGATCATTTTTTACAAATATTATGTGTGATTAAGGCAAGTTCAAATTATTCATTATTTATTATATTAAACAGTAATGTTATTAGTTAAATTAGTGAAACACTCAGTTAATTGTATAATATGAATTTGAAATTCAAGTACGGTTTAAAAACCATTTTACTAATAACATGACTGTTTAATATAATAAATAATGAATAATTTGAACTTGCCTTAATCACACATAATATTTGTAAAAAATGATCTCGTGAAATTAAAGTACACACAAATACATACAGTTTATCCTTGGCGTAATCACAACGTTAATGACTGCACAAAGGCGACGAATGTAACGAGAGACACTGAGAGAGACGCTGTGGGAGAGACTGAGATAGACAAGCACGCAACGAGAGGCGGCCGAAGAAGTAGAAGTGAAGTAGAAGTAGAAGTGAAGAAGTGACCTGACATGGAATGGAATGCAAAGTTGGCGGGAGTTTATAGATTCTCCCTATGGATTGCAGAGCCTGGACAGTGTCCCTTGCTGCTGGATAATTCTATCGGGCGTGTTTTAAAAGGTTTATTTAATATGACGGGTCTAATTTTTCAATTTTTGTCTTATTTTATAATTTGATTTTAAGGACGGATTTAATTGCATTCCAATCCGTTGTTAAACCAGCGTTATCAAACCCATTTTATGGGCCGACCGCGGAAGGCTAGGCTTATGAAACCTGTCCTCCCGACGTAATTCCCCTTCAGACCGTCCAC
Source organism: Lycorma delicatula (assembly GCF_047948215.1). Taxonomy (NCBI): domain Eukaryota; kingdom Metazoa; phylum Arthropoda; class Insecta; order Hemiptera; family Fulgoridae; genus Lycorma; species Lycorma delicatula. Next base: position 307,527,578 of record NC_134455.1, read on the forward strand.
TGAAGTCATTTCGGTGCTAACGCTTCATAGGCTAGCAGGAATACGCCACAACGGGGCACTAGCTATATGGAGGGAGCAATGCGCCCCCTTCTCCGGAGGATTCGCAATTGCTGATTTAAGTTTGACCTGACACTAGTGGCGAGCCGGCTTATATAGGGTAGATGGAGCCGAGTGAACTGTACAGAGCCGAGTGATGTCGATAGAAGCCGAGTCCATCCGAAAGGAGCTGTGTGATTGGTGAGGAGCCGCTAAATCGTCAGGCGCCGAGTGCATCTGAAAGGAGCCGAGTGAACTGTGAGAGCCGCTAAATCGTCAGGCGCCGAGTGCATCCGAAAGGAGCCGAGTGAATGTAACATGTTTACTTTTAGTTCTTCTTCTTTATTTTATTTTTTTTTAACATTATACACATGAAATAATACAGAATTAAATTTTAATAAATAATCAAAAGTCATAAATAAAAATCAACTGAGCATATATTTACATGTATGTTGAATGGAAACATCCAGTGATGAAATTGATCAAATGATGAAAACAAATCAAATACCAAACCAGTTGAATTAACTTAAAAACAGCTTTACGCAATGGCGTAAACAGAGATGTGTGTATATATATATATACCCACACATATCTCTGTATATATATATATCTTTCACTAACACAGTGTTCTGTTTTCAATTAATCATCATTTCATTTTGTTATTGCTTTTCTTTTCAAAGTTAATATTTAATTTTCCATAATTCTATTTTGTGTGGTATTACTAATTTGACAGAAATTAAACATCTAATTCCAATATAATGTATCCCATTAAACTGCTCAACAAACGTTTTTCTGGTATTTGCATTAAAAATAAAATTAACCCATTTAACAAGAAGTTAGTTCATCGTTGATGAAATGATATTCTTATTTCCATTCGATACCAAAAAGTTAAAACTTTTTGGTATCTATTTTAAGTATTATTTTCTGGTATTATTTTAAGTACAATAAAAAGTAAATTTTCAATTGACTTTGATGAGATCTCCGACTTTGCTGTAAAAATTTATCCTATCTTTTACAAATCTGAATTACTTATCTGAAATCTTTTACAAATGAAGTTGTAACAGATTCCATTAAAATTTTAATTTCTTTCTTTCAATAAAATAAATTCTGTACTTTATTTTAAAAGTTGCTAACACCTTTCTTTGTTATTTGTATTTTCTAAATTGTTTGAAATATTATTCTTTAAATTAATTAATAAAGGTTAATTGTTTAAAATTAGACTAAAAAAAGATATACTGACAAATAATCAATAAGATTTTGGGAAAAATTGCCTTCTGAGAAGTTAATTTGTTATCTTTAAAATGTTTTTCATATAAAATAGGTAACAAAAATTTCACTTTTTTATTTTTTTACTCTCGCTAAATTTTTGGTTTAGTTCTCCATGTCTTACTAATGAAAAACTGGTCTCCATGATATCAGAGTTTCTACTTCCAACTGTTCGGTCATATATTATCTGTAAAAAGGTGGCTGAAAGTTAATATTTTGATAGGAAGGTTCATAAAAAAAATAGGTTATCCTAACAGTGTATAGAAAGCAGGTAGCTTTAGGGAATTGTTTTGGTCTCTATGCTCTTCTTAATTTGTGATCTTAAAAATTATTCAGTCAAAATGAAGTTAATCATTTAACTCATGACTTAAATCTGACAAAAGATGCCACCCATTTGCTTGGGTCAAGACTGAAAGTAAAAAATCTTGTACTACCTGGAGTTTCATTCTCTTGGTACAAGACAATAGAGAAGGAATTAATAATATTCTTTAAAGAAGAAGACTGGTTTCATGTTGTGATATTGAGGGTTTATTGAATTTCTTTAATGTCACTTATATTCCAAGTCAGTGGAGGTAATTTATAGACTCATCAAAACATAGCCTCAAAGGTGTATTTTACATAATGGACATTTTTTTGGCTCAATACCCACTGAACAATCAGTACATCTCAAGGAGGTATATGAAAATTTCAAAGCTCTGTTGAAGTACGTGAATTATGAAAAACTTCTTGAACAATCTGTGGGGATTTAAAAGTAGTTGGTATGTTACTTGGTCAACAATCCGGTTACACAAAAATGCAGTGTTTCATTTGTGAATGGGAGAGCTGAGTAAAAACAAGCATTGGAAGGTAACAGACTGGTCCAAAATAGAAACCCTCCAACTCGGTTCACAGAACATAACAAATGTACCACTTTTTCAACCAAGGAAGATACTATTCACCTCCTCTGCACATCAGGTTTGGGTTAATGAAACAGTTCGCTAAAGCCCTTCCAAAAGATGGTTACTTCGAGTACTTTGCAACAAAATTTCCAAAAGTATCTTATGAGAAACTTAAATAGAGATCTTTGTGGAGCCGCAGATTTAATGAAAGACAGTACAACAAATCCAATGTAAAAAAGGGCTTGGGTTTCATTTAAAGAAGCTGTGGCCAACTTTATGGGCAGCAGTAAACATCTAAAACACCAAACCATAGTTAAAACAATGTTGCAGAGTTTCATGAAATTAGGATGTAACATGAATGTGAAACTTCATTTCCTACATTCACATATTGACTTTTTCCCTGCGAACATCAGCGATGTCAGTGAAGAACAAGGAGAACGTTTTCACCAGGACATCAAGGACATGGAAAAGATATACCAGGGAAGATGGAATGCAAACATGATAGCTGACTACTGTTTTATGTTAAAAAGAAACGGCTCTGGTGAAGGGAGACAATCTAGGAAGAGAAGTTTCAACCCATTTCAAAAAGAACTTGAAGCGGTGAAATCAGCGAAGAAGAGGATTTAAATTCTCATATTAGTATTTTTTAAGTGAGTATATACCATTGTCTACTCTAATGCAGTGCGTTATAATTTTATACAGAATTATAAAACATACAATCTTTAAATCGAACTAAAATAATAATTTTCCCTGTTTAAAAAATGTTTTTAAAAACTTCAAAAGTGGTTTGGATAAAAACCTTTTGTAATGCAGAAAAACTAAAATCAGATTTTTACTCTATTTTGCTTATGTATTCGTATATTTGTAAGATTTAAACATCTCCTTCTGACTTTTCGAAGAAAATTGGGCTGTTTCTAATCTGTTGTTTAATGAATTGAAAGCTCTAATATTTCCTTGTTTTAGAGATGAGTACGAGTTTTTGAAGAGAGTGGTGGTGTTTTTCTGCGCTATCTGATGTTTTGTTATGTGGTAAGGGTTTACGGTATTTTTTACGGATAGTGGCACTGGAAACTGTTAGTTTGAGTTTTTTTTGGAAGTGAGTTTTATTTTTGGACGAGTTTTGGACGCTGACTAATTTTTATTAGATTTTTAGATATCAGCCTTATTGCAAATTGGCAATAGGGACAATAACTGACTGTTCATTAGTGCGGGTTAGTCGTCCGTGTGTTGGTAAGTTGTTTACTTTGCTGAATTTGTTATCTTTTGTTGATAACATTTTTGTTCGTAATAATTATTAATGTTTGTTATTAATAACACCGATATAAAAAAAAAATTAATATTTCTGTAAGTGTGATATCATTTCTTGAATTGCTTTTTTGCGTACATTACGGATCTGTAAATACAATTTTTCTGACACCTTTAGTTTTAAATAAATTACGCTTCAAAAACTTTTAAGGGAAAATAGAGTTAAGATCTGTAAAATTTATAATTTTATGTGGTCATACCTGCGTTAGAATGATTTCACTGTTGCTTTTTTTTTATAAATACTCTCAGGTATATCCCGATATAATTTGCAACAATAATCGGCTAGCATGTTACTATTCCATATTCCTTTATAGCGGCTTTCAATCACCGAAATGTCTTGGTGGAAACGCTCACCTTGTTTGTCATATACGATTCCGAGTTTGTCCGGGAAAAAAACCAAATATGAGTGAAGGAAATGTATTTTCAGACATATTACATCCCATAGCTCTGTATGAAGTATTTAATTCACCTTGTGATATAAGATGTGGCTTAACGGAAGATAATTCAAAGTCAAAATCATTGTTGTCTTCTTCAGTACTGGCTGATTCAACATCGCTGCTTTCGAAACATACATTCACAGGTGGCTCAGGAACTGGAATAATTTCACTGTGAGGTGTAGACCTGATTGCAGATTGCAATGAAGGACTTTTTACAGCATGTTTAGATTTTTTAAAAATCCCAGACACACTTGTTAAACAAAAGTAATAATCAGTTACATGATCCTTTGGTTCACACCAAACCATAGGTACACTAAATAGCAAAGCCTTCCGTGTACCTTTCAGCCATTCTCTTAAATATAGAGAAAAATTGGTGCATACTATACGAGGAGCCCACGTCTTATCCTGATCACCAATTTTACATTGAAAGTACAAATGATATGCATTTTTAATTAAAGGTGTAATGTTTTTTCTATTTGATTTTACGGTAAACTCACCACATACATAACTAAAGGCATCCACATCATTACACAATTTCGAGGCATTGTGACACTGCACTGTTAACAAACTTAAGACAGCAATAAGACTGAATAAAATTAATTCATTCATAAATCCAGTGCTTAAAACAAACAACACAGCTGTGTTTTCAGCTACATGTTTTGACCTGCACAGACATGATTAATCTTGTCCATGATGGCTCACTATTCAGTATTAGATATGATGTCATAATATGTGACTATGATATGATATGAATTCTTTGTGTGGTATTGTTTATTTATAGCTTACAAATTATGTTAACAAAGTTATTCAATAAAACATGAGCTAACAAAATACAATACAGGAGCTTAAAATGCGAACTATACGTTGAAAAATGAAAAAAACATCCATTAATTAAAATTTAAAAATTTTCCAAAAATGGTGAGCGATAGGAAATTCTGAGTTCATTTTTTTTTTTCAGCTTCAAAAAACAGATTAAAATCATCACTTGTTAGGAAATAAAAATTATGTTTATCGGTGTAATTATCAGTTTTGATAGCGAAGACTATTATACTCTACTGAGGGTAAACTTCTGATACTGAAATTAATTTTTAATTTTAATTTTGTTTCTTGTCAATGTTGATAATACAGCTTTACTTTTTAGCTTAAATAAACAAGCTACGTTTAACAAATCGAATTACCATTATGGAGGAAAAACCGGTTGAAGTGCTTAAGACAGCTGCGGAGCCTACAACGGTGAACCAGGTGGTTAAGGAGGTCACTCCTGTGAACGCTGCCCCTATTCCGGAGGTAGTCTCTATTCGAGAGGTTGCCCAGAACATAGGTGGCGAGTGTTCAGGTGTATGGGCTCCGCCTAGGCCTACTACAAGTGGCAAGAGGGGAGCTAAGAGAATAAAAGCCAGGCAATCCTCCACTGAGAAGGAAGAGGAGATTCCTCTCCATCTAGATAAAACTGTGAGTAAACTTAAGTACCTTGCTAAAGAGCTCAATAAAAACATCGATAAAAATGTGAAGAGGACCATTAGAATGTGAAGATATTGAGGTAGAATTGAACAACACGGTCAAAGACCGTGATTTTTCCATAAAAATTATGCTATTTTTTTATGTTTTATATTTTATTTTACATTTTATTGGAACTCTTTTGTAGAGATAATGGCTAAGGGGAGTTCTCCAGTTTGAACTTAGGATTTTCTTAGGCATATGCTTCCTAAAATATTAAAAAATTAGAAAAGCTAAAAAAAATACTTGTATTAATTTATGTAATATCTAATTATGATAGTCATCAATTAATATGAAGTTTCTTTAGAAATTAACTTTGATTTGAATTCCTTTCTAATTAAAATAATAACTGTAATCTTATTTCATTTGCAGAATTTGAAATTAATGCATATCTTTAACGTAAAAAAAATTAATCGGTTTGATAGTAGAATAGTTATAAATTTTTAGCATAATTATTAAAATTCAGGACTGAATTTTAAAATGATTTTAAATTTAATTTATTTTTAAATTCAGGATTGAATATATTGTTCATAATATATAAAGCGTCACTTTTGAGTCTTTTCTTCCGAATGTAATCATTCTTTTTTAATGATCCCGACCTGATTTCCAGGTCGGAATCATAAGTTATAATTTTTTATAATTTAACTTGTACAAATTACAATGTCGTTTAAATCTACTAAAACAGAAGCTCAGTTATCGATATATATATATATATATAGTGCATGTGCCCGGCGTCTGTGAACTGGTGCACAGGGCTCGACTAGCATCTTGTCCGTCAATCGCCGTCTTCTGATGCAGCAGCCTTAACGATCAGGATTGCTCTCCAGTAAGACTATTTCAGATATAAAAAATGTAACCCGTGCTAAACATCGGAGTTTATACATTATTACAAAACTTCTTGCACTGATTACAAAATCTTTTGAATTTTTTAAAACGCGTGTTCCATTATCGAAATATATAGAATTAAATTTATATTACTAATGCAAAGCACGAGTAGTTTAAGCAGTATCATACCTAAGCTGATTCATAATGAGAATTTGAATTTTCTAAATTGGTCGTAGCCTACCATTTCCGAGATATATAGAATAATGTTTTATATGACCCGTGTGAAGCATGGGTAGTTTTTTTGCAATTTTTTTATAATTTAAAAAAATTTTTCTATATAGTTCTTATTCATATGACGATGCTACAGTATGCAGCACAAAAATATTCTAGGACGCAACATTTTCGAGATATTTGCAATTTTTTTTAAATTTAATCAAGTGAATTCTCGATGCACAGACCTTGTCTGTCAATCGCCGATTCCGGTGAACCTGTGCACCAGCCACAACGATCAGGATTGTCCTCAGTGTACGTCTAATTTTAATTTCACGCACACAGAAACACACACGCACAAACAAACACAACGCGAGCGCGAAGCCGCGCATAATAAAATTATAATTTAAATAAATGTAATCGATTAATTTTATTTTAGAATTTTTCGTTGTTTATATAAAAAAAAATTTCGCTCTGATTTTCCGAAAGACGCTGTGGACGCGGACTAACGCAACTTTTTCCCCACTCACCGGCGAACAAGTTCGAGAAAAGCAGTAACTTTTTTACGCTTTACAGTTTAAATCTTTATTTATTTATTTAATTCTCCCGTCGACCTGTGACGTCACAGCATACTACATTACACCAACAGCTGTAGTCTAGTTTTATCAGCCTTTGAAACAATCGAATAATTAAATAATTGATATTCAGTGTATAAAAAATAATTAGATAGGCAACTGCAATAGAAAAGGGAATTTCCCTTAGTGAAAGAGTAAACCCCAAGTTGCCGGGTGTCACCTGTGCAGAATGTTGCATTCATATTGGTTCTCTATATCAAAGATGGTGGAAGGGCGAATCCGAAGGGATAAAGTGGGGCGGAGCTAAATTACTGTTATTCTATTCGCTCTGGTGGTGGGGAGGGGGAAATCTAAGATGCCCGACCTCACGTGACAAAAATGCTGCAATCCTATTGGTTCGTGACGCCTGAGCCACATTTCTGTACTTCATGAATATTTGTTAAACATCCTTGAGCTCCAACGATTGGTACCAGTGGCGGCTCGCGTATAAGCACTGCGGAACTGCAGCACCACTATTTCCAATTGACATTATCGATAACATTTAATATAATGATTCATTGTTTCCTTAATTCTTTCTTTATATATGTACAATATATAATCCTTAAGCTTAATGTCAGTAGCCATATCCCCAGTTTAAGAAAAATATACAAAAATCTTTGTATGGAATTGTGCGCTTCACAGTTTTAGCGGCGTGGTGTTTGGTTTTTTGTGCGCATGCGCGCACAGGAAGCTGCGAGGGAGAGAAAGCACTGTCACTCCCGCAGTGCCGACCTGGCGTGCTGGTGGAAGGTAGTTTCTTATTCCGGGTGTGTGTGGAACGTTCCTTCTTCGTTTCCTTTTCTAGTTTAGTCGGTGGAAAGAATATGAAAGTGGTTTAGTTGTTTTTTCGGTAGTGATCAGAAGATGGCGGAAAGCAAGGGCTCTTTGCCAAATCTGTCCAAAAACACGCTGGAAAGGCGAAAGAGAAGGTAATGAATAAAGACTAATTATGTATCTGTTTCTGTGTACGTAGAAATTTAAATTAAGAACCATTGGACTATAATGTTTTTAAGCGGACATTTTATTAAGTTATTATCTAATAATACTAAAAAAATATTATCTGTATTGACATTTTATTATTTATTCGGGTTTTAAGAGATTGTGCTTAAAAACCGTATTCTGAATCAGCTTTAAATATGTATATGCCTTATATATTCTAAAGTCAGGTTTAAATATGATACTCGGTTTTTAAACACAATGGGCTTAAAAACCATGTACCATATTCTTGAATATGATAAAGTGTAGAATTAGATTATTATCCTGCTTCCAGCTACTCTATTTGAATCATTTTTTTCGGCTCTTTTATTTTACAGAAAACTTTAACCATGGCCTTGAAAAGGCGCAGAAAAACTTTTCTGGAGCAGCACCCCCACTAATTTTAGTTACGAGCCGCCACTGATTGTACATGATATGGATCCTATTTGTATATGTCTGTAAGAAAATATTTTCGCCAAGATGTAAGTTTTAAATTAAGAAATTATAATATTTATTGGCGAGATCAATCACCAGATATAAAAGTTAAAGGTAGTGTAGCTATATATACTTCAACGAGAGCTATCACCAAAGCTGTTGGATTACATACAAAACTGCAAACGATAGCAATCAGAATGAAGTTTTCGTTACACATTACTATTTGAAGCATATACTTACCGAACTTTGATTGAAAGGAGTGACATATTGACATTAATTAGGGGTCTTTTGGATTGTGTGAATTAATGGGTGAGTTTAATACTCAATTTTGGGGTCGGATCAAATAGGTTCCCTGGGAAGAGAGCTGGAAAAGTTCTTTTTAAATTATGACTTACCTATATTAAATAATCGCTCAAAACTAAGCCAGAGGCGTACCGATCCTGAATAGTTTTATCATATAGAAGTGCATCGATAAAACGATGGTGATGCAATAATTGATTTTATATCTGACTGTATCAAGATATATTCCAAAAAAATTGCGGAAACATATCAAGAAACTAATCGTTCCATGATAGAATAGTAAAATTAATGAAGCGATAAAAAAGAAGAAAAAACGTCAACGCTTTAAAAACATCCAACATTAAAAAATCAAATTACCTTTAAAAACACAGGGAGATGAAAAAAGACTTACAATAATCTCAAAAAAAGATCCTGTCAAAAACACGTGTCATCCGTTAGCAGAAATACGACTGCGATAGACAATTGGAAGAAAGTGAAGGCTATCTACGGGCGTATAAATTTTACCCCCATGTCTTGCCTTTAATCATAATAAATTCATCAAACAAAATTGTTGAATTAATAACAATCAATTCGAAGGAGTCAGTAAAACAGTTAATTCTGATTATTGTAATAAGAATCGAAAAACAGAACTTGAAAATCACTTAAATTTTGGAACAGAAGAGAAACTTCAATTTACATATAATGTACCTTTTAAAATAGTTGAACTTGAAAAAGTGTTGGGGAAAATGGGAAATGTAACACCCGAACCATAAGAAATACGTTACGGAACTATTAGGCAATTAAATACCGCTATAAAACCTAGATCACTAGAATAGTACAATCAGATCTTGCGGAATGGAAGATAATCGACAGCTCTCAGATAATCATCATGTTGTCCGTGAGGATGTTAGGAACTTGTACCTGTATGTTGCAAGTTCATATTTTCAGAACAGAGACCCTGTTGATCGTCATCTTGAGGTCTGAGATAAAATCTTACGATTCTCTGGTACCAGTCCAATTATTATGGGTAATGATGTGAACGCGAAGTCATTATTGTGGCATAATGGTTTCACCGATAGCGGCTGTGAATTAATAGAAAGCTTTTTAGCTTAATATGGTCTACAGGTATTTAATGTACCTGGTGAGTTGCCTACCTACACGGTATGGTAGATGGTCGTCGGCTGTTGGTGGAACGAACATCGACGTTACCGTTGGTAGTTTATTCCTGTCAATGTTTGTAATTGGAAGGTGGTTGATAATTGCTTGGTGGACAACGATTTAAGAGCAAGAAGTTATTGATGTTCTAAATGGGTGTTTTAAGGAGCTCAATGAATCTCATTATAAAAATGGTATAACTAAATTAGGGCACCAGTATGAAAAATATGTTAGTCATTGTCGAGATACACTAAATAAAACCAAAGAAAATTTTGTTTTCTTTATCAGGCCGAAAACTTGTCAGTCCACCGTTGTATGTTGGCAATCCTCTGTTCAAGATTAGCTATGTGTACCAAATGAAATAAATTTGTCATGGACTAGTAGCATTTCAGTATGCATTCTTATTTATTATGTTATCTTTTATTGTATTATGATATTGTTTTATTGTACAAGGATGAACAAAAGATAGATTCTACTATCCAGTACTGGATAGAAAATTTGATAAATTATAAAATAAATATATTTTAATGTAATTATAGAATTTAATAACAACTGAAGATGCGGTATTTGGTGGAAATCAATTCTTGGAATTAATAGGATAAGTTTAACTTATTTATTTACTGTGTTTTGGTGGTTTATATTTCATTTAATATTAAAAAAAATATATAAACATACATACCCTCAATATAATGAAATTTGTCAAAATAAATGGTTTTCTCAGTTTTGACGTCATGTTTCAAAGTGAACCTTCATCTATTAAGCCATTTCTTCAGGTTTAAGAAAAATAATTGTTGGAAGCCAAATCCAACATATATAGCTCATTTGGAAGCATTTTAAAGCCATGTTCATGTAGTTTCGCTGCAACAACCTGAGACCTGTTTGTGGTACATATGGTGAAGATATCACTTCTGTTTTGTCCAGATGTGAACATTTAGCCTAACCCTTCAGTTAATCAAGTGATGAAGCATAATATTCTCTGGTGATGAACTTTGCAGGTAATTTATGAGCACCAGGTCATGAGAATCCCGAAAAACCATAGCCATGGCTTTTCTTGCAGATGGAATTTTTTGGTGCACTTACACCTGCTTCCACCCACTGTTTGGTCTTTGGCATGTTATGGTGTACCCATGTTTCATCTGTTGTTACAAAACATCAAAGAAACTCAGCAGATTTCTGTTTAAATAAGTAAACATCCTTTAGAAGTGTTCAGTCAGATGCATTTTAGTTGACTAACAAACACTTTATCTATCGAGCAGAAAATGCTTTCATATCCAAAACATCATATAAAATATAATGTTCGCAGACTAACAAGATGTTTTCAATGTCAGCAAGCAGATGTACCTTCAGTTGGCAATCATTTAATAGCGTTATGGATTTTTGTGATAATTTCATTAGTTGTAACAATGTTTAGGCATCCCAAGTGTTCTTCATTTTAAATGTATGTACATCCAATTTTGAATTTAGCAGCCCATGTTTTTACTGTTAAATTAAAGAGAAAGAATCCTTTAAAGCAGAATCTCAATTATTGTTGTATATCTTTTGAACTACAATTTTTAAAACAAAGAATGTTTTAACAGCTTGAACTTCAATTTTATACACTATTCAGAGAATGTCTAAACTTGCTTGCTGTATTCAATTTTCACAAATAAACAACTAAAGATGAGCATGTAAAATTGTGCAGCATGCCATCATCCAAAGGGTCAGAGTAATTTATCATACTTGCACCACCTCTGTATTAGGCTGAACATTTTTTGAACAACTCTTGTACATAGTTGAATTTTATGTTCTAATGTCATAATCTCAAAACTTTTATAAGCCAAACATAGGAGCCTATAGGCAATGAGGGCCTTAGTTGGACTAAATCAATTATGATTACAATTGTTTTTATCCGATTTGTTTAACATTGTGTTTTTGTATACTGTAAAATATATTTGGTTTTAATTACACTTTGTCTTTTCTATTATCGATTGTGTAACATATGAATTAATTTGGGAAACTAAACTTTACATCTTCAATTACGTTTGTGTACTACATGTTCTTTTATCTCTATAGCTGTTCAAGGTTTTTTTTTTTAAGTAAATAAAAAATGTTATTTTTGTTCATAGAATTTATAGATTATCAAAAGCAAAATATTTGCTTAATTCTAAAAAATGGTTCTTGCATTATTTATAAAATAGTATCAATAGTACTGAGTGGCTCTCATGCTGTTTTGTTACTAATTCTATTGGATAAACTGATTAGGTTTTTCTTTCTTTTGTTATGGCATGGCTTAAAAATGTTTAATTTTAAGCATGCTTTTTTTTAATATTAAGTATATATGTCGCTGTTTTATTATATATTTATATATGGAGCTGGAGATGCATAGGTTTTACCTAGTATTGCCATGTTTTTGTATATGTGTGTTGAATTTAATTACTTTCCTGGACTTTTCAATATTCTCCACTTTTTTAACAATTTTTTCTCTTGCCTCTGCGACTAGCACTTTATAATGTTCTTGCCTAAAACATGATAATCACAATTAATCAGATACTGAGTTACATATTTTATTATTTAAGTTCTGAATAGTCTTGATTACTTGAAGTTCTGAATAGATTCTTGAAGACACTTGTTAGTACTATGAATTTATGTAGTTAGGTAACTTTTAAAAGGTCAAACATCTGTGATGGACTACAAAATTTCACACCATAGAAAAATATTTTTTTTTTTATATTCTGAATAGACTTATAACAACAATTTAGTAACGTAAAAAACAGCCTGTTCGTAACTAATAAGCCAGTAAAACAATTTTCACCTTGCATTTTTTTTTAAATTGGTAATGTGTAAGAAATTTAAAAAAGCAATGAGAACTTGCACTTGATACATTGATTTATACATTTCGCCCTGGCAATGTTGTGCTTACAGTATTTACTAACAAGGTAAGAAAATAATATTTTGTGTTAAACAAAATATTTTATTTAACTAGTTATTCATCTTTAATGTTTTTTGTGTTTAAAATAAATCTTCAGTCATCAATTAAACAAATTAGACATGTAATTCAATCAGTATATACTCTTTTGTTTTAAAGTATTCTGTCACTTGATAATATGGGAGTACTTGTGAAATTTCTAGTTTATAAAAAAAGTTAGTATTGCTAACTGTGTTATGTAAACATTATTTTTCAAATTATTTGAAAACACTTGAAATTTTTGGTCAAATCTTTTAATGAACTATACATTTACATTTTTCAAATTATATTAGTTAATCATTTGGGGATACTGAATACTTAGTAGGTTTATACTTTTTTAATTTTCATATTAAGTAAGTTATTGTTGGAGTACATTGATTATGTATTTTTTGTAAATAGTCAATATATTACATATAATTTTAGGTTTTGGATAGATTTGGTAGACTGTTTATAAGCTATAGCCAGGCTTTATACTTCTACCAAACCTGGTGATAGCTTATAAACAGCTCAGCAACTATTGGACACCAGCTTGCGAATGAAATTGCTTCTTCATCTACTGTTAGTGAACAAAGTGATATTTGAATTCCCATGGTAGCAAACCTGGTAAGAGTTAAGGAAAAGGTTGATTTTTACTTAGAGAATGTTAGTATTCTAAAAGACCCTGAATAAGCAAATAATTAAGGGATTTTTGCTTTTATTTTCTTGACATGGTTACTTTTAATTCTGCAGTGTTGAGAGAGAGAGAAGCGACAAAAATATTTGATTTTAAAAAGAAATGTTTTTAGGATTTTCTATATCTATGTTTTATATATATATATATATATATATATATATATATTCTATATATATGTTTTAGTTTTTTCTATATCTGTACAATAAAATATGAATTATGACATATATATATATATATCAGGGTTCCCACAGACCTGGAAAGTCAGGGAAATTGGTTTAGGTCAACGAAAGTCAGAGAAGTTTTAAAACATTGTGAAAAGTCAGGGAATAGTTTACTAAAGACCCTTTTGGACGGACATATTATTCACAGAAGTTTGTATGTTTTTATGATATTTGTGAATTATTAAAAATCCATGATATGGAACTGAAGTAAGTAATTCTTTTTAAAGTTTTAATTATTTTGAAGTAACTTTCCATAAATATTGTACCTTGAATTTTTTAAATTGGTTACAGCTACAATGAGTGGTGTGATAAAAAAATACCAGCTTACTGTACTGTAGGCAGTGTATGGCTTCTCTGTCTATCTGAGCCTACATTGTTGTTATTTAATACAGATAATTTTTGAAGAATATTATTAAACAATGCTCTACATTTGGGTTGAGAATGTCACTTGTATTGATAGAGCTCTAAAAATACTGGATGGCATAACAAAGTTAATAATCAAATCAAAACCTGTACATAGTAGACCATACAAGTCATTACAAAACCTTTGTGCAGATAAGTTTCTGAAGTGCAAGTTATACTTTTTTAGGGTCATATCTGCTGAATGTGTTTTTTGAGAATGTTCAAAGCTGTTCCCTTCTCTCACTTAGCTTCACACTAGCTTGTTGGATTTGCTGAAACGTTTAATGGCATGTGTGAAACCAGATGTGTTGAATCTGCTAGTTCTGGAAGCAAGCTGTTGGCCAACGACCTAGAAAGTAGTGAAAACTTAATTAAAAATGTTGGTAATGGTTTCCAAATCGTAAAACACCTAAAAAATGTGAAATATGTGTCAGAGTTGGGCGTATTAAACTTAAAAAACCAGCGCAAGATTTTTCTATTAAAAACAAACCAAAAACTTCAGCAGAGAAGTCCAGTGAAGTTCAAAGCTGTTGCTGGACTGTCTTCTCTAAACCCTGAAGTGATTATTTTACAACCTAATCTTGGAAAAAAACAAATAAATAATCTTCTTGAAGTTTTCTATGAAAAGAATAAAATCTCAGAAGGTACAGCTGAAAAAACTGAAACACAGAATGACTAAATTTTTTGCAATTTTTCCCCTACCTTTTTAATGAGGCAAAAAATGGTTTCAAAGGAAATTTTTTGTTACTTTTTAGATGCTTTTCATGATGCAGACAGAGAAGAAATAAGACTAGATGATTTGTATGTTTCCATGTTTAAGTTATGGGAAATTTTGAAACTAACACTAATTTTTCACATGGTAATGCTAGTAGGGAGTCGGGATTGTTTGTCAACAAATTTCTACTTTCTGAAAACCAAAATGAACAAAGTATTGTGGACCAAAGAATTGTTTATGATGTTCTCAAATTTTATGGAGGTTACAAAGTAGTTAAAATAGATTAGAAAATGTTGACCGCTGTTAGAGAGGCGAGAAAGCAGTGACCTTGATTTTGAAAAAGTTAAGAAATAAAAATCAAAAATTAGTGTGATGTTCCTAACAGATCAAAAATGAGGATTCAGCTGAAAAAGATAAAAGAAGAAATAAAAATATCTAGAATTAAACAGCAGATTGAAGAAGAGGCAAGTAACTTAAAAATTTAAAAGTTAAAGGATTCTTTGAAGTGAACACTGGATGTATTGCAGTGTCAAACGAAATATTTCTGGTTTTTACCTTATCCTAAGTTCAAATAATTTGTGTTTCTTTCCTAAGTGTTGTTATCAGAAAGAGAGTTTATTTTGTTCCTTTATTTTTTAATCAGTATCAGGCTGTTAGTTTATGTTATCGTTTAGTTCCTATGCAAAGTCAACTAAAGTTAATTTGGTTTGTCCTTAAGTTCCTATTTAAAGTTTACATATACTGTTTACGCCGTTTAGCGTAAAGTTTCCGTTATTTTCAATGAATTCCAAGCTAGGGTGGGTCCCGTTGTTTTGTTACAGGAATGTTAAATTTCACTTTGTTTCGTATTTTTGGGCTTGTCTTTTATACCTGTTTTATTATTTGTTCTCGTGTTCGACACTCCCTCCGTCATCCTTAGTGACCGCGTCCATTCTTCTATCGAATTATTTTTGACTACCCTTTTCATACACCCGTTACTCTTTCGTTCCCTTACTAATACATGCACACATCTCTTGTTTTTTACACACACACTCTCCTGTCCACTACCTGGATCTGGTTTCCCCCTTTTTTCTTTCACGCCATCTTTTCGGCAGAGTAGATCCAACATTTCACCAGTGCAGTCGCCTATGGCCATACTCTCCTACAAACTTTGTGGTAATATTCTAATTCAAGCAGAATCTCAAAACTCGTCACTACACATCTGAGATTCTACGCATCATTCTACCACTAAACCACATCACACCTCTGTATTCCTGATACACCAGTGCGGACTACGCCCAGGATTACTGTATGTATTCATGTATCTGCATTCACGAGTTCGTCTCTGGATATTTTTTGTGTGCTACAGGCAAGTTCAATTTTCATTATTACGTTAAACAGTGATTTTATCATTGAAATTTGTGGAACATTCAATTCATCATACCTTATGCCTTACGATTTCAAGTTTAGTTAAAAGAAAACCATTTATTCACTTAATTGCATTCATGATAGGTGGCTTACCTATTTTACATGTTTAATTATTACGATTTGTTATTGTAATTAACTCTTAATTTATTTCTGCAACTTGTTGATCGCCGAGATCAGTTCTTTGCTACTTATGCACTGTATTCATCATACTTCTCGCAAATCAACCTAAAGCAAATTACTCCTGATGTGCTGGTATGTTTTAGGACTTTGTGATTTTTGTATTCTCAAGAATTCTCATCTACCAAAATAAACTCCATTTGTATTATTACTTATTTTAATGTGATTATATTGTGATTTAACGCCTTCTATACTGAAGTTATTGTAATTAATGTTTCCTAACCTAATGAAATCTGTTCATTGCTAATCTTCATAGTACAGTATATGTTAGTAGTGCAACTGTTTTCCAGTTCCACTTTCTATTGATGTTATGTCTTAAGTATCTAATTTGAATTTAAGGTGTTTTATGTTCTCTTATTTTCAGGCTCTGTTACATTGTGTATTTAAAAAAATGTTTATTCATGAATTTTTGTATTTAACATCATTATTCATTTGTTGATTCAGTTGCTATGCTAAGTATTATTAAGTTATGCTAATTTCATAATTTCCTGTTATGTTTTAAGATTATGATTATAACATAAGTTCATTGGTTACACTTTCAATAAAGTCCAATTTCTTTTGGCAAATACTAGCTGTGTGTTTTTGTTAACTTTATCCAACATATACTATTACATATACTATTTATTTTAAAGTACATGTACTGAGTGAGTTGTGTATTGACCTAGTCAATGTATTAGGTTCTTTAATTCATGTGTAGAACTAAGTTTGTGTGTAACTAGTTTGTGTGTGAAATCAGTAGTTACGTCCTTCATTTTATAGTGTGCACATACTACTTTTATACATTTTTTTTTATTTAACTGATTTCTTAGTTGTATTAATAAAAAGGAGGTGTATGGAAGATACAGCGGAAAAATCTATCTCTTCCATACAGTTTTGGGGGTTAGTAGCTGTGAGGCTATGGGGATGGTGGAGGCTATATTAAATATGAAAATTTGTTCATTTTCCTTTCTGTGATGCACTGCAAGAAAGAGTTACGATTTGTTTAATATGTCGAGGGTCAGGGAAATTTTTGGAAACGGGAAAACTGAAAGTGAATTATGATTAAAGTAAAAAACTTGATTATGTTGGGTACAGTCAAAAATCTATATAACTCTCCTTTTAATTTTTTAAGTAAGGAATAAATTGGTTCCTTTTTTTGTCATGAATATTGCTTTTTTTTAGTAAATTATAACATAATTTTTTTCATTGTTAAAATAGTTAAGGTTAATAAAATTACTGTACATGAAGCTTTTAGTGTTTGAATTTACTGTTTTGCACTCCAAA
The DNA here is from genome assembly GCF_047948215.1 of Lycorma delicatula. Lineage (NCBI taxonomy): Eukaryota > Metazoa > Arthropoda > Insecta > Hemiptera > Fulgoridae > Lycorma > Lycorma delicatula. The sequence continues at coordinate 307,545,292 of NC_134455.1, forward strand.
AAAATAGGGTAAAGTTTAGTTTGCTTTTAAAAATATTGTTTAGAAAACACTTGAATGGAAAAATCAGAAAATTTAATTTAGAATATTTTTTATCTTATTTCAATAAAATAACTTCTTTAAAACACAAAAAAGTACACATTTTCTACGAAGATTATTTTTTTCAAGGTCCGATCATTCGCGAAATAAAAAACCGCGCAAAAATCGGATGAACCTTTGCGCAGCGTCTCTAGTATGGCATTCAATCACGCCACGTCACTTCGTTTAGTTCTGAACACGCAGCTAATACGTAAACATGTCTACAACAATAGCATCTCCTGCCAAGTGTAAAGTGCATGCGGTACTTTGATTTCTTCAAGCTGAAGTTTGTAATGCAGCTGAAATTCATCGACCAATAAGTAATGTGTACGGTGAAACTTCAATGAGTGACAGCTAAGTGCGACAATGGTGCAGGAACTTTAAACCATGACGTGCAGATGTAGATGTTCATGATGCAGGCGGTCAGGGAAGGAAGCGATTGTCAACCGATGATCTCATCGAGCGAGTGGATGAGGCAATTCGAGAAAATCGTCAGTTCACAATTTCTATATTGGGTGATTAGTTTCCTGAAATTTCAAGGTCAGCTCTCTATGCCATTGTTGAGTGAGAGACTTCAGTACCACAAACTGTGTGCGAGATGGGTTCCCAAGATGCTGTCCGACCATCACAACACAATGAGAATGGACGCCTCCCTACCGTTTCTCCAGCGCTACCATAATGAAGAAGATTTTTTGAACAAAATTGTCACAGGGGACGAGACACAGGTCCATTTCGAAACTGAAGAAACAAAAGAACAATCCAAACAGCGGATGCATTCTCATTCTCCCAGTAAACCAAAGAAGTTCAAGCGAACCTTCTCCAACAGAAAGTGTTCTGTGAACTGTGTTCTGGGACCGGAATGGAGTTCTCTTGGTGGAATTCATGGAACGTGGCAAGACCATTACTGCAGCCTCTTACTGCGTGACTCTTCAACGTCTACGAAGGGCAATTCAGAATAAGCGGAGAGGAATGTTGTCATCAGGCATTGTCTTTCTCCATGACAATGTTCGGCCGCACACTGCAGCTGTAACAAAGAAGCTCCTGCAGCGTTTTCGTTGGGAAGTGTTTGATCACACACCATACAGCCCGGACTTGGCTCCATCCGATTTTCACCTCTTTGCTCACATGAAACGCTGGCTAGGAGGACAGCATTTTGGCACAGGCATCGAGCTGCAGACCAGCGTAGAAACAGGGCTGAAAACACAGGCGGCTCCTTTCTATGACAAGGGTATTGAAAAGTTGGTACCACCTACGACAAATGTCTAAATCGGAGTTGCGACTATGTAGAGAAATAGCGTAATTATGTAAGTACTTGTTACAAATAAAAAAAATTTTATTTTCACTGTGGTTTTAATTTCGTGACCGATCGGACCTTGAAAAAAAATTATCCCTCATACAATATCTGAGAGCATATGGACTCGTTGATTTAGTATTTTCCATCTAAAATTAAAATATTTAAAAAAAATTAATGATCTTGATTACTAAAAAAATGTGATGTGGACAACATACGACTTCCTTGTACGCCTATTAAATTACTTTTACACTTGTTTTTTTTTAAATGAAAAAGTACATAAAATTTTAATTCATTTAAAATTTCTGATATTTTTTCATATGTTTGTTTTTTTGTTATTGAATTAATATTCATCGTAAAACTATTTTTTCAATGAGAGGTTAATAATTATTAATAAATTAATATATTTAAATTTTTAAAAAAAGTTATGAAATCTGATTCAAACCAATAAATTTCCCTATATTTATATGATTCCCCTATATTTCATCAATAAAGATTTTATTTGGCTATAACTCTGGAACCAGTGAAAATAAATGCCACTTACGATATATCATTGAAAAGCTCTCAATGAGTGCTTATTACTGCAGTTAAGAAAAAGTCCAAAATCCAAATTCTTTTGGTTTTTTGGACACTTTTGGTTCGTTTATGTATCGTGTATCTAAAACATTGGGTAAGAAAAAATTCAATGGCTATAATCACATTATCAGTAAAAATTAGGTGATACTAATGATGAAGATAATATTTTAATATTATTATTTTTTTTATATTAGTAGCTTTGTTATTATTTATTGAAGACTGTTAGTTATATTAAAAATATTGTAGGAAATTTTAGTTAACCCGTTAACTTAATTTCCTTAATTAAATTCTAGTCATTTGTTCATTACTCTTCATCCTTACCTTCATTAATATTGTTGTCGGGAAATCTGATGTACAAATGATGTAGAGCACAAAATTAGAATAATTAATTTTTATTTTCTACTATTTTATAATTAAAAGAATAAAATTGATTTTTTTTTTGTTATTTGAGAGAATTGATCAGAATGTGCCATAGTAAATGGAAAAGACTATAAATAAGTGCGGTTCGTTTACATTTGTGTTTTGAATAATTTTCCCACAGTTATTTAATTGACAATATAAATTAAACATCAAGCATTATTTCAGTACAGGGTGGAATGTACAGATTGTCTTGTACATAATATTCTATGAACACTGTATTTTTTAATTTATCAGTGCTTTAAAGATGTTTTAAGTAATACGTGAAATGTAGTGCAATTTGTATTTTTGATTGAGTTGTTAAAAATTGTATTTTTTTCTCTGAACATGCTGAATAAATTAAACATTTTCCCTCTTAAAGTAAAAAAAAATTCATTTAATTTTCAGTGATTTATTTATCACACAAGATTTAAAAAAAAAGTATTTGATTGTGAAAGTGATTTATCCATATTTAAAAATTATATTCACATTATATTTCAAATTAATATTTGAAATTATATTCACATTCCATTTAAAAGATATTTACTGACATTGAATTTTAAATTAGATTTTATTAATTATAGAAATATATATTTTTTTATTTTATCATATTTAAATATCACTGAAGTTTAACGACAAAGGTTTTAGAACTTTACATAGAAATATTAAGTAAAATATTTAATAATTTAAATTTTATAATTCTCTCTGTTTAAAAATGTTTAATAATTATTAGACTACATCCAATATTAGTATTTTGCCATTAGAATTATTTAATATATTATTTTAAGCAATAAACATTAAATTTAATAATTAACAATACATAATTAATTTACATTTTCACTAAATAAATTATAGAACTATTTAGTTGAAATAGTAAATAGTAAAATCTTTTTTTAATTATTCCTATATTTACTAAACATCAAATTATTGACAAATTAATATGACAAATTATTGATAAAGCCAATGCCTTCTATTAAATGATTGTAGATGAACTGGAAAACTTTAAATAGAATTTGAAAAAATTCAAAATATATTCATTTGAACATTTTATTGAGTATTTTTTAGCATAATAGTTTTGATATGACTTTTGTTATGCTATAATATTTTAGATGTACCTCAACTTTTGTGTGCAATTGCTACAGTAAAAACTACTTATTCTTATAATTAATATTAATAAGCGGTTGGGGTAGACCAATAACATTCACAGTTATAGAAATTAGGCTAGAATATCATAAAGGAATAAAAATAGTTTAATTTGAATAGCACTGTGTTTTTAAATCACGTTAAAAAATTATTACTTTTAATTAAAATTTTTTATCTTTAAGATAAAAATGTTTATAATTACATAATGACTGTGGAGGGAGTTAGTAAATGGATTTTCCTGTATTTTTTTTGTTGGTTTGAAGGATTACAGTACATTTTACTCCACTACGTTTAAAGTAGCTATTTTCCAACAAGCAATCCTCTTTTTATCTAGTATTATTTTGATAAAAATTGTTGGTTTATTAAATAACTTTGAATGGTGAAGCCATTCAACTTGATTGGCTTCACTGTAATTTTATTTGTTGTGAATATATATTTGGTTAATTGATTTAAACATTTTTTACATGGCCTCTGAACATTTGATGACCTCATTAATATTTTTAAAATGAAAAATGTATACATAAGACATAAAATTCTTTTTTCAACTTTTAATATCCTACCTGACTTGTATTTGTTCATAAAAGTAAAAGTTTTAACTTAAATCATTCCATAGCAATAAACAATCCTGTGATTATTATTTCATTTATTAATAATTTCAAAATATTGCATTTTCAATTTTTTGTTAAAAGTTTATTTTAATTAATAATTTTAAGTTATCGTTATACAACTTACGTATAGGTATAATTTTTATTTAGTATCTGTATTATTATTAACATTAAATATTTATATTAATAATCATTTTAAGTAGTTTACATTCAAACAATATTGTTCCTTTAAGTCGGTCTTTCGTTATTGATAAGAAATAAAAATAATATTACTATTATTAGTCAATAAAATTGGCAGTATGTATTATAAATATTCATTCGTTATATATGTAGACTATAGATTTTAAAATATTTTTTATTATATTTATTGTTACTGAGAATTTTAGTAATTGACGTACGCCAAGCAAAGAAATGAGATTAATTATTCTGTTTTCAACTTTTTTCCTGATATGTAAATTATTGTTATAAGTTTTATTTATATTTAAGACTTTTTTCAACAGTATTTGTGTTTATTATGTATTCATAGGTTTTTGATTTTTTATAATTTTTATTTTTTTATTTTACATTTGTATGATTATACATTTGTATTTTCTCCAGCTTTTATTAAATATTGTATTAAAAATTATCTAAGTATTATACATTTCATTTTTGTAATTATTTTATGTTATATAGTAGTGAATTAATCTGTTACATTATTGTTAAGTTTTTGAAACGCTGGTGAATGCGGAGTATTATTTATATATATATTTTGTATTTGTAATGGTTTTACTTGAATATACATTTATGTTTATTTGATTTTTTTGGTTTTTTCTCCTTCATTATGACTTTGTTGTACGATTTTTCTAAAGTGAACTATCAATTATAATATTAGCTATTGTTTAGGTATTTTAGGGGTAGTTGAATAAATGCTTCCATTTAATTTTTATAAAATTCCTAATTAAAATGTGGAGGTAGTATGAATATTAATGTACTTGATGTACTTACAAAAATGTTGTGCATTTATATTACAAGAATAGGAAATAGAACTTTAGAAATAAATATGTCATTTGTAATTAAAATGTTTGACATAATTTATATAAACTGTTAAAAAAAATTCCAACAGAATAAATTTCCTATTACATCTTAAATGCCCTTACAGTGTTTGTTAAATTTCCGTAAATGATGAATAAATGTTTTAGAGATTTTTTTTCTGTTGTTTTCTTCTTTATCTGGTAATAGTTTATTGTGAATAATCTGCTACTTTCAAAGTCAGTTGTTTTTTCATTTGTTAAAAAATAAGAAGAAAAATGAAAATCTGATCATGATACTAGTACAGCTGTAATACAAATTGTACAGATTGGGCTTGGAGTAATACATTATCATCATCTTTACATAAGCCTTTACATAATATGCGAGTTAATTTTGTTATTAAAATTATTCTGAAGGAATGTTTATGTTTGGTGATATGTTTGTTATTTTCTGCTGTTTTCTCCTTATAATCATGATTTCAATTTAATTATTTTTATGTTTAACTTCCAATATTGTATTTTTCTGTTGTTCAGATTACCCTGTTATGGAAATACATCCATTTTCTGTGAATAAAATTATTTTTGATGATGAAATTACCCCTGATGCATGAGATGTTATGAGGAATATATATTTTATATAGTATAGTATAGTATAATATACAGCCTACATGTGCTACTGCTCCTAATGTTAAATATTCCCATTACACTGGTGTGACTATGATTGTGTAAAAGCATATTTTGTTTTTTTATACTGTTTTCCTAGATCCATGTATTGCCCACACTTCATGATATTTATGTCTAAAAAGTTTGACATAAGCATCTTATTTTATATGCGGGGGTGAGAGCATTCCCATATGAAAAATTTGGTCTGTGATCTGTTTCTTTAAGCCAGTAACATTAAAATGGCTGAAATTCATCAAATTAATGTTTTTTATGGAGAACATCTAATGTGTGACTTCAGTATGGAGATGAATGCGACTTCTTAATGAAGGATGTGAAAATGGGCATTATGATGAATACAGTAGGTGATGTCTTTAATGATTTGTGGTGTGTGCAGTAAAAGATGAGATTAGAGAGAGGGAACGAACAGTTCTCAAAAATGTTAACTGTCCCTGTATTTTCCAGAAATTTATCATTCTCTTAATGAAATTATGTCTAAGAAATTGAACTGTTAGAAATAGTGTACACACTGGTTGCAAAGATGTTTATGAAATAACAAAATGAAGTGGTGGGGCAGTGTGTTGGCTGTGGCATGACACAAGAGCAAGATTCCTTGAGCCATATAGTAGTCACCAGGAATAAGAAGTGAGTGCATGCAATCCCTGAATTGTGACAGACTTAACAAAAGTGAAATTTTGAGCAGATTTTTTTTTCAGAAGATTATGTGCACAGTATTTTGGGACAGAAAAGGTATTTTCTTTTCCTTGTGAATTTAGCCTCAAGAAGTCCAAACAAATTGTAGAGTTCCACAATCAACACACTGAAGTGTGTTGAAATCCTTCTTTGGTAGCCAGTGACTTTGTAACAGCAATGAGGTCAAGTAAGTTATTAACAGGTTTATACCACAGACAGCACTTCTATGATTGAAGAATGCAATACCTGATAACCAGATTTGATAAATGTCTCAACAATAGTGGTAACTATGTAAAAAGTAGTATAATGTGTGTATACTTAAAGTAGCTGTAAAAATATTTTGTAAATGTAATATATATATATATATTTATATTTAATATCCCAACTTTATTTTTTTCCCTTTTACCACATATACAGTTACTAAATTACAGTTATAAATTATGAATAGGATGAAAATGTGTGCAGTAATAATAGTTTTTCTCTAGCAACAATTTAAAACTTCCAGTTGTTAGATGATTATGGTGATGAATGATGAATTTTGAAACAAATTAAAAACAAATCCTGATTGGGATTTGAATTCAGAACAAAGATAAAGCTACAAAGATGAGTTACTACTTTGTCATGGAGGCTGGCAATAATATTACTAATTATAAGAAATATATTTCTCTGAAATACAGGTATAGGTCTCAAATGTGCCTATGTAATTCCTCCTTTTGAAAATTTTAGTAATGTTAAAAACTAAACAGATAAAAAGGTTTCCCAAAGAAAGCAGAGATCCTTTCAAAACAATCCTAGTTTAACAAAACTATTACGTAAACTTTTCATTTGTGTTGCCTATAACAGTTTTAATTTTTTTACAATTAAATACAGACTGTCTACTATTTACTTATATGTTAATAATATTAATTGTAAATTATACATATGATTGCATAAATAAGTGCAAGGTGGTATCTGCGAGTTCCTAGACTAAGTAAAAAAATGGCCATCAACTTCCTCTAAAATAAACATAATGATACATACCCCTTGATCACAACACCTCAAAAGCATTTGCAAAGACCTTTTCTTGAAGAGTATCTAGTACTGCTTGTGGCAGTGCTTGGATGCCTTCTGTATAAAAAAATATATATATAGCCTTTCAGCTTCAGTTTCTTTTTGGGGGAACAAGGCAAAGTTGCATGGAGGTAAGCTAGGGAAGTGTGAAGGTATTGAATGACTATGAGTCATTCAAGTGTGAGTTGGTAAGTTGTCATGTACAACAACCAATTTCTTGTATCTTACATGTTTTACAAAGTAATATGACTATTCAACGTTAAGCATCTACATTATATATGTAACACTTGATATAGTAGCATGTAGCATTGTCTGCTCTTGTCATAAACAACTAAAAATCCAACAGCATACAGTGAACTGCACCTAGTATTCTTAACTTCTGTAATCCTCAGGAACTGATTAATTGATCATGACTGACTAATAGTATTTTACCTCGCCTCTTAAAAACTCCTACTTTCAGTATGTTACTTTAACATGTTATTAGCAGATTCAACTAATTTCAATTAATTGTAAAAAAAATTACTAAAACAAAATCAATCTAGATACTTATTTGGAAAAATAAATTAATATCTTTTGAAGTCGTTACCTGTTACATTATTGAAAGTTAAAAAAAAAATGTTTTCAGTTTGTTATAAACTTCTTTCTGTCAATGTCTCGCTGTACATCATATTGAAATGCTTACTGAAATTATTTTGAAAGGTATAAACAAAAAAATAATATAGTTCCATGTAATGCAATAAAATTATATTAATCAAAAATCTCTAGCATTCTCTGGGAATTAATGCATGTAAATATAATTGCAGCAGTAATGGTAACATTACAAAAAGCACCAGTGTTAACATTTGTATATACTAATATATTGGCCTTCCTGTCATGTAAAGTTTTGTAGATTTGTTTAATTTTTGTTTTTTATTGAGATTGCAAAATTAAAATACAATAATGTATGTATTCTTGTCCATATGAAAAATAACATTTTTTTATGAATGTCTTTTAGAACACTATATCTATCTTTCTCATGTGAACTGTCGTTGATTAGCATTGTAGTGCTAATGCACAACACCATTAAAAATGTTTGTGGAGTGATAGATATTGAGGCCTGTGAAACCTACATAATAAATATATTAATATAAATAGTCTTTATATATAAGGAAAAGTATAAGTTCTATACTGTCACTATCATTTTCATTAATACAATTTCAGATGTATGTCCACATTGAATTTGATAATTTCATTCCACTTTTGTTAGGTTTTATTACTCAATGTCTATTTTTAAATTCATCTACTGTATTTGTCAAACATATTGTAGCATATAGATTTTTATCTCAAGAGAAGGAATCTGGCTTAAAAACTAAAAATTAATTTTGAAATATTACATTTTATTTATATAAAATTTTATAATAATTTATTTCTTTCTTTGATTTTTGTCCTGTATTACTGACAAATAAGCTGTCAAACCTGAAACAAGAGAAAATCTTTTTTTAATTACCTGAGTTAATTCTTCATTAAAGTATATAAAAAAGGACATTATGACAGCCTTTGAATTTTATTTTTGAAAATCTGTTAACAAATAGGTGAGTTATTGCAGAAAATTTGAAATTATGTGTCTGTTTTCATGTCCTCCACTTTATGTTCAATTTTATGAAATATTAATTGTTTTTTATTTCTTGTTAATTCTAGTGTTGTAAATTAGTATCAAATTCAGTATTAATTTCAAGTAGAATCCGAAAAAGTATAGCCAGCCCACCATTTTAAAAACACATCATGATCAGTAATAATGATAAGAGGATAAGGAAATAAGGATTATACACCATTATTACAAAACATAAAAAACTTTCATATCCCAAATTTTTGCTTTCTATTCAAATTGGCATCTGTGTAGAAAAGTATGAAACCAAATTGTATAAAAAATCTGTACTGTTTCAAATGTCTCCATATAATCTTAAACTTAATTGAATTCTCTAGCCCTTTAGCTCTAGTAAAGGTGATTGAAAAGGAAGTTTTAAGAAGCTGGAAGTCAAGGTTTGAATGAACTGTAGGTTAGTTGAATATAAAAGCATTACTTTAAACACTAACTTTTTCTCAACCGAGAAAAAACTTATCACAGAATTAAGATGTATTCTGTTTTCAGTATAAGGTTCAAGTGCTTGAAGTGAAGTACATTTCATATGTACACCTTAACCCTCCTAATCCTATGGATGTCATATTACAAATTGACGGACTAAGTCATTGAAGAAATTTTCTGTTATTTTATTTAAATGTATATTTATTGTAGATTCCTTTACTGTTTATAATGTTTAGTCAATGATAATTATTCTTTTTCATTTTCTATTATGATTTTTTATTTTATTTTGAATAACAAAAAGGTAATATGATTCGGTGGAGTTGATCTCCCATAATGTATCTTTTTATCTGTAGCAGCAAGTAATAAACAAAATGCCAATCTTTGTGGCATAGTGATAGTGTCTCAGCCAGAGGTACCAGGTTCAGATCCTGGTAAGCCATGACCATTTTTCATATACTATAAAACTCCATTTTCATATCCCACACACAAGGTTCAAGCTTATGTGGTTATAAGTGGTCTGGAATTTTCATAGCTCCTCATAATGAATATAACAATTGATGTAAGTAAACGTCAACAAAATTAGTTATTAATTATTTGTAAAACTTAAAATGTTTGTATGTATTGCTCATTGTAACACAATGGTTTATATAATGCTGTTTTTCTGATATTCATCATAGGAAAACATCAGTTAATTAAATCAAAAAATAATATATCTACTTTATTCTAAAGAACATTAGCTCACACTCTCCCATTTACATTGTGTCTCTGCACTCTTGTATCATTCTTATCAAGATGCAGGTTTTGTAAAAGCAGTTTTTTTCATACGGGAAATATTTTTTTGTTGGCTATTTTATATCTTAAGTAAAAAAAAATATACTAGAGAACATGAAATAAAAAAATATTTTTCATTTTTTTAAGGGGGGATTGTACACCTCACATAATGATAATTTTAACCTCGTTCATGCAACATTTTCACATAACAGATAAAGAGCCATGGGTTTTTTTTATTATTTTCATTGCACTTTTTTTATCTACTTACGTAGAATTATTAGTTTTAATAAAACCGAACTATTTTTACTATATTTTTGAAAATTTTCTAAAACAACCATTTTTTCCAGCACAAAATACTTTTTTTAATATTTCAATACATAGTTATATGCAAAAATCTACTTATATATGATAAAATAGGGTTGTGAATACCTGGTAAAAATTTCAATTCTCTATCGTTTATAGTTTTTTGAAAAATGTAGTTACCTGGAAACAGCATTTCAAATTAAGACTAACTATTCAGAAAGAAGTGCTGAGTAGTTGACTTACTTAAGATAATCCTGCACCATATGTTCTGTCATATTCATTTTGTTTTTCCTTTCTGTTGCCTTTTCTTTATTCTTTCTTCTGAAGAATGCATTTTAATTTCTGTGGCTATTCTTTTGCGATCAATATCTTTTAGGATAGCGACACCAACTTTTAACTTTATCTTTTCACTAACTTTTAATCGCTTAGCACATCAATTTTCCTAATGCCCCTTTATTAAATGCAATCACAGCATCATTAACACCAATCTACTTAGTCACTGTTCCTACATAAATAGTGTTTGCAATTCTCTTCCAAATCATTGAAAGACTCATTTGCATTCTGAGTTTTCCCATAATGCATTTCTACAACAAAACTTCATTAATTAGAGCTGCAAAAATTGGCTTTATTTTTTCCATGATTCCCTTGGAATGAATGCTTACATGAATAAAGCTCACCAGTTATTAGTGCTATACTGAATCCACACCATGAGGTAGGACCTTTGGGTGGAAAATAGTTTTGTAGATTTGAATTGGTTGAAACTTTATGTAAATATATAGCCCATATTGCTTTTCTCATTGCTGTGATATTGGTACAGTTTTCCCTAATAGAATTTCCATAATAATGCTGAAGGTTATCAACCTCACAATGACAGCGTACTTTTGCCACCCACTCCTGTACCATCTTAAAGTTTTACCCCTAGGTTTCTTTTGCACTGTGCTCGCAGACAACTCCTCATACATATTCTGTACATGGCCTATCAGCCTTCTCTAGATTAACTGCTGGCCCATATGACTGTGATTCTAATACTGTATTGTTACTTTAAAATCACCCTCTCCCAGATAAGTGAATACACTACTACAATTCATGTTAAGTGATTAAAAATAGCCTTTGCATCTTTAACTTCCATGTCACTAGAAGAGCGCATCATAATTTAATTCGCGGTACTGCTCATGTTTCAATGTCAAAATATGATTATTTTTGTTAAAACATGTTCTCTTGACCATATTTTGACAAGCAATGGACATCCACAACTTTTCTTGTTTGTATTAATGTTGTACAGAGTGGAACATGAAATAATCCAACATGTGTTTTGGCAATAATTGTTAATGTTAATAATTATTAATATGTTTTATGTTAGTAGAAATGACAGAAGTTCATGAATATTAGTTTCTTCTCTTTCCAAGTGCACTGTTTGTGAATCATTCCAAGAAGGCTGACAAAGGAAGACTGACTGTAAACAGCACGTAAAGGCTGTGTTATTTTTAATGAAAGGAAAAGTGTGGTGCTTACACAAAGACTGTTTCATGCACATTTTCAAACTCTGTGGTCACCCTCATTTAAAACAATAAGTAGTCTTAATGAAAAATTTAATAGTGATGGTTCAGTATTTGAGAGTAAGTGCGAATGGCGGCCTACCAGTGTTCATTCTCCACAGAATGTTGAAGCTTTCAGAGCGTGTTGCTGAGAATGCCAGGAAAATCAACAAGAAAAGCAGCAGTACAATTTGGGATTTCTAGGCAATCTGTGCAGCGAATTTTAAAAACTGATTTGCATTTATATCCATACACAATAACAGTGTTGCCAAAATTAACAGTTGATAACAAACATCAAAGAATGGCATTTGCTGAATGGGCTTTGAACCAAGACATATTGTTGAACAATGTTTGGTTTTCAGATGAGGCACATTTTCACTTAGATGGGGTTGTTAATAAAAAAGTGTGCCTTTTTGAGCTTCTGAAAATCCACACGTGCATCACAGTCCAAGAATTACTGTATGAGCTGCTACCTCAAGTCATGGGGTAATAGGGCCATTCTGTTTTAAACAAACAGTGAACAGTGAAAGTTTTCTAAACATGCTGCATAATAATTTTGTTCAGCTTCTTGCAAAAGGGTTTCAATTAGAAAATGAATGGCTCACGCAGGATGGAGCCAGACCAGACAGCTAATGTTGTTTTAGAGTTTTTGCCTAAATCTTTAAAGCAAATGTCATTTCAAACCAATTTCCTAATCATTTTACTGGTGGACAGAACTGGCCCCTGAACAGTTTTGATTTAAATCCTGATTATTTTCTTTGCGAATTTCTAAAGGAAAAATTTTCTCCAACCATCCTGTTACAGTAATGCGAGTGCTGATCATTGTGGCAGGCAACGAAATAACCGAGAATATGTGTCATTGAGATTATAATAACATAGGAATTCGTGTTAAAGAAGTTGCTAGATGGGATGGTGGTCATATTGAACACGTGATAGCAAGAACATAATCTCGAGGTATATAGTAAATACCTTGTATTTTACTATTCTCTATTGCGATGCAAGTAAATATTTTTTAACAAAACCAAATGTTGGATCATTTTGTGCGCCACTCTGTATAATAACATAAGTGGTAGAATAATGACAGTTATTACCTTCATTATTATAAGAAGAGTTTAGTTTAAAGTAAGATGACAAAATACCAGAACTATTCAGGTCAGTCACATTGTCACTTTAATTGCCGGTCAAATGTTGTTCTGTTGTAGCATTTGAAACTAATATTTTTTTGCTGCTTTCCAAGAAATTTCCTTTTCTTAAATAACTTTGAACTCCTAACCATCTTTTTATATAAAATTAGTTAAGTGGTACAAGATATTAGCAAAAATATCTCACAAATACCATAACTCAGACCTACTAAACAATCATAAATCACATAACCTTGTAATCAAAACAACTGTATCACTACCAACGAAAAAAAAATTCTCAATACAAAAACAAATTAATTTTTTCTATCAAATATGTAATAATAAATGTCAAAGCGTATAAAAATAATTCTACAAACAAAAACTGAAATTTGGGAAAATGATCATTTTTTTTTTAAAGTATCTGTAATAAAAATATTTCTACATGTAGTTGACATGAAGACATAATTTTGGTGGCATTGGAAAAAGGAAATTTTAAACTATGTTATAAGGTTAAAACCCAAAATAATATTTTTTTTAGTTTGTCCATTGCAATACCCCCTTACAGTTTGTGTTACTTAGTAACGGTATGTGATTTTAAATTTGCAGTAAATTCAAAAAATAAAAATTAAAGATGTTGAAAAAGTATTAATTGTTGAATTTTTTAAAATTTATTTTATTATTTAAAAAAAGTTGATTACAAATTTGTAATACTTTCTGTGCATTAGTTGTTTATTATTATATAGTGGAAAAATCATACATGAATAAAGTTGCCTAAGATTTATTTTTTGAGATGGGGTAATTTATAATGAAATTTATTGAAAAATTGTCATTATATCTTTAATTAAACCAAAAAAGTTTTAAAAATGAAAAAAAATAGTAGTTTTTAAATTTTTTTCTGCTCCTCATCTACAGAATTACCTTCCAAGAATTTTTTTAATTTTACTATATTTAGTATGTTAAATGGAAGAAAATAAAAAAAAAAATCCACTAAAAAATGTACAACCAATAATATTTACCTAAAATTTCTTTTTTTGCAGGGAGGGGGAATTACTGTAATATTATTACTTAAGTAAAACAAGTTTTGAAAAAATAAACAATATTTTTAAGTTTTGATTGGCTCCCCACCACCAGTTCTGCATCCAAAGTATTTTTTTTCTGGGCCATTTGCACTACTACTATACCTAGGAGAAATTAAAAAAAATTTGATTAAGAAATATTTAATAAATAAAAAAATAGTTTTTAAATGATTTTTGTGACAATTTTTAAAAAAAATGGTAAGAGCATGCAAGCATGTACTGCACTTAATTTAAAATGGGGTTATGTTTGCAAAGGTTTGAGAAAATTATCCCTCAAAACCTCCCCATCTCCTAGAGATATTGACCCCAAAATGTTAACTATGAATTTCCCCTTATACACGAGTAACTGTACAAAATCTTATCAAAATCGGTTTATCCAGTTAATTGTTATTAAGCTTCAAACACGTACATACATTCATGTGTACAACTATTACCCACGTTTTTTTGTTTTTTTTTTTAATTTCTGGGTAATGAAACATCAAAACCCTGCCCCATTTTTGACTGATTACCATACTTTTCTTCTTGCAGCATAGCTCTAGAGCTATGATATCAGGAAATAACATTTTGGATTCAATATTTTTAAATGAAAATGTGAGTAATTTTTATAGAAATTGATCTTAACAATTAGCCTTAGTTAAAAGAAAAATTAGTAATAACTAGTTATAAATCTTAATTTTTAATTAAAATAATGAATGACAATAGTAACCTTTAACGACCAAAGGACATAGAAGAAGATTGTGCAGATGATGATGATTGACTGTATGAGCCTGATGGAGATCCACCGTAACCACCACGTCCTCCTCCATAACCACCACGTCCTCCTCCACCACATGTATTGCATTGAGGATAGGAAGGTCGTTGATGTCCACATCCACTCTGGCATCTATGCAGTAAATATAGGCTTTAGCAAGTTGAAGTGATTTCATATTTATATAAAAATTTTATTTTGAAAGTAAGTATCATAAAATTTAATTTCAGTCTTACCAACAATAAGACAGATGGATAAAAGATTTCAGTTAACTGAAATTATTCAATTTGTTATTAGGGCAAGTTGTTTCAGTAAGAATTGTAGATTTTCCATTTGAAGTAATTGAGTGGTTTTCAGATTTTTAGAGAAACGTGTAAAAATATTTCCGAAACATACTCATAGAAGGAAGTAAAGTATTTTATTGGTAAACTGGCTGAGAAGTTGGCCACTGTTATGAAAAATGTCGGCTTAGCCTGCTCAATGATTTCTATTTTTACTAACAACTTCTTTTACGTTGAAATATTAAATTATTTACATTTTATTATTTTTATTTTGCAATTTTTACATAAATGTAATTAAGAGCAAAACATAGAAACATAATATAGAGTGCATTTCTTTGATTTCGGTTGATAATATGATCCTGATATAACAAAAATTCACTACGTAATTTTTTCTCTTAAGAGAAAAGCTATTCATTATAGTGAAAAAATTGTATAGATAGAACATTTATAAATATTATTGAAACAATATTTGAATACTTAAGTTGTCAAGTTTGCATATCTTAACAATATGCTTTAACTCAATGTTCATATGAAGGCAATGGTTAAATATAAATCTATTATCAGGATGTAACTTTATAAAATAATTAAGATAGACTGAAAGCTTATTTCTTTTAACTGGTGAATTCAAATGCACAGTATTCCTGATGAGTACTTTAAGGTTTCATAACACTAAATATCAAAGTTTATGTAAATGTCCTGTATATTAAAAGTCATAGTAGTTGGATTCATCTGATAATTTTGATTCTTATGAAAGATAAAAAAAAACATGTTTTTAATTATATAGTTCAAAAAAAATATATAATAAAATAATTAAAATTTGATAGAAATAAGTAGATAAGAAAAGATTAGAAGCTTTTGAAATGTGGTGCTATAGGAGAATGTTAAAAATCAAATGGGTGGATAAAGTGACAAATGAAGAGATGTTGCGGCAAATAGATGAAGAAAGAAGCATTTGGAAAAATATAGCTAAAAGAAGAGACAGACTTATAGGCCCAATATTAAGGCATCCTGGAATAGTCGCTTTAATATTGGGGGGTCAAGTAGAAGGAAAAAATTGTGTAGGCAGGCAACGTTTGGAATATGTAAAAAAAATAGTTAGGGGTGTAGGATGTAGGGGGTGTACCGAAATGAAACTGCTAGCAATACATAGGGAATCTTGGAGAGCTGCATCAAACCAGTCAAATGACTGAAGACAAAAAAAAAGAAATAAGAAAAAAAATATATATAATAATATAAAAAACATCAAATTCATTAATTCTAATATTCACTACTTCTATTACTTTTTCTAATACTAGCAGTAAATAATCAGTTTTATTAAAACAAAAATCAGAAAAATTGTTTCCTCCTATATTTAAACATTTTTAATTTTAATGTATTAATCTGATGAAGTAGCTATTTCTATGAAAATGTTCATAAACATATTGTACTTGTACACTATGTTCAATTATACTACTTGTTTTCAATGGAACTGAAAAGCAGTTAGAAGTTTTTATTAGAATAACAAACAATTTTAATGTTATTCCATTGCTAGTATGTTTTACCATAAATTATTCATTAGTAATAATGCTTTTTGTATGTTCTAAACATTTTATGCTGTTTACTAAATAGGGAAAAAATAAATTTTTTTGTATATGTTACTATATACACCCAAAATTTATTATATCTGAAACATACATTTAATTAAAGATTTAGTTTTTACAAACATAATATAATTAAGAAACTAGAATAATATAGTTATTTTTTGACAAAAAGCCATCTTTGCTGACTCAAATTATAACTAGATCTTGGAGCTATACTTCCTTGTAAGACTGGTGTTGTAATTTTTAGTATGGATTTATCAAAAATTTTTATCGTACAAAATAAAATTTACAATGTATTAGGTTTTAAGGCAGCTGAATTTTCTAAATTATGTAAATTAATAAAGTATAATCTAGTTATCAGTATTAATTGCATCATCTTGAATATAATTTTTAGGATATCTGTTCCCCAAATAAATAAATGAATGCTTCCAATTCTAGTAGAATGTTGAAATTTGACATATAGATTTGCCTTTCAATTAATTTTTTTCATCAGTGACAAAACTAACATTTTGTATAGAGGTTTCCTAAAAAAAAATTCTTTAAAGTTATGTTTACTTTATCTTACAGATGATTAAAATTTTACCAGCAGGGATATGTTTAATTCTGTTAGTATTCAACAGGTACACCCAAGTTGTCAGAATTTTTGTTGAAGTTTTATAAGTTATTTTTTTATCATTTACTTTTCCTGTCAATTATTTAAAAATAAATTTCTATTGCTATTAACTTGTAAGATCAGCTAACAAATGCAAACTGTGCAATGAAACTATCTTTAATGTTGTTTAACTACATTGATCAATGAGAACCAGTTTTTTAAAATGTAGGTTTTATCATTGGCATTTTATTTCACGCTCATCAATTTGCAGAATGTTACCTCTTGAGATATTCCAGGTATAGTGAAACCATCAGGTTGTATTTATACCATACCAAGACTTCAGGTATTTATTAATGTTAAACTTTATCTCCTCAAAGTAATCATTAATGTTTTTATATTTTCATACTCCAAAAAGATAAGTACAGTAACTGTAATATTTTTATTATGATTATAAATTACAAGTCCATTGAAATGCAGCTAATATTCAGCCCTACACAAATGGCACGTTTGTTTTGTTAACAATGGAATTGGTTATACAATGAACATTATTACTTTCAGTTAAAGAAACTTTGATTAGTGCTATGAGGTATGTGAGAAAAGTAATGAGACTGACTTTTTACTTACCAAAGTTTTTATTTTTTTCAAATAAACTATATTATTGCCTTCAAAGTAGTTCCCTTGGGCAGCTATACACCGGCAGAGTCGTCGTTCCCACTCCTGGTAGCAGTGCTGGAAGGCTTCAACTGTTAGGGCTTTTAACTGGTCAGTCAGACTTTTAACAGTCTTTTGAATGTTCTCCAGAGTTCCAAAATGACGTTTTTTTAAGACATGTTTCAATTTCGGGAAAAGGAAAAAGTCACAAGGACTCAAATCAGGTGAATAGGGGGCGTTGAGGAACCGTAGGAATGTGTTTTGAGGTCATTCCCTGATGGAAATGGCCGTGTGACACAGGGCATTGTCATGATGAAGCATCCACTTGTCTGCAATGTCTGGTCTCATGCGAATCACTCTTTTCCTGAGCCTTTCAAGGACACCTTTGTAAAACACTTTGTTGAAAGTTTGTCCTGTAGGAACAAATCCTTTATTCACGATACCCCTACTGTCAAAAAAGCTAATCAGCATTGTTTTGATCTTTGATTTGCTCATTCAACATTTTTTTTTGTCGAGGAGATGACATCACACACTCAACGTTTTTGTCAGAATTTGAAGTTGAAGGTCTCACTGAGCGAGGTTGATCTTCAACGTGTTCTCGGCCTTCCAAAAATAATTTGTGCCAGTGGAAAACTTATGCTCTTGATAAGCAATGTTCCCCATAGGCCTGTTTCAACTTTTCAAAGGTCACACTCATGGATTCCACAAGTTTAACACAAAAATTAATTGCACAACGTTGCTCTAAATTCCGATGCTCCATTTTCGTAACGCACAACTTCACTCACTGATGGCGCTGTCAAAAATAATGTGTTAGCTGAATGGAGTTGAAACTCGTACTGAGCATGTGGAAGGGATGAACAAACCAGTCTAGCATAGACCAGTAGACACAGCGTTGCCAGATCGCACGCAGTGTTACCAATCTCATTACTTTTCTAACACACCTCGTTCTTGTTCCTCAGATGTTTTTTGTAAAACGCAGTTATAAGAAAACTGTAAAAGATCATATAAAGTGCTACATTAATGTATCTGTTTCTAAGGGAAACAATGCATTATACACACTCAATAGAGGGAATGACCGAACTTCATTTCTAAAAACCTCTCTTTTTATGCTAATACACAAACAGTACTGAAAATGTTAATAAAAACTACAACTTTGTAATTATTTAAAGAGGTAGAAAAGCAACTATAATTTGTACTGCAAATACAGAGAATTTTAATTTCTGGAGCGTAGTAATTTTTTTCTTTGAGTTAATATATTGAGTGTAGAATAATCTCTATTGATTTTCTTCAACTATTTGAATTCATACAAACAAATCTATGATTCAGTATGATGGTGAATCATTTGACAAATGTTTTTAGTATTTGTGCTTCATTCAGACTATTAAACTTTATTATATAATTGGGTCATGTAGTAACAAAAAAAAACATGAAGTAGTGATGAAGAATTGTAACCTCGCCGGTGAATAGGTACAGGGTTCTGAGAAGTGCCTCTCAGTATTGGTGTTTTGGCAGTGGCATTTTACAAAAGAGATGATCATCCTTTGCATGTTGTAATTTTAATTTGAATGTTTTTATAGGAGTGAACAGTTCAAATATTTGCTTTATACTACTTTAATAGATTTTCATTTTACAGTCAATAATATCATGAATCATCTGATAAATAAAAACATCAATCTTTTCTATGCAATAATGATATTAGAAGACCAATTCAGCATGACAGTGACCTCATCTGTTGTTATTTACTACAATCCATCTAAAATTGCATCACCTTTTATGAGGGGCTAGAATTTTGAGTACTTTCACAAGAATCAATGTTTTTAACTTAAACTTAACAAAAAAAAAAAAATGAATAAAGAAATGGGTTGAATGACATTTTCAAGCATGTCCAGATACACACAACTATCTATAACCCAGAATAAAGATAGTGCTTGGTACTTCAGAGATAGATCTTGATATTCAAGATCTTTTAAGTATTAAGAGCAAGTGACATTGCATAACATGAGTATTTCAGATTTTAGTGGATGATGAGCAAAATGGAAGATATGAAATGCTGTTTGTTGAAGCATGCTGTTGTGTAGATTGATAAATTTAAAATGAATTGATATATAACTGAATTTTAAAGCAAAATCATGAAACACCTCGGTCTTGATTGATGGGAATTATCATCAACTATAAATATATAAAATAATATTACTTCATGTTTAATTAGTTTAAAAAGAATATATAGTAAATTATCCTTACCCTCCTTGGCCATAATAAGAAGGTTTTACCATAATTGGAATTGGCATAGCAATTGGTTGTGAATAACCTTGCTGGCATACATTACAGTATGGCTGCTTTTTTTTAAAAGTACGTTTAACACGCTTTATTAGTGTACTATTGTTGGAGTTATCTTTTTCTTCCTCTTCTTCCTGAAACAAAGAATAGTCCTGTTACAAAAAATTATTTTAATTTTTTAATAATTATATAGTACCACTTTACAAAATAAGTACATAAAAAATCCTGTTCGGCACGCAGGAAGGTGAAGGTAGATTTCGTCAAATAGGGGATAAAAAAGATTTCCACCTTAAAGTTAAGAAAAACTTCAAATTTATTCAATACAACAATGGCTGCATGAAAAAAGTTTCACATGATTAGCATACGACAAGCCCATCTTCTTACAATTCCAGCAATATTTTGGTCATCCCTTGCCGTAAGGGTTGATCGTATCAAAAATTGTTTCAGATAAAAGTTCTAGGTAATATTTAGAAGACTAATGATCACTTAAACCGATTCAATACTGTATCTATTAAGGGAGGTATGATTTTTTTTGTGTTTGAAACCCCATTTTTTCCAGCTCTTGGGCCAATAGTTAGTTGGTGATATCAAAAAAGTCTACTTATATAAGTTTTAGACCCTTATTCAAAGAATAATAAGAACTTTAAATGAATTCGACATTTTACTTAATAAGAAAGTTATAGCGATATATTTATTTTCTGTTTTTTTTGGGGGGATGTGAAACGTGAAGATATGTCAAAATGTTCTAGAAGTCGAATCATGATACCCATTACAACCTACCTAAAAAGTATGTTTAGTAATGTGAAATTTTTTTGTTATAAATTAATCAAAGCTAATTATTTTAATTTTAATGTTAATGAATGTGCTGTGTCCAAGTGTACTCCAGTCACTCTCTTATGTCCTTGAAATTACTATTTTTATTAAATGCATCCTTTTTATCAGAGCAGTATTAATATATAGAAGTTTTAGCATTCAATTAATCCCATTAAGGATTAGACCTTGAACAGTTTTGATTGAAATTATTGTACACTAGTTTTCGAGATATTAATAAAAATTGTTGAGATTGGTGTAATATTAAGAAATTTATCCTAGACGATGTGATAATACTTTATATGATTACACTTATTAGAGAATATTTGTAGATTGCATTTTCATTTGCATGAAAAACATTTTTTGAATAAGTATTCATGGAAGTAGTTTTAAGTCCTTGCAACAAGATTGGCAGACCCCGCTTGTAAATCCCCCAATCTAATGTATTGTCATTTGAGGTATATTTAAATATATTTTGTCATATCTTAGGACACAGTATCATAAAATGATTAGTATCATGAGCAATCAGCTGTTATTGCTATTCTGTAGTGCTTAAGAACCACAGACGATAATTTAATGCCCATTATTATTATTTCACATTAGATGTTGAGGTTAAATTAAGCATTGTCAGAAATTATTAATTGATGTTAGACTAACCAAAATGCAATTGGGCTTGTAATGTATTCTACTACAATGTAATTTCAAGATAAATTTTCAATTTATTAGTAACAATGCTCTATAAATGTAAACAATAGCATTTAATTACCAGTGTTACATTTCTGTAGACTTCAAGAATCATGTTGTAATCATTTTTTAATCTTAGTAATACTTTTTCTAGGAAGTGTTTAAATTCATCTCTTGTCAGTTTATTTAGCTCTTCTTCAATTTCTGGTATAAGTTTGTAAACATCCTCTGTTATGCTAGCATTTGGATCTACTATACTCTTCAGTACTGGTGTTGAGTCATTTAAATTTCCTATGAAAAGTAAAAAACAAACGAAAATAAACTTATCTATCAATTGTAAACTTATTTGTTTAAAGAAAAATTATATATTTATAGATTTAAGTTGAATAATTAATTCATTGCATTGTCAGACCGCTCTCATTTCACCAAAAGATAACTTTACGTATTCACGTAAAAGTGTTATTTTTAAGGTAGGAATCATTTGCAAATATTAACAATACAAATTGGTGCTTTGGAATCTAACATAGTTGGGGACATGTCTTAACTTGTCAGTGATGCAGTCAATTACCCTTAGGCTCTTAGAGTGCATCTGATATTATTTTTAGTATTATTTCATTAAAAATGAAATGAAAAATGAGATATATTTTCACTGTAATATTAAGGATTTGAGTAAAAATAAATTATCTGTTTATGGTAAAATGACTAACTTAAAAAACTGGCAAAGTATTTGCATGACTTTCCTGGCTATGCAGATCAAGTCATACAATACCTTGTCAAGCTTTCATCGCAAATTTTTTTTCTGCAATTTAGGTCTCCCCAGGATAATAATTAAAAAAAATTGTATTGACATTTCCTGATAGCTCGATATATGAAGTATAAACTTTAAAACAATTTTTGAAAAATATTTTAATCAAAGAGAGGTAGGCAAAAAAACAAAAAGACATATTTCAGTTTTAGTAGATGGGTAATTTTTTGAAATACCTTTTTTGTATTAATTAATTATATGTGGATTTTAAGGTAAAAAAATTGCTTTAATAAAATTTTTTTAAAAATGCTTCTGAAGAAAATCAGAATTGGTTTCTTTTGTAATATCCCCTCATCCCCTTACAGATTTTGAAAGAAATTAATATGATCAATGCCCCCCAAATATATATAGAAATATTTGAGCCAAATTTGAATCAGTTCAGTCAACCCTGAGAAGGTCAAAAGCAGTGCAACACATATGTATGCACATACATGTGTTTTTTTATCTAGATGAACTAGTTGGACCCTAAAACATAAAGATTTGAAAAAAAAAACAATACCCCAGTTTTGACATTATCACCATACTTTCCTCATTAATGCAACCAAAACAGAAATGTCTAATGACAATGTTGAAATGACTGTTGAGAGATTAAAATTTTATTTCACGTAAATTTTTATTATCAGTAATTAAACCTGCAAATGGTCAACAGAATTTTTTATTTTAAGCAGAAGACAAAATTCTATGAATGTAGGGTTTACACAAAGTAAAGAAGAATGAATCCTGTTTAGGCAAGTTTATTGCTGCAGTAAAGCTATCAAAAATTAAATACCCATCCCAACTGTTGAGTTTCCAATTCATACATGTAATATTATTTATTAGTTCTTACATCCTGTTTCTAATTCAGAGATATCTCAGCAGTGTATCAACCAATTTAAACAAAAAGATATATTTTGTTCACAATAAAAAATCTAACATTTTCTATAATAAAGGTATAATCCAATAAAACTAATATTTATGAAACCATTAATAATTTTAAAATGTTAATTTCACCATTTTGGAATCTTTAATTTGTAATATTCAAATAAATTTATTTTATAGATGTTGTTTGGTGCATGTACAATAAATTTCATTAGAGTATCTTAATCTGTTCTTAAGATATACACATTTTTATTGCTAAAACACAACGTAGCAGACAGAGGATAAATGAAGTAAGCTATGGCATTTTTCCAAATAAACTTTTTTGTTTATTTTGATGTCCTGAATTAGTCTCTAAAGTTTGGCCAATACCTCCTTGGACACTCTTTATAGCTTATAAGCTGTCATTTCTTCCAGTCAAAGATTACTCTTTAGTTTTGTGTTTTAATTTTTTGATGATTAATATTTATAATTTAAATAATTACTAGGACATTTTTGCTGCATCAACTACCAACAACTGTTAGCTACTTATCCTCTATACTTAAGATTATTGTTTAAACTTACAATTATTTATTAGTGTTAACTCAGCCAGCTGCAATAGGAATTTTGAAGTGGTACACTAATATTATTTAGAGAAGAGTTAAATATTAATGTATTTAACCCTATTATAATAATATTGTTATTTTATTAACTAAAATTAACATAATAATGCACTAAAAATATATTCAGTATGAATCAAAATTAGCTGAATATTTAAAATATACTATACTTTAAATCTTTGATGTTTACAACTCACAAAAACATGTAAGCAAGCAAAAACTAGTTAGATAATACTGAGTAATATTACTAATATAATGGTTAGTAATAGCTCTTTTTGCACTTTAAGTCATTAATTAATTTAATGCCTCTGAAAATACAGTTAACTGAACAAAATTATTATTAACCACTGGAATCATCAGCTAGGATTATCTCAGTTGTCTGGTATAGGTCTAAAGAATACCTGTTTTCACTGGTGTAATAATTTCTAAAATCCTTAAAAGACTGCAGAATAGCTTCAAGGTCATATAATTTAGAAAATTAGTAGACTTTGAATTATGTAAAAAATAGGTTAATGGGGTATTTATCTTTGTTTCTTTAGAATTATTTAAGTTATGGACTTTTAAGTATTTATCATATTTATTTTTGGTGAAAAATGAGTGCGATAAATCCCAGATGACAATGTGGTCTGCACCAGAGTAAAATAAACTTCCTTCAGTAGTCTGATAAAAAAAAAATGTTACATAGGTATGAAAAAATGTAAACATTAAGCTTTTAGTTTCTTGGTGAGGTAGGGAATATGATTTCATGTATATTATAATGTAATAGTTATATATATGAAAATATTTTGCATTATATTTATATATTTAATTATATAATATATATTAAAAAATAAGTCAACAAATCATGATTATTATGGGTTTGAATCCACTAATAGGTATTTAGGTTCTGTGTTCAAATCCTGATTACAGCTGGCATTTTTTCATGCCCTGAATATTGACCTAACATCAAAAAATAAAATTCGAATTAACCTGTTGTTTCTGGGGTAAAGATTAAAAAGTTATTTATTTCTTTGGCTGATTTATTATCACTTATTATCAAACTTAACAATATTTAGAAATTTTAACCAATTCAATATTTATAAAAATATGGAAACAAATATTTCTTTTTATCTTTAAAGGAAATGAAAATGGGAAAAAATCATTTCTTTAAATTTCTCTCAAACTTGCTCCTTTGAAGTTGTATTTAAACATAAAGGTGTTTAAATAAAATAAATATTTTGTTCATCAGAAAAGGCTTAGAGGATTTTACACGATAAAAACGTTCTTTGACAAAATTAATATTTAGACAAATATTAATGGCTGAATATTGTTGGGGACATACTTTTATGAAATTTGAAATCATAATTCAGTCCATTCAGCTTATTTTCTAAAAATGAAAGTTCAAGAGCTTGAATATTATGTTTCATAAATACCTAAATCTACTTTTGGAATATGAAATTCTACTAAAAAAGAAGTTTAACATAAATGCATTTACAAACTGTATATCATTACTGTTTTATATATTATATTTTGTTAGTTGATAAATCTATTTAAAATAATCAGTTTTATATGAGTTCATTCAGATCTCATTTTTATATTAATTTGTTATATATTAATATATTAACTGCATAATCATTTTTGCTTTGATTTTAATCATTAATAAATTTATTACAGAAATATTTTATAATGATCTTACCTATGTTTAAAGAGTTGTATTTTCTCTCTTGGCAATAAGATAAATTTATTATTATACATAAAACTCCGACAGTCAGAGATGTAAACTTTAAGCAATCCATCTTGTGTCTGAAAGGAGGATGGGAATTCATTTCCCATTTATACATTTTATGTTTTAAAATGACAGAAAAGTGAAATAATGGGATAAGCCAGAAAATGCTTTGGTAATTATAGATTATACCTCAGAGCTAGTGACGTATACTTTTCAAGGTGATAGATTATGAATCTCATTGGTTTGAAAATGCTCATTATGTTAAGAGGAATCTGCAATGACAGGAGGATTATACTTTATTAAAACATTATCCAAAATTGTTATTACTTAAATATTATGTCGTGTCTTTTTTTCTATTGATTAATTTTTTTTTTATTATTCATTCCACATTTCTGATTAAAAATTACTTTATTGTTATTATTACTTTTTTTATTAAAAAATGATATTTTCTAAACAAAAATTATTTTTAAAGATTGATGAAATACTGATTGAAAACTGTACGGTAATTCAAAGCATTCGGAAAGTTTCTATGTACTGGAATTATGGAAGTTCAATGAAAAAACTTTCTTAATTATTACTGTATTTTTATTTCATTATTTTACAGAAACTGATATTAGAATAACTGGAATAGTTTATTGAAGGTGTTAAAAATTTACCTTCTGCAACATCAATTCACCACTGCACCAGTTTCAATTTTTTTTCAAAAACCAGCTGATGTACTGGAATGTCTCGTTCGTATGCCGTTATTGCGGTTTTTATTTCGTCAATCGTGCGTGGTCTGTTGGAATGCACTGCTTGTTTCGCTGCCCCCATAGAAAGTAATCTGGGGAGTCAAATCGGGCGATCGTGTAGGCTTCAAACTCCTCGAAAAGATTCGTTCACCAAAGAAAGACATTTCGTAAAAAGGTCATTAACCTGTTAGCTGCATGCGCTGTGGCGCCATCTTGTTGGAACCAACCGTGAATGAAATCCACTTCTGTAAACTGACTAATGAAGTTTGATAAAATAGCGCAATAATGATCACTAATAACTGTATTTTCTCAAAAAGGTTGAATCCACAATGCGCGTTCTTTTCACACCCACCCAGACTCCAATTTTCGCTTGGTGTAAAGATTGTTCGTATAATTCATGGGGGTTAATTGTCGACACTCGTGTATTTTGTGGATTAATATACCCTACCGGATGAAACCACGCTTCATCTGTAAAAACGTAATCTCGAGGATACCTACGGAATTTTTGTCAACAAAACGTTTTAATCATTGCTAATAATTTAGTCTTTCGGCACGATCTGTAGATTTCAGTTGTTGAACAAACATTACTTTATAGGGGAAAAGTTTCAATTCTTTTCTTATATAATATAGGGATAAATTATTTAATTAATATTATGCTGGCTTCTCCTTTATCTTTGGTTCGATTCCTGGAAAAGATCTGGTATTTTTCAAGCAATCATTTCTCCATTTTACTTATCTTTTTGTCAAAATACGTTTGTCAAGGTTGTATTGCTAAAGGAAAAAATAAAATAAAAATTTTACACACTATTGTTTTCCGTCTTGCTAATTAATTTACGAATCTTTCATTAATGAAGTAGCTTCCAGTTTAATAAAGTTGTTATTCCTTAGTAAGAATGTTCTCAAATATATTTGTAAATTTAACGGCCAATTTCATTGGCCATAATCATAGTTTATCAATGTGCGTGCAAGCGTGCACTCGCACGTGTGTATTTCATGAGAAAACGTATGTTTGATAATTTTTTATTTATTAATTTTTTGTTGAGTGATAAGACATGAGTATTTACTATTCTACTCATATACTGTATAAACTAGATTTAACAATTTTTGTGTATTTTTATTTGTTTATATTTTAATATTCATACAATTAATAAATAAATAAATTATTACAACATATATATTCACACACGCGCGCGCGCCCCATAGTAATTATATTTTCACTCATTAGCAAGATACTATTCGGTGTATATCCTTTGTTTAAGTTATTCAACAAACAAAACATATTATGAGTTACATTCTGTGACTGACTACTGACAAACCGCATCCAAAATATTTCACTCCAAAAATTATATTCAACAAAAAGTTTTTCTCTACCATTTCTCCATAATTGAAACAATTCGTACACAACACGTATATAAAATTATTATAATTTTGTGTATGTGTGTGTATATATGAAATATTGAAAAAATATTTAAAAGTCATTACATAACCTCTGAGATCATTTCCTGCTATTGGTTGACACCTTTAGGTATGATTCAAGCCAGTTTTTAATTAGTTATTCAGTAATTTGAAGATTTCATGAGTGAACTGATGGTAAAAGAAGCAAAGAATTTTCAAGAGATACGTTTAACCGGGGAAAATTATTTATAGGCATCAAAAGTTTTCTTCATTATAGGAAGACTTGTATTGTCTTTTTCCATTGAAACTCATACTAAAAAATCTTAAATTCTGAAATAATATCTGTCCAAAGAAAAACGTTGTCTTTTTTGACGAATATTATAATCATATTAAGTTAAAATCCCAGGCATTACAAAATTATATTTCTTATAAACCAAGATAATTGTAATGTAATGTTCTGTTCAATCTATCGCAATTGTTAGAACGGGTACAATCCTCACTTTCGTGAGGATTGTACCCGTGTGAGGTACTAACTGTCCTTAAGTGAGGTTCTATTTCTTATTTGTTTTATAAAAATCCCTCACCGACACACGTTCATAAAATTTAAATAAAATGTCTACAGTCTAATTTTTTTTTTTAATTCTAATTTTCGATTAGGCTTTTGTTTAATATAAGTAATTGTAAACCAAAATTCAATTGCTTCATCGATTTACGTTAAAATATATATATTCATTAAATAACAGATATATGGATTACAATAAATCTAAAAAATTAAAATTTTTTGTATCTGTTTTTTTAATTATAAGTTTAAACATGATATTAAAGAAAATCTAAAAATGCGTTGCTTTATTTCCAAATTTGTGTTAGGCATAACACAAATTCAGTTTAATTGAATGTTACTTCATTTGTTCATGCTGAACTAGTTATAGATTGTGAAATGTTTTCTTGTTTTATCGCACGAATTTTTTAACATTTTGTTTGAAAGATGCAATTTAATTGTTCAAGCACATAATTTATCTTTAGTAGTGCAGACTAGAATTTAAGAAACTAAATAAAATATTAACAATGAAACGGAAGTTTCCATTTGTAAAAGAAGTACGCATATTTGTGTTATGGTGTTGTCTTGCTATATATTTTGAATTAAATAACCTTTTTACATGTTTTCGTGTAACTAAGATATTATTTCATGTAAAATTTTGTTTCATTAATTTCATAGATATTTATTTTGTTTTCCAGAAATATTTTATCCGACTGCGCTTTGCCAAGGAGAGTTACACTTTCAAATCTGTTTATTCTTTTCTTAATTACTATGGGCTGGAAGTGAACTGATTTTAATAGAAAGAATACAAAATGTTACGGTCGTTATAATTTGGAATGAAACAGATATTGTCGGTACACGAACGGCCAATCTACAACTGCTAAGAATTTTTCGTATTAACCATTTTATGGAAAATATTTTGATGCGATTTTTGGAATAATATTATGTAAAAACGATATTTCTAAAAATGTCCTACATAATGATGCCACTGGCAGCCGTAAATTTTTTTTGTAATGGAACGTTATTTTTCTGAATCGGACGAATTTCGTTAAAATTTATATTAACTTTTGAATACCATAAAATGATTAATACTCAAAATTCGTAGGAGTTGTAGATTGGCCGTTCGTGCACCGACAATATCTGTTTCATTCCAAATTATAAGGACCGAACATGGCAAACTTGAGTAGTCACTATGGTCATAAGGAGTTACGGACACACAACTCTGAATCTGTAAAATAATTTAAAGTTTGGAGTATGGGTAGGTAAAACTTGAAGAGAAGCCGTATTTATGCAAATATATGTGGCAAAATTTTTTTTTTTACTACCGGAGCGGGAACACGTTTTTCGATTAGAAACTGCTTTCTTTTGTTCACAAAAACTATGAAACTAAACTTCAATTCATTTTGAATAAATTGGACATTTTTCAGTGCGGTTTTCTAAAAATAATTCAATATTTCTTAAGGAAGGTTTTTGTCTACTTTAATATCCGTAATTGATAACTGCTCTTGAATTAGTTTTTAGTTTGATTTAATGTTGATGAGAACTCCCAGTGCGAAAATGGCGGCCAACCATGTTGCTAATAAGCATTCTTTAGCGCATGCTAAAGAATGCTTATATGAATAAACATTTTTACCGTCGTAATATTTAATTCACTTTTTTTAATTTTTTCATATTACGGAAAAGCAATGTTAATAAAACATTTTCATGAAATACGCCCTGTTTCTGCAAAATACTCCAAAAGATATATCTGATTACAGAATTATTTTTGAAGGACTAAATAACATACTTATAAATAAATCTTAGCCAAATTTTGCATTCGAGGAATATACAAAAAGACTATATTAATCTAAAGAATCATTTTCAATAAGTTATTTTAAAACATCTAAGTATGATTTATAATCTTTTAATGAAGCACGTCTTAGATAACGACCGAAGATACAAATCTTCATTAAATAATGGGCATTATAAAAAATATAATCAAATTATGAGTAAATCGCGTGGTATCCGCGTTGAAATTACCTGAAATACGAACGAAATTTTTCATTAGCTCTAAATCGCAAACGAAGCATTTTAGGACATATGTTTATATGAACTTTTACTAATATTTTCACGAGTAGAATAGTTATGAAAGTCCCGAGAGAACTTCGTGATACACTCTGTATAAGCCGATAAGGGCTCGTTTCACTCGCCCGATCGTCTAGACAAAAGGCTTCACCCCCTGGACCCCCGACGCATTCGTTATCCTCATGGTTGTGAGAAACATTCACATTTATATGCTCGTTCAACCTCCAGGCGTTGATTTCTTTCCTCACTGGTTTCTTGTTCTCGTGAACCCGCCTACGCTTAGTGGCATTTGATGATCGTTCTAAATTTGATTTCTTCTTGAGAGCATAATGAAAAATACTAAAAAAAACTGTAAGAAAAGAGAAGAAGAAAAGACGAAAAAGGAATATACTGTCTTTACAAATACTTGAAAAAAACTAGATTACGAAAGACAGATATTAAATATTAAGACATATCAGATATTTTACAGATATTCATTTTACTTCATTACGTTGCTGTTGCCATATGATGACAGAAACATAATGGAGTAAAATAATTAATTTTTGTTTCTTTAATTCACAATTTCACACCCAAGGGTGATGTAGACTCGATTTATGGCTTAAAACCTTCCCTGGAATAACACAAATATATCCTAAAAATTTGAAAGCAAACGGTCGGTAGGTTTTTGCGATATGCTGTTGCAAACAAATAAACTTTTGCATTTTTATTTAAGATACGTGTATATATATATATATATATATAAGTAAATAAGTAAGATAAAAGCGTAGCCT
The DNA here is from genome assembly GCF_047948215.1 of Lycorma delicatula. Lineage (NCBI taxonomy): Eukaryota > Metazoa > Arthropoda > Insecta > Hemiptera > Fulgoridae > Lycorma > Lycorma delicatula. The sequence goes on from NC_134455.1 coordinate 307,576,741, forward strand.
ATTCAGTACAGCAACGTACTTAATACAAACAAATTTTGTTTGGAAAAGAAGGAATATTGGCAAGCGGTTTTGGTTCGATCCATGGAACTTTGTTGCATCGTCAATCTGGTTCTTGTAAATAAATGCAATGAGATTTATCAAAATGATTACTACTTATATTTTATCTCCACCGTTAGATACAACAGATCTATAAAAGTTTTAATTCATATGTGGATGAAAGTATTTTATTTTTATCCTAAATATTCTCTAAGAAGTAAGTATAGAAAATACCCTCGTTTATCTGGACCCTAATAATCCAGACTATTTTTTAAACTGGGCATCCACTTATGCGAGTTTAAAAAAAAATCTCTACTTTTGCAGTATTTTTAACAGTACGAAAGAGTACTTCAAGAAAATGTTTTTACAATATTCAAACTTTAGAGTAAACAAAAACAATAAGAAAAAATAAAGAATGAAATCCAATAGTGAAATAACTTACTAAATGAATTCTGTTGATAATTTAAGATACGCACCCAGCAGTATTCTTAAGTGATGAACTGAAAAAAAAAGTATAAAAAGTGTAATGACAAAAATGATAATAAAACAATCCGATCTTAGAAACTGTGATTCAATTTATTTTATATGAAATAAATATTTATTTATTTACGTTTATTATAATTATATTTAAAACAAACATATTTTCTTATGATATCTTATTATATCTTATGATTTCTTATTATATCTTCTTATATATTCTTTTTAGGTTATCTTGTACACTACTGTATAGCTTACTACATAAAATCGGACAATCCTGATTAACGACGTCTTATTTGTAACAATAAAGTGTTTTACACACCAGGGTTAATATGACTTATAATATAACTTATTAAAGTGAGTTATTAAGTAACTTTAAATCATCAAGTTTGTTAAAGCTTGTACGTTTACATTTTTATGATCATTTACTTCAGAAGGAGAAAGAAGCATTTGGAAAAATATAGTTAAAAGAAGAGACAAACTTATAGGCCACATATTAAGGCATCCTGGAATAGTCGCTTTAATATTGGAGGGACAGGTAGAAGGAAAAAAAAACAAAGGGACAGGCAACGTTTGTAATATGTAAAACAAATTGTTAGGGATGTAGGATGTAGGGGGTATACCGAAATAAAACTACTAGCATCAGATAGGGCTTGGAGAGCTGCATCAAACCAGTCAAATGACTGAAGACAAAAAAAAGAAACTTCAGAAGGGACGGAAAGAATTTTTATTGAGCTCAAAATAATGTTACTGTTGAAAAATTTATTTATATCTTGCCTATTTGAGAATCTATTTCTTCACACATGAATAAAGATCTAAATTTTTTCTAAGTTTAATATTCTGTGCATCAAATTATATAAAATAAGTAATAGAAATTTATTAAACATTTTTTCAGGTTTTTGAAGAAATACCTCTCTCTCTTTTTCCTATTTAGCTTCCGGGAATTAACGTTCAGGTATTACTTCAGTGGATGAATGTCAATGATATGTATGAGTGCAAATAAAATGTAGTCTTGTACAATCTCAGCTCGACCATTCCTGAGATGCGTGGTTAATTGAAACCCAACCATCAAAGAAAACCGGTATCACGATCTAGGATTCAAATCCGTATAAATGTACCTGCATTTACTAGGACTTGAACGCTGGAACTCTTGACTTCCAAATCAGCTGATTTGGGAAGACGCGTTCACGACTAGACCAACCCGGTGGGTTTTTTGAGGAAATACCTGAAAAAATCAAAATATACCTTTTTAATTAAGAAATGCATTAATTTTTTCTTATTCTTAATTGTGGTTGGGAAAAAATATATAGGATTTTGGATCACATTATAATAGGTAAGTAGAGGAAATTAAAATTTTTAATATTTTGTTTCATGTTTTTTATGGGAATTTTTTTCAAAACTATATACCAGCTTCTTAATTAGCCAAGGCATTCATTTGTTGTTTATTTTCGTTCTTATATTTAGTTTTATTTGAGAGAAATATAAGATTTAAATATGGTTGAAAATCTATATAGTCTAAAAACAAGAAGGAATCGTATGTTTTATCGAATAAAGGTAATTTTTTCTTATCGTAATGCACGACACAACATACAGTTGACTGATATATTAATATTTTTATATTAAAAAAAACGGTTTTTTAATATAAATAAATTTATATAAAATTTATAAGATTTATCTGAATCAATATCTTTCAGATAAATATCTTTCTGCTTTTCTGTATGCAAATTACTTTATTTCTCATTTTATTAACATATGACGTTCTTTTGAACTCTCAGGACCTTCTCAAGGAAGAAAAGAATTTATTAAAAAACCCGTTTCTTTAATCACACATAGTTATTTTTATGTATAGACTATGTAGTTACACTTATGTACTAACACTTGTGATACTAAACTAAGATTTAAGATTTTTATTCTATAATTGCTTCCGAATATGTATTTCTGAATCCAATTCTGTTTTATTCCACATAAATCATCAGATGTTAAAAGAATGACGTATTTTCCAATGAAGGTACATATATGTTTTTGTCAGTCTCTTTGGGTTAATGGCAGTAATGTGAAGATCCACGAATAACAACCGTGAATAAATCCTGTCTCTGTAGTTGGCGGTTAATATCAAGGCCAAACAACAAATAATGCATTTATGCACAATAACAAAGAGATTTTTAATGTACATTGAATTATTCTAAGAAAATAACTATATTAAAATGTAAATTACACTTTATTGTCGGTACGTTGTTCTTGCCTTAACGATTTAAAACAAAAAAAACAAAAAACAGTATACATTTCTCGTTCCGACTTATACAACTAAATTAAGCTATCCCGGATTCAGCCACTCAGTCAACCGACCAACCAACTGCAATTCTTATATATTCAGTACATTAAAACTACGTAGTCTTCTTCTACCATGGTAGTTTTATAGCAGTGCAATTTTCATTAAATATTCACGGTAAACCAGGAGATTTTTTTCTGAGAAACAACGGCTACAATAAATCACGTTTTTAAACTTCACAATGCTTTCCGGAATTTTGAGCATTGTACGGAAATAAGAGTTGTTATTAATAGTATTATGTTAAATAAAGTCAATGCTCTTCTCTTAAGTTTAGATGATGTTCATATTAAAAATAATGTTCTTGTTTAATACTTTAAATTCTATAAATTTGGTTAAAATTTGCTAATTAACATAATTAAATTTGATTTAAACTTTTAAAAAGGGGAATTAAATAATCCTTAAATAAACATTTTCTTCCACGTATATCCGTGTATAAAATGAATTTGATTTGAAGCCACGTACAAGAATACTGTGAACTACAAACAAAAGTGGTTTATATGTAGATTCTTTAGCAGAAAATACGCTATGATTTCAAAATAATAATTAGGTTATTAAACTACAAATAGTCTTTAACTAAATAATGCTACGCGTAATAGTTCTACAATGCGTATAAATTACGTATATTGTGATATGGATTTCAGCTCAGTCGCAGGTTGTATGTACCATACGAAAAGGTATGTGCTGAGGATACACACATCGCACCCTTAATGCAAGATAGCAAGTGTAAACAACTGAATTTTGAGAAAACAGAGATTGACGTTTTTATCTCATAAGTTTAGTTTTGCATTGCTCATTTAGTAATTAAGCTACGAAAACATAATCTTTCATCTGTATTTCTTAATGAATTTAAATGACTGTAGAAATATGGCGCTTTTGCAAAACATACTGAGGAATGATTTGTAATTACATGAGAGAACCGAAAGACGTAAATTTTTGTCATGGTAGTCTTGCATTATGAGTGCGATTTTACCCTTTATTTATGTTTATATATTTGCTAAAAAAAAATAACACTTTCATGCTTTGCCATCATAATAAGTCTTTGATCAAGAAAATAACTAGAAAAATAATGCTTAGATTTATTTAGAGAAGGACCATTTTAAGTTGTGGGATAGGAAATATTAAATGACTTGAAAAGGTAATAAACTTATATACTTGTATAAAAAAAAACTAACCGATTACATTCACAATAGGGAGGAAAAGGGACGAAAATTTATTTAAAAATATAAATGTTTACAACGAAAAACCGAACTAGATTACAATAAAATATTTTGTAAAAACTTCACTTCAATACGTTTTCAGTCCTCCTCGTAACCATCTTTAGTTCTGCTACTTTTTTTTTGTAATAGTTTTTACAGGTGATATTACTTCTCGCTATATTTAGAATGCAGTCAAAAAGTGGATATGATTTGAATTGTGAGTGTTCATTTCCCTCATTTCTGTGGCAGAGTGGTAACCTGCCTGCCATTCATTCTGAGGTTCCAAGTATGATTCCGGTCAAGGTGACATTTTTTTCATACGCAAAAAATTCATTCTAATTCATCGGCAGCTGTTGTAAGACGTCAGACTATTATTAAATAAGAAAATATATGAATTATATAATTCGTAAAGTTCAGTTATGTTAACGTGTGTACGTTTTATGAGTAGGAGACGGATTGTCACTATTGCTGTTTAATTGCGCATTGGAATACATCATGCGACATTGATACGAGTAAAATCCAGAGAAAGTAAAAATTGGAAGTAAATTTAACAACGTAAGCCTTAACTGCCTTGGCTTCGCAGACGATCTAGCGTCTACCTTGCAGAAACAGAGAAAGTGGCTGAACACCAGATAGAATCATTTGCCTCAACCGCAGCGAAAATTGGACTTCAGATCTCGTACGAGAAGACAGAAGCTATGTTCACTAGAAAGATACAGCGGAAACATTTGGAAATCAATGGTCGCAGAATTAAAATATATCAAAATTTAAATATTTGGGTGAATCCATCACATGGAATCTAAACGAGAAAATAGCCTAGCAAGAAAGAGGACACAGACTGGCAATGACACAAGTGGTCACACGAAACACCTATAACAAGAAATGCATCTCCAAACAAGCCAAAATAAGACACTATAATACGGTGATCAAACCGGTAGTAATGTATGGGAGTGAAACACTCGGTCAAATCAAGATGGCATCGAGAACTGAAAGATTAGCCAAAATAGAAAGAAGGATCGTAAGGCCCTGTATTGGCGGGGTAAACTTGGTGGAAGGAACGTGGAGATTACTCCCAAACCATAAAATCTATGAGGTCGTTACACCAATTACAGAAGAAATAAGAAAGAAGTGAATAAAATTCTTTGGCCACCTCTTGCGTTTGGAGAAATCAAGGAAAAGTAAACAACTCTTGGAAAGATTGCTAAAGCTAAAAATGCAACCAGTGTGGCTCACTGAGGTGCTTCAAGACATCAAAGAAGCAGGCATTGCACTGCAAGATCTCAGAACAGGATCTGGAAATTATAACAACTTGCCCGGTGTTAAATTTTCAGAAAAGCCTAAAAAGAAAACGGGGACGATTTGGACAGAGGAACGGAAAAGGGATTTTTTCAGGAAAATGAAAGAGTATTGGAAGATAAGAAAGACTAACAATAAATGACTAAATTGGTCCTTCCGGGGCGTAACAAAAAAAAAAAATTCAATAATTTATTAAAGAATTATAAAATATCACAAGTCAAATGCGAAAAGTTTGCTTAAATACATTTTATATCAATTAAGCTCTATCCTTTATTATATAAAGCTGAACTGAAGCTAACAGAATAAAGTTAAACTTACACTTTCGAAATGAATACTTTTAATGATTACATTTAATGAAAATTGATTAAAAAAAAAATAATAGTAAAAATGACAAAACTTTCTTTCTGTAGTGTTTCGTAAGTTTTATTTTTATTTATTAAGTTTAATCTTTTTATTGATTTTTGTACTTTTGAGTTATTTTTATAATACTTGTATGCAGTAAATCCTCTGAATTTACAGATATTGACTGTTTAAGAATCTAAATACGCATGTAGTTTAAAGTTGTAGACACTTTTTACTCGGTTCATGAGCATTTCCCTCTTTGCTAGTTCATTATTATATTGCAAATAAAATTACCCTCTTCACTCTCTTTTTCTTTATGTAAAACTAAAATATATGTAAATATCACATTTACGTTAGTTGGAGTCAATTTTAGAATTTTATTAATAAAATCAGTGTTCTGAACAGAACTTACCAAAAACTTCTTGCAGTTCATTTGACATTATTTTCAATATAACATGAATCTTACTCCGTTTCTTTGATGAAATAGACATGTAACGAATGTGAAAATATAGTAGATGACAAAAAATGGGAACTTTTGAAATTCATAGTGGCAGTCATGTACAGTTGGCAGCACTGTTTTATACAAAGGCACCTTGCCACTCGGTCATCACCGTGTTTTTTGTGTCACCCGTACATACTCACACGCACACGAATCTAATAAACTTAATGACACAAATATATGTTTATATACATTTATTAGAAACAATGATGAGAGTGAGTTGTTCATATAAAAACATATTTATATAAAACTTATGTTCTAATATATTGTTCGTAAAGTACACGTCATAATTCATTTGTTTTACTATACTAACGGGTGTTTCAAGAAGGACGCAACCGTAAGATTAAGAAAGTAGAAGTCATGCTTAGGTAAATTTTATTTTTACCTGCATGTCAGTTGGCAACACTATACTTAAGGAATGGAATGGAATGGAATGCAAAGTTGGCGGGAGTTTGTTTCTCCCTACAGATCGCAAAACCTGGACAGAGTCCCTTGCTGCTGGATGATTCTAATCGGGGTGTTTTTAAAAGGTTTATTTTAAATGACGGGTCTAATTTTTCAAGTTTTGTTTTGTTTATTATTTAGTATTTTAAGGACGGATTTAATTGCATTCCAATCCGTTGTTAAACCAGCGTTATCAAACCCATTTTATGGGCCGACCGCGGAAGGCTAGGCTTATGAAACCTGTCCTCCCGACGTAATTCCCCTTCAGACCGTCCACTGAAGTCCTTTAGGTGCTAACGCTTCATAGGCTAGCAGGAATACGCCACAGCGGGGCACTAACTATCAGGAGGGAGCAATGCGACCCCTACTCCGTAGGAGTCGCAATTGCTGGTTTATTTTAATTAACATGTAAGTGTTAAAGGAGAGGTTGGGTAGAAGTTCTTCATCCACTTCTGTTATGGCTGCCTTTCAGGACGCATCTCTGCTGGGCTCTGTTCCGGACTCCAGTCCGTGATGTTGGCACGAGTAGAGGGTCTTCCTTCTTCTTCATCTTCTTCTTCTCCCTCTTCTTCTTCCGATGACCTCTTCATTCTTCTTTGACCTGCACTTTCCGAGAATTGGTAGTAACCGAAGTTACATACCGTTAACCTTAATATTCCCGAGGCCCGAAGGGCTGAACGAGGGAAAGTGCAGGTTTCTTCCTTCTTCCATGCTGTCAGTGGCTGCTGGGCAGGTGACTGCTGGGCTGATGGCTGCTGGGCTCGTTCCCTCATTCTTCTTTCTTGAAAGGAAAGGGAATAGGGAACTTACAATTTGGTGGTACCTATTCGCGATCGCGGTTTTAGGATGGCGATTGCCTTTTCAGAGGCAAACAGAAGTTCTTTACTGTACATAATATTAATCTCCAGACACACGTGTGTCCGGGAAGGGGTTGGGTGACCGCGTGGCCGCAGTGAAGAAACCATTTGTTTATTGTGGTGGCTGTGGGTATCTGCAAGAAAAGAAACAGAACACACACACGAAAAAAAAAATTTGACTTTTTTATTTTAGGATGACAGGATTAAAGGAAGGAAGGCCGTTTCCCAAGACGGCACGACGAGTCGTTCCACACCCACGTCTCTCCCGTTTCTGAAACAAGAGAAACAAAACACACGCGGAAAAAAAAAGTGAGAACCGCGTTTTTATTTTAACCACGACTTACCGTATTTTGATGTCCTGAGACCGTATAACTCGCGAAAACCATTCACTTGCGACCCCGGAAACGTTTCTGACGGGTTTTTCCGTTTGTGGCTCATGCGATATGGAGGCCCCTAGGCCTGGTTTGTCGATTCTAGGCTCCCGCACCGCACCATCGCGGTGGTTCGTCCAGTACGGCGTGAGGACGCTTCCTTTCAACTGTCGGGGTTGGGTCCTCTCGGCAGATGTCCCGAAGATGACTGTGTTCGGACACAGCCGCTCTCCCGAACAATCTGCGCGCCTGCGCCACCCCCACCTCGGACACGGATTGCAATCTCGCATCGGATCGGAGAGTGGCTTAAGGTTATCAGCTTGTTAATAGTTGAAATTCCCTTCTTATATACTAGTGCTATACCAGTATAAATTCGTCTCTAAAACTATGTCGTTTTCCAAGGACGAACGTATGTTTATTATTGAGAATTATTGCGCGTATAAATCTTACGAACGAGTGAAAGACGAGTTTCAGATAAAATTTCAGTTCCTAATAAGTCGACAATATTGCGTTTGATTAATACATTTTGTGAGACTGGGAGTGTGCATGATCGGAAAAGCACAGGTCGACAGTCACTGTTAACATTAAACGTTCTGAAGGATGTGAAAGAACGTTTGACTCGCTCACCCAGAAAATCTCTCAAAAAGTTATCTTCACAGGCTGGAATTTCACTATTCCAGATTTAATACTCATGTTTCAGATTTTAATAGATTTAAATACTTTACATGTTTTCTTAAAAACAATAGATTTATTATTCTTTGATATATCCTACGGAAAATAGTCCTAGCAAAGATATTTATTTTATTATGCTTTAACAAAGATCTGATTACAAATAAGCATAAAAAAATTATGTGCACATACATAAAATATATTTAAATTTAAAAAAAATAGTGCTTTTTAATGAATAAGTTAATACAATGAATTCATATAAACAACTTTTCTTCTTTTTGCTTAATTTCCGTGTTCACCGTTAGGTATTGCTTCCAAGAATGAGATGAGTGATTTGTACCATGTGTGAAAATGCCATGCCTGATCTGAAAATATTTTTCTCAACTTTTTCCTTTAATTTTAAATTTTTTTCAGGAAGAATGCATTTTTGGCCTATATTATTTGTGGTTGTATCAACAAATATTTAAATTACATGAGAAAACATACACTGTTAACTAACAGTATACTGGATATTGTATAAAGGATTTTAGTTGTTTTAATATTATCATATTAAAACAATTATTATTAACAGTTTGAGAAATACAAAAAAACTGAAGATGGAGTTAAATTCCAAAAAGTAAAGGAAAAAATAAAACCTTTACTGTTAATTGTTTTGAAGGAATTTATGATATTAATTTAATATACAATGAAACCTCTGAGAACATATTGGAGCCAGAAAATTGTTTACTTCTTGGAGGTGTCAGTAGCCTAGATTACAGTTTTAGTTAATGATTGGTGACAAATATTGATCTTTATTAGATCATTCAAAAATATATTTAAGATAATTTTCAAAACAACTAGCTATAAATAATTATGGAAGCCATTCAAGAAAGACAGCTAAAATGCATCAATATAGATGACTGAAAATAAATTTTTATAAGGTTTAGGATTAAATTAAAATATTAAATTTTTAATAAAATAAACCATTATCGTTAATCAGTTATCAAATAAATATTAATCCCTTAGTAATAGAGAGGTGTTAGGCAAGATATAGAATTCACCATTTGCAGTAATGAGATACCAAAGCAATCAGTTGAAGGTTGTCATGGTGTTATAGCAGGAAGAAAGATTGTAAAATCTCTTAAATATGGAGGTGACTGTAATAAGTAAAGAACTGCAAATACTGAAGGACAGAATGATTAAGAAAGATTTGTTATGAATGAGATTAAAAAGTTAAAATATTAAAATTATGGTAATTTTAAAGTAATTATATTCTAAGGAAAAAACTAGATTGAAGGGAAAACAACTGGGACATGTTGAGAGTTTTAAGTATTTACATAACATTAATATTTACAGTAGACCATAGAAGAAGGGGTAAAAATCAGGATAGTATAAGGAGTATTGGAATTCTGGAAAGTAGGAATCTGGCAAAAAGTAGAATCATCAGTATGGAATTAAAGAAAAATTATTAAATTTTTCTATGGAATACAATATTACATTTTTCTGAAACATGGACTATAGGAATGAAAGAAGAGAAATATTTAAAAAGGTTTGAGGTGGTAGATAATGAGAAGGAAAACGGAAAGTAAAAAATAATCAGTATAGAGTTGTTTAATAAAATTAAACGATAAAATACATTTCTTACAATAAGGAAACAGAAAGCTGAATGGGTAAGTTACATACTTAAAAGAGGTAATTACAAAAAAAATCGATTAAAATAATGATAGGTGGAAAGAAAGAGATTGGTACCATTCAATATATGTTCGCACAACTGATTTGAAAAAAGAAGGAGATTTCAAGATTATGAGAAAAGAAGCTCAGAATAGAGAAAAATGGTGGAAAAGTTCCTATTTGCAGTCAGATTCAACATTGATGAAGATGATTATTCCAATTATTATTTTTATTATAAGTTTTAATTTATTAATTTTAATTTCTTACTTCTTGAACAATGTCCTTTTCCATCGTTTATGAAGTTTGATCAATTGACTCTGCTTTTTAAGATCAACATCCAATTTTTCATCATCTTTCTGAAAATAGTAAATATATTCAATATACTCATCGTATATAATGCTAAATAATTGATTTGTATAAACTAAAATTATAAATATATAATCAACTTAAAAACCGTCTTAAAAAGTATTTAAAATGCAATTATTAATAAAAATTAATTAATTACTTTTCTGTGATTCATATTTATTTTCTATTATTTTTGTTCCTTATAGAAAAAAAATCAGGCGTAAGCAATTAATACTCATGTCTAAGTGAGTACTCAAAAGATAAGACACACTTAATAAGTCTTTATGTCTTCACAACTAAAGAATGATTTTCTTGAACACATATTGCATCATTTTTTTTTTTTTAGTGGAAGTACCATAAATTGGTACATCAGGAGCTAAGCAGCAATGTCAACTGATCTTTAACTCTAAATATAGTTGTAGAAGTATAATTAAAGGATATTCAATCTTTATTTAATTGTTATTTGTGAGAACAGAGAGCTTTAAGAAAAACAGTGATACTGTATGTAATTTGGTAGTCTAAAATACTATAAGACATTATGGTAAACATTTAAATAATAATAATTACAGTTATTTTTATAATAGATAATTTTGTGAAATAACTGCATCTTGTTTATTCTTTTAAAATTGTTAAGTAACTCTTTAAAGAAGTATTGATATGTAAACACGACATGAAAAATTTTTATCTTCAAAGATTATTGCAGTAGTGAGTAAAGTAATATAGAAAGAGACTGTTGTTTTAGTGAAAAACTACTTTGAAAAAAATTATGGCAGCCATGCTATTTTCACAAGAATTTCCTGTTTTGATTTCTAGGAGTTTTGGTTTTAAGATATTATATATTTTGTCTTTACGATCGATCATTTACATTTAAATATTATACTTAGCGTGTCAGTCCAAAATATCAACTAAATAATATCAATAAATAATTAACAGGAATACTAATTATTTAATAGTTATTAATTAGTTTTTAATAGTTTTGATATTACACTTCATATTTCAACACAGTTTATTATATTTAATCAGATATTCAAACATACACGATCAGGGTTTCTATTGTATGAATTTGGAGGTTTGCTTAGGCTATTACGTTTTTTTAGTTTCTAAGACGTTTTCGATTGTGACAGTTTCACCATTTTTCATGAATTCTTGATTAAATAAATCAGATGATCTCCAAAGATTTTTATATTTGATTAATGAGCCATTTCACACATACACAAAAATTATAATTTTTTCAGGTGTGCATCTAAAACAAAAAAAAACATTTCTTTCTTTGGCTGATTTTTTTTTTTAATTTCTATATATTTTTTCTTGATGTCTGTAGAAAAATAAACAGTATGTGACTTGGGGCAAGGAACTACGGATATATATATATTTTTCATTAACACAGTGATATGTTTTTAATTAATCATCATTTCATTTTGTTATTGCTTTTCTTTTCAAAGTTAATATTTAATTTTCCATAATTCTATTTTGTGTGGTATTACTAATTTGACAGAAATTAATCACCTAATTCCAATATAATGTATCCCATTAAACTGCTCAACAAACTTTTTTCTGGTATTTGCATTAAAAATAAAATTAACCCATTTAACAAGAAGTTAGTTCATCGTTGATAAAATGATATTCTTATTTCCATTCGATACTAAAAAGTTAAAACTTTTTGGTATCTAAAAGTAATGGTAATAAAGTATGGTAATAAAAAGTAAATTTTCAATTGACTTTGATGAGATCTCCGACTTTGCTGTAAAAATTTATCCTATCTTTTACAAATCTGAATTACTTATCTGAAATCTTTTACAAATGAAGTTGTAACAGATTCCATTAAAATTTTAATTTCTTTCTTTCAATAAAATAAATTCTGTACTTTATTTTAAAAGTTGCTAACAGCTTTCTTTGTTATTTGTAATTTCTAAATTGTTTGAAATATTATTCTTTAAATTAATTAATAAAGTTAATTGTTTAAAATTAGACTAAAAAAAGATATACTGACAAATAATCAATAAGATTTTGGGAAAAATTGCCTTCTGAGAAGTTAATTTGTTATCTTTAAAATGTTTTTCATATAAAATAGGTAACAAAAATTTCCCTTTTTTTTTTACTTTCACTAAATCTTTAGTTTAGTTCTCCATGTCGTACTAATGAAAAACTGGTCTCCATGATATCAGAATTTCTACTTCCAACTGTTCGGTCATATATTATGACTGTTAAAGGTGGCTGAAAGCTAATATTTTGATAGGAAGGTTCATAAAAAAAATAGGTTATCCTAGCAGTGTATAGGAAGCAGGTAGCTTTAGGGAACTGTTTTGGTCTCTATGCTCTTCTTTTGTGATCTTAAAAATATGAAATTGTTCATGGTTACCTGTTTTGCAGGTAACACCACTATGAATGTTTACTGAAGGATAATTACTCAAATAAATAGGATGCACAGGTTTAAATTTGTATTAGGATATGTAATATGCAGTTATATGTAAGTATATATTTTTTTTGTTTCTTTTCTTATATATATATATATATATATTTTTTTTTTTTTTTTTTTTGTTTTTTTCCACTATTATGTTTCTTATGTAGCCGAATAATTTCTGATCTGTGAATATTATTTCAGTGAGTGACAGTAGCAATAATAATCACTATGCAACAACATGATTTTCTACATTTCTGTAATTTTACATGCTCCTAAAGTATTTTTTTACGCCGATTTCAGATCTATAATTATTTTTTCTATCACGTAAAGGTTTTTGCAAATCAAGGGAAATTATTTTTTATTAAAATGTAAATTCCACAAAGGGAATTTTTATTGGGAGGGAGGGAAATTTTATTTTGGTAAGAGGGATTACTCTTGTTACACCCAGCTGGCTGTTAGGCAGGAAACGTAGTTCATTGTTGACATGCTATAGTGCTTTGAGGTTATATTTGTGCTGTAATATGTAGTTTCTTTAGAAATAAGTTCCTGCAAGTGTTTGAATAACCTGAACGTGTTCTGTTATATTTGTGGTAGCTACATATTGCTAAGCAAAGACAGGACATTGGTTTCGTGAGAAATGTTTATTTCACATACTTTGGCATAAGGCTTGGTGATGAAGACAAAAACTGGCCACCGCACAAGGTATGCCATACATATGTTAAGAGGCTGAGACTGTGGAAAAATGGTACGAAAAAATCAATGCCTTTTGCAATCCCAATAGTTTGGAGGGAGCCACGAAATCATGTTAACGATTGTAATTTTTGTTTGGTTAACGTTCAAAGTCATAATGCAAAATGTAGGAAGGATATACAATATCTCAACTTTCCTTCGGCCTTACCACCAATTTGCATAGTGAATCTCTCCTATTCCAGTTCCACCTCCCATTCTTGAAGATGTGCCACAGGAGAGCAGCCCAGAAAATGAATGCGATAATGCTGATGACTACAAGTCGAGGAAGATTCTGCACCAAAATTATTCAGTCAAAATGAAGTTAATCATTTAACTCATGACTTAAATCTGACAAAAAATGCCACTCAATTGCTTGGGTGAAGAATGAAAGTAAAAAATCTTGTACTACCTGGAGTTTCATTCTCTTGGTACAAGACAATAGAGAAGGAATTAATAATATTCTTTAAAGAAGAAGACTGGTTTTATGTTGTGATATTGAGGGTTTATTGAATTTCTTTAATGTCACTTATAATCCAAGTCATTGGAGGTAATTTATAGACTCATCAAAACATAGCCTCAAAGGTGTCTTTTACATAATGGACATTTTTTTGGCTCAATACCCACTGAACAATCAGTACATCTCAAGGAGGTATATGAAAATTTCAAAGCTCGTACGTGAATTATGAAAAACTTCTTGAACAATCTGTGGGGATTTAAAAGTAGTTGGTATGTTACTTGGTCAACAATCCGGTTACCCAAAAATGCAGTGTTTCATTTGTGAATGGGAGAGCTGAGTCAAAAACAAGCATTGGAAGGTAACAGACTGGTCCAAAATAGAAACCCTCCAACTCGGTTCACAGAACATAACAAATGTACCACTTTTTCAACCAAGGAAGATACTATCACCTCCTCTGCACATCAGATTTGGGTTAATGAAACAGTTCGCTAAAGCCCTTCCAAAAGATGGTTACTTCGAGTACTTTGCAACAAAATTTCCAAAAGTATCTTATGAGAAACTTAAATAGAGATCTTTGTGGAGCCGCAGATTTAATGAAAGACAGTACAACAAATCCAATGTAAAAAAGGGCTTGGGTTTCATTTAAAGAAGCTGTGGCCAACTTTATGGGCAGCAGTAAACATCTAAAACACCAAACCATAGTTAAAACAATGTTGCAGAGTTTCATGAAATTAGGATGTAACATGAATGTGAAACTTCATTTCCTACATTCACATATTGACTTTTTCCCTGCGAACATCAGCGATGTCAGTGAAGAACAAGGAGAACGTTTTCACCAGGACATCAAGGACATGGAAAAGATATACCAGGGAAGATGGAATGCAAACATGATGACTGACTACTGTTTTATGTTAAAAAGAAACGGTTCTGGTGAAGGGAGACAATCTAGGAAGAGAAGTATCAACCCATTTCAAAAAGAACTTGAAGCGGTGAAATCAGTGAAGACGAGGATTTAAATTCTCATATTAGTATTTTTTAAGTGAGTATATACCATTGTCTACTCTAAAGCAGTGCGTTGTAATTTTATATAGAATTATAAACACACAATCTTTAAATCGAACTGAAATAATAATTTTCCCTGTTTAAAAAATGTTGTTTAAAAACTTCAAAAGTGATTTGGATAAAAACCTTTCGTGATGCAGAAAAACTAAAATCAGATTTGAAATCAGCATGAAAAATGCTTTTAAGATCACCTTACAGTTGTAAAACATTGTTCCAAAAGTTTTAAATTGTTGCATTGTCTTATATTTCCCACAAAGGGAATTTCTGGTGTCTTGTTAGATGATAAATTTTCGTGAGATTGTGGAATTAGCTTCTATTGCAATAATTATACTGTTTCACTCTGAATCGTCTTAATAAAACGCTAAACTTATCTATGGTAAAACTCTATTTTGCATATGTATTCATATATTTCCTTGTGAGATATAAACACCTCCTTCTGACATTTCGAAGAAAATTGGGCTGTTTCTAATCTGTTGTTTAATGAATTGAAAGCTCAAATATTTCCTTGTTTTAGAGATGAGTACGAGTCTTTGAAGAGTGGTGGTGTTTTTCTGCACTCTCTGATGTTTTGTTATGTGGCAAGGGATTACGGTATTTTTTACGGATACTGGGACTGGAAACTGTTGGTTTGAGTTTTTTGGAAGTGCTTTTTATTTTTTCTCGAGTTTTAGACGCTGACTAATTTTTATTAGATTTTTAGATATCAGCCTTATTGCTACTGGCAATAGGAATAATAATTGAATGTTCATTAGTGACACAAGTTAGTGCAGGTTCGTCGTCCGTGTGTTCGTAAGTTGTTTACTTTGCTGAATTTGTTATCTCTTGTTGATAACATTTTTGTTCGTAATAATTATTAATAACACCAATATAAAAAAAAATAATGTTTCTGTAAGTGTGATATCATTTCTTGAATTGCTTTTTTGCGTACATTACAGATCTGTAAATACAATTTTTCTGACACCTATAGTTTTAAATAAATTACGCTTCAAAAAATTTTAAGGAAAAATAGAGTTAAAATCTGTAAAATTTATAATTTTATGTGGTCATACCTGCGTTAGAATGATTTCACTGTTGCTTTTTTTTATAAATACTCTCAGGTATATCCCGATATAATTTGCAACAATAATCGGCTAGCATGTTACTATTCCATTTTCCTTTATAGCGGCTTTCAATCACCGAAATGTCTTGGTGGAAACGCTCACCTTGTTTGTCATATACGATTCCGAGTTTGTCCGGGAAAAAAGCAGATGTGAGTGAAGGAAATGTATTTTCAGACATATTACATCCCATAGCTCTGTATGAAGTAAGATGTTGATCAACAATATCGTGGTAATTGTCGGATTTTTGTTTGCCCAAGCTGCACATTCTACATTATTTAATATCTAGTTAAATACATCATCTTTGACCAACTCTCTTATTTGGGGACCAACAAATATTCCTTCTTTAATTTTTCCTTCACTTACATATGGAAATTTCTGCCTGACGCACAAAAATCCGGGATTACAAAATTTTTCATTAGTCCTAGCTTGATATGAAGAGGGGGTAAAAATATTTTTTGGATTACGGGCTCATGAATAATGTTTTCCCCATTTGGAGTTAAGTAGTCTCGTTTCTTCCACTCTTGTGCAACATAATGTTTATCCATAGCTCGGCTGTACCATTCGCAATGAATACACACGTACTTAGTATAGCCTAACTGCATGCCTAACAAAATAGTTATAACTTTCAAATCACCACATATGTTCCAACTATGTTTTTTATAATTTATTTTTTCAAG
The DNA here is from genome assembly GCF_047948215.1 of Lycorma delicatula. Classification (NCBI taxonomy): domain Eukaryota; kingdom Metazoa; phylum Arthropoda; class Insecta; order Hemiptera; family Fulgoridae; genus Lycorma; species Lycorma delicatula. The sequence goes on from NC_134455.1 coordinate 307,593,678, forward strand.
AACGTCTTTCATCACATCGTATTCGTATGTCTCTTTTAGATTAATACCATCAGCGGTTGGTATCGAAGGATATTTGTTACCGTTGTGTAGTAGAACCACATTTAAACTATACTTGGACTAATTTATGAAAAGACGTTAGTCCTCAGGTTTATGAACATGTCCTAAGTGCAACATAACCTCATCAATATTTGTGCAATAAACCAAATTATTTTCCTCAATAAAGTACTGATAAATAAAGTTTTTTGTCGGCTTCGAAAGCCTTTTTGTATTTTTTTTAAAGTAAATTCCAACCTTGTAGTCTTGATCCTAACGGTTCAGCTTGATTTTATGATAAATTTAAATCCCTAACCACGTCATTTAATTCATCTTGTGATATAAGATGTGGCTTATCGAAAGATAATTCAAAGTCAAAATCATTGTTGTCTTCTTCAGTAGTGGCTGATTCTTCATCGCTGCTTTCGAAACATACATTCATAGGTGGCTTAGGAACTGGAATAATTTCACTGTGAGGTGTAGACCTAATTGCAGATTGCAATGAAGGACATTTTACAGTATGTTTAGATTTTTAAAAAATCCCAGACACACTTGTTAAACAAAAGTAATAATCAGTTACATGATCCTTTGGTTCACACCTAACCATAGGTACACTAAATAGCAAAGCCTTTCGTGTACCTTTCAGCCATTCTCTTAAATATAGAGAAAAATTAGTGCATACTATACGAGGAGCCCACGTCTTATCCTGATCACCAATTTTACACTGAAAGTACAAATGATATGCATTTTTAATTAAAGGTGTAATGTTTTTTCTATTTGATTTTACGGTAAACTCACCACATACATCACAAAAGGCATCCACATCATTTACACAATTTCGAGGCATTGTGACACTGGACTGTTAACAAACTTAAGACAGCAATAAGACTGAACAAAATTAATTCATTCCTAAATCCAGTGCTTAATACAAACAACACAGTTGTGTTTTCAGCTACATATTTTGACCTGCAAAGACTCGTTTAATCTTGTCCATGAAGGCTCACTCTTCAGTATTATGATGTAATATGTGACTATGATATGATTTAATTCTTTGTGTAGTATTGTTTATTTATAGCTTACAAATTATGTTAACAAAGTTATACAAAAAAACATGGGCTAACAAAATACAGTATAGGAGCTTAAAATGCGAACTGTACGTTGAAAAATGAAAAAAAATCCTTTAATTAAAATTTAAAAATTTTCCAAAAATGGTGAGCGATAGAAAGATTCTGAGTTCATATTTGTTTTCAGCATCAAAAAACAGATTAAAATCATGTATCACTTGTTAGGAAACAAAAATTATTTTTATCAGTGTAATTATCAGTTTTGATAGCGAAGACTATTATACTCTACTGAGGGTAAACTTCTGATACTGAAATTAATTTTTAATTTTAATTTTGTTTCTTATCAATGTTGATAATACAGCTTTACTTTTTAGCTTAAATAAACAAGCTACGTTTAACAAATCAAACTACCATTATGGAGGAAAAGCCGGTTGAAGTGCTTAAGGCAGCTGCGGAGCCTACAACGGTGAGCCGGGAGGACAAGGAGGTCGCTCCTGTGAAGGCTGCCCCTATTCTGGAGGTAGTCTCTATTCTAGAGGTTGCCCAGACCATCGGTGGCGAGTGTTCAGGTGTATGGGCTTCTGCCTAGGTCTACTACAAGTGGCAGGAGGGGAGCTAAGAGAATAAAAGCCAGGCAATCCTCCACTGAGAAGGAAGAGGAGATTCCTCTCCATCTAGATAAAACTGTGAGTAAACTTAAGTACCTTGCTAAAGAGCTCAATAAAAACATCGATAAAAATGTGAAGAGGACCATTAGAATGTGAAGATATTGAGATAGAATTGGGCAACACGGTCAAAGACCTGAAAAAGATGGTTAAAGCTACTGTTGTCTCGCATGGGTTTAAAAATACATCGGAGACTGCATCACAGACGGTTGTTCTCACTGGATTTTCCATTTAGTACCGGCTATACAGTGGAGTCTCGCTTGAGCAAATGGCGGATTTCATTAAAACGACCTGGCTTAGGGAGGCCTATAAGAACACCAGTATTGGAGTGCCAGATAGAAGTGAAGGTGCCTTGAATACATTGGCGGTTGTAGACATCAAGGAGATCTTGGAGCTTAAACTTATCGATAGCCTGGCTGCATAATACACTCAGGAACGGATCTAGCCCAAAGTTTGGCTGACATCTTCATCGAGGTCCGTGGTAACAATGGAGAAGATCTTGGAGAAATTTACGGACAAGGCACGGCTACATACATACGTAGAATAATGGAATGTGAAGGTCAGAAGATGGGACGAACTTATTATTTGGTAGCGCCTGTGGGTAGACCTCCCGTTGCCTAGGGGGGCGACGTCCAGGAAGAAATCAAATATAAGACTGTGACTCTCGTTTTGAAGTTTAAAGCTACATATACTGAGTTGCTGAAGTCATTTAGGACTGATATTACGGTGCCTGCGTCGACGGAAATACTGTCAATACGCAAGACTGGAGAGTCGACGGAGATTAAAGTGAAAGAGGACAAGAGTAAGTCCGGGGACTTCAGGCAGGTTCTGGCAGCAGCAATGAAGGAGGAGACTATACAAACTAAGACTAGGATGGTGACCCTCCGTATTCGGGACCTAGAAAATGAAATAGAGAAGAAGGGTATAATTGGGGGGCGTTGGTGCACTGGCTGGACAGGCCCTACCGGATGAATTGCAGATGTCGATAAAGTCAGGCTTTGGAGAAACAAAGGTTGCGACTCGCCGACTTCATTCATTCTCTTAAGTATTATCTGAACGGTAGTTACCGGAGGCTAAACAGGAAAAATAAAGGTAAGGAAATTATGGCAGTCGAAAATATGGGATCATCGCTGCTAGTGAGGTGTCCAGGACTCTCCAACCCATCTAGAGAAGGCCTGCAGGAGAAACACCAGCCTGTGAGTTACGCTGCAAAGCCGGTATCTGGGATGCTGTAAAAAAGGGGGAGATGTTTTTAGTAGGTCCAAGCATTATGTGGGAAACTCCACACACCCAGTAGTGCACGGGCTACTGGGTATCTGGTTACAGATTTTCCCTCCTCCTACCAAAAAAAAAGGTGAGTAAAATATGTAAAACAATAAAAAAAAGTCAGAAAACAAACTGAAAGATCACACAGATATGTGAAGGCAACCTGTAAAAAATATCATAGTGCTCCATTTAAGAAAGTAAAAACTGACTTTGTAATCTGTAATTTATTAGATTATTTCATTGTCTACCCTTCTGAAGTCAGATGGCATATATAAGAATATGAAATGAAAATTGATATAGTTGAAAATTCCAGTCCTAAATAAAATTAAAACCTGAAGCTTTCTGGATGAAAGATTTTACCACTCAGACGTGGTGATTGGTAAATTATATTTGTCAGTGTTAACTGTTTATAAAATATATTATGATGTGTCTCCTTTATGAATATCTAGAAACTACCTCCATGTAGCATATGCATTAATAATCTTATAAGGGTAATATAATAATTCTTCCATGATGAGGAAGCCTTCTGCATATATTTGAAAATATTTTAACTAAAATATTTTTTATTATGGCTTAAACATGGTTCAGTTTATCATTAAAATCATCATTTCTAAATTAGTTCTTAAGATTTACTAACCACTTAATCCTTCACTATAAATATTGATTAGTGAATCTTACCAGAATCATGTTCCGTGATTTTAGCAACATCTTGGAAATAACATGATTGTATAAGAAGTAAAACACAGAACACAAGTAAATTTGAGTACTTCATTTTTACACTGAGACCGACAAAAGGACTTGATTTGATTTTTATAGAACCAGAAGTTGCTCAATAACCCAACAGAAAACAGAAAAACGAATTAATTATTTCATATTATACTTCTGTAAAATAAACGTATTCAAGGGCAAAATCAACTGAAAAACAGAATTTTAATAACGTAGAACTACTCTGCTGATCAATCCAAGTTTGTTTATTTTTAATAATTACACAATTATTTGTTATTGTATTTATATACTGCCGTATCTACTCATACTAATTTACAATTATGTATATATCTATTATTCAGTTTATAAGAAAATACTTGAAATGTTATAATCACACATACAATCATATGGAAATAGAGACAAATGACCACTCATTTGTTAGTTTAGCTAGTATTTTATTCTAGAGATGATTTCCTTATAGCTTAATAAAAATTTATAATAATACAAATGTATGGTATCCACTTAAACTTTGGAATTAGTGTTTTATTGTGCATTACCTTTAAACCGTTTTTATAAATTTATATTTCCTTACACATTATCAAAAGAAAGGAATATTATTTTTCCATAAAAATTATGATATTTTTTATGTTTTATATTTTAATTTCATTTTATATATTTTATTGGAACTATTTTGTAGAGATAATGGCTAAGGGGAGTTCTCCAGTTTGAACTTAGGATATTCTTAGGCATATGCTTACTAAAATATTAAAAAATTCGAAAAGCTAAAAAAAATACTTGTATTAATTTATGTAATATCTAATTATGATAGTCATCAATTAATATGAAGTTTTTTTTGAAATTAACTTTGATTTGAATTCTTTTCTAATTAAAATAATAACTGTAATCTTATTTCATTTGCAGAATTTGAAATTAATGCATATCTTTAACGTAAAAAAAATTAATCGGTTTGCTATTAGAATAGTTATAAATTTTTAGCATAATTATTAAAATTCAGGACTGAATTTTAAAATAATTTTTATTTTAATTTATTTTTAAATTCGGGATTATATTGTACATAATATATAAAGCGTCACTTTTGAGTCTTTTCTTCGGAATGTAATCATTCTTTTTTAATGATCCCGACCTGATTTCCAGGTCGGAATCATAAGTTATAAATTTTTATAATTTAACTTGTACAAATTACAATGACGTTTAAATCTACTAAAACAGAAGCTCAGTTATCGAGATATATATATATATAGTACATGTGCCCGGCGTCTGTGAACTGGTGCACAGGGCTCGACTAGCATCTTGTCCGTCAATCGCCGTCTTCCGGTGCAGCAACCTTAACGATGAGAATTGTCCTCCAGTAAGACTATTTTATTCATACGTTCTCGCACACAAACTTATTAATTGCATTATTTATCATAGTTTTTCAGATGTAAAAAATGTGACCCGTGCAAAACATCGTAGTTTATACATTATTACAAAATTGCTTGCACAGATTACAAAGCTTTTTAATTTTTTAAAACGCGTGTTCCTTATCGAAATATATAGAATTAAATTTATATTACTAATGCAAAGCACGAGTAGTTTAAGCAGTATCATACCTAAGCTGAATCATAATGAGAATTTTAATTTTCTGAATTGGTCGTAGCCTACCATTTCCGAGATATATAGTATTATGTTTTATATGACCCGTGTGAAGCATGGGTAGTTTTATAATTTAAAAAAAATTTGTCTGTATAGTTCTTATTCGTATGAGGATGCTACAGTATACAGCACAAAAATGTTCTAGGACGCAGCATTTTCGAGATAATTGCAATTTTTTTTAAATTTAATCAAGTGAATTATCGAGAATAATAAATTATTCTCGATGCACAGACCTTGTCTGTCAATCGCCGAATCCGGTGAACCTTTGTACCAGCCACAACGATCAGGATCGTCCTCAGTGTACGTCTACTTTTAATTACACGCACACACAAACACACACGCGCGCGCGCGAAGGCGCACGTAATAAAATTTTAATTTTACTAAAATGTAATCGATTAATTTTATTTTAGAATTTTACGTTGTTTATATAAAAAAAATGTCTCTTCATTTGTCCGGAAGACGCTGTAGAGACGCGGACTAACGCAATTTTTTCCCCACTCACCGGCGACCAAGTTCGAGACCATCAGTAACTTTTTTACACTTTACAGCTTAAATCTTTATATATTTATTTAATTCTCCCGCTGACCTGTGACGCCACAGCATAGTACATTACACCAACAGCTGTAGTCTAGTTCTACTGCCTTTGAAACATTCGAATAATTAAATAATTAATATTCAGTGTATAAAAAATAATTAGGTAGGCAACTGCGATGGTAAAGGGAATTTCCCTTAGTGAAAGAGTAAACTATAAGATGCCGGGTGTCACCTGTGCAGAATGTTTCATTCATATTGGTGAAAGAGGGGCGGAGCTAAATTACTATTATTCTATTCGCTCCTGGTGGGGGGAGGGGGAAATATAAGATGGCCGACGTCACGTGACAAAGATTCTGCAATCCTATTGGTTCGTGACGCCTGAGCCACATTTCTATACTCCAATGAATATTTGTTAAATATCCTTGAGCTCAAAAGATTGGTACCAGTGGCGGCTCGCGTATAGGCACTGTGGAACTGCAGCACCCCTATTTCCACCTGACATTATCGATAACATTTAATATAATGATTCATTTTTTCCTTAATACTTTCTTTATATATGTACAATATATAATCCTTAAGCTTAATGTCAGTAGCCATATCCCCAGTTTAAGAAAAATATACAAAAATCTTTGTATGGAATTGTGCGCTTTACAGTTTTAGCGGCGTGGTGTTTGGTTTTTTGTGCGCATGCGCCCATAGGAAGCTGCGAGCGAGAGAAAGCACTGTCACTCCCGCAGTGCCGACCCTGTCGTGCTGGTGGAAGGTAGTTTTTTACTCCGGGTGTGTGTGTGGAACGTTCCTTGTTCGTTCCCCTTTATAGTTTAGTCGGTGGAAGGAATATGAAAGTGGTTTAGTTGTTTTTTTCGGTAGTGATCAGAAGATGGCGGAAAGCTAAGGCTCTTTGTTTGCCAAATCTGTCCAAAAACACGCTGGAAAGGCGAAAGAGAAGGTAATGAATAAAGACTAATTATGTATCTGTTTCTGTGTACGTAGAAATTTAAATTAAGAACCATTGGACTATAATGTTTTTAAGCGGACATTTTATTAAGTTATTATCTAATAATACTAAAAAAATATTATCTGTATTGACATTTTATTATTTATTCGGGTTTTAAGAGATTGTGCTTAAAAACCGTATTCTGAATCAGCTTTAAATATGTATATGCCTTATATATTCTAAAGTCAGGTTTAAATATGATACTCGGTTTTTAAACACAATGGGCTTAAAAACCATGTACCATATTCTTGAATATGATAAAGTGTAGAATTAGATTATTATCCTGCTTCCAGCTACTCTATTTGAATCATTTTTTTCGGCTCTTTTATTTTACAGAAAACTTTAACCATGGCCTTGAAAAGGCGCAGAAAAACTTTTCTGGAGCAGCACCCCCACTAATTTTAGTTACGAGCCGCCACTGATTGTACATGATATGGATCCTATTTGTATATGTCTGTAAGAAAATATTTTCGCCAAGATGTAAGTTTTAAATTAAGAAATTATAATATTTATTGGCGAGATCAATCACCAGATATAAAAGTTAAAGGTAGTGTAGCTATATATACTTCAACGAGAGCTATCACCAAAGCTGTTGGATTACATACAAAACTGCAAACGATAGCAATCAGAATGAAGTTTTCGTTACACATTACTATTTGAAGCATATACTTACCGAACTTTGATTGAAAGGAGTGACATATTGACATTAATTAGGGGTCTTTTGGATTGTGTGAATTAATGGGTGAGTTTAATACTCAATTTTGGGGTCGGATCAAATAGGTTCCCTGGGAAGAGAGCTGGAAAAGTTCTTTTTAAATTATGACTTACCTATATTAAATAATCGCTCAAAACTAAGCCAGAGGCGTACCGATCCTGAATAGTTTTATCATATAGAAGTGCATCGATAAAACGATGGTGATGCAATAATTGATTTTATATCTGACTGTATCAAGATATATTCCAAAAAAATTGCGGAAACATATCAAGAAACTAATCGTTCCATGATAGAATAGTAAAATTAATGAAGCGATAAAAAAGAAGAAAAAACGTCAACGCTTTAAAAACATCCAACATTAAAAAATCAAATTACCTTTAAAAACACAGGGAGATGAAAAAAGACTTACAATGATCTCAAAAAAAGATCCTGTCAAAAACATGTGTCATCCGTTAGCAGAAATACGACTGCGATAGACATTTGAAAGAAAGTGAAGGCTATCTACGGGCGTATAAATTTTACCCCCATGTCTTGCCTTTAATCATAATAAATTGATCAACCGAAATTGTTGAATTAATAGCAATCAATTCGAAGGAGTCAGTAAAACGGTTAATTATGATTATTGTAATAAGAATCGAAAAACAGAACTTGAAAACCACTTAAATTTTGGAACAGAAGAGAAGCTTCAATTTACATATAATGTACCTTTTAAAATAGTTGAACTTGAAAAAGTGTTGGGGAAAATGGGAAATGTAACACCCGACCCATAAGAAATACGTTACGGCACTATCAGTCAATTAAATACCGCTATAAAACCTAGATCAATAGAATAGTACAATCAGATCTTGCGGAATGGAAGATAATCGGCAGCTCTCAGATAATCATCATGTTGTTGTCCGTGAGGATGTTAGGAACTTGTTGCAAGTTCATATTTTCAGAACAGAAACCCTGTTGATCGTCATCTTGAGGTCTGAGATAAAATCTTGACGTGAAATCTGATGTGAACGCTAAGTCATTATTGTGGCATAATGGTTTCACCGATAGCGGCTGTGAATTAATATAAAACCTTTTAGCTTAATATGGTCTACAGGTATTTAATGTACCTGGTGAGTTGCCTACCTACGCAGGTATGGTAGATGGGCGTCGGCTGTTGGTGGAACGAACATCGACGTTACCGTTGGTAGTTTATTCCTGTCAATGTTTGTAATTGGAAGGTGATTGATAATTGCTCGCGCGATCATCGATTGATTGTCTATGAAATTGTTGGTGGTTCTAGTGTGCCCTACCGATATAACGTTCCAGTTAAGCGGGGTCGTTTCCTGCACAGGCATGCGGTCTGGAAGTAATTTGTTGAATTTCTCTCGGCCAGACTTCGGCCCAGCGCCACCGAGCGGGTTCATTTTTTACAAAAATATTTCTTTTCACGTAACTAATATATATTCTGAATATTAGCAAAATAAATAATATTTTTAAATATTATTTATTATAATAGTAAATTTAATTCTGTTTTAATTAGGTATTTTATTTAGTTCTCTGTTTTATGTCAGAACCCTTTACATACTTTCATCTGACCCATCCTTTTGATGATTTTTCTTCGCTTTTGGGCTAATGACCTTAGAAGACGATGTTAATACATAAATAAAAAAAACAAATACAGTATTATTCTTTTTTTATACGGCAATTTTTTATGATTGGTCTAATCTCCAATTTCTAGGATAGCTGAAAAATTTAACTTTGGTATAATTATTCCTAAAATTATTTTTTTATTAACAATCCCTAAGAAATTAAATAAAAGTGAGGTTGAAAAAAAATTAAATATAGGTTTAATATTTATTTAAATGGAGATTTATTAAATAAAGCTGAATGAAATCTTTTTCAATTAAGCTAGAAAGTTTCTCAAAATATTTTAACTAATGGTAAAATCGATGCACATAAAATTTTCAATCACCTTTGTGTGGAACGTTTATTTAAACTTCAAACACGTTCTCTTTTTCGCTTAAAATCTTTTTTGGCTTTGTTAGCTCAGAATATGGAATCAGTTTTACTTGAATATAATTTAAGGATGTAAAATTTTAACTCATAATACATCTTATATAAAATTGTATTTAGTTATAAATGATCTTAAATAATAAATCTAACTGTCTTACAGATATATAAAGAGGAGCCAGTAGTACAGCAGCAAATATGGATACAGCCAAGGCCATTTTTTATTCTATAATTCAGTATCTCTGTTTATGATAAACAATTAAAAGGTCTATGATTTTTTATCTAAATCCTGGGACACATCATCTTATGATATGTTAGTATTTTATTTTGAAGATGATCACAACAAAACTAAGAGTATTAGACTGTAAATCCCCTTGTGTTGTGAATTCTACTAATATTTTAGTAATTATTTTTTAATTACTTATGTTGTTTGTATGTACAATAATTTCAAATAAATATTGTAAAAATGAATATTATAAATAAATAAATTATAAATATTATAAAAAATGAACTTATAAATTAGTTGCAAAGAAAAAAATATCTTGTACCTCATTAAAAAATTAGTTACAAAATAAACTCTTGTGATAGTTAAGTGATAAATAAAGTAATTACTTCACTGCCTTAACGTCATGGAATTACGAGCGTAATCACTTGCAATTGTTATTATACTTGTATCCGGTCGATGTAAACTATAATATTATAAAAACCACAATTGTGTAATATGTGCAGAAGAGCAGAATAACCTCACCAACTATTATTGTTTTCTCAGTTATTCACTGGAATAAACAGCAGCTTAATTAATAATAATAGTAAAAATAAATGTTTTTATATTGTTTCTTATGAAAATACTTCTCTTTTTTCGAAGAGAATTGCTATTTCTTTGCAAAAGTATAATTTCCAAGAATATATTAACTAATTATTGTTCACCTTTAACAGTAATATGATAAATATTAAATAAAATTTTCATTATTTAAAATTAAATTCTTGAGTTACTGGAATTGATAGGTAGTAATTTTGAGTTCTTTGAATAGTTGATTAAAATTTAGCGGCATTTAATGTAAAAGTTCTTGCTTAATAATTTCCTACTTTTCTGCTGAAAGAATTTGAATTTCAAAAAATTATCTTAAAAATTCTACCAACATTTTATATGGTAAAACTAGTAATGTGCCTATTTAGAGCCACTGGACATGCTCCATGTTTAATTTTGGAGACCTGCTCTTAGATCTCATCACCCTTGTAGCTATTGTAGCTTCTCATCTACTGTTAAAGACATTGAAAATTTGCTCTCAGCAATCATTTAATGAAAGTATTTAGTTGCCACATCACAATATCTTCAAAAGATTTATGACTTTTCTTGAGGATACTCCAATAAAATTCTATTAATCTTGTAAAGAAGGTCAGGGAGACTGCTAATTTGATTATGGTGTATTTACACCTAACCCTTATACCTAAGATTCATTTGCTATTCACCAGCTGCAACTCATCTAATGCTTGAGGTTCCCCCTATGATGATAGATTAGTGAATCAAAATGCACAGTAATATTATTAGGAAAAAAGAAGCTCTGGAAGATCTTTGAAAATGTAACTCTAAAACTGTTTTGAAGTTGGTACACCTTTATTCCTTCCTGGATTATAAGACGAAGAAGAAGTACTTATACTTTTTCTTAACATATTAAGACGTTCTTAAATCTACTATTATGATATAAAGAAATTTTTCATCAAATACTTGTCACCGAGTGTTTACTAGGATTTCTATTGAGCTTTGTAAAAAATTACAGAGTTAGTATTTTTATTTTATATTCATCAAAGCGGTATAGTTATTAAAATTCTGCGGGGGATGACTTCTGATAGCACTTTTTATTACACCTTGTGTGTTCCTCAGCGGTGATAATATCTGTTAGAAAGACTAAGTGAAAATGATAAGGTTTATTAAGGCTTATAAGTCAGGAGTTATTAATTATACCCGCTAGTTATTCCCTTAAAAGTCTACTCAGTAGATAATAAACCTGAATTTCATGTATATTCATTTAGTGTGAACTTAAATAAATATTAAATAGTCAAATATTTTTAAACCATTTATTTCATTCTACACCAATTTTTGCATAGTTGTATCTCTATAATTTTGCATAATCATACTTTTGTTTATTAGCTGGTTATATGGAGTACAATCACCTCCCTTTTTTGTTCATTAATTTTGATTTTTTGTGATGCTGCTTTGATAAAGGTTTCTCCACAGTTTTTCTTGATCTTTCCAGCCAAACTCAAGAGCACTGTTTTTATGATATCCATGGAGAGTATACCTACTAATTTTAATGTAATCTACGAGAATATAATGTATTTATCTAATCTAAGAACATCTTGCTTTAATAATTTATTTTTTAAACTGAATATTATCATATTTAAAAAAAGCAAATAATTAGTGTATTGTTATACTACATATATATTCATGTTAATTTTGTATTTATTTACAAATTTTTATCTCATTTATTACATTTTTATTGTTGCAAACAAAAAATTGTTTTCATATTTATTATGTGCTTACTATTCAAATAAAAGTCACATTCTGTTTATTTTTAAACAATTCCTTATGTTGCAAAATATTGCATAAAATGTAGAAAAGAGGATGAGGCTGCACTGAAGGACAGTTTATTCTGATACAGAAACTGATGAGTATGTGTGTGTGTGTGTGTGTGTGTGTGTGTGTGTGTGTGTGTGTGTGTGTGTGTGTGTGTGTGTGTGTGTACAGACTGCACATATGTGTGTAATGGTCTCAGATAATTAAAAATTTTAAAAAGTTTTAATAATGTATATGTAGTAAGATGATCTTTTCCTTGTTCTTTGGTTTTCCCAGTTAAAATAATTACTGAATTTTGCAGGAATATTATGTATGATATTCCAACATCAATTTACTTGTTTTTAATGTTACTTATGTTAGCCAATTATAAAAATTCAAGCTATTAAAAAGATTGCATCCATTAAGATGAATACAAATAGACTTGCAAGAGTTTCATTGGATTAAATTTTATTACTAATAATAATTTATTCTTGCATTTCCTATATTATATCATTTATATTATTGTCTTCATTGTCAGTATTGACACTAAAATGTATTTTTTTAAAACCCTTATTATTTCCTTCACAGTAATTATTCTATATGAAGCCCACTTTTTTTAGAATAAATTATAGATTTTATTAATTTAAAAGTAATTTTAGTTATTGACCTCTTAAATTAATTTAGGGGGTCAGAGAACCCTATCATCATAAAAGGCTGGGTAAAGCTTTTTAATAAATCTTCTGAGCATTAGAAGCAGGTGGTAGTTTGTTTTTTAGTACTACCCTCTTTTTTCGACTCAACTTCTCACATGAAGAGTTACAGATCAGTCTTGCAGAATTATTAAATAAAAAAGTACCAAATAAAGTACTAGACCAGATATGGTTCCTAATGAAATATTTAAAGATTTATCTGTGAACTGGGACCATTAATTATTGGATTTATTTAATAAAATCTTGCAGAATGAGTAAATACCAATCTCCTTGTCCAAAACTGAGTATGTTGCATTATTTATGTTAAACGAGAAGAGTGTCCCATAATTCTCCAATAATAATAGGCCAATTGCACTCTTAAAAAAAAGTATTTACTTGTATTAATGCACTTGTATTATATTAAATGCACTGATTTCTTCAAATATCATTGATAAAAAAGTATCTTTCAAAATCTTTATTGTTTGAATTATTCCTCCAATTCAATTAACTGGGATCAGCTACAGAAAAATTTATTCCAAATTGGTCTGTCAGGAAATTGCTAAGATTTTTCTGGCAGAAATTGTTAACTAATTTTCATTAAAACTCTATTTTGCAAATAAATGTAGACTTAGAGAATTATCTTCATATTATGTGCATACTATTAAAATAAAAATGGTAGTGTCTTGGCCTTTCAACTGGAGAACCTGGGTTCAAATCCCGATCAGACATGGCATTTTCCATGCTCTACAAATTTCTATTTTCACATTCTCACATAAAAGCTTCTTTGTAAGCTTCTGTAGTGAATTAATTCATCAGTAAAAAAAAACTGACATTCTGTTTGTTTTTAAACAATTCCTAGCATTGCAAAATACATTTCAAATTAGAATAAGAGGAGTGTTACATGATGAAATCTTCTTAAACTATTTATGAGAAATATAACAAATGTTTAAGATCGTATAGTTTGTTTGTATTGACATTCAAACATTAAATATTGTTCAACATTCTTTTAGACAGTTCAAAATGTCCACACCATTAACTTCATAATGGATTTTGTACAACTCTGTGGTGCTTTTCTGCAGTCTCTTCGTGGCTTTAATATGAGAATCAAATCAACAAGTGAACACCACTTCAATAATTAAGTTAATAAAAGCTACTTTTATATAGTTGCTGATAACTTTATTAGATGATATTATTGTCTGATTATGTGTTTATGATGCCAGAGAAAGCCTGATATTTTTAAGGAATGTTGTTTTATTTTAATTTTTTGACTTTGATCTCTGAACAAAACTAAAGTTGTCATGTTTCATGAATTTCCTAGGAAGAAAGATTTCAGGTATTTGTAATGGAGTGTCTCTCAGTTAGAGAAATGTAATGATTATTGTTGTTAGGAAGTATTACTTTTATTTTTAGGAAGTGCTGCAACAATAACTATAAGCAGAGCTCGGCTCAGCTTACTGATAATGTCTAATTATAACACTTGAATGTTATCCTTACAATATTCACAGTTATAATGTTTGCTATTATTTTATATACTGCAGAGTTTTGGGCTCTTCATTATTTATTATTTAGAAAACATTGAAATTATTCATTCACAATTAAAAAAAAAATTAGTTTTGCTTTAATGATGCATTCTAGTCATTTTATTAGAATTGACATGTAAAGATAATTGACAATGATGGTTTTAAATGGTTAATTGATTGGTGGAAGAAAGTACTAATGAGGTCAAATAATAGGTTGGGCTAACTAAGTTGGCAAATCTGCATTTAAAAGGTATTCATGAACATCTCAGAAATTAGCCAGCAGTTCTGCTAATTAAACTTTTAATTGGTTTTGCAACTCAATAATATGCTTATTGAAACTGATGCAGGGATGTTTGGGACAAGAAGGAATTGACTTCTGAAGAAATGAATTACCTTATCTTGTAGTGGTTAAATAAGGGTTTTAGCATTGAAACAAACAGGATATGTAACTGCATATTTAATTCTGATTTCATGACATATAGGGTCATTTTACAGTGAAGTTTATTTAAACTCTAATATAACTTTTGTGGAACACAGACTTCTACTGCAACTGAAACTTACCAGCCCTCACAAAACTTATAATACATAGTATTAATAAAGTATAGAACCCTTAAATAAATTTTCATCAGTTGAAAATAAAAATGAGTAGAAATATTGAAGCAATCTACTTTTCAGAATAAGGCCACCATACCCAAGTGCTCAACATCATAATTTAAAAAAAATGAATAATTTTTAATGTGTTAACAATGAATTTGAAAATTTGAAAAACACCAAGGATATCATCTATCTACCTTCTTCCTGGCTCTTGAAGAATATGCAGGAAATGATTTGGTTGTGGTAAATTATTTTAAAGGGTATTGAAAAACAAAAAGGTTGACATAAAAACACTTTGGGCTATGACAACCATACCAAAAATAGAGGCCATTTAATACTTTAGCTGGTTTCAAAAGTGGCTTAAATAACATGTTCAGCAATGAAAAATAAATATTCTATTTAATGACTCCTTAACTGAAAATGGAGACTTTTTTCCATTTTCACTTTATTATCAATTGTTTAAATTATAATCTAAAATTGATTTATTAATTTTCTAATTTGCAATAATATTTTTTTCAGTGAATTGCAGTTACACTTCCTGCAATAGGCTTATTTAAAAAAATATTCTTGCTGAGATGGGTGTCCTTTTTTCAGTTTGGTTTTAAATGAAACTCATTTTTAAGTATTTAGAGTATTTTATTTACAAAAAAGCTTTATTTTATTATTATTCTTACAATTATTACACAAATGCATATTAAATTGGGAAGTTTCATTTTTTTAGTTGTGATTGTAACTTATTTGTCGCACAAACCTGACTAGTTTATAACTCCCTACATTGTTAATTATTGTCAATTACTTTTGTAAAATTATTTCTGATAATTAATATTTGTCCCTTTTAAGCATTCTTTCAGATAATTCAAAATGTTTGTCATTAACTACGTAATGGATCATGTACAATTTTATGGTGTTTGGATGTTTCTCCTGCAACCTCTACATGGCTTTAATAACTGAATGACAACAACAAGTGAATGTCATTTCAGTGCAGCATTATTTGGTTTGTGTGTATTGGAGTGAAGGCAGTAGATTACTTTGTTGTTGTTTGACTATCACATCCTGGGTTATAGCAGGTAAATAATGCAACATCACAGAATATTGTTCTCTATTTTCTCTAAAAGATGTTTGGTGTCCTGTCTTGTTCATCTGCATCTTATGTAGCTTGTTCTGGATCCTGGTTGATTATGATCAACTCTTGTCAAAATTCAAATTCAGTTCTCTTATATTTGTTTTTTCAGTATACTGCTTAGAATCAAATCAAGATTAATTATGGAATCAAATTAGTTACAGTGAGGTTACATTTTTGCTTCAAAAGGGCCACCTCAAAAAGATGAGTCATAAAAAGTCATTAAATTAATCAGTCAGTAGTACATGTGCCTACTTGATTTAAGTCAAAATCACATTAAGATATATTAAATACAGAACTAAGAACATTTAAACTGATCAATTCTAATGGATATAAACTGGTTTATTAGTTTCCCGGATGCCAGCAATAAACTTGAAATGTAACATTAAAACACGTAAAGAGTGAACAGAAACATGATCAAGATCTACAATATCAAAATCATTGCTCACGTACAAAAAGAAAACCCATAAAAAATACCATTAGCTTTTAAATATGTAAATTTAGCAGGGCTGTCATTTGGATATCTTCCAGTGCAGATTTTCAAACCAATACTTTTTGTAAAATCCACTAATTTTCCCTCACTTACTAAAAATATGATCAAAAGTATTTCTCCAAACAGATTAGAGGCTTCCCACATTTTATCATAAAACGAGTTCAAATTGTCCAACCTTCCATTCCAAAACTAGTTGATGTATCACTAAAAAATTTATCTTTTCATTATTTAGATTATTTGAAATTAATTCAAAAACATTGAAGAAATTATTATTATTGTATTATGTAATGGAATTTTTTAACAATTATTATTAATTCAATCCTTGCTCTACCTATATTTAAGAATTTTCAAAAATTTTGTTGCTTTAACAGAAACCATTAAGAAAAGAAGATTTGCTGATTAAATCATAGTCATGCTTCATTAAAACAAAGAATATCAAATTTAGTAAGAGGATCAATATCATATAAAGTTAAATTATAATAGCAGTTAAAGGCGTTTAAATTCTGAAAAACTAAGCAAGACACTGGACTCTTATGCATAACTTTAAACTTTCTTATCTTGGAAACAAAAAAAAAATGATTGCTAGAATCCTATGTGATAAAATTTAATTTCCCTTTTTTTTAAAAAAGCTTTTCACGAATCAGAATTATCTATATCAATATCTTCATCTTTAAATTGCACAATATTTTCATTTGCTTGCATTTGTCTTTCAGAAGACTCAACTGCAGGTATCCTAACTTTACTGAAAATATCCTCTAGATCTCGTGATTATTGCAGCACAACAGTTCTCTGAAATTTTAATAAGCAACCTATATATTCATAAACTAGAGTAAATTGATAAGACTTTTTAATCTTTTAGCTTGGAGAAACAACTTGAATAGGAAGTACTTATATTTTCTGATATATACACAGGAGTAACTGGAATTGAATTGAAATACTAGTTGTGGTTCAAGTTTTTTTTTTTGTTTCAATTATTGCATAAACTGAATCTTGTTATGTTAATGTTTTAAATGTTAAATGTTTTAAATCTTAAAATATGTTAATGTTTTAGGGGGCAGGGTACTGTTAACTTTTTTTTGTCATAATTGAAATAATTCTACAAAATTTATATCTGAAATATTATTATGTCATATGATTTGACATTTATCAGTTGAATGTAATGACATGTTTTATGACTCCCTTTGATAATTTTTTTTTTTTTGTCTTCAGTCAATTGACTGGTTTGATGCAGCTCTCCAAGATTCCCTATCTAGTGCTAGTCGTTTCATTTCAGTATACCCTCTACATCCTACATCCCTAACAATTTGTTTTACATATTCCAAACGTGGCCTCCTACACAATTTTTTCCTTCTACCTGTCCTTCAATATCAAAGAGACTATTCCAGGATGCCTTAGTATGTGGCCTATAAGTCTGTCTCTTCTTTTAACTATATTTTTCCAAATGCTTCTTTCTTCATCTATTTGCCGCAATACCTCTTCATTTGTCACTTTATCCATCAATCTGATTTTTAACATTCTCCTATAGCACCACATTTCAAAAGCTTCTAATCTTTTCTTCTCAGATACTCCGATTGTCCAAGTTTCACTTCCATATAAAGTGACACTCCAAACATACACTTTCAAAAATCTTTTCCTGACATTTAAATTAATTTTTGATGTAAACAAATTATATTTCTTACTGAAGGCTCGTTTAGGTTGTGCTATTCGGCATTTTATATCGCTTCATCCATCTTTAGTAATTCTGCTTCCCAAATAATAAAATTCTTCTACCTCTATAATCTTATCTCCTCCTATTTTCACATTCAGTGGTCCATCTTTGTTATTTCTACTACATTTCATTACTTTTGTTTTGTTCTTGTTTATTTTCATGCGATAGTTCTTGCGTAGGACTTCATCTATGCCGTTCATTGTTTCTTCTAAATCCTTTTTACTCTCGTCTAGAATTACTATATCATCAGCAAATCGTAGCATCTTTATCTTTTCACCTTGTACTGTTACTCCGAATCTAAATTGTTCTTTAACATCATTAACTGCTAGTTCCATGTAAAGATTAAAAAGTAACGGCGATAGGGAACATCCTTGTCGGACTCCCTTTCTTATTAGGGCTTCTTTCTTATGTTCTTCAATTGTTATTGTTGCTGTTTGGTTCCTGTACATGTTAGCAATTGTTCTTCTATCTCTGTATTTGAACCCTAATTTTTTTAAAATGCTGAACATTTTATTCCAGTCTACGTTATCGAATGCCTTTTCTAGGTCTATAAACGCCAAGTATGTTGGTTTGTTTTTCTTTAATCTTCCTTCTACTATTAATCTGAGGCCTAAAATTGCTTCCCTTGTCCCTAAATTTTTCCTGAAACCAAATTGGTCTTCTCCTAACACTTCTTCCACTCTCCTCTCAATTCTTCTGTATAGAATTCTAGTTAAGATTTTTAAGTTAAACTAATTGTTCTGTATTCTTCACATTTATCTGCCCCTGCTTTCTTTGGTATCAAGACTATAACAATTTGATAATGTGTTCTTTATTTTGTGGTTAAAATGGTATATTTCCATATCATGTAAGAATTACAGGAAGTTTATTTTTATAGTTTGACTGATAAAACTGAACTTTTCTTTTAATTTTTTTTTTTTTGGGGGGGAATTTTTTCTGGACGAAAAATGCTTTTGTGTTATCATTGTCCGGACATGACAAATTTGTTGCAATAAACAAACAGATATCACATTTTACTTCTTAATCAGAAGAATAAAACTTCCAACTGTTACACAGCAACTAGTATGAAGAGCCAATACACACTACAGTAAATCAAATATTTGTGTATAAACAAATGGCCATAAGAAAAAACAACATCCACTCTAAAATTTCCTTATTATTGCCTAGAATTCATCAAATGTTTCTGTGGAATGTATATTTAAGACACAAGGCCAGGTAACTTATGCAATTCACAAGGATGTGGCGCACAGTCAACAGCTTTCAAATCTTATGCAAAATGAAGTGTTTTCTCCTGACATCAAAAACCCGTGAGTAACTCTCGTACGTCCCAACCGCAGTTAGCAGAGGACCACTTCCTCTCAGCGTACTTTTCTACATAAGGAGTTTCATGGCATCACAGTATCTTTGATAAATCAAAGTTTGTTATCAACTGTAGCAATCCAGTTACCTTGCAAAATTGCACGAATAGTGTGTTTTACATACACTAGATATAGTATAGTCACATGTAGTAATACGAGTGGTGAAGAACGGTTGAGAACATGCGTTTTTAGCAGTGGAATCTGCATATTCATTACCCAGAATTCCCATGTAGCTAGGGATCCAGCAGAAACTCACTGTGTGTTGCAGTGGTTCAACTCACCGATTGTATTATAGAGCTCAGTAACAAGAGGATGTTTAGAATGCAATTCTTTTAAAGCTTGGAGAGCACTGCACGAGTCACTGCAATAATAAATAAGGATATGGCGGTATTGTGAGTTAACAATATTGAAAGCTTTATTAATAGCGTACAGTTCAGCAGTAAATACACTTGTAATATTAGGTAGACCAAACATATAGGTTCTGCCATTAATAACAAATGTGCATCAAACGGTATCATTCTCTTTCAATCCATCTGTGTATACTACTGCATCTGGATTTGTTTTGGAGAGAATATGGTAAAACATTTGCTTAAAGACAATAGGTGGTTTGGTTCTTGATTGCATATCATAAGGTCTAATATAAAATTTATAAGATTGATTCTCCATGGAGGATATGAGCAGGGATACATTGGAGAAAGTAGAAGGTGAATCAACATTTATACGGTGTAATAAACACTGAGTATGAACACCCATAGGTGCAGTATAATGTGGATGGTCGTCATATCTTTGAAAATTAGGAATTAGGATACTTGGCGAAGTAGGAAGGCATTTTGAATAGCTACTTCCAGTGATACTAAATGTCAATGAAGATGTTTCTTGCAGAAACCACACTGTTCTGAAGATAAAAAGCCACATCTCTCTAAGTACCAAGAATACTGCAGTTCACCATTCTTGCCTTGTCAAGACGCAAAGCAAAATGCTTGTCAAGGAGATAGGGCAGTAGGTTGAGGTATCACGTGAGTTTTTAAGTGCAATAAAGAAAGCAATATGGATGATAATGTGGAAATGAGTATTAGTAATTGTCAAACTAATGATACTGCTAGTGGCAGCTCACTGTACAATGTAAGATTTCAGGAAGCTAAGATATTTAATATTATTACAGCTAAACTGTAGTCTCTGTCTATTAAGGATAAACTAGAATACAGCAACCATAATACTACAAAGAAAGTAGACTCTATTGATAATAATCTACAAATTTACAATAAAATAAAGAGGTAATTGATAAATTGAACGTTGATAAACCAGTGCTTAAATGTGAAGTTCATTACTTAAATCTAGATTTAATAATTTACAGTTCTTGAAGAATAAATAATATTCAGTTTGCTGAAAATAAAAATTTAGGATTGATATTTGAAATTATTATTAAATGTGATAATATTATGAATTCTGTACATATTTGTTTACTTCGTAAACAATTTACACAATTTCAGTAAAGTTTTTATACCAATGTTGTCTATGCTGTGGGTGATTTGGAATCCTAGACTAAATCCCAACATAAAAACACTAGTATGCAGGGGAAATGTTACACAAAGGATTATTGGTCAGATTTGACCATTAAAAATCAATTTAGCGTTAATTAATTTGGCATTATTTTGGCGTTTCTCAACCTTTCAATATTTGCAATCCAATTTTCAATCATAATTTTCATCGCACTCCCATCTCATACAGTAACAATATATTCAATAATAGTATATTTTGACGCTAAAGCTACACCATGACCATAATTACAAAACTTAAAAATTACCAATAATAAATAAATTTATTGATATTTGGTAACACCCATCTGCTGCATTGAAAAAACCGGAATTGATGTTTCTTTATTGTTCTGTATCTTACGTCCACCATACTGGACATTCTTACAGATTTGCAAGAAGTTTTGATTTGTCTCGAACATTCTGGAACGTCTGTGCAAATGTGTATAAATGCTGCACCTCGTTCAATTCCAGCCAGTCTTAGCCGAGTCGATCCTTCTATTACTACTGAATCTGTTGTAATTTGCGTGTTAATTGCAACTCATGGTATTAAATATTCACGGCAGTAGATTTAATCAGAACTGTGGATAAATTTTTAAGTGTGCGTAATCAAGCATTAGATGATAGTGAAGCATCAACAAGTGCACAGATGAGCATGGTTCTGAAAATAAAGTCAAGAAAATATTCTCAAGAATTCTTAAATTTTGGGTTTACCAGTACTGAAGTAAATGAAGAAAGTCTTTTGTGTGTCATTTGCTTAGAAAAATTTTGGCAGCAAACAGCATAAAACCTAATACAGTTAAAACATTTAGAAACGCTTCATAGTGAGTATGTTAACAAAACCCAAGCTTCGAATAAAAAATAAAATCATATGAAAAGCAAACATAATTTTAAAAAAAAACTTAGAATGAAAAAGCTTCAATTGCCTCTTAGAAAATCTCATATAAAATAGCCAGTTGTAAAAAGCTTCACACCATTGGTAAAGAGCTTATTTTGCCAGCTGCAGTTGGGATTGTAGAAACTATGTTTGGAGATTATTTTGCCAAACAATTGCAGTCTGTGTTTTTATCAAATGATACTGTTGCACGTCGAATAGGTGATGTAGCTAAAGATGTACAGCATCAGCTTTTCAGGAAATTGCATGACAAATTGTTTTCAATTCATCTTGAGGAGGCAACAGATATCAATAAAGATGTTCATTTTACTGCCTATGTTTGACTTTGTGATGAGCAGTAGAAGAACTACTTTTCTGCAAAGCAATAGAACTCAAAGCAGCAGTACTTTCATTGTTTGCTATTTTAAATGATTTTATAAAGGACGCAAACATAGAGTGGAAAAACTGTGTTGGAATATGCACTGATTGTGCTCGTTCAATATCTGGAAGATTTCAAAGTATACAAGGTCTTGTGAAACAAAAATCTCCACAGTGTGTATGGACACGTTGCATAATCTACAGAGAAGCTCTGGCTTCCAAAGAAATGAGTCCTGGTCTGAATATGATGGTTCTGGGGTAACGATGGTTGTAACAGTAGTAAAGTATATAAAACTGGGACCCCTAAAGTCAAGAATCTTTTCTGCACTTTATAAAGATATGGGTGTAGTATGTTCAGCGTTACTATTTTATTGCGAGGCAAAATGGTTATCACGTCGGAAATGTTTGCAACGTGTTTATGAATTAAAGAGATGAAATCGCCATTTTTCTATTAGAGGAAAACCGACCAGAAGCTGAGAAGTTTCAAAATGGTTTATTTGTGATGGAATTCAGTTACTTGATCAAAATATTAGAGAAATTAAATACATTGAATCTTCAACTCCATGGAGCAAATACATATATGTTTGATAAAAGTGATGAAGTTAATGTTTTTTGTAGAATATTGGAATTGTGGAGCAGAAATTTAAAGCAAAAAACCTAGAAATGTTTGCAAATGTGGATGAATGTGTTAAAACGTACACGGTTGAAGAACAAGATGTGACAGTTGTTTTTGTAACCATTGAAATTCATTTAGCCATGCCGGCAAAGAATCTTAAAAAGTATTTTCTTAAAATCTTAAAAAAATTTTTTCAAACAAATCCACCTTGCAGATTCCATCCTTCAAGTTTTTAGAAAAATACATAAACCTAGTATTACAAGATGCCCTGTTATAAATGACCAAAATACTATTGTTCATAAACTTGAGCAACATGTAGTAAGATCTCAGAAATGTACATATGTACAAAAATATGAATTGTACATATGCATAAAAAAATATAATGATCTTTTATTAAAAACCATTAACATAACTCAATATTAGCTTCATTTGACTTAACAAATATTTAAATGAAAATCCCAATTACAAAAACACTCTCTATTCTTAACAATTAAAAAAAAGTTAACATTATTACAGGATAAGATTACTCTAAATTTCAAACACAACTTGATAAAATGGGCTTTCCAATTTCCAGTAGATCTGCAGATATATTTTTATAACTCGTAGAATAAACAAATGTATGGACAATTAGCAAACATGCTCACAAAATAATAAACTTCCTCAGAAAATGTCTGCAAATAGTGAATAAATTAAACTTTACAATCAAAATATAAAATTTGAAAGTCATGAGAGCTTTTAACAATGATAGAAATATGTAATCACATTACCTCAAACAACCCTTTTTTCTTTTTTTTGTTAAACCTCTGGGATCACCATTGGGTATTGCTTCAGAGGATGAGATGAATGATTTGTAGTGTATGTGAAAATGGTATACTGACCAGGATTTGAGGCCCGCACTCATCAAATAACCCAGCATCATGTAAACTCACAAATTTTAGAAGCATGATTCATTGACTATTTAGTACCACACAGAAGACTGAACAACATACATAATACAGCTACTAAACAAAAATGGATATATAAACACCCCATTGACTCATTCCAACACATATAAATAAAAAGAAAAAAAAAGAAATACATTACAACAAAAGAAATTCTGAAAGAAAGAATGTATAATGTAGCCTTTAGAACAAAAACCAAAACAAACTATCACATAAAAAATAGCTATCCTCAAGTAAAGAGAAAGCCCCTAAATCAAATAAAGTGAATTTGTCTAATTGCACTAGACTGCGCATTGAACAAAACAAAAGTACATAAAACCCATAAACATTTTTTATAAAGACATATTTAATTTTCCCATCTAACCATAAAAGTAAATCATGAACCCATCAACATTAACAAAAATGTTTATATTTTGTACAAACACAAAGATCCATATTAGGATCACACTTGAATGTTATGAAATATCTAAATACACTAAAACAACAATATGCTGAATGAAAGATTTATTTCAAATACATTTTTTAGCCAAATATCTTCCTAGTCAAATAACCAACAGTTCAACTGAAAAATAGTACTGGCTGATACCAAAGTGGAAACAGCAGCACCAATCATAGAAGACAACAACAAAATCATCTGAAAGTGTTATGATGGCAATTTGAAAACATTACATTACCATAAATTTAACATTATTAACTCTTCAGTTTGAAGTTCTAACACTATTCTTGCTGTGAGATTATTTCAATTTATTTATACACTGCATCATGCACATTCTTTCTAAATCTTTGTGTGAGTCAGAGCTAAAACAGAATATTCTGCTGTTAATAATGTACTCTCTCAATTATTAATTTCTGCTTAAAAAGTACAATTTATTATGCAGTCTACCAAAAAACATGAATGATAACATACTACATTCATTCATTAGTATGTTATAATCACTACCCAAATTTCAGTTTTGTGATTTTCAGGACAAAAATAACAGTGCACTATTTTTCATAGATTATTAATGTAATTATATCATTTAACTTTTATGTTCATAATTAAATCCAAAAATTTAGCCCTGAGTAATAAAAAAAATCAGAAGTTATTAGTGAAATAAAATTTTATGTACTTTTAAAAATGTGTGTATGTAATTTAATAGACATTATTACATATGTTTATAAATAATAGAGTTGGAGAAACATCTGATTATTTAATATTAATTGAAAATTATAATTTAGAATTGTATTATTTTTTGATTTTCTAGTTTTATTTCTGTTTAATTTTATTTAATTATTTTGAAATTTCTGTTTAATTTTATCTGTATTAAAGTTAATTACATAAAAACTAATATATTAAGATTTTCTGATGATAATTTGGCCTTACTAGCACTAAATATGGAAGAGGTTTAAAAAGAACTCACCAACCTAGAAAAAATTTCCCAAAGGATTGGCCTGAAAATTTCATGGAAAGACAGAAATAATGGCCATGGATTCCCTCTGTATAAGCACAATCAAAGTTAGTGATAAAGAAATAAAAATAGTTGAACAATTTAAATTCTAAAGTGAAATCATTCACTGCAGATTGAAGGAAAAACAAACATGGCAAAAAAGAATTGCTAAAATTAAAAGAGCACAAAGTCTAACTTGCAAACATAGGCCTACAATAAAAAATGTCTCAATAAAATCCAAAATTCACCATTATAACACAGTAGTTCTTCCGGTGGTGGTTTATACTTGTGAGACTATCTTTCAGATTAAGAATGAAAGTATAATGGACCAATTGCATAAAACAGAAAGGCGAATTATCAGAACTTGTTTAAGTAAAAGTTATCAAAAGGATGGAGTCTGGTGAATTGCCACAAATGAAACAATCTACAACCAAGTTGACCCGATTCGTAGTATAATGAAAAAAACGAAGGATTTCCCATTTTTTCCATGTATTAATAATGCCTGAGAACCAAATTCTAAAATAACGGTCAAGGAATATTAAAAAAAAAAAAAAACCTGTGGAAAATATGTTTGAGAAATCCAAAGAAATCTTCAAGAAATTGGCTTGAGGGTTGAGATAAGATGAAAATTAACTACGCACTTCAAAACAATAGATTCAATGTTAAAAAATTAGAAAGGCATAACAAGTGGAGCACAGATGAGATCAGGAAGCAACGATCCGATAGAATGAAGAAATACTGGGAAAATCGAAAGGCTAGACTAATACAGAAATTCAAGAGGAAGTGAAATATGGATAACTAATGTGGTCCAATGTGGCCTCAAAAAAAAAAAAAAGAAAAAGTTAACTACAGAGCGACTGAAATAGATCCTCTCAAGAATAACATATACAATGAGGCATACATGCCTGATCTTTAATAAATTGCAAAATATTCTTATTGTTTAGTTCATTACCCCTCTGATATTGTCAGACAATATTCTTCCTAAGTCGGAGTTGATCATAATTTCGTTTACTTGTTTTCTGTTGCAATCATTTAATCGCTCTTTGGTTTGATATAATTCTTCTGATCTTAATTTGTGTACATGTTATTTAGTTTTCAAATTTTCTCTCTCTTTATATTCATCATCCTCAATCTTTTTATTCTTTCCCTGGTCTTAATGTTTTCTTCCTCTTTATATTTATCATCTTAAAATTTTACATACTTTTCATTTTTCAAAAATGTTTATATGTAATTTAATAGTCTTACAAGGAAGTCATGTAGTGTCCACATCCAATTTTTTATTTTGAGTTTAGTTTGAATACAGTAGCAATCTAAGTTGTACATGGTCTTTGTTTAATTTATTTTACACAAATTATCTTATTTATTTTATACCTTAAATAATTTTGAATATTACATTAAGGATTTAGGATTAAATAAAATAATAATTTCACGTTAAAAAAATAATTTTTACTTTATTTTTTAAATAAAATTACATTTTTAACATATATATATATATATATGTCTACAATTACATCATCAGTAAAAAAAACTAACTGAATATAACAGTAGCATATTTGCTAATGATGACAGTGATTAGCTAATTACATTGTTGTCTCAGGAAGAAGGACTAAGATTCAGAAAGGAGTATTGAGATTGTAAAGCAATTAAAATCTCAATACTCCTTTCTGAATCTTAGTCCTCCTTCCCGAGACAACAATGTAATTAGCTGACACTGTTGTCATTAACAAATATGCTACTGTTATATTTAGTTGATTTATTTAACTTCCTCTTTTCAATGATCAACAAATTTTTGATATTATATTGTTTTGTAGCAGGAACATAGTGTAATCTTATTGGATAATATTACTTTAACTTTTGCTACAAACTGTATATAATTTAACTTATTTAATTTATTTAAGATAGCCAGCCAGATATGTTCTTAAAATTTATAATTTACAATTTTTACTGAAATTTTTACCTGAATTTTATAGAATATAAAAATAGAAAGGGGATAAGCGCTCCCCATTCGCACTTCTCTCAGATCTGTAAAAATAGACCATGGTCGTACCTCCTGCATCCACTGCAAGCAGCGAAAGTGAGAAGCACAACCGAACCAGTTCGGACAGCTTGGGACCACCAATTCTGTACTTCAGGAGAGCTCCTGAGCTAAACCTTTGCTCCATTGGCAGATATAGGTGAAAGTACCAAAGTACCATGTTGTTGCCTGCCCCAGACGTGTGTGTACTTGTAACTGCATGGACATGGAGTTGGATTTTGTACTTTATTATAATTTTTTTTTCTTTGTTTTACGGGCATCGACTGCTAAGGTCATTAGCCCTCGTCACATTCTTAAAAAGAGATTAGTATCACCATCCAGGTTGTCATATGTAAGGGTGTAAAGGGCCCTTACATTTTTATTTAAAAGCACAAAGTACCCAGAACATTTAGACACAAAAAAAATAAACAAACAACACTTATCGGGTGTAAAGGGCTCCAATCTTAAAAAATTTGATAAAGTATCACATAGAACATAAATGTAAAATGCTAGTCTTTACAATACCATTATCTCCTTCTACCTCTCTCGCTTATTTATTAATTTAAGCATCCTCGGGGGGAACAGAACCGCCATTAAGCAGCATATTAGTCGCCTCACGATGGCGTGGCAGTTGATTCCTCCCTATAAGCAGTCCCGTAGGACTTAACCCATCGGGGTCCTCCCAGCGTCATAAGAGCAAACTGACCACCTGTTCAGGATGGCCAAAAAGCCCCTCTTTTTGGCCGTCCAGGATGACAAGAGGGCTACCTCCTGTCACTATACGTGCCACGCTTCGAGACTCTCTTATATATATAAAACTACCTCTTAGAGTTTTTTAACACAGTTTTTAATTTTTCACTTTTACAGACTTCTAAGAAGTACACTGGCGTGTAAATAAGCAACTATATTTTCTTCATTTCCATTATCCAGATCAGCAACAATATAATTTCTTAGCCGGAACCTCTTTCTGAAGACCTCATATATGGTACACTCTTCTATTAGATGCTTAATTGTGTTTTATTACAAACACCGCACATTGGTCTCTCTTTGCCGGTTAACATATATGAATTTGTTAATCGCGTGTGACCAATTCTAAGTCTGGTCACAGCTACTTGTTCTCGGTGAGTCAACTTCACGTCGTTTTGCATTTATACGGAGAAGTTTTGACTGAGTTTAATTTTGTATTTAAACTCTTCCAATCAGTATTCTACTTGTTTCTTATTATGTTAGTTTGACAGTTTTTAACATCTGCCATCCTTACAGGAATTGCATCCAAAACATCGCAGACTGTTGCCTTTCTGGCAGCTTCATCTGCGCTTTCATTACCTTGCAATGTCAGCATGCCCTGGAGTCCATACAAATATGCATCACTGTCCTCGTTGATTTAGAACGTACAAAATGGGCAGGAAGTTTGAAATTAGGACATCCTTAATGTTCTTGTTCCGAATTGCAATAAGTGCATTTAGAAAATCGGAACATATCAGCACTCTCTCTTCGTAGTAGTGTTCTTATTGTAACCAAATAAGTTAAATAATGTTACTTAATTACAGCAAAAAAATTATTTGACTTATTTGCCTCACAAAATTTACAATATTCCCTGTTAGTTTAGAAATCAGCTATCTCAAGTATGTTAGAATATAAACAAGAAAAATTAAATATCTGTCTTCCCCATGAAAACTACAAAGGTGTCCTACAACAGCAAAATCACCAAAGATTGTTGACTGTTCTAAATGTGTTTATAATTGCAGAACAAACTTTACGGAGGAAGAAAGAATTGTCATCTGTCAGAAATACTGGGCTATTACACGATATCAGAGATAAAAGATTTCATGTTAAATATTTCAAGTTCTGTGCCATCTATGAGGAGTCCTAGAAACGAAAATGTCTTGCAATGAAAGAACACAAACAATTATTATTTCTACAAGTATAATGTTAATAGTATGTCAAAAATATTTACTAAAATCATTGTATATCTCAAATCGAACAGCATACAATGCGTTTTAGAAAAAAAAGTAGATCTTAGACATTACAGAGGGACTGACAAAACAGGAAAACACATTCCTGCTAACAAAATTTCACAAGAAGTTATTGGAAAAGTAAAAAAACATATCAAATCATTTCCTTGCATGGAGTCTCACTATGTAAGGAAATCAGGTAAAAAGTATTTAGATAAAAATTTGTCTATTAGCAAGATATACAGTCTCCATGAAGAACAATGTAAAGAAAATGGAGAAAGTGAAATCATTAGTATGATAACATATCAGCAATTATTTTGCCAGAATTATAACTACTCTTTTTTCCATCCAAAAAAAGATCAGCGTGTTACAATTATGAAAGCGAATTATCAGAAGAAAACTAAAAATGAAAGATGAATAAAGTGCTCATCGTCATCAATGTGATGCACAAAAAGAAAAAGCTAGTGACAAAGAAAGGACAAAATCTGACTCCACATTCAGGTGTCATTTTTGGCTTACACAGTGTTTGCAATTATCTTCATCTCATGTGTCGTTAACTTATTACATGCAGAAGTTGAACCCATTTAAGCTGACCATCTATTAAATTAAGACAATAAAATAAAAATATTTGTTAAAGTTAACTGTGAACTTAGTAAAATGTGTGCACTTAGAATTTGGGATCTCATACATTATGAAGAGGAAGCTGTTAGAATTTTGCAGGTTAGATTAATTTGAATAAATAATTCAATTTCTAGTTTTGTGTTTCTGCTTTATTCCTAACAGATTCCAACAGCCAACATAAATTTACACATCTATTATATATAACCTTACAACCGTATTGGCGCCGTTATAATACATAAGTATCTATATTTAAAATAAATGTGTTCAAAACACTAGTACAATGTTTATCACAAATCAGCGATAAAACTTACAAGAAATTGTGAATATTTTACTTTAAAATTTAAATAATCTTCTGATACAAAAAGTAGAAAAATGAAATGAACCCTTCGAATTAATCTTTCTTTATCCTCTTCGTGCGTGATGGTGTCATTTGACACCGTTTAATATTTCGTATTTTTTCCATTGGTAAACGTACTCTGATCAGCTGAACCTTGTCGTAGTACATTCAGAGGATCGTAGATGGCAGCAGTAACCTAACACTCCCAAACACGTTGTCTATTTCCCGCCAATTCGTGTTTCTGGCCGTCGCTGCTGTGGCGAGTTATAGGTTACGTGTGTTACACACATTTTTTCTGTGGTGATAAAGACTATATATGCGGTAAGAAAAATTTTCTCTGTATTGGTATACTTCACAAATGCCATTTATGATATTATCACATTTAAATTAACGATTAGTTAAAAATTTACATGTAAATATAGACATGACACTACCATGCAATAAGTGAAACCAGTCTGCGTAAAATAATTCGGATGCAGTGGCTTCACTTGTTGTATTTTCTTGTTTTAGGCCTTAGAAATGGATGATGATATCTTGGATGACAAGGCCATTAATACATTTCTAAGAGAGTACAGTAGTAAATGTGATTTTATTCCTTCTGGGTCAGAAGATGAACTATGCAGTTCATCGTATGACGATTTGGAAGGTGAAATATAGCATTTATATGATAATATTGAAATACCAGAAGACGTTTATGAGATTTACCCAGATCCTACATATTTTCCAGAAGACATTGAACAACCTATAAATTTATTTGATCAGCTAGTTCCATCTTATGCACCTCAACCTGCTGCTGTAGACATTGGTCTGGGCAATAAAGATAGAAATTTGCAAGATGAATCGTACGTGGCTTTCACACCTCCCATAAGTGATTACGAAGACACTGCTGTGGAATTACATGGGAACCTGGGAAAGACAATAATTTTGTTATTTTGGATAAAAATAATGCTTCCATAATTTTAGGACAGCATACGTAAATGTTACTGGTGACACCCCATACGAGTTTTTTAAATTCTTTTTCTCCAAAGAGCAAAAAATAGTGTTTGATTGCAACAGATATGCTCTACAAAACAATAAAGAACATTTCAAACTTACTTCAAGGAGTTGAACATTTTTTTGGGAATAAATTTAGTTATGACATACATACGCTACCCTAGAGTGAGATTGTATTGGTTGACAGTATTAGCACTTCGCTTTGGTTTTATTGTTATTGTTTTGGCCTATAGACTTATAGGCCACATACTAAGGCATCCTGGAATAGTCGCTTTAATATTGGAAGGACAGGTAGAAGGGAAAAATTGTGTAGGCAGGCCACGTTTGGAATATGTAAAACAAATTGTTAGGGATGTAGGATGTAGAGGGTATACTGAAATGAAACGACTAGCACTAGATAAGGAATCTTGGAGAGCTGCATCAAATCAGTCAAATGACTGAAAACAAAAAAAAAAAAGATAGTATTAGCACTTCGCTTTGGTTTTATTGTTGATGCAATGGCTGTAAATAGAATTGAAGAATTTAGGAGATAATTACATTTTGTGAATAATGAAGATTTGAGGGAAAATTATGGAAATAGATTTTGGAAGTTGAAGTCAATAATTGATAATCTGCACGAATCATTTCACAAGGGACAAAATACTGCCAAACATTTGTTGATCAGTGAAATGATATACCTTTTAAAGGTTGTCAAGGGACTAAACAGTATATGAAGAATAAAAATAAGAAATGGGGTTTTAAAATGTGGGTTTGTGCCAGTGGTAATGGATATGTGCATTGTTCTGAGCTGTATGGAGGAAAGAAACATGTTGTAACTCCTTTAGGTCAAGTTGCTGATATGGAAAGACTGTGCCATGACATCAAAAACAATAACCACAAATTGTTCATGGATAATTTCTTTGTAACACTGCCCCTCCTTAGGAACTTGAAAAAAGATAAGATTTATGCCTTAGGAACTGTAAGCCTCAACAGTATCAAAGATGCAGCCAAGCAATTGGTACCAGCCAAGCTCCTACAATGAGGTTTCACATCAAGTGACAATATCACTGTATTAAGATGGATGGATACTGGAAAGGTCCATACTGCTTCTACTTATGCTGGAGTAGTGACAGAAAGTACAGGAAAACTAGAGTAGTGACAGAAAACCAAAACTATTGTTACGATTACATGTTCCTATGCTATCTCTGAGTGTAACTCCTTTTAGGGAGGAGTTGATATGGCTGACAGGATATGATTGCACATTATCCACATGGTCTGAAGTCAAAGAAATGGTATCTAATAGTATTTCTTCATCTCCTCAATGTTACTCTTGAGAATGCCTGGCTCTGTTATAGAGAGTCAATAGCTGACAAAATTGATTTGCTGGTATGCAAATCATCTGTTGCAAACACTCTCATTCTCAAAGGAACAAGTGAGGAAAAAAAGAGAGGACAGCCTTTATCAGTGTCTCCAGACAGTGAGAAACTACTGAAAAAGAAGAAAGTGGCTGCAAATGTGATCCCAGAGTTGAGATATGACAATGCTGGCTACTGGCCACTGAAAGTGAAAACACCAAAGAACAGTGTTGCCGCTCTGAAGATTGTAAGAAGAAAACACTGTTCAAGTGCAAGAAATGTGATCTACATGTTTGCCCACATTGTATGGAGTCATTTCATAGCAAATAGGAGTGTCTAATCAGTGTTTCCTAGGAACTAAAAGTGATTTTCCAATTTTCGAACTGAAGTTTTATACAAAAAGTGAATATGGTTTTTTTACCAAAACATACATTTTTCCAAATAATTACCTAATACATATTTGTTTTTAATTTTAGCTGTAATAAATAAGTAGTTCATGTTACATTTTTAAGAAATAAAAAGATTTGAAAAAAAAACATTTTCAATTTTTTTTATATTCTTATTGCATGGAGGTGTCATATGAATTCATTGTTCACCATTGAAAAAAAAAAATTGAAAAATATTATTTGGCCCAGGTGAGCCCTAGTAATTAGAAAATCACAAAGAAAATTTTTATTTCAACATATCATAATTCATGAGCGAAGAGGTTATTTTAGAAGTAAATAAAACCGAAGATAACTAATATAGGTTAACTTATATGTCTTTAACACTGCCATAAGAAGTGATTCCAGAACTAGTGCCCAATATGTCTCCAGCAATCTTCTTTTTCTTCGACTCATCAAAAGGAACTTTATTTTAAAGTTTCAAAGAAATTAGGTGGTGTTACCTGATTTAGACATCACTTATAACATTGTTTATTGTCGATCATTCACACATTCATCCAAAACATATTTAAAGCAGTTTTACTGCTTAGATTGAGTAAGTCTTCATACTAAGGAAATGTAGGAAAAGTGTGCCTTTAAAATTCATTAATTTTGAAAGCTGTCTAGTACAATAAAAATTTATTTGATACCTGTGTTAACCTTAATCTAAAGTTGGACTTATAGCAGTCTTATAGTGTAATCTTGTTATGAACCTGTGTCATGTAGTTAAATAATTACAGAAAAGTAAATATTTCATTCCATAATAGCAACATTTTGAGAACACCATATATCCCTGTATGATCTCTCTCATTATTGTTTTATTTATTTAACATGTAAAATACTCTCTATTTTCAAAGAGTTTCTGTTCAAGCTAAAGGTGGAGAATACATGGATATAGTTATTTGAACAATAGTTTATGCATTTCACTGAAACAAAATTAAAATAGCAAATAATTTATGTACAAACTAAACTATAAAATATTTAATTTAAATTTGTATGCTGGGATTAGCAGTATGGAAATCATTTAAAATCATACCTGGGAAATAAAAATACACTACAAAATCTACCTTAAGGAAAGGTAAATTAAAATTATAATTTAATTCCTAAGCAGTGTTTTACATAGAAAAGAGAACAGTACACAAAAGAAAAAACTATAGATAATTCACGCTTCTCTAATTTATGAAAAATTAAGATGATGTTTTTTTAAAGTTATTTTATCCTAATATTTTGTACTTCATTAGTATAAGAATAAGATGTATGTCTTGTAGAAAGAAGAACTGCCATAGTTTACATTAAAGAGTATCCTTATGTGTACAATTATGATTACTTGTATTAATTACTCCAATTTGATTAGGAACTGGTTCGGTTGTGCTTCTCACTTTCGCTGCTTGCAGTGGATGCAGGAGGTACGACTATGGTCTGTTTTTACAGACCTGAGCGAAGTGCGAATGGGGAGCACTTATCCCTCTTTCTATTTTTATATTCTATAAAATTCGGGTAAAAACTTTAGCAAAAATTATAAATTATAAATTTTAAGAACATATCTGGCTGGCTATCTTAAATAAATTAAATAAGTTAAATTATATACAGTTTGTAGCAAAAGTTAAAGTAATATTATCCAATAAGATTGCACTATGTTACTGCTACAAAACAATATAATATCAAAAATTTGTTGATCATTGAAAAGAGGAGGTTAAATAAATCAACTGAATATAACAGTAGCATATTTGTTAATGACAACAGTGATCAGCTAATTACATTGTTGTCTCGGGAAGGAGGACTAAGATTCAGAAAGGAGTATTGAGATTTTAATTGCTTTACAATCAGATTTTTGATATTATATTTTGTAGCAATAACATAGTGCAATCTTATTGGATAATATTACTTTAACTTATGTTACAAACTGTATATAATTTAATTTCTTTAAGATAGCCAGCCAGATATGTTCTTAAAATTTGTAATTTACAATTTTTGCTGAAATTTTTACTAGAAATTTTATAGAATGGATAGTATAAAACTGATAAGGCATTAATCCATTTTGGGAAATGATGTCTGCTAATAATCTGGAGTTAAAATTGAACTGCAAAAAGTTAAGAGTAACAAATTATTTCTAGAGATGCAGATTTTGGAATGTAGAATCTAAGAAATATGCCTTTATTGAAAGGATAGCATTGTTGTATTGATTAAAAAAAATGTAATTATGCTACTTTCTGAAATTATTAAATGATGAACAAAAAGAAATTTTGGTTGTAAGTAAAGGGTCACTGTCAGCTACTTTTTCTAAACAAACTATTTTACGTTTTTTAATGTCATATCAGGTTATACTTCAAATTAATTTTTTTTCACACTCCTTTTTTAATTCGTAAGAACAAAAATGAATAAACACCTGGCTATGAAATACATTCAAAACCTGGGCTTCAGTCTTGTTTTGAATCAAAACTATAAATATGTTTAAACAAAAATACAAATATATGTTTTTAATTTTTTCATATGCATATAACAGGAAATTCTACTCTTAAGGAAGACAATGAGAAACCACTCCACTCTGATTTCCCACTATGCTTAATGCGGTTAATCACTATGCCATTTTTGTGAATGTCTAGCATCTGATGCCAAATCTAATTTAACTCTTTATTTATCCCATGTAGTGTACATATATGGTTTTTTCCAGTTCTGACTCATAACATAGATTTGTAGTAATTCTCATAATGATTTATTGATCTATAAATTTTAATAATGCAGCTAACTGTTATTATAGAAATCATATCTTTATTATAAATGAAAATGTTATGGATTCTATAAACAATAGTTAAAGTCTGTAATATAATATATACATGTAACATATACATCTTTTCTTCTTCATCTATTGCTCAATTAATTATGAGTTCATTTCCACAGGAAATAAAAAGGAATCTGTAAACAATATTAAACATAAATAAAAAATTAAAAAATTGTTTAATATCTGGAATCATTAAGAGATATTTAAAATCAGATTAAGATTGCTATACTTCAAAACTGTCTTGAAATATGTGAATCTGGTATGAATATGCAGTTTTTCCAACTCCAGTTTGGTATAAACAAAGATTCAATGCAAATCTTAATGTCATCAGTAGTCTGTTTCTGTATTCCCTTCATTATGCATTTTTTGTAGTTTTTCGTGGCTATTACTTTATCTTGTATGGCTAATGCAAATCCTTAAGTCTCTGGGAATAATAGTCCTAGTGTGAGCCATGTATATGATAATCTTTGATCTATGTTTGGGTCTTGCATTATGTTTTAGTGATACCATGGAGTTCTTTTCCT
Organism: Lycorma delicatula; assembly: GCF_047948215.1. Classification (NCBI taxonomy): domain Eukaryota; kingdom Metazoa; phylum Arthropoda; class Insecta; order Hemiptera; family Fulgoridae; genus Lycorma; species Lycorma delicatula. The sequence continues at coordinate 307,630,079 of NC_134455.1, forward strand.
GCCCATCCGTCTTTCTGATGTTATGCTGTGATTGTATGGGTGTTATGTATGTCCCTTTGTTGTAAATTGAGTGGTATATATTGCTTTCCTACTTTTTTAACTGCTTTGTGGATTGATGTTTGTGAAATAAGATCTTAAATTTTCTATTTGCTTGTTGTGTAATATTTTTAGGTCTGCGAGTCCTTTTCCACCTTATCTCTAGCTAATTCTGTCAAAGAACTTATTTGGATATAAGTTCCAATTGTCAGTTAGTTTAGTCCTGCTGAGCCGGCTTAGATCTTCCGTATCTGTATCTGACCATTTTTTTGTACCTTGATAATGTTTTTGACATAAGTTTTGATTTGAGTATATTGGTTAGTGTGTGTCTGTATCTCTTTTTGAGCCATTCTTTGATGTTTTTGTAATTTATGCTTGTATTTAGTTCAAAGCTAAGGAGGTTTATATGAGATTTATATGTTTTCTGTAGTTTCATATTTTCAAGTGTTTCATTGTTGAGTATTTCTGTTGTCTCTACTTGTCTGAATTTTCCTTTAGTTACATGAAGTATTTTGCATTTAACACGAATTCCATGTATATGTCTTTTGTAAACTCTTCTACTATTTTCAGTAGTGATTGTATTTTTTCTCTGTTTTGTGCGTACAACTTGCATTATCCAAGTACTGAAAGTGGTTTATTGTGTGTTGCAAAATGTGATATTTTATTTTGAAGCCAAATGATGTGTTATTCAGTATATTTGAGAGAGAATTGAGGTACAGGCAAAACCATAAGGTGCTGGGGGAGTCACCCTGGAATCCTGTGTTGATTATGATGTCTGATTTGTATTTCTTGTTGATCAGTGTTTAGATGTATTGTTGTCTTTCATGTTTGCGTGACTGTTTTTAAAAGATTTTGTTGATATGAATAGATTTTGTAATTTCCAAAAACAGGTAGAAGGGAAAAATTGTGTAGGCAGACCACGTTTGGAATATGTAAAACAAATTGTTAGGGATGTAGGATGTAGGGGGTATACTGAAATGAAACGACTAGCACTAGATAGGGAATCTTGGAGAGCTGCATCAAACCAGTCAAATGACTGAAGACAAAAAAAAAATTTCCAAAATTTTCAGTAGCCATTTAAAATAATGCTTTCTTGTAATTTATGCAGCACATAGTTATATTTTGTTAAATTTTCTTTCTATGTTATGATTACGCTATTGATTACTATTTGTTCTTTGCATGCTTGACTATTTTTTTGACATCCACTTGTTCTTCAGTGAGTAAGTTATTTTGATATCAAGCATCTTATGTGTGATTATGGATATAATTAACACGTACAATGAGGGTAAGCATTTAATTGGTCATTAATTAGCTGGATTTTATGTTTCTTGGTTTTTCAGTATGATGATGAATGTTCTTCCTTGTGTTAAGAAATGTGCCATACAGTATGGCTTTTTAACGATTTTGTTGATTTCCCTTGTTAGTTGTGTGTGTAGTGAAGTGAATCACTTATATCTAAAATTATGTAAGTGATCTATTCCAGGTGCTTTCCAATTTGCATTTTTTGAATAGTTTCAGTTAGTTCTTTTGGTGTAATTATATGGTCTGCTTGTTGTAGTATATTTGTATGTCTATTCTGTTTTTCTGTAACTCGTGTAGTTATTTTTTTATTTCACCTCTGCTTGGTGTTATTTATTTGTTTTGTTTTTTCAGGCTGTTATAAAATTGTTTTTCATTTCTGCTGAATTTGATGTTTTTTAACTTTCTTCTATTTAATTCAGTATATATTTTCAACTTTGCTGTATAGACTGCTAGTTTTGTTTTAGTGTGTCTAGTGCTTCTGTGGGATTTACTTGTTAGCCTCATTGTTTATGATGTGTCTTATATGTTTTAAAATATGTGTTGTTCCATTTCCTCTGCAATATTGTTCTATTCTTGCTATACCTTTTCTAATACTGTTTATTTTGTTTTCGAGCCTGATTTGCAATTTTGGTTTTATTTTGTTTCTTTTGCGGTTGGTTTTCATGTTGTATGAGCTGTCCATGTTGTTTTACAACTATTATGGCAGCAGTGTGTATTATAAGATGTGCTTCTTCTGGTGTGCTTATATAATCTATGCATTTTTCTAGTTGTGCATTGACTGTGCTGATGATGAAGGATGTGTTTTTCTTGAATATTAGTTTTGGTAGTGGAGGCCTGCTGGCTGGAGCAATTCCCTTCTAATTGATTCTGTTTGTTTCTATTTTATTATTTACAATATCTTTTCTGATTGTAGTTATATCTATCATGTTTTATTGTCTATGTTAGTCTATCCATTGAGTTGGTGGATTGGTTATTTCTGGAGGCTGGATACTTTGAGCTGGGAAAGGTAGGTTCTGTGTTTGTGTTGGCTGTTCTTTCTTCTTTATTTTGGGCTATAGGTGTTTAGTTCTTTCTATTATACTATTTTAGTATTAGACGTGCCCGGTTAGGATAGATTCGCCAAGCTTAACTATGCATTGAGCAGAATAGCGGCCACATTGAGCAACTGCTTTGAAGAAATGTTTGCAGCTTTAACATGTAACCATTTTGATATTACATAACGGTTACAAAAAAATGAAAAAGTATGAATTTTTTTTTTAAATCTGTTTTTTTTTCTGTTATTGATAAGTTTTCTATTTGTTTTCATTTACATTATGTTGTTCGGACATTGATGAAAACTGTTTTCTTTACAATCGTATTACTTTTCCAATCCAGTTTGAGCGTTTTATTTTTAATTAAACTTCTCAAATTTGTGTTTAATTTTTAATAAACGTTATTTACATTAATTTTCTCGGAATTAAAATCTCTACAAAGTTAACCAGAAATTTTTATTTGTTTATTGATAAATTAACGAAGTTATTTTCGTGTTTAATCCCTTTTTTCTTAAAACCTGTCAGATAGAGGTCTGGAACCACTTTTATTCAATTTCGTAGATCAAAACCATAAGCAAACACCAAATTTATCTCTCAATTTATACCCCAAGAATTTTAGTACGGTTTCATTTCACAGAGAGAGAGAGAGAGAGAGAGAGAGCAGAAACCAGAGTTAAATGGTTCGCTAACGAACCGTTTTCTGACCTATGTTTACCTGTTTTTTACTTCGTTGTGGAATCATCTCTCGAGAGTTTGACGTGCAGTTTGGAAATCATTATGACAGCTAATCGCCGGTCGTACCGTATCAAGTCTCTGATTCGCTCAACATTGTCGTCACTTTTTGAAGTTAACGGTCTTCCAGAGTGTGGATTGTCTGCAACTGATTCCCGGCCATCTGAAAATGCTTTAAAAACTTTGGTTCCTGGCAGAGGGTTATCTCCATACGACCTTTTGATTTTGAAAAAAAGTTTCAATAGCATTCTCACGGAGTTTAACACAAAACTTGATTGCACAACGTTGCTCATAATTAGTATCACTCATTTTTGTAACGCACAACAGAAACTCGTTTCACGAAGAGTTTGTTTACGTCTCACGTGGCAACAATAGACTAAAAATAATAATAATACCTATCATATATTAGGTGTTCATATTATCATATGTTTACTAGTAACTTTACAGTGTTGCCACTTTTGCTACCAAAAAAAAAAACTAGTTTTATTACTTTATTTACAGACCTCGTATACTATACGTACTTTTCTTCGAGAAATGGGTAAAAAATATTGCATTTTGTAAAATTCTTAAAAAGTGTCCCAAACTTGATCATATTTTTGGCTTTTCATAAATTATTTTTTCATTTCATCATGGTACAAGTAGAATGTTAAATAAAAAAAATTATTTAAAATCAAATGCAGACATTTTCCATAATGCAGTTAAATTTAGGCTACTTATTATTTTTAATTCATCTAAAATCAATAAATTAAAGTATTTTGAATGAAGAAAAAACATGACCTCTTAAGGGAGAATTTGGAGAATTCTTTATCTTAGAAATTAGTATATTACAGGGACATCATAAATACTAAGTAAGTCTTTAGCTGTACTTTTTTCAAACTGTACCCACTGTCATGCAAGATGTAGACAAAGAACAATTCCTAATTCATGAAAATTCAAACATTTTTATGTGTTGCAAAATCAACATTCAATAGTTATTTATTAATTTAAAAGTCATTCTTCAAATCATATCTATTATCATACTTAATTTAATTTATAATCTGGTTTCAGGGTTAATTTTGATTAATTTCTTTAAAAAATATCTAGTAATTCAATATAATTTTAATTTAAATTACCTCTTGATGTTAATTTTAATTTTTTTATTTCTATATAACCTGAAACATTATTATCACCTGAATACAAGCAAGGAGTATCATATGAAACTTTAACTGAAACAACTATTTCAATTTCTAAAAAAATATAAAAAAGCCTGAAATACATCATAAAATTTGCAATTGCGTTCTATGAATTTGCAGGCAATTGCATAGGAAGAGAAGAAATGTATTGCGAAAATGATAAATGAAAATTCTAAACAAGATGGGTATAAAATATCCATTGCAAAAAAATAATAAAAAAAATTATATAATACAAAAATAAAATAATGTTAGTACAAATAAGCTTATAATAAACAGGTTGAATTGCAAAGGGCTTTTACATTCAAATTAAGAAAAGACTACTGATATATAATAAAGTTCAAAAATTAGCCAAAAAAAAGATAAACAACTTGCCATTTCAGCTACACAGTCACTTAGAATGCAGTCAGTTAAATTTTAATATATCTGTTTATTCAGAGAAGATATATTACTCATATATTCTCTTTTCTAACATTTTTATTTTATACCTCGCATCTGACGTCTTTCAAACAACATTGGTTATTCAATGTGGAGTAGGTAGAGTATACCATCCAGTTTTCAGTTTTTATTTTTTTAAATTTTCTTATTAAAAAATTAAGATTTTCTAATCAGTGCCTTCTGCAAATTAAGATTTGCCACTTAATAGGTACTACATGAAAATTAGTATTCCTTTTCTTGATCCACAAATAAATATATTACTCCTCTCATAGCATAATTGAGTAAAAAAATACATATATTCGGTAAGAAAATTGCACTGACACAAATTTGTTTTAAAATTTTTAATACGATTATAATAACCTTTGCCACAATTATAATAAATGCAGTATGATGGTAGACAATTTGTGTTTCAGTGAGGAATTTATGTAACAAAATTAAATGAGTCACACTGATGAAAAAGTAGAAAAAAATAATAATTTATTTTCAAACCAAATACATTTCATGAATATGATATTTAACATTTTTGCTTAATATTAAAGAAAACTTAATAAAAAAAAGTGATATTTAATGACATTTTTATTTGACCTTGTTGCAACTTGATACATGTGACCTTTAGTTAACACTGATATTGTTTTTCTTTCTTTACTTTTTGAGCGTCAGTAACCATGTTAGTGTTTGTGAGTTTTCTGCCTTATTCCAAGGTAATATATTTCCTGGAAAAATAATATTGTAATCTAAATTCATTTTTTGATAAAGAAAATAGTATCTCTGTAATTAATTTTATAAAAATATTAAATTATATTTATACTATATATTATAATAATGTATTTTATTTTACTGTTTGTAACTTTTAAACCTTTTGATATATAGTAATAAATCTTTAGAGCCAGAAATACTAAAACTAATTACTTAATATGAATTCATTGAGCTTTTGATAGCAATAATATTATTTGGATTAGAAATTTGCACATCACTGCCAATTTTTTTTAATGATATTTCTCTATTTTATTTGGAGGAATCTGGTTCAAATTTAACTAAGATTAAAATTACTTTTATTAGTATCTAGACAATCATTTCCAGTATTCTGCAGGTTTGAGATTCATAGATTAGATCTCATGAATTTCAACCTTAGAATAGACAAAATGTAATTGGTCACAGCTACTATTGAACTGCAGTTAAACAGCTGCTCTTGAACTGTTAATCTGCTATGATATAATTTTGAATTAAAAATAACTTATGTATTTATTAATTGTAAAAGTAACATTTAAAACATTTAAAATATGATTGCATTTAAAGAGAAATTACTGTTGACTGGAGAGTGCAAAATGGATCACAATAACATTTGAATGTTTTTAGATTTTTATGCCACATAAAAATTACAGATAATTAAACATTTCTACAGTTTGTATAGCATTTGTTTGATCCTATATACAAATATGTTTTATTATAAAGTTTTCAAAATGTAAATTACAGCATAATTTTATGCATAAATATTTATTCACAAATTCGATATCAGAATTCATCTCAATATCAGAATGCTTGATTCTGAACATTATTTTTTTCCCTGCTGTAACTCAGCTTGCTCACTATTTCTAAGGAATAGTACAAATAATACAAAGTACAAATTAATGATTCAGCTGTATCTTTGGCAAATCTCCATCAACTTCCCAAATATTAGTAAAAAATAGATTTTTTTATCTTTAGAACAAAGGAATCATCTTATCATATTTTATTTATTTCCAAATAATTTTCATAAAAAATCTCTAAAAAAACAATAAAAGTAAAAGTTTCTTCTTGCCGAGCTTTAAATTTTTTAGCAGTAATGATAAATAAATCATAAAACCAACTTCTTTTACAGATTTTCGTGCCTTGTAATTGCAAAACTGGTGCAGTCTATGTTTTATAAGATATATGTTATAAGATATATGTTATATGTTATGTTATATGTTATGTTACATGTTATGTTATATATGATATATGACTACTGATTTAGCAGAAATACCAACAAATTGTTTTTTTGTTTTTTTTTTTTTTTATAAATATTTCATGTGATGACTTGATGTCTTTATGAAAGATAATGTAGAAAACAAGTAAGTATCTAAATAATAAAAATGTGATTAAAGAAAAACTGAATTAAATGAACAATTAAATTAATTGCTGAGTGCCCACCATGTTTTGGGCACTTAAGCTGAAATTAGTTTTATTATTACTCAAATTTTATTCCGCACACATTTATTTATTCAAGAGTGTATATCAGAACATGCTTACATGTGTGTCAATCACATTTTCTGTTTCAAATTAAACTAACAAAAAAAATTTGAGTGACTTTTGCCTTTGTCAGAACTCACCACCAGTCATTAAAATCCAATGAAGCTCATCTAAAAATAATATTGAACCTTTGTAATCATTTAAAAAAACTATTCTGTTCACTTTTGTGCTAGGTGTTAATGAAAATGTATAAAAATCTTTGGAGTTTTTAAAAGTGACATTTCAGCTAAATCATATCATGTGCATTTTTAAGTTAAATTTTAACGTAATCATTTCTTAAAATAATTACAAAAAAAAATTCTACTTTCTCAGTCTCAAAATTGCTCAAAGAAATATTATGAGATACTTACAATTATTAATGGTTATAACTTCCTGAAGATGCAGATGCTGATGCTGAGGCTGAAGAATGGCTAAAGGATCCTCCTCTTCCACCAGAGCATGTGGAACAGCCACCTCCTCCTCCTCCTCCACCGCCTGGTCTTCCTCCAAATCCACCAGAGCCACCACCTCCACTTCCTCCAAATCCACCACCGTGGCCACCACCTCCACTTCCTCCAAATCCACCAGAACCACCACCTCCACTTCCTCCAAATCCACCAGAGCCACCACCTCCACTTCCTCCAAATCCACCTCCATGGCCACCCCCTGCGCCACCTCCAGATCCTCCACCTCCGCTGGGAAATCCACCACCACCACCACCACTAGGGCCAAAGCTGCCACCACTGCTGCCGCCGCCTGTACCGCATCCCAATCCACCACAACCACCTCCTCCACCACCACCAGAGCTAGGTCCAAAGCCACCTACACCTTGACCGCAACCACCTGGTCCACAACCTCCACCACCCCTGAAAAAAAAGAAAAATTGATATACAAACATTTTTGGTTGAAAACAACTCTCCTTAGATACAGATTAATCATTACATATAATTAATTAATTATTTTACTTAAATTAATATTTTTAATATTCATATTATTCCTCTGAACTGTTATATTATACTTTAAATTCTATTAAAATAAACCACCTATTACAGAATATCGAGATAAGATATATTTTAATTTTATCATGAAAGTACTTTTGTGGGATCCTGCATCTTCAATCATGATTGAAATGTTTAATTAAACTTCATATTATGAGAATATAGATTCCGCAAAAGTACTTTCATGGTAAAATTGATGTAAGATATGTTTTATCTTGATATTCTGTACCAGATGGTTTATTTTAATATAACAGAATTTAAAATAAAATTAATTAATTATATAATTGTTAGAGAATCCCACCTGTTTTAATTGAAATTCATGTCTCCTTTACAACCTTGTTTCCATTTTATATTTAATTACAATTATGAATTTATGTATCTACCTTAATAGTTTTTTATTTAATTTATAAATGAATTTATGAAAGACTAAATTTGTGCTATCAGAAAAATTAAGTACTTTTTATGCATAATTTTCTGTAATTCCTATAAGTTTTCTTTAACAAGTTGAAACAGAAAAGAACAAAGTTTGATACAAAATTATATTAAAAGCCAATCAGCAGTTTGTAAAACATAATTCTATGATGACAAACTTTTTCTTCTGTGAGATTCTTTACTGTTCAGGGTATTAGAACAAGAGTTGTTTATTGCAGCCTGTTTCTTTCCTCTTTAAAATGTTAATCCATTCATCAGTACCAATACTTTATGATACTTAATCATTAATATGACTAATAATAATTATTGATTAATAAACCTTCATGATAAAATTAATATGTGTATTTAAGTAATGTTAAGTATACATAATTACTGTTTTTAAATTTCATATTTTAACTGCAAAAAAATAAGTGGTCAAACACTTACATGACTATGTTCATACTTAATTATAAAAATGAATTTACTCATTTAATAGAAATGAAACTGAAAAGTTATGTATAAGAAAACTTTACACATACAGTTTACTTTACAGTAAACTTACACATGTACAGAAAATATTTATAAGTAACAGTGTTTTCTTAAGGTTATCGTAAAATTTACCAAGATTTTCCTCCTGGAATAGAATATGAACCACCTCCCCCACTGCTACCAAAACCACTTCCACCACCAAAACCTAATCCAGCTCCTCCTCCTCCTCCACCAAATTTACCAGAACTGCATTTAACACATATTGTTCTTTTCTTTCGTAGTACATCACCAACTGAAGTCTACAAAAAATAAAAATAGAAATAAACTAACTTAAATTTATATCTGCAGAGCATACTTTAATCATAATAAATTTATTATTAACAATGTTCAGTTAAATCATAATAATGATTATTTTATTAAACTAATTTTGTTTATTTTCTATCACTGATGTGTAAGGTAATTTTAAGCTGTTATTCATAAGAGTTATTCTCAGTTGTTTAAGCCTAGGATTCATCAACAACTTCATCCATTGTGTAATATTGAATATTAAAAATTAATATGTTTTACTCGTAAATTATTTAAATTAAATTAAACCAGAAGACTTAATGTTGAGATATATTCATATAAGTCTAAAAATTCACCTTCTCTACTTTCTAGTAATAATGAAATTATTCCATTTGATATTCATTATGTTTTCTTTTGCATAATATAACTATATAATTTGTTTTATTTTAATTTTAGAAGCATTTATAAAATTGTTTAATACAGTAACATAAGTTGAGTTCTTAATTCTGTTTTATGTATTTTTGATATAAAATTGTATGTTACCATCACTGTTCAAATTCACTTCCTCCCCAAATTCTGATCTAGTTATGAAATATTCTGTTCTACAACCTTAAAACTAGAAAAAAAGTACTCAAAAATAGAAACAATTAATTTGGATGTCACACGAATAAAAATGTATTCACATAACTATTTTTTTTATACCATTTAAATATTAACTATACTATTAATATATACAATATAACTTAAATAGCTAGTTTAATTTTAACTTCATAATCTATGTTTTGAGAATGTGCAAAGACAAAAATAGCAAATGCATCTTCTTTGCTACTATGAGACAGTTATTTCTGTTATTTGGCAGAAAGTTTTCCAAAGTTATTTGGCAGAATGATAGGTTTAGAATGAAACTGCCTAAGAAGTTGAACACACATTCTAGTTAATTGTAGCACATTGACATATTATTCAAAATGATACATTTGAAGCATTATGATTATTCCTGTTTTCTATTTTAACTTTAGATTTTTTTTATGAACTGATGCAGTCTTATCCTTCTTCAAATATCTGTAATTAAATTATTCTATTTAAAAGTCATCTGTATAATTTAAGAAACACAGTGAATGAATACAATTAATTTACAAATTGTTAATGCATTAAGATTATTGAAATTATTAGTGACCAATTTTGTGAATTTTAATGGTACATTTACTGCAGTTAGCATATAGCCACTAATAGTACAGAGTTCTTTTATTATAATAAGGCTAAATGTTAAGAAAATATTAAATCACGTGTTAGAAATGATCCAACAGCTGGATAACTGCAATACCAAATTGTTGGCAAATTCTAATGTCAAGTACTCTACTGTTTTATTAATACATGCATATACACATTAACTTTTCTTTTGTCATAATTTTAATTTTTTAATGTAATTAATGATCTAAGTAATTATGTTTTCTTTTACATTATTACCAGCAATGAACTTTACATTTTATAATAATGATTAATTAATAATTTTGTGTAAGGTGATTAATTTTAAATGATCAAATCAAATTTCAAATGTAATGTAGGTTAAAATTTATGGAAGACTGAAGTCATAGTAATCCAGCAGACTTGATGATATGTAAAAATCTTTTCCAGTTTCTTTCTACCTCAACTACTGAAGACTTCTCTACAACTGGTTATACATGTTGTATATCAATATGTAGTCATGCAAAATATATTCTAATTTCTACATTATTCTTTTGTTCTCTTTATATTTGAAATCTTTATATTTATATGTAAAATTAAACCACCAAAACACAGTAAATAGATAAGTTAAACTTACCATATTAATTCCAAGAATTGATTTTCACAGGATCCTGCATCTTCAGTTGATACGTAAGTTTGTAATTATATTAAAATAGACTATTTTTATAATTTCTGAATTTTGAATTTGTCAAAAATGTTAATGTTTTATAAATTTTGACATTTTTATAGATGAATATTATACAGCAGAATTTGTGTATTCATCCATAATATTTTCACAATTTGTAAAACAGAAGAAACATTTTTGACAAATTCAAAATTAATAAATTATAAAAGCAATTTAATCTAATGTAATTATAGAATTAAATATCAACTGAATATACGGGATCCTGCGAAATTGATTTTTGGAATTAATATGGTAAGTTTAGTTTATCTGTTTACTATGTTTTGATGGTTTACATTTCATTAAATTTTAATAGCTTATTGGTCAATATGTTAATGAATATATATATATATATATATATACACACACATACATATGTAAGTATCAATAATATATGTAAACGTTACATTCTGTAGAGTACAGAAATGATAACATGAATTTAGGATGCTAATTTTACATGTGATAATTATTCAGATCTTTTCTTACATATAATAAGTTTTTCATAATAAGAGATTTAAGGAATTTTATTATGAAATATTATAAACTGTTACCAGATTGGATGATTTGTATAAACTATCAAGAGCAATGCAGTTAGAAATGCTATCAGTGTTAAAAGTAAATTTCTTCCGCTGGAACATGAATTGAATTTATTTGTAATTAATTACTACTACTAATACTGTGATAAAATTTTAATATTGTGGTAAAATATTGCTCACACCTTATTTTAAATTAATAAATCAGTTAAAAATGAAAAAACTATCTTTTGAAACTAATAAGTGTATACGTAACAGTTTTATCTATTCTTGCATAAAATGTTATCAAATGAATTATAAAGATATTCTAACATATCTCCTTATGGGAATTAAGCAAATAGGTATTTATTTCCAAATATGATACCTCTTTGCACATCATGTGCCAACATACTTACAGTGATGTCAGTTCATGACCAACTGGACTTTAAAAATATTCTAACCTTCATTTGTAGATACTATTGATAATTTTGAACTGCCTAAATGTTAAAATCTATTTTATTTTTGCACTTATACAAATAAAGATCTTACTATAGTACTTATTATTCAGTGAATACTTTAAATTTGTGTACTGTTGAAGAATTATAATTGTTAAGCTTATAAACACAATTAATTGTAATATACTAATGGTTTACTTAATTATTTTCATTAATTTAATAATGAACAACTTATTCTGAGATTAAGTAGTGATTAGTGATATAATTTTATGTAATTACTTACTTGTGGAATATCCTCAACATTCAAATCCTTTTCTACATCATCAATGCTTACTGCAAGCTTTTCAGCAGCATCTAAAATCAACAGTAAGTGACTTATGTATAACACATACCTATTCTATACTACTACATGTTACGGATACGTGTTTTAATTTTATAATATTGAAATACATTTCTCTGTTATAACTTTGCTTAGTATAATTATATTTCTATAAGACAGGAATTTTTTATTTTAATAAAACAAGATTATTTGACTGTATACATTAACGAATGTGCTCTTAAGTTTTCTTGTTGATTAGTTAAGTATACATCAAAACAATTGAAACACTTAAAAAACAGTCCGATCTATATCCAAAAAATAAAAATAAAAATAAAGAGTAATAATTACATATCGAAAACTTGCAAAACTACTATCAACCATAAATGATTAACTGAAATTTTTCTTCTATAGATTGGTACTATTAAATCTATTTTGACATGGTTTTTTTTGCATTTAGGCTACTTTTTCAAGTTATATAAATAAAAAATTTGATTTTAATGTAGATATTTATTTCTATTAATATTTATTTACTCTTACTTGTTTAACATTTTAATTTTGAGTTTATAAAAAATGTTTTTTTTTTTAATCTGATAAACTCTGAAAGTTTGTTTGTTCTCACATCATGTGAGAACCAATTAACCGATTGCTTTCAAATTTATTTTATCCCAGGGAAGGTTTTAAGTCATAGAGTTTGAGGCCCTAACCCCTTGGCAGTTAAGTTGTCAATTAAAATAAATTAATATTTTTCTTCATTGTTACATTTCTATCACCATGGCAACAGAAATAAGTTGTGAAGTTTTCCTCGTCAAAGTTTGTGTACTTTAGTTACCATAGCTACTACTATTCTAATCCATCGGGTTGGTCTAACGGTGAACACATCTTCGCAAATCAGCTGATTTGGAAGTTGAGAGTTCCAGCGTTCAAGTCCTAGTAAAAGGCAATTACTTTTGTATGGATTTGAATACTAAATTGTGGATACTGGTGTTCTTTGGTGGTTGGATTTCAATTAACCACACATCTCAGAAATGGTCAATCTGAGACTGTACAAGACTACACTTCATTTACACTCATACATATCATCCTCTGAAGTAATACCTGATGGTAATTCTTGGAGGCTAAACTGAAAAAAAAAGCTACTACTATTCTGTCTTTTGTAATTTAGTTTCTATAAAGCCTGAATCTTAAATTGTTATTTATCAGTATTATTCTATACGGTAATGGCAAGCAAAGTGAGCTGTGAGGGATTCCAGGGACTCTGGGAGGCCCCTTGGCGCCGTATGGTCAGCCCTGGACCCCGGGAGGAGCCCAAGAACTCCTGGATCGGATCCAGGGAGCAGAGCCCCGACCAGCTAATTTTCATAAAAAATGTGTTTTCTCCTGCTATAAATTATTTAGAAATGTTATTCAACTGGTTATAAATTTCTGTTGTATAAAAAAAGGACTTTAGTATAATTAGAATACAATTTGTTTTCTATTTGGGAAGTGGCTAAACTAAATATGAATTTTAGTATTTTTTTGTTTGTTCAATAGCCATAATTAAAGACCTAATACAAAACAAAAATCATCAAATTAACAGCCATGCTCAACAAAAATAATTTACCATGCCAGGTATTCCAGGGAAATTAAGGAGTAAAATTATTTTCCATTAATTTCTCAACTGATCCAAATATATTTAATCTTTTGAAACGTGTGAGTTAATCCAAGTACGGATAACATTCAATCCTAAACATGATATTTTCAATCTGTCTGTCACAGAGAATGATTTTGTATTGAAATCTTAATCTGAGTAATCAATGTTGAATGATGCCTCTTCTTACAGTTTTGGCTCTTTATATGCACTGCATCCATTATCCATATCCATATCCATATCCATATCGGGGATAGATTATGTAAAGCAGAGTTAATGTAAGTTATTCTATCTTTTTTGAAACAATGTTGTTTGTTAACTACATTCCTTTATTTATTTATTATTAATAATAACAAATAAATATAATAATATTTATTTGTTGTTAACTGGAGATAATTTTAATGAATTTTAAACAGTAATATTCACAAATGCTAACATAAATGATTTTTTAAAAAATATAATTATGAAATTTAAAATATTATATATATTAAAATAAAAAAAACACAATAAAATAAAAATAAACCTGTTCTCTTTGTTGAGAGGATATGTGCTGAAAATGTGGTTGCTAACAATATTTATTGCTAATCTTACAAGATGAATTTAAAAAATTTTTGTGTAATATTTTTTATTTCAGTTAATACTATTTTGGTAATACAGATATTTAAAATTATTCGTTGTCTGGATTTCATTTAAACTATTAAGTTATTATTATTAAGAAAACATCATTTATTTACCCTTTTTTAATCAAATAGGAGAATTAATTAGAAGAATTTAGGTATTATATGTGTTAACTGATTTAAAAAAATGTAATTTCAAGATTTTCTATTTACTTAACCTTATTAAGTAATTACATTACACTATAATAATAGCATAATCTAATAACAGCATATTAATTATGTCATTGGATAAAAGTAATTGCATTATTATTTTTAATGTTTAAATTATTTTTTACTTACTAGATGACAGCGGTAGTTTTAACGCTTCTGACCACAGAACTGTGCCGATTAACAGCACCGTAAGTAAAACGGCGTTACCCATCTCCGTCGGTTGAATGCAAGTAAAACACGTAGCCCTCCTTTATATATATTAATAAGAAACACGGATTTGAGTTATTAAAGAGTTAACAAGTGACTGTAATTAAATGGAGATGAAGTCATTCACGTTCGGATTTCCCTGAAGTGATGTTTATTGTTCCAAGGCCGACCCCACATTGAAGGGGCATTTATCACCTTTGGAGGTGGTAACTTTAGCTTAACAAAGTGTGCAATTTCTTTAGACTTACTCACGCGAACTTCCCTCTATCAATAAGCGACTATACGATTAAAAACGTTTTAATCGTATAGTCTAAACTTTTAAAAACGTTTTCTCATGAACTTGACTTTTCTAACGAAAATATCCAAAAATTTGAAATTCTCTATTTTATTAAATAAATTTTATTTTATTTTAATAACTTTTCTATAGGAATTTTTTAGAATATAATATAATGTAAAGCATAGTGGAAGTTGTAATTTGTACGTTATGAATATCTAAAAGGTTTGGGTAACTGTAAATTTCAGGTAAGCTGATTTACTAATTTAACCGTTTATGTTATTATAGATTAACAAAAGTAAATAGTAAATAAAATATAATAAATAAATCTAATTATAATCTATAGTAAAAAAATATGAAATTGCGAATATTAAAATTCACCACGTAAAATTAGAAATAATATACAACTCTCTCCATAACTAATTTTAAGTTTCTTTAAAAATTATTAATTTCATTCGTTTGTAAAAAACTAATTTTATGTTTAAAATTTTAAAAAATACAATTTAAAAAAGATAAAACACTACAACACAAAAGTGAAATAAAAAAATAATTTGAAAATTGTATATTTCCAGCGCTTATATTTTACACAAAACATTTAACAATGTTCTCAAATTTTATAACTTTTAAAAGCGATGGCTGGGGAAGCCATTTAAATTGGCTTTTACGCATTACTCAGCTCATTACGCAATTACGCATAAACTCAGATCCGAGGGATGTCTTCGCCTCAAATTACCTCGGTAGGACGCATTGTTCTTGAAAAATAAATTATTTTTAAAATATGGAAAGATAGATAAAGATTTTTGAATGCTGCAGTCCAACCCTTAGGTCAACTTTTTACTTTAATTTTCAAAAATTTCAGAACTTATTCAATTAACTATAACGTATTCACGAACTTAACGATACAGTTCTGTAGGTTATTCAAAGCTATATTCCTACGTTTTCATCGAGCAATTTGGTGCACAAATAAACGTGAAATGCCAAAATGCCAAAGTTATCTCTATTATGATTCCAAGGACCATTAATTTTATTCGAATTACAGTATTATTATTAAGATTTTAAAACAACCTGGAATCGCCAGAGATTTTACTATCTGACAGAAATAAAATAAAATATATGCTGGAGGAACTTAAAAGAAAAAGTTATTGCCAGGTAATTTGATGGTATATAATAAAGAATAATTATTTAATAATGATAACGATATAGTAAGCGATATCATTAATTGGTGTTAGCTAAATTACTGCAGTATTTTTAAAATTATAAACAAAAGGATTCTAAAAAAATATGTGCACGTAAAGAATATGATGAGTATAAAGAATATATGAAAACTTTTTTTCAGCAGCCGGAAAACTAATAAGTTATATTTATTTTATAATTATATAATTAAACTTATTAGTTTTCCGGCTGCTGAAAAAAATGTTTTCATATATTCCTTATACTCATCAGATTCTTTACGTGCACATATTTTTTTCTTTCTAAAGTTAAATAATTTTTTAGAAGGTTTCAAAAAGAAAAAAACTTAGGCGAACACTGGAAAACGTCATTTTTTTCTAAACTCATATTTTTAACAGCGACTTCAATTTTCAAACAACTGTGCGTATTGTGTGAGTTATTTAAAGAAATGAAACAGATTAATGCATATTATCAATACTGTTTAACATTTAAAAATCTCATTGCGTGGGTAAATTCTGTAGAAAAGTCATAAATCAGTCAAACAATTGTGTCGATGGTAACATTTTTTAACGTTAAAATTGAAGTAACCGAGCACAGAACAAAATATAAATGAGAATACAAACTTTTTTTTATCGATTGTTTGATTCAAATTATTTAATTTCTCTAAAGTTTAATATATAATTTTAAAAAAAGCTTTCAAATTAATTTTGAAAACGAAAACTTATATATTTTTTTTTTTTGAGGTTTTTAGGGGCATCGACTACTTTGGTCATTAGCCCCATCACACTTCAAAAAAAAATAAAAAAAAGGTTCTTTAATTCATATTTCCATGAAGAAAATAAGTGTTCAAAATTTCAATCTTCTAATTTAAAATCCAACAAATTACCGCCTAGGCTTTCCTTTCGGCCATCCTTTCTTACGTTTTTCCATTCTGCGAACGGCCTCAACTTTCGACGACAGAGTGTCTGAGGCTTCGGACATGGCATCGTCTTCTCTTTCTGACGCCAATGACGTTCGCCGGCTTACATCAGGTGAAAACTTATATTTCGAATAGTTATGCTCCTTTAAATTGATGGTTTCTTAGATTTGGTAAAAGTAGTTTCTAAGTTACACTGTTTCCTACAGAAAGTGGTATATTAATTAATTATTTTTCCTCAGTATTTCTTAAGATTGTAACGTATGTAAAGTTTCTGATAGTACGGATGGTACTAATTAAGAGTTCTTTTTCTGAGAGTAATGAAGTTCACTAAGCAGTCGGTCCCTGTGCTAAAGTGAATGTAGCTTCTAAGGTAAATATCATTTGCATGTTAGGGAGATTGGTTTATGATGTGAAGTAGTAGATGGTTCGGTGAAAAACGTAAAGAGAAATCAATTCAACCTTTATTTCACTTAGTAAGCCTGGCATGATAAACTTGGTTTTCCTTAGATTGGCTGTGCCATTTCAGGATTTCATTACAGATCGGTTGCAATTTTCACGGTTATAGTATTTAACTCCAAACGTATGGTGTTAAAGGAGAAGATTGGGTTTGAATATGTCTACAGGAGAACGCATGCAACTAGTGATTTGTTTAATAGTAGGAATCATTAAAAATTTGGCGTGATTCTGTTGATCACGTGTTAAACTGACGATTATTTCTTGAGAGTACACAGTTGAACTCGTGTAGAAAGTTTGTTGTAGTGTTGGATTTACTTTATTCTTAATGGAAGTTTACTATATGTTGTGGTTTATTAGAGAATTCATAAATTCTATTATTCTGTTATTATATATTGTTATTTGAAGTATCTAATTAGAAATAAGGGATGGTTTGATAAGGGATGATTTTCGTTCACTGCTTGTAAGCAGTGAACGAAAAATTTGCAAATAATCATCATCGTAACTCTTCTCTTTCTTTCCCATAAAAAAGGATTGTGCGTGGATTTGTTTGTTTGATGTATGTGATCACATCTTTATTACTTCCTTGTACGAAGTAAAGGAAGTATTATGATCACGAAAAATTTTGATTTCCAGATTTTAATCGAAATATCCATTTTGATCATCCCTGAATCCATTTTGACTAGTTTCGGCGTGACGTCTATACATACATACGTATGTATCTCGCATAACTCAAAAAAGATTAGCCGTAGGATGTTGAAATTTTGGATTGAGGACTGGTGTAACATCTAGTTATGCGCCTACCCTTTTGATTGCAATCGACTAAACTAAAAGTGTCCAAAAAAGCCCAAAATCTAAAAAAAAATTGGACTTTGGACTTTTACTTAACTGCAGTAATAAGCCCTTATCGAGAGCTTTTCAGCGATATATCATAAGTGATACTTACTTTCATCGGTTCCAAAGTTATAGCCAAATAACATTTTAATTAATGAAATATTTGGATCTTAGGTGAAGGCACATCGGTTCGAATCAGACTTTATCTCCTTTTTTTTAACCCTTTTTTTTTTTTAATTTAAATATATTGATTTATTAATATTTATTATTAACCTCTCATTGTAAAAGTTTTACGATGAATAACTCAGTAATAACAAAAAGAAAGAATATGAAAAAATACCTGTAGTTTTTAATGAAATAAACTTTTATGTACTTTTAATTTAAAAAAAAAATGTAATTGTAATTCAATAGGCGTACAATGAAGTCATGTTGTTCACATCAGATTTTTTTAGCTGCTATTGGCGCAGAGAGGACACGTGGTGCGCCGGGTGGCTGCTCATAACGCATAAACGACTCATGCGTTCGAACGATTTATCTAAAATTATATTTATGTTTTGGGGATAAAAAAGGAAAACATTGGGGTTAGAGCTGTGTTAAAATCACAACTCAAGAAATAGCAAAAAATGCACAGGATTTTGAAGCTTTTCATTGTAAAAGTTTTTGTCGTTAGTATGCTCAATTCATGAACGTTATTTAGTTACAATTGGCAATAACATTTAACGAAATCATGTGTAATAAAACATAACCATGCAACATTTTCGCGGCGGGCCATAGGCTCGCAATTTTTCTACTAATTATTACGTTAATTCATATTAAAACCTTTGTTTGTGTAACATTGTTTCCTTTACCATTGTGCGTTCGTTAAACTGGCAGCCCAATTGTCATTGGTTATAAACTGTAGTTATTAAGAAAAAAGTACTGGATAAATCAAAAAGCATTATAAAATTCAAAAACAGATTTATAAAATTATTCTAAAATTAAATTTTATATTTTGCCATTCCAAAAAGAAAAAAGTACCTCACGCGGATTGTCTGATCCAGGCAACTTTAAACTCTACTGAAAATTTTTTTTTTTTTATGTAACTTGACTTAAAATGAAATATTAAAAAACTGTGGATTGCTGGGCTGACAGCTGGCTTTTTGCTACCTGTGATGTCCTACCGTAGTACACTATTCCTTTCATTTGCTGTTGCAGTGCCAACAATATTTCGGGGACCCCAGGTCCTACTAGTGCGCATCTTTGTTTTTAAGCTTTCTGAACTTTGTCGAATAGTGCAATAATATAAAAGCACTAAAACGCCTCAAACTACCAGTCATCCTACCATTTTTTTAATCTTAGAAGAAGGTTGTTAAATACTTGTCAATTATGTATTCCACCTTCTTTTAACACTCTTCCCACGAACTCACTGCTTTGTGCAGTAACTCACTGCACGCTTGAGGTTACTACTGAAATTGATCAAAGAATAATGATTTAAAGAAACATTTTTTTTTTAATTTGGTTCCCCCCCTTTTTTACATATTGACATATTGACCTTTACATATTGACATATTTACATATTGACCTTTTTTACATATTTTTTAATTATTTTTTAACTTTTGAAATCGCCATTCAGTTTCTGATTTTAGTTAAATGTATTCATAAAGAGATTTTGAGTGTTTTCTAATTTCTAATTCATTAACGGTTTTTCCTTACATTTCACTGTACTGATTATAATCTATTGCCAATTTCTCAGTATTTTGTATATGCTGACAAAAGGGTGGATTCATGAAAAGTTTGAATTTTTGATGCAAATTGATTACAATGAAATGGATGTAAGAATTAAAATAAAGTATTGAAAATATCTGATGGGAACATAAAATGGGTATTTGTAAAAAAAATTAATGTTACTTAAAGTTTATTTTCTCATGTTAACAATCCCAAAAAGTGAAACATTTATAAAATAAAAAAGTATTAACTGCAAAGGATCAGCTGATTCAAGAAAAGAAGGCTTTTACCTTTTGTAATTTACTGCTGTGAAAAAAATTATATCTGTTCTTCAGAAATAAAGTAATAAAATTTAAGTAAAATAAATAAACAGAAAAAAGGGATAATAAAAAAAGTAGGGAATAAATAGAAAATAAAAAAGAGGGAAGTAATAATTCTGTCTTTATTACCTTATACCTCTACATACAATCGTGTGTTAGCTTAATTTGTTTCCATGAAACAGGGTTTCCATCCTCACCCCTAATCTAATATACGTAAATTAAATTAAAAAATTGATGTTTTTTTTTTTAAAGTTTCTCTAAGTTTCCTAGATCGACTTTACCTGTATTTATTATTTTTTTATTCTACACTACTTTTTCAACCAATCTTCTTGTACTTTTCCTAATTTCGGTTCGTTTTGTTATTCTTTTTTGAATTACCTATCAAGAATCACTTTTAATATATTTCTTACTATCTATAGTCTCCTATTAAATGTTACATTTCTAACTAAACCCATTTCTGTTGCCTTAATTACTCTATTTTTATAGCCATCTTTTTTAGTAGTCACTGGGATTAAATTAAGAGGTTTATTCGATAATTGATGCTTCTGAAACTAGACCAAATGAAGTTTCCAAACTGTAATATTGGTTGTTGTCTTCTGTGAACAGTAAAATTTCAAATAATAAATATTTATGAAAAAGGAATTAATTCTTTCCCAACGACGATAATAATATTTTTTTTGTTGCTCTATCAGCTTGTTTTAGAATCTTCTTTTTTCCGACTTTGTTTTAATTATATAGAGATCTTTTCAACAAAACTTTTCTCTTCTTTTCATCTTGCCTAATTAATTATCATAACATCTAAGCCTACCTCTTTCTCTTTTACTTAGCTCTTTTACCTCTTTCTCTTTTTCTCTTTTACTACCTCTTTCTCTTTCTTTTTTAGGTCTAAACCTACCTTTCTCTTTTAAAGCTGTACCTCTTACTTCAATTTGGCATTCTATGCTAAGATCCATAGGGTTTTCTTTTCTCCTTTTTGGTAGCTCCCACCCAGAGAGAGTCCAAAAGGAGGACTATTTTACCTTCAGAATATTTCCAATAACTGCTCTTATCGTATCATACGGCATACATACGAGAAATTCCAGTGCACAAGCTGGTTAACGTATTTTAAAACAAATTGGATCTTGTGCAGTGTTATATTGATGTTAAAGGAGGTAATTTTCAACACCTTTTATAAACTATTCCAGTTTTTGTAATATCCACTTCTATAAAATAATGAAATAACCATACAAAGTAATAATTAAGAAAGTTTCGTTATTACACATCCATAATTCCAGTGCACTTATATATACTTTCCGTATATAACATACTTATATAACGTACTTTCCGAGCGCGCTGTATATATAAAAGCTTTTAATAATTATTATTGAATTCTTATTTACAATAATACGAAAATCACCATATAATTACAATAAACAATAAATTAAGTAATAATTGTTTCTATCATCGCAGTCATTATTGTTGTTCATTTTTATATTTAGTTAAAGTTGCCAGTTGGATAAATGCCAAATATCTTTTCAAAGTTAGCGTAATTATTATCTAATAATAATCTTTAAAATTTAATTCAACCATAAATTTTATTATGTTGTAAATATTTATTTTATTAATTAAAATAACACAGGTAGTAATAGCTAAATTAAGCAATCGTTACTTAAGTCCAGTTTGTAATACGTATGTTGTAAATTTTTATTGGATATTTTATTTTTATTTCTATTATTTCCAATAAACTACATCATCACTAATCAGTGGTTTTCTTTTAATAGTTATTAACGTAAGCAATGATTTTTTCAGAATAGGTAGAAATAATCCTATCATTTCATTAATCTCATCCGCCTCATTAAAGTACATGCAGAAGCATCTCCTAAGCTGTAATAATAAAAATATAAGGAGTTTCGAAAACAAACATTTACAAACAAGAGGGAACCACAGAAATCTCTAAAGTATTAATTTTATAATTCTCTGATAAGCTTTCCTGATTATCTTATATCATCAAACATTCATTTACTATTAATAATAATTAATAGTATTTTATACTATTATTATCAAAGGATAAATATTTAAATACAAATTTATATTTGTATTTTATATAAATTTTTATTAGACTAAAGAAATAAAATCTTTTTTTTTTGGAAGAGCGGGGGGGCATCGACAGCTATGGTCATTAGTCCGGTAGAAAGTGGTAGCGGATGAAAAGATACAGTGCCTGACCGGTATTCGAACCCGGAACCTCAGCACGAAATGCCGAAACGCTACCTACTCGACCGCAGAGCTCAGGAATAAAATCTTATCGGCTATTATTTTTTCCTAATAGCTTCAATAAATGGCATTGTCTGGGTGCTTTTATGTTGTTAGATAGTTATAAATTTACATTTTCCTGAAATTCATCGTTCGTAAAGTTTTGCATCTTTTAAACTTTATCTCATTAAAATCTCTTTTAAAATACATTCTAAATGAATGTACGGATAATATTTTCTGGCTAAAATCAGATTGAAAACCAATTTAGTTCTTTTTTTAAGAGATAAAACGTTATAAATAACAAAAAATAAATTATTCACATAAATTTTCTAGATTTGGAAATAGATCTACTCAAGTTAGCAGGTAAATATAAAAAACATTTTCGATTAGAGGAAAGTCACATTTAAATATCTTCAAAATAGATTTCCTACAAAAATTTACGAAAATGTTAATAACAATTATTTGTATTTCAATTTTTTTTTTATCGAGGACAACTGAGTATAAACTATTTAATTTTTAAAAAGGACATAGAATTTAGATTCCAGTCAAGGTTAAAATAAATCCACCATGTAATTTACCATTACAACTAGTTAAGTCATCTTGTTCCAATTTCGTATCAAGCAATAACAAAATATACAAAGTTGTATTTTCTTTACGTTAACCCTCTAATCTAAGCAAAGATTTTTACCTTATGGCTGAAATGACTTTATAAAGATCAATTTCCCCTCAGAAAAAAGATAATAGACTGATAGAACACTTAATTTTGTAGCAAACGTCTAAAAATACTATGAAATAATTTAACTATCGTCGGTTTGTAGCCATAGCTTAAGATAAAAGACATAAATATTTAATCAAAAAAAAAGAAAAGTGCTTTCGGTAGTAGTGAAAAATTAAGTTTTTAGTAAATACTAAATATGATATTTAGCAAATACTCAATGTCAAAGTATAACTATAATTTGACAGGTGTATATACCTAGGTAAGGTACCTTCAAATTCCAGCTACTGCCGTGTCTGGGTATGTGTATTTGAAGGCAAATACAGTTACTACTACAGACTTGCTAGGCCTGATGTAGCAACATATCTAGTGCAGTGTAAGAGTAAATGTACCAGTAAACATGTAGCCTGGAACAGAGTCAAGTCGACCACTCCTGAGACGTGTGGTTAATTGAAAACCCAACCACCAAATAACACCGGTATCCACACAGTCTAGCATTAAAATTTATATAAAAGCAACTAACTGACTTTATAATTTAATTACACTTTTAAACGCATTTTTTTGATACTACAAAGCAACTGAATGTTTTATGAAGGATTTTTCATGCTAAATTAAAAATATTTTATCCCTTGACATTTTCAAGTTATCACCACCTTAAGTTATGTATTTTATCATAATAATTTCAGTATACAAAAGACATACAACCTTGTAAGTATTATTTTTTGTAAACATGTTTATTCTTATATGAATTTCCAAACATTATTACCTAGTTAAAAATTTGTCAAAAAATAATTCCTAAGTTTAAAAAAAAAAAAATAATAATACTCCTCTTTTTGAGCCTCACCGAGTTATTTTATTGCCTTTTTACATAAAACTAGAACTAATGAATTTTTTCAGTGCAAAAGATGAATCCTGTGTAGATTTAGCACTTATAAGTGCATCGATAGCACCGAGGTACTCTTTCCAAGTTTTAGAAGATTCGCATGGCAGCGACCATTTCCCGGTGCAAATTGTAATTGACGTTACAATGAAAACATATCCCAACTCCAAAAGACGGCTGTTTGATAAGGCAGATTAGACGAGCTTCACAGCTGGTACGATACTTCCTGAAACAACTGGAAGTTATCGAAGCCGACTTCGATGCTGAAACTAACTAACTCCAAATTTAACTCGGTATCAACATATATTTCTAGAACATCTGGAAAACTCAGGAAGCAACCCGTGGAATGACATGAAATAAGTGAAACTATTAAAAGAAAGAAAAAAGCGTATAATACTTTTAAAAAACGTTCAAAATTGGAAAATCTAATTGGCTTTAAAAAAATACAGGGCGTGTGCAAAAAGACTTATCATAGGTGCTAAAAAACGATCCTGACAGCAATACTTGCCATCGATTAACAGAAATACGACTGCGTCAGACGTTTGGAAGAAACTGAGGGCTATTTGTGGGCGTACAAATTTTACTCCCATAACTTACCTTCAATATGAAGGTGACGTTAGAGATACTCAAAACGAAATTGCAGAGTTACTAGCCATTTGTTTCGAAGAAGCAAGCAAAACGGCTAACTACGATGGATATTTCAGAGCACAAAAAAACTTGAGGGTCTGCTAAATTTCATAACTGAAATGAATTAGTCATATAATGTACCATTCAAAATAGAACTTGTGAAAGCGTTGGAGAAAGCTTGCAATACAGCTGCTGGTCCGGATGAAATTCATTATATCATGGTGAGGCAGCTGAATATCACTGCTAAACGTAGATTGTTAGAACTATATAATCAGATATGGCGGGATGGAACGTACCCGCAGCAATGGAAAAAAGCATATAGTGTTCCAGTTCCAAAGAAAGATTATAATCTAACAGATTCCAATAGTTACCGTCCTATTTCTTTGACATGCGCTACGGGAAAAAGCTTTGAAAAAGTGATAAATAATCGATGAATAATCTTTTAGATTTTAGTAAAAGAAAATCTCTTATCCTCACATCAAGCAAGTTTTCGACAATGCCACTCAACTACTGATCAACTGATTAACTTAGAGAAAATCATATATAACAGCTTTATTTATTATAGCTTTATTTTATTTTAGAAAACATTGTGTCGGAGTCTTCTTTGAAAGCAAAAGGCATTCGATTTGACCTGGCATCATGGAATAATACTTCAATTATATGAATGGGGCATTCGCGGCAATCTGCCAGTATTACTCAGCAACTATATGAATGACAGTACTTTTCAAGTACGCTTTAACAACGAATATTCAGCAGAAAAAAGATTGGAAAATGGCATGCCACAAGGCTCGCCGTTGAGCGGTATCTTGTTTACGATTGCCATTAATAAACTGATATTAGCCATTCCAGCAGAAATCAGCAAAAGTGTCTATGCCGATGATCTGCCAATGTTGCTGTGCCAGCAGTGCCAGCAACATTACAGCTATGGTGAAACACAAATTGCAACGTGCGATAAACGCCCTCAATGAAGTTGCAAGGAATAATGGTTTCAAATTTTTATCAGAGAAAACGTGCTGTGTACACTTCTGTAGGAAGAGAATTTCTCACCGAAGTCCTGTTTTGACCATCGACGACAATCCAATAGAATACAAGGATAATGTGCGATTTTTAGGTCAATTACTAGATGAATCCCTTACAGGGGGGATTACATATACAGGACTTGAGTGATAGATGCAAAAAAGCCCTAAACATTATTAAATGTTTATCTAACATCAATCGGGGCTCAGATAAACAAATAGTACTGAGACTGTATAAAGCATTGGTTCAATCGAAACTCGACTACGGATGTATTGTATATTCACCCGCTTGAAAGTCGCATTTACGAAAGTTAGACGTAATACATAACAGCGGAATAAGATATGCCACAGGTGCTTTCCGTTCAAGTTCGGCGACTAGTCTAGTGTTGGAAGCCGTAATAATGCCACTATATTATAGAAGAGAGATTCTATTGCTAAGATTTGCGGCACATATGTGGGCCTTTCCTATGTAACCATATAAGTAATAAAACTTTTAACGAACATACTTTGGCTGCATTATGCAAACATCGTGCTTCCTATTCTAGACCAGCCGGAATACGGTATCACGAATTAACAAGAAAATATGAAATTGCTTTATCAGAGACATCAGCTATTTCTACATGATAAATACCGCCGTGGCTCTTTTCAACGGTAAACACAAGATTGGATCTCTCCCATGGAAAAATAAAAGAGAAGCCAGCAGTAATCATCCAACAGGAATTTCTATCATCCGTCAGTAGTTATGAAGAATACATAAAAATTTATACTGTCGGTTCTAAAACCAAATACGGTGTTGGATGCTCCATATATGTAAATAGAGAAGCCCATTCTTGATACTGCCAGATATGGTAAGTGTTTATACGGCAGAACGTATTGCCATACACCAAGCTCTTCGCTACTCTGAGCATTTTTGCGAAGAGAGAGTGCTTATATGTTCTGACTCGTTAAGTACACTTACTGCAATTGAGAACAACAATATTAAAGCCGTACTTATTGCAAACATCTTGTCCATTTTATAAATTTTAAATCTACGATGACAGCAATGTGTATTTGTACGGACTCCAAGGCATGCTGGTATTGCAGGAAACGAAAGCGCAGACGAAGCTCAAGAACGACAATAGTCTGCGATAACTTGAATATAATTTCTGTACGAGTGGCCGATGTTAAAAATTCGTTAACTAATACAATAAGAAACAGGTGGAGTAATAAATGGAGAGGATTAAATACGAAACTAAATGCAGTTAAAACTGCTCCATATAAATGGAAGAGTCACGTGAAGCTGATTCGCCAAGAACAAGTAACAGTGACTAGACGTAGAATCAGTCACACACGAATAACAAATTCATATTTATTAACTGGTGAAGAAAGATCAGTGTACGGTGTTTGTAATAAAGCACTTACAATCAAGCATCTAATGGAAGCCTGTGTACCATATGTGAGGATCTCAGAAAGAGGTTTGGTCTAAGAAATAGTATTGCTGCTGGTTTGGAAAATGTAAATTAAGAAAAAATAGTTGCGTATCTGCACGCCAGTGGACTATTAAAAAGTCTTTAAGCAAATTCAAGCTTTGTTAAGGAATCTCGAAGCGAGTAGTTTAATTCTGTGTATAAAAGGGGAGTCTTGAAGCGTGGCATGTATAGGGCCAGGAGGAGGAGGTAACCCTCTTACCTAGGACGGCCGGGCTTATCCGCACGCAAGAGTGGGGGAGTCGGGGAGTACCCGATGAAGGCATGGGGGGACCCTTGAGGGTGGACGGACGGCGCGAGGCGAAGAGTATGCGCGAGGCATGCCTGGTGCCAGGTAGGTCAGGACCGGGAAGGGCAGCCTTCCCGCTGAGGGGTTCTTTGGCCGTCCTAAACGGAAGGTCGAATTGCTCCAATGACGTGGGGGGGATCTCGATGGGTTAAGTTCTACGGGACAATTTATAGGAAGGAAAAACTGTCTCCGATTTCTGGGGCGACTGATGCAATGCTCTACGGTTCCCAGTTGCCCTGGGGATGATTAAAAAAAAAGAAATCTTGGTATTGGGAAGGTATTCTTTTCCATTTTTCTAATTTTGTGTTTTATTTATTTTTTAATTTTAATATCGGGGCCCTTTACACCCTGTAAGTTTTTTCACTGTCTTTAATATATGTGAGTACCTAAATGTTTGGTTTTTTTTTTTGGTGGTTTTAAGTAAAATGTAAGGGTTCTTTATACTCTTAGGATAGGATAGGATGAATTTTATGATGATTTAAATTTTATTTTAAAGACTGTGACGTGGGCTAATATCTTTGGAAGTTTATGCCTGTAATAATAATAAAATAAAAAATAATAACACAATCGAATAACGATATATACAACAGCATATAAAAATATTAATTGTTCTGTCGAAAGAAATCAATGATTAGTCGAGATCATTGTTGTATATTACTTCGTCTCTGTAATAATAAATTAATTAAAAATTTATATATTTTTTTGTAATAAATAATGTAAATTATACTATTTAAAAAAAATATTGTTCTCGGCTAGCCGCTAAACACACACACACACGGAGAGAGCGGAAGAGAGAGTGTGTGAGAGAGAGAGAGTGAGAGAGAGAATGAGAGAGCGGGAAATATATATGTATATAAATATTGAATCCATTAAAATATTGGTAATTTAATTATTAATATTACTACTATATAATTAGTAATTATATTAGAATATTTGAAATTTGTACATTATTATCCTCCCGAGCAATAATGCTGTGGTTACTGCTTCATGAGGAATAGTCAGTATTCAAAATTAATTTAAAAATTTACAAATAATTAAATTACAAATTTATTAGATTTACAAATCTTAAAATAATTAATTTGATGTTACAAAATTACATATTTTAAATTATTTTTAATAAATTTGAAAGCTTTTTTTTGAACCTAGTGTACTACTGGATTGTTGTCCAACAAAAATTCCTAACGAAATAAATATTCTAAATGTGCTAATGAAATATCCAACCGATAAAAAGTAGTTTCTCATCGAAAAATTTAAATAGATTTTACTTTTCCTGTTTACATTTAGAGTGAAGTTTTTATTTCGTATGTAGTTTATAGATAGAATGGACTTTATATTTCTTTAACTTTTTTTCCTTTACAATTTATGTTTGTCTTTTCTTTACGTATTCGTAATAATAAACTTTCATCGAAACCGTAATTCCTCTGATAATAATGAATATCGATAGGTCAATAGATGATGTAATATTTTGCAGTAAACATTTTTTCTATTAACCACCTAACAATGGCATTACCAAGAATATCTCAGACTAAATAAATGTTTGTCTGGAATTCATTAGAATTTTGCATTATTATAATATTTATGTTGTATTTAGCACGTTACAGTTATAATGATGTGATTCCAAGTAAGTTAATGTTTGCGTGATTGAAACATGTAATGTAGGCCTACTAATAATTAGTTATAGAGCAACCGTTAACAAGGTAGGCTAATAAACGTGATTTAATCATGATTCATTGAAATTTTTCTAAATAATTATCTATCGAAAACGTTTATTTTATGAGGTGAATTAACGTAACTCGTGTATATTCTTACACGGTTCCACAAACTGAACAAATTTTTATATATTTTTTATGTAAGTCGATTCAAATAATCCTTAAAAAATTGTTTTCTTTAAGTATTAAGTATTATAGGTCTTAATAACTAATTGTTTTCTGTTCTTTATTGTATAAAAGAGTAAGAAAATTATTTTAAAGTAAATGGCAATTTACTTTAATTTTTAAGTGAAAAATCAACTCGCCAAAAAATATTTATAAAACTCTTTTTAATAAACTAGTATTGAGTACGAGATTAAGAATATTAAAATGAAGAACAGAGTACGAAAAATGGAAACTGCCTGTCATCTCACGAAGAATATTTACAATAAAAAAATCCCTGTTAGTAGCTCCAAATTAAGCCGCTACAGTCAGTAGTCCTACCAGAAGCACTGTATGGGGCCGAATGTCTGCAGTTTTTTCGGAACAAGAAATAGCAAAAGTAGAAAAAAGAATTCTAAGAAAAATTTGTGGACCAAAGTATGAAGATGGAATTTACAAATTTAGAAGAGAAAAATAAATTTACAAATATACAGAAAAAATAGGAAGCTTAGTCTGGAAAAGATTATAATTTTTTGGACATTTATGCAGAATGAACAACCAAAGATTGACAAAATAATATTAAATTTTTACATAAACCGAGCCGCAAAGACAAACTGGATTAAAGAAGAGAAACAGATCTAAAAACAAACATTTCTAAGGGTATATGTAAAAACAAAGATAAATTTATAAAAATGATTCGAGAATCTAAGTTTAGAGTCTAAGAAAGAAAAAGAAGGGTATAAACCCGGACGGAAGAAAGGCGACAACAGAGCAAAAGAATGAAAATCTTTCGGGAAAAGAAAAAAAGGTCAAAAGTCCGCAAACGTGATCCGTAGAGGTCGGAACGAAAAGAAAACAAAGCGTTGATTTAATGATCAGTTAGTATTGCTTTAATTATAATTTTTGTCGGAATATATTATTAAATAATATTTGTTATTAATTTTAAAATGTCTACTACAACTAGGAGTAAAACATAACTAATAATATGTAAAGAAAGGAAAATAACGAAGTGAAAGTATTACATTTGGAGAATATAATATATAATAGAATAAAATATTTTGAAATAAAAGTAATAAAATTACATGGAAATCGTAATTTTAAATAAGAACGTTTTATAAAAAGTAATTCATTCTTAAAACTGAAATTTTTTTTATAAGTGCAATATTCTATTTCATTGAAACATAGATAATGATAAGTTAAGAAATAATATATCTTGTTTTATTTAAAATATATCTTCAGATTCCTTCAAAAAGTCAGAAAGAATTTTTGAGGATAATTTTTAAGATTTCAAGTATATTAATATGGATGCTGAACATGTTGTTCGAAGCCCGTCAATACAGTACTTGTAAACCGGTATTTTATGCTTTTCATGTATTTTATGTAAACTTTTCATGCTTTTATTTTTTCTACTCTTGTTTCAAAAAATAATTATTTATTTGTTTATAAAAAGCAATATCCACTATAATTATAATTATACATACAAAGTATCGTGAAGTTCTCCCGAGATTTTCATAACCTATTCTACTCGTGAAAATAATGGAAAAAGTACATGTAAACATACGTCCCAAAATGCTTCGTTTGTGAGTTACAGATAGTGAAAGATTTCGCTCTAACTTCTCTAACAAAAAGAAGTTTGGCGATCTTGGTGGCTAGGAATGTGAACCTCCACGACTGATCCATTTTTCACGGAAATGATGATTTAAGTGAGTGGAAACAGCACAATAGAAGCGTCGAAGACAGCCATCGTGCTGGAAGTATAATTTGCCTGTCGGCGATAGAGAAACATCTTCAAGAGTTATAACAATTGTTTTTGAAGAAAGTGCAGCAGATTTCTGCATTTAATATTTAATAAGATTTCAGCCAGGTAATATAAACGGTGCAAACAGCTTATTGCGAAGAAGGCCGCACCATACAGTACACTGACGATAAATTGAGGTTGAAATTTGCCTTCCAACGTTTCAAGAGGATTTATTTCTGCCCATGTATGCACATTGCGTAAGTTGTTGACATCTCTAGGGAAATCTGCTTCTTCGGTAAACAAAACATATTTGTAGAGTTGTCGATTTGTATTCCACCAGTTTTAGAACTCCATGTGAAGAGGACCGGATGTAGAAGATTTCCTGGATGTAGATGTTAAACTGGTTTTTTCCGATAAGAATAAATCTTGTTTTGTTCAAGTGTCCTCCAAACCACTGAATGCGGAACTCCGATCCACTTAGAAAGACGTCGTATACTGACGCCTGGATTGTGCTGAACAGCATCGGTAATAATTTTATCAATAACAGCGTCGTGTTGGACATATCGTTCGTAGCTGGTACGAATACTGTTGGTCAACCTGTTTCCCATGCCTAACGGTGGACCCGGAGGTTAAAAAAAAAAACAAAAAATCCTGTTTCCCGAAAATTGCAAAAGGTAGCGCTAATTGTTTTGGGATCAGGATCCTGCGATTCTGAAAAATGTATTTCATAATCTCCTGCAGCAGCTGTAACATTACCAATACACACACCTTAAATGAATACCACATCAATGTATTCCTCTGTTGTAAATAAGTATGGTACTACTTAAATGGAAAGCCGATCACATTCAAACTAAAATTCACATAAAATCTTCGCTAACGACACCACACTTCACAGTACCCAATATACTTAATGTAACTTACAAAGTGATTTAAACACTAATACAGTATTAGAGATTATTGATCAATTGTTTTTATTTTATTGCCAACTTTGAAATAAAAATTCTTCGGATAATTTATTGTATTGTTTTCATTAATAAAAAATTATTATCTGTTATTTTTATTTTACAATTGTGTAATCTCCAGCTTAAAAAAAAATTAACAATTTTTAACAGTAAGTTCTGTTTTGCAAATTTTTTACATTACCAAAAAAGAATTCGAATTTTGTTTACTTTAAATAAGTACTTTTCTGACAAATGTAGTAATATACTGCTTCTAAATAAAATTCTAATTTTCTAATTTTCCTTTCTTGTATTCAACTTGCCTTACACCATTTAGTTAGAATTAAGTTCTGTACAAGTTCTGTTCAACATTTTTTTTTGTATTTATTACTCATTTAACAAAGTTATTGTACGTCAAACATAAAAAACAGGGTTTTTACCCCAATTTATTGGTTTCACCCCAAATTTTTCAAAAAATACTGCAGATACGGTTCTGGGACCTATTTTATTCGATTTTTCAGGTTAAAAACCATAAGATATAATTATTTCTGCTCCTTAATTAACATCCTAAAAATTTCAGTACGACCTCATTTTACCGGGGAAGCAGAAATCCGAGCTAAATCTTTCACTAACCTAAATCGCAAACGAAGCATTTTAGGACTTATATTTATGTGAAACTTTTCCTTTATTTTCACGAGTAGAATCGGCTTTGAAAGTCCCGCGAGAAGTTCGTGATATTATTGTCACATATTCACCATATTACTACTTCATATAATTGTTATAAATATTAATTTTTCAGTGTTTTACATTACGAATATACAATCGTAAAATAGACATCGTGTATCTTTAACAGTATATATTAATATGGTCTTTATGTTCTTTTTTTTAATTAATAATTTTGTAATCAGGGGGTTTTCTCGAAGTTTTCCTTGATCCTTCCAGGTAAATAATGGGGAAGATTGTTTTTTGTTTTCAGTGTAGTAGATACTTACCAATTCCTTATCTTCTTCGTAAATTAATGTATTACTAGGTAACTATCTGAATAAAATATTTATTTATTCATCGAATCAAATTATTTTTTTACGATTAGGCCTCTAGGGACCACGCACACATAAAATAAAAAAAAAAAATTATTCTTTTTGTTTTTCCAGTATTCTCCTCTCATTCTGCTACATTGTTATCGTTTTCTTTCTTCAGTTCATGTTATGCCTGGTCTTTTGGCTTTCTCTGGGAGTCTAACGTTTTTTGTAAGTTTTCTAAATTGATCTCGGTCTTGTACTGACTGTGTTTTCGTTTATGTTTAATTTTTTTTGACTTCCGAAAACCATGTGAGTTTAGTTTTTGCTGCATTAAATCTATCAAATATTTTTTTGCAAGTCTGTGGGTTTATTCTGTACAAATGGTCGTAAAATTGTTACCTTATTTTTCTTATTGTATTGTAAATTTTATCTAGTTTCTGTAAATTTCGTTTTCGTTTTTGAGTTTGTGGACTCATAGTGTGAACATAGTCACGAACAATGAGACCGATAACAGTACATGACAAATCAGGAGAAGAAGGGCTAGGTGGGAAATCGTTGAGCGACAATCTTTTCTGATTTCAACATCGACGCGTTTCAACAAGTCCCTGGTAATTATCGAGGGCCTTCTGTTCATTTTATAACTTAATAACTCACACGTAATCAAAGATACTACAATGCGACATCTTACAGGCAACAATGCAGTGTGTACATTACGTCGTGGCATTATGTCGTGGCATGAACGACACAGGTTCACTAACCTTAACGAGGGAGAAATTTCCCAGAGGTCTTTACTTTAGAGATATTCATCGTAGAATAATATGTAGAGTATAATAGGTATTATTTTTATTACTAGTTTTCTTTTAATAATACTGAAGAAAATTAAAAAAAATGTCTTTTAGACATATCAAAACCGATAGAACTCATGTTTAATTAAGTAAATAAGATAATTTTTAAATGATTAATAAAAGAATTTAAATACTTTTTAAGTTATTTTCATAAAAAAAATATTACAAAAGTAATAAATATCGTAAAACTATTAAAGAATTACTACACGTTTAATTGATTGGTGTAAAATTAGTTTCACTAGGCAAACTGGATGAGATGCTAACTGATATGAGATGCTAACTAGATTTTGAATCATTTTACTTTTTAATACACGGTTTCTTTTATTGTTTATTAGTTTAATAAATATTCCTCCTCAAATGTTCTTTAAAAGATTAAACATGTTCTCTTTAGTAATAAAATAAATTAATGAAACTACTACTTCATTAAAACGTTTATTACTATTCTTGTGGATTTAATTATAAAATCAGTATAATATTCATATATTTTTATTACACGTGGAAAACGTTAAATGAAATAAGAAAAACAAAATGTCCCATTACTTTTATTCACGCTCGTATGTAAAATAAAACAATGCTGCATTTCATTATCGTGATTATTATATCTTCCCTATTAGGTGTATATTATTTTTGCCTAACACAGATGAATAATGTACGAATAAGATAGAAAATATATTTTATATATTCATTGTTCTACAGAGATGTGTTGGGGAAGTCCAATTGAGCATCCTACTAATGTTTTTCTCTTTTTTAAATGCATTTATAGAAATCAAGGACAAATGGTACAATAGGAATTTGAGTTGAACTTTACCATATTTCAGTATCTTTACTTTTATTCAATTTACACGGAAAAATTCTATCATAAATTTACAATTATTATTTATAGAGACATTTAAAACAAATATTTTTAAATAATTAAAAATAATAAAAGTGATTAATTAACTGCTACATCTTAAAATGTGTGTTTGCCTCATAGGTTCTATTACTTAAAGCTTACAGGTGACCTTACGTAAAATATAAGTCATTCTTAAAAATAACATAATCATTCTTGATAATAACTAGCATAACACGATAGAAATACAAGAAAATGTTGAAATTGAAGTTGTTTTCTTTAAAATCGATTGTATATCATATGTCGAACACATCGAAATGCAGCGGGATAAGACACTTTATATTTTTCACCAGTGATTAGCTAAGATACGTTAAGATTATAGTAAAGATCATTATTGTAAGAAAAAGCAACACTGCTGGTGCCTCACTCACAAAGGTTCAATTCTTACATTATAACTATAAGAAAATCAGTAACAGATAGCGTAAAGAAAATGTATCGTTTGTTTTGTGAGATAATATTATGTGGTCATTTACAGAGCTTTTAAACATTTTGGGAAACCTTTCTATAAATACTGTTAAATAATTTATTTAAAAAAAACATTTTTTAATAATTATTTTGTAGCCTCCAGTCATGTTTTATTTCGAGGAATGAAATCTATTTTAAACATATCTTAAGTACAAGAAAAAACAACCAATAACCGCATGTGTAAGCTAGTTAAAAAAAAAACTAAAACACAAGCCAGTTTACTGGCTTGTTTTTTAGTTTTTTTTTTTCAAAACTGGTTGGGAACATATTTCTTTGTAGTGGGTGGAAAGGGTTTTTCTAATAACGATAATGGGCGGTAATCGCTGGTACGCCAGAAAGAATCATTATTACTGATAATAATCAGCGTACAAAAATTATACTTTACGTTATCATGATTTCGTATAGCAATGTACAAAAGATCCTGTTTTAATTCTTGGATTCGTGTTCGATTTTATTCTTGGATTTCCCTTATTAAATATAAACAACTATTGGAAGTAAATATATTGTGATTTATTATTAAGAGTGTAAACTTAATTGAATTCATTAGAAATTTTACTAATAAATTTCTAATAAATTTGAATTATTTATGACATTAATTTGAATAATTAATTTATTAATTAGTACTATAAATATGAATCTATTAAATATGATAATAAATTTTAATGCTTATCGAGTTATATTTCACATGTATTTTTTTATACACAATGATTTTATTTCTGAAATTCAAAGATGATAAAATTAAAAAAAAATTGATTTAAAAAAAGTTTAAAAAATGTTATTATTACCTTAACCTTTTAAAGTTCATTTTTTAAAAATCATATTAAAAAAACAAAAAAAAAACATTTTACTGCCTCAAAACAAATTTATCTATCCAGTTAATATTCGAAGTCGGCTTAATTAGGCTCAGATTGACCAAGTGATGATCGGTGATGTGTGTGTGTGTGTGTGTGTGTGTGCGTGCGTGCGTGTGTGTGTGTGTGTGTGTGTGTGTGTGTGTGTGTGTGGGTGGGTGTGTGGGTGTGTGTGTGTGTGTGTGGGGGGGTGTGTGTGTGTGTGTGTGTGTGTGTGTGTGTGTGTGTGTGTGTGTGTAAGGGAATAATCTAATAAGGGAAATCTTGATTATGGGGTAGGGATTTAACAAAATTTTAACAGAATTATATAAATTTAATAAAACTCGGAAATTTTAACATTTCACATCACAAACATAATTTATTCTTAAATGATATAAGATGAATAAAAAAAAATATATTTTTAAACTTGGTGTAATTACGAGTTTTTCACAAATAATTGTGTGAATTAAGTCTTCAGTACTTTATTTATACTAGACCTTGAACTTGTTTGACATTGTATAAAATAAATGTAAAACTAAGAGGAGAGACAGTCATACAGAAAGCAAAAATTATACCTTATAATAAAATACTCAGGGACATTTGAATTCAAATTATTAGGAAAATATAAATGAAGTAGGGAGTAGTACAATATATAATTGTTAACAGTACAAGAATTTACATATGTACAATATTATTGAGGTTTCAGGGGCATCGTTTACTGTGATCGTTAGTCCCTTTCAACATCAAAAAAAAAAAAGAAGAAAAACTATTTCTTTCCCTTCCCGTTAATTCAATAGCAACATAATTCAGCAGACTACATCCTTAGCAACAGATAATCTAAAAATAGACTTGTCAAAAGGTTATAAAACCCCAAAAGAAACACAAGGGTGTAAATGACAAGGGTTCTTGCCACTTGAAAAACATAAACCACAAAACATAAAAAAAACATAAACCATTTCTAATGAAACGTCAAAACTATCAAAAATACTTCACCATTAAACAAAAGTTAAGAAATACTTATATTAAAAAAAATTTAAACACAAGATAAGGGTGTAAAGGGTTCCTTACCACTTAAATAACACAAACCACTTTTATAAAAGGTTTTTCAAAAAATTTTCAATGCTACACAAAAATTAAACTGCACGTCATTTCTTAAATTTTTTTTTAAAAAACGCATAAAAACGAAATTCTTCTTATGCCATATCGCCTAGGTTTTCCCTTAGGCCATCCTTTTTTGCTTCTCTTCTCCATCTTCCTAAAGACCTCGATGTCGAATTCCAAGGTGCCTAAGACCTTGGAGATGGAATCATCCGATCCTCCGCAGTAAAACACGGAGGCATCGGACGATACCGGCTCAGATGGGGTCAGCAGTGCATCAGAGTCGAGACTCGATGCGCTCCTCACTAATGCTTGTGGGACGGCTGAAACCCTCGTCCTCTCACTTAAAGACCTCCGCGCTTTTGGGGACTCCATTTTTGTTTTTCCTAAAACTTCTTTATCTAATATTTTTATTTCTATTTTATCAGTTCCCTGCATGGGGATTTTTGCAATTTCTGCTATGTCTTCCGGCTTCTTCTCTATTCTGCATTCATTCTTAGCCTTGGAATTGGTCGAAGGTTCATTCCTCAAAGGAGACTAACTTTTTTGTTTAATAGCTGCAGTTTTCTTCTCCCGTTTTGTCTTCTCTGGTTGGACGATTTCCTAGTTTTTTATTAACAACACCTTCAACCATATTCGCTAAAGCTGGTGTTAGCTCCGCAATTACATCATTTGTTTTGTAACAGATTGTAGGAGTCGAAGCAATCTATGCATAAGACGTTACGTTTGGCGATCTTTTTTAACGATTTTCTTTGTTTTGAAGTAGCTCACTTTTTGAATTGTCTTAACTTCCTGAATTACTACCTCCTCTTTATACATCGGAGAGTTACCCGAACTTGCCGAATGATTCCCGTGGCAGTTGACCTCTGCCCCGGTTATCAGGATGTAGTGGTTCACAAAATACATAGATCTGCTTGTCTCACGTGCCACTGTATGTCCAAACCTTTGACATGACATCCAAAGCATCAGAATCGTGTCGGGATGAACGGACGGACGTCTAGTCTGTGAAAGACAGCCTTTATCTTTTCCGGACACTTTGGCTTGTTAAATGTCAAAACATGCGACGCAGAGGGTAAAGCTTCTCCGTTGTGTCGGGTGTTCAATCATTGACATGCTCTTCCTTATCCATACACACTGTGTGATGACTCCTTATCCATTTCGTTCCTTGATGATTCACTCTTCGGTGCAGTTCAGCAAGTTTCTGCACACAATACATCCTTCAACGTATTTAGAGTACCATGTGGTGAAACCTCAGTGTATCTAACAGTCCAATCTTTTTCGCCCTCAGTAGACTTGACCGTTATATGCTGTTGACGGAGTCAACGATCATTCCCACAACAGTCTTCCTCTAATATTTTACTGGTCCTTCAGCAGCTTCCGAGATGCCTCGGGTTATCACGAAAGAACTTAACTTGCTAAACTTTTCTTCTTTCCTTTTAATGACCAAATATTTTGGTATCGCTGCGCTGCCTTTCGGTCGATACTTAGTTCAATCCTATTTCTCAATGATCAAGAACTTAACACTCTTCCTCCTCTTCGCCTGCGATGACAGAGGCTCTACGAGGGTTTTTACGTTGACCCTCTTCCACGGAAGTTATGGATGATGAAGTCTCCATAAGCTTTATTTTCGCCAGTCAATATATCACAGATTATTATTTTTTTTTACATTTTTTTTTTAAACTCCGAAGAACGCTCGACCGCTGAGATTTGACCTTTGATGCGGGCCTCCTTCTATTTATCTTTATCATCCTGTCTTCCTACGTCGTGTATCTTATGGGGCATTGGCCTTTCTTCCATGAGTCTTCCAAGCGTTCACTCTACTTCTTCGTTCAATGAACAGTGTGTAAATAGCTTGCACCTGCAGTCCAGTTTTTCTGTTATGTAGCATATTCTCGATTACGTTACAAGCACAGAAGCTTCCTATCGTATTTTCGAGACCTGTCTTTCCTCCTGCCATCGGCTGCACTTGAAAAACGAATGTTCCGAATCATCTTTCTCATCTCCGCAGTATTTGCACCGTGGCGATCGATTTTTTCTCATCTTGTGTAGATAAGCGCGGAAGTAGCCATGAGTTGACAGAAATTGGGTGACGTAGAAATCAACCTTTCCGTGCTGTCGCTCAACATTATTATTATTAAGTTTTTTAAAAAAATATATATTTAATAATATAATATTAATTAATATATTTTATATATACGAGTATATACATATTTTAAATCCCGGTACTTAAATATTTTACACCATAGCTTATTATTTTACACAGCAGAACTGAGAACGATTTTGTTCAATTAGTATTTATTAATACTTCATTTATATATTAGATAATTTGTTTTATTACAATATATCATAAGTAAACATATGATACTAAGACCAATGACTTCTTAAATCATCAGTTATTGATTGCTTAAGAATAGAAACACAAAAAGTTTTAGATTTTAAAAAGTAGATTTTTTTTGTAAATAGTTTTGACCATTTTCTGATTTTCAAATTTATTCTGCCGTATAATATTAATTTACTTGATGTATCGAAACGTCTTTAGCGAAATCATCAGTTTTTTTTAAATGTATAATTAAAATATTTTTTTAAATATAATTCAAAGTTGCGATTCGATTCATTCGTCAACGTCAGTTAAAATAAAATTTGTAAAAAAAACACAATTTAAAAAAAATGTGTATAATCCATTCATTATATGAAAACTGTTTGTACAGAATGATCTGATTTTTTGTTATTATATTATATTTTATTAATCCTATTATTATTTAAATTAGTCGGGTAATAATCTATCATTTTTGTTGATGAATTATAGAATATTCAATATTATTTTATACATTAATATATATTATGTAATTCTGTAATTTACTACAGAAGATTTTGAAGCTTGTAAATGGGAATACGGAAATGGAATTTCTAAGGTATGAAAAATGGGATTTTTCATGGGCTTCAAATCCGGGTCCCCCGGATAAATGATAAAATTAAGTTAGTTCATTAATTCATTTCTAATTGTAAAGGTTAAATTTTAAAATTGGATATATTGGTTCTATTATTGTATACTTTTTTAGGAAAGAAAAAAGGAAGGAAGCTATAATATATTCAGTTGTTTTACTTTGTGTAATATTTTAGCCTCCGGAACTTCGTTAGGTATTCCTTCATAAAATTAAATTAAATGGCAATCTTGTAGCATGAGAAAATGCCAAGCCTCACTGGGATTTGAACTCGAGACCTCCGGATGAAAGGCCGAGACACTACCAGTCGGCCATGGAGGCCGGCTTCTGAGAAAGGTTAGTTTTGTCAACTTGCTTTTACTAATTAATTACTAATTTAAAAATTAGACTGTGTCTTACTGAAACATTATTGTTTATGTTATATCAATAATTATACGAATACATTTGAATAGAGAGAATAAAATAGCTCTCTGAATATTATTTTTGTAGCATAGATAATTCTTAATGTTAAGCGATTGTATTTTCTCCTTATTGATGATTAACTGACGAAAATTCTTGTTGTACTAGTATTTATTAAGTAATGTAATACCTTTCTTTTGTATTATTTTCATAATGACCTTATTCTGTCATAGAGATTATTTTAATTTTATTTGTGTTTTAAACTCAATTTGTCTGAAACTTGATCCTAAAAACGAATAAGTTTAATTATTTATTAATGGATCTCTTCTATGATTGTACGGCTTAAACGTTTTTCTGTAGAAGTCAGGTAGTAAAATAACAACTGGACTACAAGCAGTAATTACTGAATTTATTATTTAAATAATCGAAACATTACTGTTAATTAGTGGAGAATAGCGATGTTAGAAAATAGTTATGTTTGGTTAGATCATGTTGAAAATTACTAATGATTCGTACGTATATCAACATAGCCTAATCAAACACACCCCGCTCGCTAATCTCGTCTAACTAACGTTAAATATATAAATTATATA
The DNA here is from genome assembly GCF_047948215.1 of Lycorma delicatula. Lineage (NCBI taxonomy): Eukaryota > Metazoa > Arthropoda > Insecta > Hemiptera > Fulgoridae > Lycorma > Lycorma delicatula. The sequence continues at coordinate 307,671,572 of NC_134455.1, forward strand.
CAACTTTTAATAACAAAAATGATATTTAAACTAAATACTTTACTCTTTTATTTCATTATTGGAAAATTTTTAAGCCGTGTAGTTCTTTAATAGTCATGGTACTTCATACGTACATGTAAATTAATTGCATAAAAATCTAATTGTAAGCATAAGTCTATTTATATTTATTGATAAGTCCTCCATATTTATTGGAAATTTCATATGCAAAAAATATTCTGCACTAAATAATCAATCTTTTTATGGTAATATATGCTTTCTAATAATTGATTAAGCAAAGTGCTGTTTTAACTTAAAATGTTGACTTTTTTCAGTTTGTATAGTATCATTAAAGGAGTTTTCCGATTTTTATGAAATTTTTCAGTAGGATTTTTAGCTGTCAGGGAACTGCAGATGCATAACGATTTTTACAGATGAAGGGGAATTTTCCATCTCAAAAAATGGAATCAAACCACTATTATATGACATCCCCTCTTCTAATGTTATCTATCATTCTTTCTTTAATTTTAGTCTCTTTTTCAACGGCCACGTGTTAGATACCATACACTCCATCCATAAGTCTAAATCAATTTGTCTCTGATAATGTTCTTCTACTACTATAAAGTATTGTACATTTCTTACTATATTATTAAATGCTTAATTTACATAGGTTTTCGGTAAATCAATAATTATAATTTTCACTTGTTCGCTTTAAAAGAAGTTAGAAAAAAAATTACGTATACAAAGTGGTTTAGGATGAAAGGAAAATAATTTTGAAACTGATTCTGCAGCTTTAATGTAAGACCGAAAACACTTTGTTATCAAGTAACGGTTAGCGTAAAATTTTGCCCTGATTACAGTTCCCCAAGTGAAATGAGGTGATACTAAAATCTTTAAGGGGTTATAAAGGGTTTCTTATGTTTTTTGACATGAAAAAATGAAATAAAAAGGTACCAGAACTGTATCTCTTGCAGTTTTCTCAATATGTAACCTCAGACAGAAAGATTCGGTGACGAAAAACAGGTTTTTTAGATTTTAAGTAAAATAACTTTGTTAAATGACTAATAAATGCATAAATCTTATTACCGAAACTTGTAGAGTAATTAATTCTGAGAAAACTGTTGTAATAAATTCTATGAAAAACAAAAAAATCAACTTTAATTATTAAAAACAAAACTTAACAGAAAAATATTATGAATTTGTAAAAAATAAAAATAGCTGTTTTTAATACCACAAATTTAGACCTTTGAAAAATTAAAATAATTTTAATTTGTTTTTAAATACCACTATTGTTTTACTAAATTAATTTACAATAAATGTTTGAAATTTCTCCATTTACATCGATGCACTTTTTAACTTATTTCGTTGTTTTTTCTGTCGCTAATCTAATGATATCTTCGCGTTCCTTGCTGAGGGCAGCAGCATTGAGATAGTGAGTCATCAGTTTATCACGTGTATCAACGTTTTGCTTGTATTCCTTACCTCGCATTTCATCTATCTCCATAAACACTAAGATTTGGTGATTTAGGTGGCCATTTTATTTACCAATCTATTGGCTCTACGTCCAATCCATTTACAAAAAAAATCTTTCATCTAAGAATTGTCTTACTTTATTCGTGATATGTGTTGGAAATTCTTAGATGAAAAATGTACGATCAAACTGATAGAGCACCAGCACGTGCTGATACTCCATCAAGTTGATGTCAAACCGTGTAAGAAAGTCATTATTTATTAATTCCAGATTATTCCTCTCCGTGACACGTTGTTCTAGTATGAAATAGCCTATTAATTAGGCTGTTAATCATTCCACATCAAACGTTCACCGAAAATCGTTGCTGGAAATTTGATTCAACTACACCGTGTAGGTTTTCTTCATACTACCCGTGTGAATTCTGTGAGTTGTTTATGCCATTACGAGTAAAAGAAGTAATGGCATAAACAACTATTAGTACCCATTCAACTGGGTAAAGAAGTAATTTCATCCGAAAAGAGTATGAACGGAATTAAGTGGTAATTATTGTTAACCCTTGTCAAAACTGCAGTCGTCTGGTGTGGTCACCACCACAGAATAATGTTCACAAGTGTTGAACTTCCGAACATTATAAGGAATCAGTCCGTGAGCAAGTAATGTCCTCCATACTGTAGTTTGTGGAATGTTGAGTCATGTAGAAATTTTTTCTTTGCTCGTTGTAAGACTAAGCTGTATCATCTGAAGAATGTTTTCCCTTTCATCACGATGTACCAGCTGACATTCAGATGAAACATAAGCACTGGGAAGTGTTCCATTCTCACGAAGATTATTAAAAATTCTACAAAATACTTTACCGTTTGGAACTACTCATCCAGGGCTCCTTTGTCAAACCCACCGGGTTGGTCTAGTGGTTAACGCGTCTTCCCAAATCAGCTGATTTGGAAGTCGAGAGTTACAGCGTTCAAGTCCTAGTAAAGCCAGATAGTTTTACATGGATTTGAATACTAGATCGTGGATACCGGTGTTCTTTGGTGGTTGGGTTTCAATTAACCACACATCTCAGGAATGGTCGAACTGAGAATGTACAAGACTACACTTCATTTACACTCATACATATCATCCTCATTCATCCGCTGAAGAATTATCTAAACGGTAGTTACCAGAGGCTAAACAGGAAAAAGAAAGAAAGAAAAGAAGGGCTCCTATGTCAACCCACCGGGTTGATCTAGTGGTGAATTTGTCATCGCAAACCAATTGATTTCAAATTCGAGATTTTTACGGTTCAAGTACTAGTAAAGGCATTTACTTTTATATGGATTAGAATACTAGATTGTGGATACCGGTGTTTTTTGGTGGTTGGGTTTCAATTAACCACACATTTTAGGAATCGTCGACCTGAGACTGTACAATATTACATTTCATTTACATTCATAAATATCATCCTCATTCATCCCCTAAAGTAATATCTGACGTAGTTTCGGAGGCTATACGGAAAAAGAAAAGGGCATCTACGTCGGCTATTTTTAATTTTTACAAATTCATAACACTTTTCGCTTAAGTTATGTTCTGTTTTTAATAATTAAAGCTGATTTCTTTTTTCATAAACTTTATTCTAATAGTTTTCTCAGGTTTAAATTCTCTACAGGTTTTAATTTTATGATTTATGCATTCATTAGTCATTTTACAAAGCTATTATACTTCAAACTTAAAAAACGTGTTTTCTCACCAAAAACTGTTTCTGTTTTATGTTGGATTTCATGAAAACTACGGGAGATTCAGTACTGGGACCTGTTTTATTCGATTTTTCAGATTAATAAACATAAGAAACCATCAAGTTTACCCCTTATATAGAACCTAAAAATTTCACTGTCCTCATTTTACCGAAAACTGAATTCTGACCGAAATTTTTCGCTAGCTGTAACTCGATAATAGTGTTTTTGGACATACCTATATATGATGGTTTTCCTTATTTCAAGTTCGAGAACCAGTTTACAAAAATTATTTCCCTTTTCTCCTGAATCAATTTGTGAATAACTTAATATATATATATATGCATAAATAAATATATAAATAAATAAACTATTGGTGATACAATGGAAGCGCCTCATCGATAATTTCAGTCAGTGGTGGGTGTTGTTCGGTGTTTCTGGAAACAATGTCTTGATGTTGCTAAAACAGGAAGGTTATTTTTTACACTGGCTACATCTTCTACAGTCAAATAAGATAGATAATTCCGTTTAGTTCTTTTATTAATTTAATCTCTTTGTTCAGCTTAATTTATTACAAAATGAGTGATGTATGTCTTTCACAAAAGTACTGCTTCCAACAACATAAAATCGTATTTTTTCAGATGATTTTCTGCTGTAAAAAGAGAAAACCTCTTCATGCACATGTGCATCTGTTAAATGTCCTTATAAAGTGATTTATAACATTTTACGTTGCAGAAGTTAAAATCCGGCAAGTTCTTTATGTTACACCTAGAATTTAAGATGCATAATTTACACATAAAAAACTAGAATATTATAATTTCTATTACTCTAGGAATACAATGCTTTATTATCATTTTGTAATAATATACTACCACTACATTTAAAACGTTAATTTAATATTATGCAATCAGAAATAACCTATTGTAACATATCAGATGTAACAAAGTAATATCTTATTTTTACTTTCGTGTTTCACGTTTGTTTAATCATTTTCTTCTTCATGAAGCAAGTTTGAAGGTTGTACAACACTGACTGTCAGTTTCATTATTCACGCTACGTCAATTTTGTTATTATTTTATTGATAATTAGATCACTTAAAGATAAGAAGAAATTAAAACGTTTATAGGATAATTTACTTTTATGCAAATAAATTTAAAGAATGCTACATTAAATTGTTTTTTTCCTTGAATAAAATTATTTACCAAATTTTTAGCACAGTGTTGGTTTTTTTTAATTCTAAAAAATAAAAATAAAAAATGTAAAAATTTATTTATCGAAATAATATCTATTTTAATAATATCGATGTTTCTCTTTTCTCCTGGTAACTTCGAGGAATGAAATTGTTATGAACAAAAACGTTATAATTATATATATATAAAAAATTAAAGTATATCGGATTTTATATGATTTTATTAATAAATCGATAACACTTACATATAGGCACAAGAGGCGTTAAAGTATTTTTTCCATCACGTATGTTAGATTATAAAAAACATATTATTGCTTAAAATGGTAGATGATAGGAATATTTGACACAAACACAAGTGTTAATGCAGCTTTATTACAAATCAGTTTCATTTATAAAAAGAAGAAGGCTGTTAGATGTAATGTAGACCACATTACATCTACAGCTAACATTAGGTATGAAATAACCTAATTTTTTCAATTCAATTTACACTGTTCTGAAGACCTAAGAGGTTTTGGGAAAAACAGCTTTAATATCAAACCTGAGCTACATATTTGCGATAAATTGTAAATGTTCTAAATTCACTCAGATTATAGTTAACTGTAATCTCGTAGTTTATCTTAAATATTTATTTACAAAAAAAAGTATAAATATTTTTATAATAATTTATTTGGAAAAAAAAAATTATTACTGTGGAATACTCATGTTTCTTTCCAATTGATTTTTTACTGGTCGGAATTCTTTTTAACCAATGTGTTGGTTATAAATAAAATCCTCGGTCCGTAACCATGTACACTACAGAAATTCATTTCCACAAGTCAAGAAGATTAGGAATTGATCCAAAATAAAGGTGTCAATTCAAAATCCAACCGGTATCTGCAATAACAGAAATAAAACTGCAAACTTATTTCGAATTATATTCCTTTTCTTAATTAAATGTAGACTTTTGTACTCGTCCTATAATTACAAAAGATGAATGTAAGAAGTAATTAGATATTGTAAAAATGAAAATTTCCAATGGGATCACCCTGTAAAGGTTTTATGTAAAAAACTTAAATTAATTTAATATGTGTCATAAGGCACAAAGGTATTAATTACAGAATTAAACGAAAATGATATAATATTAAAGCGATTACGGCTTACAGGTTTAATAGATACTATTCTAATCTAACTGTTATTTATTACACTACTGTTTTATATATATATATATTATTAAAAATATATTTGGCTTTATTGGCGTTAAACTTACTAATTTTAAATCGTCAAAACTTATTTCATAATACTGATGATAATATTATTGAAATATTGATATTTATTACAAAGATCCCATCACCTGGATTGAACACCAATTTTTTTCGATTATGAATTTCTCAAAAGAATGGTTTAATGCAAATTTTAACTTTCTTTTCTTTTGTATTTAGATATGTTTTTATTAATATTTCCAGCATTACTTGTTTTATTTATTTTTCATTTAATTTATTTATATTTCCGCAAATATGTATTTATCGATTAGAGCTTTGTAAACATTTTAGAAAAATAACTATAAATATTAATAAATAAAACGCACAATTTTTATTTTTTCATCAATATTTATTTTGTCGCCTTCAAAGTAGGTCCCATTTGACACTACATACGCCAGCGTTTTTTTCCAGTCTTCGAAACACTTTTTATAGGCGCTTACCGGTATGGTCTTCAGCCTCTTTCACGAATTTTCTTTAAGGCTTCAATCGAGTCAAAACGGGTACTCCGGACCGACAATTTACCTTCGGTAACTGATAGAAGTCACACGGAGCCAAACCTGTGAATACGATGGTTGATCGATTGTCTTTATTGCGTTTTTTGCCTTAAATTCGGCCACAATTGTCGCTCTATGCGATTACGCATTATCGTCGTGTAAAATCCACAAATTTTTCTTCTACACTGACCGTTTCTGACTGATTTTCTCACGTAAACGCATTAATATGGCCAAATAGTATTCTTCATTGGCCGTCTGTCCCTCTTGAATGAATTCTTGATGCACTAAACCACGAATATCGAAGAAAACAATGTGTATCATCTTGACTTTTGAGCGACTTTTCCGTGGATTTTCGGTTTCGGCTCATCTTTTGTCCTCCATTCTGATCACTGTTGACTTGTTTACATATAAAACTCGCAGACCCATGTCTCGTCACCAGTTATGATGTGTTCCATGAATGTGTGTTCAGAATTTGCGTGATTTGGCATGTGTAAAGGGACCTGTTCAAGATACTGTTTTTGAAAAAAACTGAACTGTTTTGGAACAAGCCGTGCGGCGATGCGTCTCATGCCCAAAATATCCACCAAGAACAAACGAACAGACTCGTGAGAGATGGTAAGGTCACGAGCTATCTCTCTTAAGTTGGAATAGCGATTATCGAGCACAATTTCCTTCACTATTTCGTTGTATTCATCGGTTGAAGAGGTCAAATGTCGTCCAGACGAGGCATTTTTTCGACGATCTCTCGGGCCTCCTTGAACGCTTTACCACTCGTAAGCACGTGTTTTTGATAAAAATAATTAACCGTAAGCCTTTTCTAACATTTTTAGCGAGTCGGCATACGAAATTCCGTTCACAACATAAAAATTTAAGGCAAACTCTTTGTTCGGTAATTTTATTCATTCTAAAAATCTAGGTGCACTACTAAAGTGGACTTGATTCAACCAGCTGCTGTAAACAAACTGGTAGACAGATCGTGCTCGTTTTGGGAATTGTAATTAAGTACACTGCTATCTACCATCTTAAGGAAAAAATTTTTAAATAATTAGCGCAGCCTTTTTAAAATACAAATTGCCGGTAATTTTTTGACAGACTGTTTATATTATTAGATAGAATTTTCTTCCTTTTCTGATATGAAAATAATTAATTACAAGCTAATGTATATTTATATTTAAAAATAGATTACCTCCTAACTTTATAATATATAATTTTTATTTATATTGTAATTTTTTTTTATTTTGCTACATGTGTCATTTTTACACCACTGCCCAAAAAGTAGTGAAATGTATTTAGTTAGTATGTTAGTATGTAAGTATATTTTGTTTCACCGTACAGCTGAACCGATTTAGATGTACGACCCCGCGTTGGAATTTTTATATTACCGGGAGTGTCACACGCTATATATATATATATATTTTGTAGTAGTTTGCCAGTTGAAGCACAAACTAATTGAATTAATTAACTGTGAACTGTGAGCCTCTATCACTGTGAACTGGATTTGAACTGAATGATTCGAATCAATTATATTACAAAAATAATAAAAATTAAATATACGTTAAATGAAATAAAATAATATTAAATAGATTTAACAAATTTCTTTTTAATAATAATAGGGGTTTCCTGTGGGGGACTGCGTGTGAGGCTATAGTGGTGAGATGAAGCGAGCATCTCGGGCGAGGCTAGACCAAAGGCTAACTTTTACTCGTATCTGGTACACTCTCGATCTAACAAATCACGGTTATTCGGAAATGCTGTTATATCTTGGCAATCAATCTTCCGATTTTCAAAATTCAAACGGGATATTTGCTAGTATAATACAAAATCACGATGGAACCAAACCACAACAAAAAGAGCAATGTTTGTCACCAATGTTTTTTTCGGTAGTCGTGTTTTTTTAATATTTATCTCTTGTTCATTTTTTCAGATACTCCGCGTAGCCATAAATCTAAAGAATTCTGTTTCAACAAACAGCAGTTAAGCATATGGCTGGAATTACTACTCACCGCTTTAACTCTTGATATGTGGAATCACGCATCAAATAATTTTTTTTTAAACATTATCTTTATCTGCACGTTTTGTTCCATCTTGAGCCGGTTAGTGCTGCGCTCTAGCATCTACTAACGCTAGCCGGCGAGTTTGTCTCGTACGATCAATTGAGTGCCGAATCCCGCTCAGTGCGGTCATGAATGTTTAGTCTAACGTGATTAACGGGTCTAAGGTGACTATTCAAGAGTTGGATCCCGCTTGTAGGGGTCATGATTTGTTTAATGTAACATTTCATTCTAGTGCAGAATAGTTTTTATTTTGTAGTCTAAAGTCTAATATGGCTTATAGTGTTTATTGATAATGTTCAATTGTATAATTTTGACTAATGTGTCATTTATTCATCGGTCTAATTCACTTGTATTGTATAATATTTTAAGGGCGTTTAATGTGACATAAAAATTTAACGATTCAAGAAGAATATATTTTAGTTCATGTCATCATCTCAACCATCATTTCAAAATACAGTCCATACTCGCTCTACAACTTAACACTGCATGACAATTTATTCCTTTTCTATAGGTATGTTCAAAATTAGTTTCTTTTTAAATCGTTCTTCTCTGTACAAACGAAAATAGCGTGTCTAGGAGACATCCCCACATAATTTATATGAGATAACATCTTCAATTCTCGTCTTTCGTAATCAATGATGGATTTTAGTAGTCTCTCAACATTTGTGTCATCGATTGTTGATAATAATTAACCTTATAGTAATTTCTGAGAAGGGTCAGGTTGGAGATATTTGACTTTTGTATCCTGAAAAAAATGATGACCTTCACAAGCGAAATATGTAGTCCAGTTCATATTACTAGAAGATCGAACAACAAGGATTATGAAAGATTCTAATATAAAATTTGTTCTTGCTAAAGCTACTAAATGTATCTATCATGAACAATACTTATAAATTAGCATTCATTTATAGGTTTGTTCGTCTAATGTGAATCGGCCTTGATATGTACGAGTACATCCACATCATTGCGTGATAATCAATGCATTATTTTACAGCCATGATACTTCAATGTAATTCTGGGAAGTTATTGCATATCATTTATTACATAAGAAATTAGTTGTGTTATATTATTACAGTAAATTTTCTAAATCACATAATACATGGAATAAAAATAATGCACTAATTTTAAATAAATTAAAATTGAAATTAATAAAAATGATTTCGATTTTTTTTTTTTATTTATTTATATTAAGGTGCTCCCCACCATGGTAAGGGTATTAAGTTATTTTAGTGACTTTACTGTTAAATAAAATTTTGAGCATTAGAAATTTGAAATTGCGAAAAAACTTTTTCCCTCAAGGGGAAACATCGCGTAAAATTAATTTTTAAGCGAATAATCTTTTGTGGTGATAATAAATTAAAAAAATAATATGTTTTCAAAGTTGCTTAAAAAACAACGATACAGCCGTAATTCTAATATCAAAGGACTATAAGGGGTATCAAAAAACTAAGATTTTTACATTTTATATGTAATGAGTAATTAGATTTAAATCTAAACAAATTTTTTTTAAATTAAATTTGTTTAATTAAAAAAAAATAGACTATTAGAGCGGAATGGCCAAAAAATTTGATAAAGGTTTGAAGGCCTACTAATGTAGAAAATATACGAGTAGTTCCAATAAACTTCCACTAACTCCTTTTCTGAAGCAAAATATAGCAGAAAAATCTTTTGCTAAAGTGCCCCAGTAAAGATTTCAAATTTTATTTCCGCCAAAATAACCCCTTTTTCCAATTTTTGCAAACATTTAATACATTCTTTCCCCTTTAAAGTTTGAAGAAAGTCGGTCAGTAGGGTCCAGAGATATAAGACCAAACACAGGCCAACATACATATGTATGACAAATGTTCGTCTAAGAAAATTCATTTTTTTGAACTTAGGAACATTGAAATAAAACTTTTTCACTGATATTTTATAATTTATTCAAATTTCTTGTTTTTTATTTTTTTTCAGATTATTTAAAATTTATTTAAATATTTTTTCTTTTTTTTAAATATCTCCTTAAGGCACAAAACTTAAAAATGATCAATATTTTAGATTTTTTTTTTTTTTACTGATATATATGCTTTTCCGTTATATGACTATAGCGTCATAGCGGATTTCTCGTATATCGCTATGGCCAGGAAAGTAAATAAAATACATATATAATGTACGTATATATTAAATCCTTATCTATTATACCTTATTTTATCAAGAACTATTTTAAATGGTAAAAATATTCTTTTATTTTTTCAGAAAAACTTGGAAAATAAGGTTTTTACGGTCTGTATTTAGGTATGTGTGTATCCTAAGCTCTACAACTTTGAAAAAAAAAAGATTCTGAAAAATATATCGTTAACATAGTTCAATTATTTACTCATTCTGTCTATACCCTCATCAAATTTTAGGATTTTTATAGTTGTTTCAGAGATATTGGTATAAAAAATTCCATTCCTTTTAAATTATTGAAATGGTTTCTTTAAACAATTACATTACAAAAGTTGTGTCTAATTTTTGTAATAATATTATTATTACTTTTTATAATTATTTTTTAATAACAGAATAACATAAAAGAATGTGGCTGTATATAAAATTATCAATTAATTATTGCTTTACACGCACATTTAGCTCGTGCACTCGTGTATGAAGAGCACTCTGTTTTCATTATAGAAATTACCGTAGACAATATATCTATGAATTAACATTAATGAAAAACTATTTTAATACAGTAAAAATGTAGATTATTTAATGATAGTAAAGTTTCCAGTTTACATAGCGCATATAAAAGGAAATACACAATTGAATCTACAGATATATATGCAATTTTATACACTTACTACATCATAAATAAATGTATAAAACCGTAAGTTGCCTCATATTGATCGAATTTAATTTCATATTGCCAGTATATGGTTAATGTGCTATATATAATATAAAAACAATATTACATAGTCTTCTAAACACAGAAAAAACTAAGATCGAATGAATGGAAACTAAGATATTATACGATTAATTAAAAATATCATTCTCAATATTTAAGGAAATCTACTGACTTGAGAAGTCTAATTTGGATTTTTCGGCTTCTCTGCCGAATATTGGTTTTTTATTGCCTTGAATAAAAAGTCGTCTAATTCTTTTTTTTAATGTAGTAAAGTGATTAGAGAGTAGAACTGTTTTTATTAGACCATATTTTTTATTGGTTATGTTTCTATATGACAAGACAATTTTCTCTTATGTTGCATAAAATATACGATGCGTTAAAATAATTTTCTAAACAATACTCATTACATAATATTCTTCTTCAAAGATAAAAGAGACTTAACAGAATAGTTTCAATCATTCTATGTAATTATATTTTACAATCTGCTGAAATTAACTTACACTCCCCCTGAAATTCCCTGATAACAGAAAAATTGAAATCTCTTTAAAATAAATACTTTCGAAAATGGGTTGATTTGGCCTTTAAATTTACACCTAGAAAGTATGTAAATATTTTGACGTTATAAAAATTCATTTTTTATTATAATGTAACATAACATTATAAGAAACTAAGTATGAATCTTTTAATTAAAATTTCAGTCTGTCTAAATATTCATGTTATTTTAGGCCATTCTTGTGGAATGGGATTGCAGATGGAATTAAAACCATTTTAGATTTAATTCATTGTAAAAAAGAAAGATGTCCTGTCTTTAGGTTGCATAAAGCTCAACGAGCAGGAAAATTTTCAAAATATTTTTTTTTCAAAAAAATGTTGATTCTTTTTTATTAAATGTAGCCTATCGATTTTTTATTAGTCATCTGTTTCTAACTAAAGAAAATTATGTTGTTATAAAAATTACTGTACACTCAATTCTTATTTCAGTCAAACAAAGAAGGCTAACTTCTGCCCGCCGCTTTCTAATTTTCGCCCCACTGTTAGTAAAAACTCGTTTTTCTCGATTTTCGGATTAAGGGTGCATTTTATCAACAACAAAAGTGGAAAAGAAAAATTTATATATATATATATATATACTTTTTTTATTTATACTTTTATTCTTACTGTTTTATTTAGCAACCAATGATGTAAAATCCTGTTTATTTCCGACATTAACTGTTTAAAGTTTGTTACTGGAATTCTGAAGGTAAGTAACACTGAATAAAAAATTACTACGGGCGTTTTATCTCGTTTTATTATAATCGCGATTTTTCCGTTTTTGATTGCTTATAACTCGAAAACAAAGCCATTTATCTAGAAACAGTTTTCACTATCGTTTTTCTCGTAAAATTTTTCATAAAATCCTGTATCAATGTCCATCTTTCTATTCAAAAAACATGTTTGATTAATGTGGCTAATCCAAAATGGCGGATAAAAATTTCATACAAATCATACGGTAGTAAATTTGTAACTTTGCACATCCGCATTGGTTTCTACCTCCTAGTAGCCCTCAATTTTGAAATATAAAATTTTTTCTGTACTTTAATACTAAGCTATATTTGTCGGCCTTTTGCAAATTTAACATTTAACTCTTCCATGTGTAATATATTTAAACTTATCGTTCTGTTTCTTTATTTTAGAATTTGATTTCCGCATCATGAAATATTCTGCTATGGTAATGGTATTTATAAAAGATGGAACTGCCGTTACAATTATGTTAAAAAAAAGACGAGACAATTCATGAGCTGTATTGCTTCCTTTACTGGCGTTAAATTATCATTGGTAAAAACATTAGTAATGGACCTTAATATGTCCTATGCACTTTACAGCTATTATTTTGTGTCTGTTGCAGCCTCACTATAAACTTCTGTCGATCAAAAATCAATTTTACTTATATAATTTATGATGCGCGCGCGCGCGTGTGTAAATTTAAAAAAAATTAAATTATAAAATCAATTAGAATAAACAAAATTAACAATAAACTAAAAAAAATTACATAATAAATAAAATAATTTTTCTTTTTTTATATCTCAGTCTACACTTATCTGACTAATCATCCCTTTTTTTCCTTTCTTTATCAATCCTTTCATTTCCTTTTCTTTCTTCTTTCCAACCTTGCAAAATCATAAGAATGTGATAGAAATATTTGACATTAGAATAATAAATGAAGGAAAAAGAATTCAAATTGAGTATCAAGATTCTTGATTCAAACCGTTGTCTGGCTTACATAATCTCATACTACATTCAAATTATGAGCGGTAGGTATATGAAATTTTATAAATAGGTTAAACAATATCATAGATTAACATTTTCTCTAATTATAATCTGCTACATATTTTGTTTTTCTAATTCAAAATTGGGAAAATAATACAACAGTCTCCATTTAATTGCCATTATAGTCAGAATTCTTTTTATCACAAAGTTTTTAATTTTTCATCTAAATTACGGGAAAAAACCTTCAAAACCTTTTCTTATTTGCTCCAGCATATTACCTTCAACATTAAAATGAGGCAGATTTAAAGCAATGTAAAGAAAGAAATTTAAATCCAGAAATTTAATTTCTTGAATTCCAAATTCTGTTTTCGGTTAGGGTATAATGTATAAATTATGAAAAGTAACTTAATTAATTTTTTTTTTCTTGTTTGTATTTAAAACAGAGTAACTTTTTTTTTATTTATTTTTTAGGGTATCGTATTCGCAACTGGAAAAAGGTACAAAAACCTGTATCACTGATACAGTTTCTAGATTATATGTCGTTCAGTATTTCTTCCCTTTTCACCTAAATTACAGCAATAATGTATCAATCTTTCTAATTTGTTGCATTCTACTACGATCCGTACGAAATTTTTTTTAAGCAGTATTGAGAAAATTCATGGATAAAAAAATAAATAAAGCGAAGAAATTCAAATAGGGATATCTTTTTTCCTGTTTAGCCTCCGGTAACTACCGTTAAGATAATTCTTCAGAGGATGAATGAGGATATGTATGAGGTGTAAATGAAGTGTAGTCTTGTACATTCTCAGTTTGACCATTCCTGAGATGTGTGATTAGTTGAAACCCAACCACCAAAGAACACCGGTATCCACGATCTAGTATTCAAATCCGTGTAAAAATATCTGGCTTTACTAGGACTTGAACGCTGGAACTCTCGACTTCCAAATCAGCTGATTTGGGAAGACGCGTTCACCACTAGACCAACCCGGTGGGTAAATAGGGATATCTAGACCGCTCCATTACAAACACGGACTGATTGTTGATTATTTTTGTCTCTTAATACTTCACAAGAATATATGATAATTTCTTAAAATTATATCGATCAGCTTCATTTTATCGTAACCTTTTCATGCAATATGAATTTTGTGGAATAAATGTTTGCAAACACATCAATCATGAGAATAATATGCATGATAATCAAACTGTAAATAATAAGTGATAATCATGTATATATTAGTTCAGTCGCTAGGTTACGTATCATGCAGAACTTATTTTTTTTTGTTTAATTTTCAAAGTTATAATTTGACTCTATCCATCAATTTCCTTATGATATAAATGTTATTGAACAAATTTATTAATAGAATAAAGAATAAGGAAAATAAAATGGAAATCGAGATATATAGCCTCTCTATTCAGAACGCCTTAGTTTGTTTAAGTAAATCTCGTGTTTTGTTTCATAAAAAAAAAAAAATTATGAAAATTAACCGTACAGAATTCTATTTCCGCTGAATTTTATCTTATAGCCTATCAATTTCTTTTATATTATTCATTATATATATTTATATTTAAATTTTATAAACGTACAAATTTAAACTGTATGAATACCTACACATATGCAAGCTTTTGTATCTTGACCCCATTTACAAAATGAACATATATTCCACAAAATTCACATTGCAAATATATAAATATTATGTAAATATTAAATATTGTATAAATATTATTTATATTTTATATTATAAATAACTATTATGGAAACTACTAATAGAAATTTTAAGAAATCATTACATATGAAGTATTATGAGATAAAAAAGGTCAACCAATCGGCGTTCGGTATAGATAGAGACTATTAATAGATACGATAACTATTAGAAATTTTTCTTTTTCTTTATTTACTGTTTTGGTACGGACAAAGTGAAACGATTATAAAACCTTAAGACTTTTTTTAAAGTAATTTACAAGAAAAATGTTAATTATTCCAAGATGTCAAAAATGCTATCATAGAGTACCTTTATATCCAGATAAACGCCATACGGTTTATACTTCTGCCTTGTATTTTAAATGCACTTTTATTAGCAAAAAATTATTTTTTTTTTCTAATGATAAAATTCAACCACCCACAGAATTTAAAAAATCTATTATTTATTAATTTATCATAGTTTGAGACAACGTTAACCAGATAATCAGCGTTCGGAATAAAGAGACTAGATAACTCGATTTTAGTCATTTATTTTTTTTATTGCATCGATAAATCTTCAAGAATATAATATTTTTTTAAGGGAAAGTAATAGAATAGTTAAAATTAGGATAAGGTTATCTTCGAAATATGAAAATTGGTGATTATATTAAATGGCCAGTTAGTATTCTGGTTACCATGCTTGGCTTTCAGGCTCAATTTCTGTCAAGGATCTGAGATTTTTTTTATTAATAATTTCATCCACCAATCCTTCTTGTTAAAATACTTGAATAATTGTTTAAGAATGTAATTCTAATGCAAAGAATGAAATTGTTTACTATTTTTTAAACTGATTATTTTTAATATACTTCAAACAAATTATTATTTTGTAATATGATGAAGGTAAACTTGACAAAGCTCGTTGTGATGTGTTACCTGATTGAAGAATATAGTAGCCTTTGAAATCTGTGTGAAATATGAACAGTAAGGAAAAGGGAAAAAGAAGTCCTGGAGGCATTTGAAAGTGGGCATGGAGGAGATTGGAGAAGATTAAATGGGACACTAGAATGAAAAATGAAGTAATGAGTGGAGTGAACGAAGATGGAAGTTTAATTAGAACAGTTCAAAAGAGGAAAACTAATTGGTTGGGATATATGATAAGAGGAGAAGGGTTGATATAAAAAAACTATTGCTAGAAGAATTAGTAGAATGTGCAAAATAAAGAGGTCGGAAAAGATTTAAAATTGTACATGTAATAAGAAATGAGAGCTCTAAAAAACTAAAAGTTTAGCTGGAAATAGAAGAGAATGATGAATAGGTACACAAAGTGGAAGGGAGAAAGGGTCTGTCTCAAGAACAAGCTTAAAATGATGAATATTCAAACATTTAATTTAGCATGTCAGGGTTTTAAATACATAGTATTGTATGATTCTTTATTTGCTTACTTACTGGAATCTTTTTCTTGTATCTATTTTACAATCTTAATAGAAAAATATAGTACATTAGTAAAAATAAAACCTTTCATGTGGCTGTGACACTTGTGTAGCACCTGAGATACAAGAGACATGGGTAAGAGAAAATCTCCCAGAGTAAGTGCAGCTTGCCCCTTTCGTGAAAAAAAGAAAGTTTCATCGCTTTAAAGTAAGCAGTCATTTAATGAGAAGGGAAGACTACTGTGTGGAAAGCTAAAGTTAGTGTTAAGGAAGAGACTAATGAAACGTTTTATTTTGAGTGTATGGAGCTGAAATGTGGATGATGAGAAAGGCAGACAGAAAAGGAATTGAGGCTTTTAAGATGTGGGTATGGCACAGAATGATAGATGTCAGATGGCAAGACCATGTAACAAATGAAGAAATAGTATTAATAAGAATCTGAGAGAAGAGGAAAATATTAAATGTGATTAAATACAGGAAAAGGGACTGGCTAGGACATTGTATGAGAAGGTGTATTTATTAGAAGATGCGATAGAAGGCTTGGTGAATGGAAAGAAAGCAAGAGATTTCAAATCATAAGTAGGATTATGGAAAAGGAAAAATATGCGAAAGAGGTTAGCAAAGCATAGAACAAGGTGGAGAGCAGCAGTCATGACAGGACCTTCCCTGATGGCGGAACACAATGAATCCCTTAAAAGGCCAAATATTGCTAGCATTTTGATGGGTTTTGCATGTTAATATATAACTGCATATTTGAATTTATGAAGTAACTGGAAACCGGATTCACTTCTCAGGTTCCTTAGTAAGCCTGGCATATGATTCTTGTTATTCCTAAGAAAGGCAATGTAATTTCTGTGGTGACTTTTGGCACAATCAGATCAACTACAAATGTTATGATAATGGCACTTAGCAAATATCTCAACAGATTAAGTAAACCTAAAATAATACAATTTATAACAAAAAATTGCACTTTTGTTAATATTGTTGAATTAGTAATATAGCAGCTAATAATAAATCTTTAAATCACTTCTATTGAAAATTCTTGTAGGAGTACATCTTTTAAACTTTTCCAAAGACTAAAACTTAACAGAGGTTCAATGTAGCGATTAACACAAGGCACTTTAAGGTGCCTGATGTTAATTAGATTAGAATAGATTGCAATTATTTAGATTAATTATTGTTAGATTGCATTTTAAGTAAACTTAAAGTAGGTTAGAAGAATAACATCTACTAACAAATGATTTAAGTTAGGAAAATTTAGCTAATTATCATTAAAATGAAACATTATTAAATTTTAATGTTCATTTTAAATTAAACATTATCATTAAATTAGACATTAAAAAGGAAGAAAAGTGGAATAGATAAGAAAAAAACACTTGACTAAATAACGAAATATTCCTTAACTAAATAAGAAAAAAAAAAAATACGAATAATAAAAAAGTAAAAGTAAATATTGACATCTAGTAGGAAATTTTCTATAACCATTAAAAATTTTAAAAAATACACTGATTAACAAAGAAATGTTTTATAAAAACAAGTAAAATATATAGAAATTTTGTTGTAAAGGAAGAAGAATACAATCTAGAACAAGGAAAATAACAAAAAAATATAAAAATATAATTTACTTATTACTTTTAAAGTAACTGAAGAATATAAAAAAAAAATTATTAGAAACAATTTTATTTCTTAGCCTGTTAAAAAAATTTATTAAATTTTAAGTATTTAAATTAAAAAAAATCATAAAGTATAAAGCGATTAATTAAAGAAAAATCTAATGTGGAGACTACATGACTTCCTTGTTCACCTATTAAATAACATATACAAAATATGTTTACATATCTTTTTAAAATGAAAAGTACATAAATTTTATTTCATTAATACTTTTTGATACTTTTTCATATTTTTTTTTTTTTTTTTTTGTTATTATTATTGAATTATTATTTATAGTAAATTTTTACTTACAATCAAAGGTTAATAATTATAAATAAATTTATATATTTAAATTAAAAAAAAAAAATTAAAAAAAGGAGGTGAAGTCTGATTCGAACCGATGTGCTTTCCTTTGCTAAGATCCAAATATTTCATTAATTAAAATTTTATTTGGCTGTGATTCTGGAACCAATGAAAATAAATACAACTTATGATGTATCGTTCAAAAGCTCTCAATGAGGGCTTATTAATGCAGTTAATAAAAAGTCTAAAATCTTAATTTTTTTGAACTTTGGTCTTTTATGGACACTTTTGGTTGAGTCGATTGCAATCAAAAGGAGAGGTGAATAACTAGATACAAAAGTCCTAAATCCAAAATTTTAACATCATACGGCTAATCGTTTTTGAGTTATGCGAGATAGGTACGTATGTAGGTATGTACATGCAGACGTACGTACAAACGTCACGCCGAAACTAGTCAAAATGGATTCAGGGATAGTCAAAATGGATATTTCCGTTGAAGTCTGAAAACCGAAATTTTTCGCGATCACAATACTTTCTTTATTTCGTACAAGGAAGTAAAAATTGATGAATACAAATCTTCTTGAATAAAATTATGTGAAACCAGAAGAAAAGTTAAAATACCTTCAGAGGAAAGGTTTAAAAGAAGTTAACAAAAACAAAAGGGAGCAGTTAAATAACATCACCATAACAAAAAAGGGGTGTCGAAAGTTGGATAATCTTATTCAAGCAAAAAAGAGAAAAGGAAAAAAAATTGACCCATATGCAGCTGGGAAGAAATAAGTGGTGTGGTAAGGTCTCCTCCAATATAATAATTTTTTTCTTTGAAAATTCATGAATGCAAAACTGAAATATTATGTATAATATTATTATAAATTTGTATCACTAGGTTTTTATTTCCTTGTACGAAGTAAAGGAAGTACTGCGATCGCGACAAATTTTGGTTTTCAGATTTCAACGGAAATACCCATTTTGACCATCCCTGAATCCATTTTGACTAGTTTTGGCGTGACGTCGTATGTACGTACGTATGTATCTCGTATAACTCAAAAACGATTAGTCGTAGTATGTTGAAATTTTGGATTTAGGACTGTTGTAACATCTAGTTGTGCACCTCCCGTTTTGATTGCAATCGACTGAACCAAAAGTGTCCAAAAAACCAAAAATCTAACAACGTTTGGGTTACACATGTTTGGCGTACAAAGACGTCATGTGTTGTTCACATTAGATTTTATTTAAAAAAATTCCAAGTAGATTAACTCTTTTTCTTAAAATATTATTTATTAAGTAAAATTAAAATTAAGCACTATATCTTCGACAGGTAGTATGCACATATCCGTACTAAAATTATATATAATCTTGTATAATTTAACAAGCATTATACAAACTTTAAATTTTCATAAGATATGCTAGATATATTATGTATACATAATAATGGAATTATTTAGTTCATTTGTGAACAGAATGAGGACTTATAAAACCAATTATTACGTACAGTCGTAGTCACTACGAGCCTGCTAACTATTATACGTCGTTAAAATTATCAGTCTTTCGTTTTGTTCTAAGAGAAGCATGGATAAATTCATAAAAAAATAAAAATAAATAAAAAGTTATGTAGTTTTAAAATATATTATGTTAATTTTAAAAAGGCAAATTATAACAAATCGAAAACTGGTAATTCCAAAATTCAGAATGGCTAGGTATATCAATAGGAATAGAAAAATAAATATAGAATTTTTTTTGTAATTAATATATTAATGTAAAATAAATAATTTATTTAGTTAAACAACATTTATTGTTTACGTTTGCTTTGAATCAACCAATTAATTGATTCTGATTTTAGTTGTTTTTGTATAATTTCTATAAAAACCTTTCAATAAATTTATTTTTCTTCCAAACTTCTGGAGGCGGAATCAAATATGAATATTTTAATAATCAATTGCATTAGATTGTTATATATGACAATCCTAATAACAGGTGACACAAAAAAACGGGAACGTTTACTCTGGACACCTTACAAACTATCGTTAGTTCTGTAAAACATTTTTATAGGGAAAGCACGCTGTTAACTGTTTCACTGCTCCATGATGACTGAGTGGCAAGGTTGCCTTTGCATAAAGCAGTTTCTACATGTAAACTGTACATGGCTGCCACTACACATTTCAAAGTTCCCGTTTTTTTTTTTGTGTCGCTTCTATATAATGACTTTTTCGGCTTTCACCAATATTGTTCAGTTTTGAAGCGTACTAATTTTAATAAAAAAACAAAGATTAATTTTTTTTACAAAGAAAAAGAAGACCTAGAGTAAATGTATATACAACGGTCAATTGTGCCAAACTTACCTTAAGGTATTTTAATTGCAAAATTTTAACTTAGTATATTTTTCAGTAGTATGTAATTGATGGTTGATTAAACAAGTAATTATTGACCTGCTGCCAATACATCAATCTCCATAGACTAGAGAAACCAAATAAACAGCAGGGGTTCTATAAAACAAAATAAATAAAAAAATTTAACTATTGTTAATATTTTATTAACAACAAAAGAGTTCAATCCTTTCTATTTTAGTAAATGGTTCTACTAACTTTGATCGTAGATCTGTTTTAATACTAATTCAGATAAGAAATAATGTTAGAAAAAAATGAATGAAAGTCTGAGAAATAAACGATATTGGATGATGTACAGTCAAAATGTTTTCGTATTTTGATTTCCGAATTTTCTAGTAGGTAAATTCTAGGTTTCTGTTGAATAAATTAATTTGTCATTTATGAAACTTAACAATGTATATTTCTTGATAAAAATAACGAAATTAAGTGGTATTTGTCTTTCTATTCTGCACTGTGATATCGGATTAATACTCATAATTATATTGATTGCTTGATGCTGTAACATATAAATTAATTATCTCATAATCAAACGAAATAAATAGAGCTTAAACAAAAATGAAGAAAACATAAGATAAAGAAACGTTAATAATTTGTATTATTTTGTTGCATGTAAGTCAATTTATGTACTTATTTATTAATAGTTTTATTTTTCATTAATGCCTTTTTTTATTTTCCTTTGTTGGCTGACTCCTAATGACACTTAAACGAAAATTAAATATGAATACCTACAAATATCTTGAAATGGGAGGGCATCTATCGGTTGGGTTAATCATTTAATACATCGATGATATAAATAAACACTAAGTCATCTATAATTAATGGCATCTAGAATTAATGAGTTGCATTGAAATGAATAACAAAATAATGAACGTACTCTTTTAAATTATTTATGTTCTTGTTATCTTTTGTTCATATATTTATAAAATGAATGTAATAATTTTTATTTCTTTTATTTTCTATTTTCCTCTTCACGTATTCATTATTCATAAGAATCAAATATTTTTTAATGTCTTGATTATTTATACTATAATTTATTCATCATGTGTGATCTCTACTATAAGTTTTTCATAATTAGTTCTGTTTGTTAAAGGTAATAAACGTAACCTAATCTAGAAATTGTGGAATAGCTAAAAATTGAAAATCAATATTTGTGTGATATGAAAAAAACCAACCTTTGATTCTCTTCGCTTTCTCATCAGCAGTTGGCAAATCAATAGGAAGAACAAGAGAATGGCAATTATAATATTATTGAAATTACAATGAGATCGATGGTTAATCGATGAATAACCGTGTAACTGCTTGGTGATACTAGTGAAACTACACTAATGTTTTTATGAAAAGCAAAATTAATCTTAAAATCTATAATCAGTGCTCATAATAAGCACATTTATTACATAAAAGTTATGAAGTATGGTATGCGTCATAACAGAATTAATTCTGCCTGTACGATATCAAATAATTTGTTAATATCGCTGTTTTTTTCATTACACGTCATAATTACACTAGCGATTGTATTACATAACGCTTAATTAGCGGTGATATTGTTTGAAGCTATAATTAATTAATTTTTTCTCTCCCTACAAATATTTCTATAGAATATGAATATATGTTGTTTCTTTTGTAGATTTCTTAGGATTTTAATAACTAATGATATTACATTAATAGATTACCAAATTATACATAAGGTTTGTTTTCTAAACAAACCTAAATTTTTGTTACACACCACCGTTTACACGATATGCCGTGTAAATGCACTCTTCCACAAATAGACGGTTCATATTTGGGTTAGTCACATTTTATTATGTACATGTTAGTCACATATGAACATGGAGGGCGAACGCATTATGGCGATGATGTTTTTATGTTGACAATTAAAAAAACGGAGGAGGAATAGACTTCAATGAGTCGACCTAATAATATGAAAACATTTTTGAGAACTGCTCCCTATGGAAGTCAATAAAAAATAAGCATATACAATCTCCTAAAGAAAGGTATCTTTCAGACGTCAAGTTCTAAAACATCATATTTTTTGATTGGAGATGGAACATTTAGTCTTCATAAAATTCGATCGTATGGAGGCCATAGCTTAACAGTAAAAAACAAAATTTAATTACCGTCTATGTAGAGCTCACAGATATATCGAATGTTTCAGTAGCAATAAATGTATAATTTTTCATCGATCTATAAATTTGGAACTCAATTTTGCTGTAGACATTGTCAACTCTTGTGTGGTCTTGCAAAATTTTGTTCTGGAAAGAGATGGTTATGAGGTAGAGGATACACTTACTCTAGCTGGACTTAAAAGATAATAGTAAAAAAATGCATCGCGCGAGGGAACTGTGACTGATATGAGAAACATCTATGTGATTACTTTGAAACAGATGCTGGATCTGTAAAATGGCAGTTGTCGAAAATATAATTTTTTTTTACAATTCATAAACATTTATGACTTTGTTTATACAATTCCTCTGTACAAAAAAAAAATGTTATTCATAATTGTATCATTCATTTCTGTATATTTTTAAAAATAAAAAGAATGAAAATTACCAAAATTGTTCTTTTCGTTATTGTTATGTTTTATTTAATATCCCGCAGTTTCTCATATTCACTGCGGTACTTTAAAAATACTTCTTTCCAAGCTTTCTTGGTTTCAATTCTATCTTTATAGAATAATAATCTCTTGTTCCATATAACTGTTCTTTCATGAACGAGCATTAGTAAATAATCCATGTTTACAATGTATTCAGTTAGGTTAGAGTGAAGAATAAACAAACGATGCGTTTGTGTTACTGATTTCGTCATGTGTCTGCAGAGTCACGTCACTTATATCAATACCAATTCACAACGCGGCCGTATCTACGAGTATATACAACGCTATAATATTACTCATATTATTAGTCTTTGTATAATTAATGTGTTATATAGTACTCATGTAATCAAACGTTTATAAATGTATACTATTATATCGTTGAGTAAATGAGAACAGCAGGTAAACCTTTAAAATCATTTACACTGTTACCAGCTTTTATGTTACACCGTGTAAAGGAACTTTTTGACCCCATTATAACCAATATTAATTAACCTTTCTGGTTCCTAACGTGAAATTAAACAAGAAATATTTACTTTAACAATAAATAGTATAAATTAGCAACTAATTAAACGACTTCAAATAAAAAGGATCTCAATTCGTATTTGTCTTATTATTTTAAGCCTTCTTCACGGAAAAATAAACTCAGTTCAATGAATATATTTTTGTAGATATTTATTCTCTCGTTGTTAAAACAAAAAAAGTACTTTTTCTAGCAAAATATAACGTAATTGAATAGACGATTTGAAGACATTCTTTGGGTCTGTTTTCTATACTATAATGGATTATTATAACAAAACGATTACATAGATTAAAATCATTCTGGTATTTAGAGCATTTTCAGAGCAGAATTTAAGAAAAATATTTAAATAAATTGAGGCAGAAACTGTACATTTTCTCTATTCCAGATAGTCTTAATTTGACCCACCGGCTTGGTCTAGTGGTGAACTCATCGCAAATCAGCTGATTTCAAAGTCCAGAATTCTAAAGTTTAAATCCTAGTAAATTCAGTTAGTTACTTTTATACGGACCTGATTATTAGATCGTGGATACAGGTGTTCTTTGGTGGTTGGGTTTCAATTAACCACACATCTCAGGAATGGTCGACCTGAAACTGTACTAGACTACACTTTATTTACATTCATACATATCATCCTCTGAAGTAATACCTTACGGTGGTTTCGGAGGCTAAACAGAAAAAGGTAGACATTCTTAACTTATACTCATTAATACTCGTGCAACATCCTTCTTTTCTTTACTTATTTTTATCAAGAGGTAAATTTTTATTTATTAGGAACTGGCAATTTTGTTTTTTCATTCTGGTGAAATTCTTCTACATTATACCCATATTTTAAATAAAGTAAAAAAGATTAATAAACATAAAATTAAAATTATAAAAACGTAATAAACCAACTTAAAAAACAAGAAATACTACTCAATTTTTCGATTTTTTTATATCGCTGTTAAATTAAGAGTGAATAATCGCAATTTTATTTAATCTGGCTGTTTTATTTTTAATTTGGAAATTTTTTTCTAAAAGGATATCTCATACAAACAGTACACTTTCAAAATTTAAGAGTAGAGTAGTGAAATAAATCTTTACGTTTCTAGGAGTATCATAGGCTGTATAAATATATATGCAGGTGATTGAAAAGGAAAGGAAAATTATTTTGAAACTGATTTTAGAGCTTGAAATAAGGAAAAAAGTTCATACAAAAATATATCCGAAAACGCTTTGTTATCGAGTTACGGGTAGTGAAAAATTTCGCACGGATTTCAGTCACCCGGTGAAATTTCAGTATACTTGTATTACGGGTAAACTTGATGGTTTCTTATGTTTTTTGACCTGAAAGATCGAATAAAACCAATCCAGAACTGTATTTCCGGTTGTTTTAATAATATCCAACGTAAAACAGAAAACATCGGTGACGAAAAACCA
Source organism: Lycorma delicatula (assembly GCF_047948215.1). Classification (NCBI taxonomy): domain Eukaryota; kingdom Metazoa; phylum Arthropoda; class Insecta; order Hemiptera; family Fulgoridae; genus Lycorma; species Lycorma delicatula. Next base: position 307,696,778 of record NC_134455.1, read on the forward strand.
TTTTAGTTTTGAAGTAAAATAACTTTGTTAAATGACTAATAAATGCGTGAATTTTTTTTATTAAAAACATGTAAAAAGTTTTATTCTAAGAAAATTTATTTAGTAGTCACTGAAAAACAAAAAGAAAAAAAAATCAACTTTTATTAATAACAAACTTGACAATCTATAAAAATTGAGAACAACTATTTTTAGTACAATAAATTTAGACCTTTCAAAAATTTAAATATTTTTAATTTACTTTTAAAAAATAATCACTGTGGTTAATACTCTAATAATTTATTACATGACTGCCCCAAAAGAAATTTAATGATATAGGGTGTATGTATGTTTGTTCCAACGTAGCAGCTTAGCGGCTGAACCAGTTTAGATGTATGACCTCGCGTTGGAATCCTTAAGTTACTGGGAGTGTCGTAGGCTATATAAATATATATATATATATATATATATATGTTTAAACAAATTTAGAAATTTTGAAAACAAAATTATATTATTTACAAAATTGTCACCCGCCTATATTAGTAATTATACTATATTAAAGAGGAATGTTTGTCAGCAACGTTTTTTTTGGCAGTCTTGTTTTTTAATTTTTAATATCTATCGCTTGTCATTCTATAACATTCAGAAAAATTGAGACTTTGACAGTTGTTAAAATCGTATTCTAAATTATTATTTATAAGTCTAATTATGTCAAATTATCCAATTTAAATATATACAGAGTGTATATATTAACAACATAAAATGGTGGGCTGGCTATACTTTTTCGGATTCTACTTGTAAAACTAAACAATAAATATCCTTGGGAAAAATGGCAATTTCTCCTTCGTTTTTCCCTGTTCGCCATTTTGTTATTTTTATATAAAACTTTATATCTCAAGTTCAGATAGACGAATCACATTAATATTTGGTAAGCGTCTTGGTAATAAGCTTTTAAAATTAGTAAAATATCAGGGCTTAAATACCTTTGCAAATTAAAAAATGGCGGCCATGTTTATTTTTCAAACCATTTTATCTCCATAAATATTATTTTTATCAAAATTTATGTTATTCGCTAAAATATTAAGCCTTTTATTCTAAACAAAATGATATTTAATTTTTTTAAATCTGTTTACAAATAGTCGTGTATGGGAGACGATTGATGTAATTTTGTGTCATAATTATTAGGTCTATTATTGTGAGAAAAGTTATTACTTAATTTGATACTTATTTACAGTACCAGAATGAACAATAAATAAAAACGATTACTATTTCATCGAAATGAACGTAAAGTGGAGGACATGAAGACAGACATAATTACAACATTTTCTGCCATAACTCAGCTATTTGTAAACCGATTTTCAGAAATAAAATGTCATTTTGTTCAAAATAAAAGGCTTGATGTTTTATTAAATAATATAAATTTTGATAAAAAAATATTTATAGAGATATAACGGATTGAAAAATAAATTTGGCAGCCATTTTGTAATTTGAAAATGTATTTAAGTCCTGATTTTTTTGCTAATTTTAAAAACTTACTACTAAGACGCTTACCAAATATTAATGTGATTCGTCTATCTGAACTTGAGATATAAATTTTTATATAAAAATAACAAAATGGCGGACAGTGGGAGAGCGAAGGAGAAATTGCTATTTTTCCTAAGGATATTTTTGTTTAGTTTTACAAGTAGAATCCGAAAAAGTATAGCCATCCCACCATTTTAGAAACATTCTGTATATACATATATATATATATATATATATATATATATACACACACGCACACACTCACACAAACTAACCTATTAAACACATTAATTTTTATAATTGAAATATTAAAATTTACAATCCACCTTCTAAGACCAACATATTATTAACTACTGTAAAAATGCACCAGTTAATACACTTACTTTGAATAAAAATAAACTTCCAGTGGAAGGATCACGATCAAAGTTATTGAACCCGAACATGAAGGAAGATCGTGATGTAATTTTCATCTTAGTATGAAATTTATTTTACGATAAGACTTGTATCTCATCTCTCATCATTTTTTACAGACTAGTATTGCTATTATATTACTTGCTTGTTTGTTTTTTATATGTTATAAAAAAATTTTGAGGGCTAAAATATGGCTTCTTGACAGCTAATATAAAGCAATGTAATAATAAGTGTAATGACAAAAACGTAAGTATACAATATATTAAAACGTACAAATAATCAGTTAAAAAAAAGAAAAAACATACTGTACGTTATATTTTAATCATTATTTGACCAAGTATTAATAATATTTTCAATACACCTTCTTATGTAAAGTTAACTAGACCCACCAAAAACGGAAATTTGGAAAACAATAAAATGGAAAACTCAATCGGATCTTTGTGCAAATATGATAAAAAATACTAGAATTGTTAAAAAAATATTAACTAGAAATAAACAAGTGAAAAGTTTCAGTTCTTTTCTTACAGCTATGTGTGCGGTAGCAAATCCGATATCTTGCTGCTGTGCTAACTTACGCATCGACTTTGATGGACTTTCGCTCCTAGCATCCGAAATATCGAGAAGTTTCTGTTCGTTTAGTTAAGTGGTCTTCCATTTCGATCAGCGTCTTCAGCAGAGTCTATTGCCCAAAAGTTTTCGATAAGATTGCGAACTGCATTGCGGTAAGGAACAGGAGTATTTGGAAACTTTTCAGAAAAGTTGTCCTTCAGTAAATAAGGTCTTCACGAAAGACCTGTTCAACGAGAAAAATGCGTTCCTCTACTGAAAAACCATTACGTTTTTCGCAAGTATTGATTCTAGTAAACGAAACGGAGCGAATTCAATCACAACTCAACAACTGACGTCTTGATTTATTAGTGAGAAACGCCCAACGAATCCACAGGGCAACCTAACGCGGAAAGAACAGAATATACTTTAGAACCATATATACTTTAAAACCACACAGTTCTAAAGTATACTGCACAGCGACTTTCCGAACGCATTGTATTTGTAAAAACGGGTGTAAAATACTTAGTTGAAGATTCACTATTAGTGTTGATTTTTAAAAGTAATGTTACAGCCAGTTCCTACGATGAACAGTAAAATGATGTCACTAATAGAACCAAATATTAAGTCCATTTCTACGGCTTGGGATTTAGAAACTTGCAACAGTATATTTAGCTCGGCGAGAAAAACAGTGGTAAACTATTCTTCTCGCCTTTTTCTAAGCCTGACTTAGGATCCACATTATTATCATAAACAGTAATGCCCTTTGCTATTTATTCTGAGGACTGTTTTGTGGCTTAAGTTTGATTGCTTACAATCGATAAGGTTATGATAACTAGCATGTAAATACTAAATGTAACCTTTGTATCATTATTAGATACATTTGTATCCTTTATGTCTTTAATTTTATATGAGCATTGCATATCAACTGTGTGTAAATATTACATGTAATAAATACATTCATGTAATATTTATGAAAAATTATCGACAAATAGCATGACTGTTCGTCGGCAGTTTTGATGTTGATGTTTATGTTTATCCGACTGTTTTATGTTATATAATATCAGTTGTTTCGAATTACGTGTACTTAAAGCAGTAAGTTCAGTTGATCTATAGACAATACAAGTAATAGGAATGCAATACTAAAATACGTGATATAATTTTTAATAGCTGAATACAAATTATTTTTTCAAAGTAATTTAATGAAATAAATGTTAACTGTATTTTTTATTTTAACCTTGAAATTTTTCTTGAATAATCCTTTAAATTAACTTCTAGTAATTTTTTGCAATTGTATATCGTAAATCGTTTTCATTATTTATAAACATATATTACAATGCATTTGGCAGCATAAACTGTGCTTAAAATGACAAATCGTCTAAATTCGATTTCATTTTATTATTAAAACGCGAGATTTTTTACTATTAAAAAGAGTTTAACCTTCAATCAAATAACAAAACTTTTAAATTAATTATTCTTTTTAAATCTAGTGCTTTGGTTCATAGAAAATGTAAGAAAAAAAATACTTTATCAAAAGTAGTGGACGCCCTAAGTATTTTTAAAATGATTCGTAGACTCATTTGAACTATAGGTGTAATTAATTCGGGTAGGTAACTATACGGGTAGCAGTTTACAGTAAAATCTAATAAGCTGTTAAAACAGTTACGGATTTGATTAATTATAGTGGAAAACATACTCTATACAATAAAAAAAAAGAAACTTAATTTAATAGACTGAATTTTTGGTCTTAAATCATAACTCAAGTTACAAAATCAAAGAAAATTGATTTTCTCCTAGATGAGGGAGGTAAGACCGGCCTCCGTGGCGCGAGGTGAGTGTTAGTGTCTCGGCTTTTGTCGTGTTTGATGTCCCGGGTTCTAATCCCGGTCAGGCATGGCATATTCATAGGCTACAAAATTGCCATTTAATCTCATCTTCTGAAGCAATACCTAATGGAGGTCCCATAGGCTAAAAAATAAAAATATATATATATATGAGGGGGTAAGAAGAAATAAATGCAATAATCTTTTTGAAATGGTTGCAGAAAAACATTTGTTGCGAAATAAAATGCCCCTTTTCGAATAAATTTCTATTGTGCAAAGGCCAGTATTTGAAACTGTTTCATTTATTAAAAGGTACCAAACTCAAAAAACATGTTGCATAGTATTGAAATCTCTAATAAAATTAAACTCTTAGTTTTGATAAAATTGCAAAACACAACTATAATGATGAAACATAACATATTATATTTCAATAAAAATCAAATGAGGTAGAAAAACCTGAATCTACTTAAATAGTTATTCCAATTAAACAGTTAATAATGGGAATTATTCCTAAAGATACTAAATGTACCAGAAAAGAAGATTTTATTTATGTAGACAATAGGTAATTCAATTAGGTCCCACAGCCAAACATTTGTAGGAAATAAATTCATCCCAAAAATGACATATCCGTTTCAGAATGAAAGCACCTCACGATAGTGTAATTATTTTCCCATTCCTTTTTTCAAGGAGCCTAATTTATATAATTTCACATCAGCATACAAAGGATACTAAAATCCAAGTGATATTCATCTATGCAAATGTGTCCCTTAGTCTGTTTTCCACAAGGCTGTCTATGTAGTGAGCATAAGTACTCCCAAAGAAAGCAACTTTTACTGGTGCCTTTATATCTCAGGTGTTTTGTATGCTTCACACCCATAAGCAAAACCTGAATCAGTACAGCAGCAAATAGTGTGTCAGATTGGTACAGAGAGTTAGCATCATTCTCCTTTTATAGAAGGTACTTACTTGATCAAGCATTATCTAATTATTTTAACGTTAATGGTGCCTTGATAATGTCTCGCAAATGCCATTCTTGTTTAATAGTAACTTGCACCATATCGTGGTATGATTATGCAGAGATCATATTAGTTGACAAAAAAAAGAGGAATTATGTATAAATTGAACAAAACAAAACAGCGATTATCTAAAATGGCATTATAATTATATATGTGTACTAAATAAATAAAAAATTTTTAAATAAATAATTAATTTTATAAATTTTTTAATAAGAAAGTAACCTTGGTACAGAGATAAAACACAATAAAATTTTATATTTTAAGACACAGTAAAATTTTATATTTTTCATAATAAAACACTCATAACTTCAAGAATCAAACAGAAATTGTTTAAATTTAAGATAAATACATGATTTTTTTTCAGTGATTGAGTCAGTTTATTTTTTCAACTATTACTATTATTTTAGCAAAACAATTACAAGTTATATAAGTAAAAAATATACACAAAAAGAAATGGAAATTTATAATTATCTCAAAATTTTAAGCAAACCTATATCGATTTTAAAGGCTTATGAGCTTACATTAAATGTTTTTATCCGATAATCATTGCAGACAGTTAAGTTTGTAGAGAATCAGGCAGGGTAAAATTCTCCAAAAAGTAACACCCAACAAGGAACTAATTTCATAGATACTGCACAAAGATGAAAGGATGTTAGAAAAAGAAAACCAAAAGAAGTACAGGGACAAGATAAATATCCTTGCCAGTGAGATTCGCTGCAGGACCTCCAACTTGCTAGTTATATTTTATATCCATAACTTTTTGGAAAAAGGACAAATTTAACTAAGGATGGAGGAAATGCAATTATGGTTAACTATTTCATTAATCAGCTTAAATAATTTGCTATAACAATTTTCATCTCAGAACCCAAAAAGCCAGTCAAGAACACACTCATGCTTTCTAAAGGAATAATCATTCCATAAAGTTATATGCTAAGTAGTTATATATCACTTCACTACTACAGATCATACTGGAGATTATTAACTGTTTTAGAAGTCTAAAACAATAAAACTGTTGTCGTCATAAATTAAAGAAGAGAATTACAAAATAATTTTTAAACTTTTATCACTGCAGCTTTTTTTTTATTTATATATAAATTTTTAAGTTTGATTTGAACTATTGTACCATTAATACTAATAAATTACACTTTTATATAACTATACTTTCTATGAAAGGGAGTCCGACAAGAGTGTTCCCTGTCTCCGTTACTTTTTAATCTTTACATGGAACTAGCAGTTAATGATGTTAAAGAAAAATTTAGATTCGGAGTAACAGTACAAGGTGAAAAGATAAAGATGCTACGATTTGCTGATGATATAGTAATTCTAGGCGACAGTAAAAAGGATTTAGAAGAAAAATAAACGGCATAGATGAAGTCCTACGCAAGAACTATCGCATGAAAATAAACAAGAAGAAAACAAAAGTAATGAAATGTAGTAGAAATAACAAAGATGGACCACTGAATGTGAAAATAGGAGGAGAAAAGATTATGGAGGTAGAAGAATTTTGTTATTTGGGAAGTAGGATTACTAAAGATGGATGAATCAGGAGTGATATAAAATGCCAAATAGCACAGGCGAAACAAGCCTTCAGTCAGAAATATAATTTGTTTACATCAAAAATTAATTTAAATGTCACGAAAAGATATTTGAAAGTATATGTTTGGAGTATCGCTTTATATGGAAGTGAAACTTGGACAATCGGAGTATCTGAGAAGAAAAAGTTAGAAGCTTTTGAAATGTGGTGCTATAGGAGAATGTTAAAAATCAGATGGGTGGATAAAGTGACAAATGAAGAGGTATTGCGGCAAATAGATGAAGAAAGAAGCATTTGGAAAAATATAGTTAAAAGAAGAGACAGACTTATAGGCCACATACTAAGGCATCCTGGAATAGTCGCTTTAATATTGGAAGGACAGGTAGAAGGGAAAAATTGTGTAGGCAGGCCACGTTTGGAATATGTAAAACAAATTGTTAGGGATGTAGGATGTAGAGGGTATACTGAAATGAAACGACTAGCACTAGATAGGGAATCTTGGAGAGCTGCATCAAACCAGTCAAATGACTGAAGACAAAAAAATAAAAACTTTCTATGAGTGGGATCGTGGAATTTTAGAAGTCTAAAAATGGTTGGTAGATTAGAAAATTTAAAGAGGGAAATGGATAGGATAAATGTAGATATAGTAGGAATTAGCAAGGTTTGGTGGGAAGAAGAAAACAACTTTTGGTCAGGTTATTTTAACACAGCTTCAAATAAAAGTCAGGCAAGAGTAGGTTTCATAATGAACAAGAAGATAGGAAAGAGAGTAGAGTATTTCAAAATGCATAACGACAGAATCCTTGTAATAAGGAGAAAATCAAAACCTAAGCCGACAACAATTGTTAGCATCTATATGGCTACAAGTGTCCGTGATGATGAGGTAGAGTGTGAGTGTATACGAAGAAATTAACGAAGCAATTAAACACATAAAAGGGAACGAAAATTTAATAATAATTGGAGATTGGAATGCAAGCATTGGAAAAGGCAAGGAAGGAAATAATTTGGGTGAATATTGGCTGGGCAAAAGGAATGAAAGAGGAGACCACTTATAGAGTTTTGTACGAAGTATAATTTAGTAATTGTCAACAACCACTTAAAAAAAAAATCATAATAGAAGAATATACACATGGAAAAAGCCAGGTGATACTGCAGATATCAGGGTAGAGTATATCATGGTTAAGCAAAGATTTAGAAATCAACTCGTCGACTGCAGAACTTACCCTGGAGCAGACATTGATAACAACCATAATTTAGTGATAATGAAATGTAGATTGGGGTTTAAAAACCTGAAGAAAAGGTGTCAGATGAATCGGTGGAATTTAGAGAAGCTTGAGGAAGAGGAAGGAAAGAAGATTTTTGAGGAGGGCATCGCAAGAGGTCTGAGTAAATAAGATAAGGTAGAAAATGTACAAGAAAAATGGGAGAATGTTAAAAAGGAAATTCTTAAATCAGCAGAAGTGAACTTAGGCGGAACAAAGAGAACTGAAAGAAAACCTTGGGATTCAGACGATATATTGCAGCTGATGGATGAATGTAGAAAATATAAGAATGCTAGTTATGAAGAAAGAAAAAGGAACTATAACAATTAAGAAATACTATAAACAGGAAATGCAAACTAGCGAAAGAAGAGTGGAGAAAGAAAAGAGTGTTTAGAAGTGGAAAGAGAAACGAACACTGGTAAAATAGACGGAGCAAACTGGAAAGTTAAGGAAAATTTTGGGGTACATAAATTACAATCTAATAATATGTTAAACAAAGATGGTACACCAATTTATAGTACAAAAGGAAAGGTCAATAGGTTGGTGGAATATATATAGAGGAAATGAATTAAAAACTGGTGTTAAAGAGGAAGAAAAGGAAGTCAATGGGGATGAAAGGGAAGAAACAATACTGATATCTGAATTTAAGAGAGCATTAAAAGACTTGAATGGCAGAAAGACTGCTGGAATAGATGAAATACCTGCAGAATTACTGTGCAATGCAGATGAGGAAGCGATAGATAGATTATACAAACTGGTGTGTAACATTTACGAAAAGGGAGAAGTTCTATCAGACTTCAAAAAGACTGTTATAGTCATGATACAAAAGAAAGCAGGGGCAGATAAATGTGAAGAATACAGAACAATTAGCTTAACAAGTCATGCATAAAAAATTTTAACTAGAATTCTATACAGAAAAATTGAGAGGAGAGTGGAAAAAGTGTTAGGAGAAGGCCAATTTGGTTTCAGTAAAAGTATAAGGACAAAGGAAGTAATTTAAGCACTCAGATTAATAGTAGAAGGAAAATTAAAGAAAAACAAACCAACATACTTGGCATTTATAGAGCTAGAAAAGGCATTTGATAACGTAGTGGAATAAAATGTTTAGCATTTTAAAAAAATGATGGTTCAAATACAGAGAGAGAACAATTTCTAACATTTACAGAACCAAACAGCAACTGTAATAATTGAAGAACATAAGTAAGAAGCCATAGTAAAAAAGGAAGTCCAACAAGGATGTTTTCTATCCCCATTACTTTTTATTCATTACATAGAACTAGCAGTTAATGATGTTAAAGAACAATTTAGATCCAGAATAACAGTGCAAGGTGAAAAGCTAAAGATGCTACGATTTGCTGATATTGTAATTCTAGCTGAAGTAAAAAAGATTTAGAAGAAACAATGAACGGCATGGATGAAGTCCTACACAAGAACTACCAAATGAAAATAAACAAGAACAAAACAAAAGTATTGAAATGTAGTAGAAATAATGAAGATGGACCACTGAATGTAAAAATAGGAAGAGAAAAGATTATGGAGGTAAAAGAATTTTGTTATTTGGGAAGTAGAATTACTAAAGATGGATGAAGCAGGACTGATATAAAATGCCAAATAGCACAGGCGAAACAAGCCTTCAGTCAGAAATATAATTTGTTTACATCAAAAATTAATTTAAATGTCACGAAAAGATATTTGAAAGTATATGTTTGGACTGTAGCTTTATATAGAAGTGAAACTTGGACAAGCAGAGCACCTGAGAAGAAAAGATTAGAAGCTTTTGAAATGTGGTGCTACAGGAGAATGTTAAAAATCAGTTGGGTGGCTAAAGTGAAAAATGAAGAGGTGTTGCGGAAAGTTGATGAAGAAAGAAGTACTTGGAAAAATATAGTTAAAATAAGACAGAATTAAGGGATCCTGGAATAGTCACTTTAATATTGAAGAGACAGGTAGAAGGAAAAAATTGTGCAAGCAGGCAATCTTGAAATATGTAAAACAAATTGTTTGGGATGAAGTATGTAGGGGGTATACCGAAATGAAATGACTAGCTAAGATAGGGAATCTTGGGGAGCTGCATCAAACCAGTCAAATGACTGAAGACAAAAAGAATACTTTGATTTACTAGAATTCATTATTCTCTCTTAGATTATTCAGTTAGCCTACAACATAAAACATAAAGAAAAAATAAAATTATGACCTATATTTTAGATATGACCTGTATCTAGTTATGTGTTTGTTACAAACGTGTTATGTTCTTTCTGGGTTTTCCACAGATTACATGAGTATTATAAATAAAGTTCAAATAATATAATAGAAAATATATATATGTATTTTCTTTTAAGTTTGATTTATATATATATATATATAATATATAGATTTATAAACTGGAAAACCCTACCAATATAAGTTATTCAATTTGATTCTATTCTTTTAGAATGTAAAACCATAAAAATAAAAGTGATTTTCACTTATATATTTTTTTCTAATGTAAAATACATATAATGAATATAAAAAAATCTAGTGTGGAACCAGATGACTTCCTTGTATGCCTATTAAATTACATATACACATTTTTTGCTGCACTTTATTTAAACTTATTTCATTTGAAAGTGAGATACAATCCTCCAATCTCTATAGCAAAATGGATAGTTACATAATTTTATTGTGGTGGACACCACATTGTATCACTTTTTTTGTGGTGTCTGTATCAGCATTTTATATTAGTTTATATAGTAATTTTGTTTCACGTTGCTCAAGTAGTTATGTGGTTATTTGGTTTAAGTGAAAACGTGTTGGATCCATAACATGCACACAATTGTTCGAATCCAACTTCATATACATATAATTTTTTTAACTTATTTTTTTTAATTTAAATATATTGATTTATTAATAATTACTAACCTCTGTAAATTTTTTTGAATTAAAATGAAAAGTACATAACATTTTATTTCACTAATAACTTCTAATTTTTTTTCACATATTTTTTTCAATCAGAGATTAATAATTATTAATAAATCAATATATTTAATTTAAAAATAAAAGTTAAAAAAGAAAAAATGTATGTGAAGTCAGATTCGAACCAATGTGCCTTCCCCTTGTAAGAGCCAAATATTTCATTAATTAAAATTTTATGTGGCTATAACTCTGGAAACAATGAAAATAAGTACCACTTATGATATATCACTAAAACTCTTTCAATGAGGGCTTGTTACTGCAGTTAAGAAAAAGTCCAGAATCCAAAATTTTTGGATTTTGGGCTTTTTTTGACACTTTTGGTCTAGTTGATTGCAATCAAAACGGAAGGTGCACAACTAGATGTTACAATAGTCCTAAATCAAAAATGTCAACATTCTACGGTTAATCGTTTTTGAGTTATGCAAGATACATACATACGTACAGAAGTAATGCCAAATCTAGTCAAAATGGATTCAGGGATGATCAAAACGGATATTTTCGTTGAAGTCTGAGAACTGAAATTTTTCTCGATCACAATACTTCCTTTACTTTGTACAAGGGAGTAAAATAAGAATAAATTATGCCATTGTTGGTAGTGACTTACCATCCTTTCACAAGTGTAAATTGTCAATTGGCTATTTTTAATGGCAAAAGACATTAAAAATAGCTAATAGCCTTGTAATTTCCTTAGGAGGCAAGAAATTGGGAAAGTTTAGAGCGATTGGGCATACATAATTCCAACATCTGTCCCTTATGTACTGTTGCTTGTGAAATGATGCTTTACCTACCACATTGTTTAACCCTTCCATGAATTAAGGAATCTGGTTTAAAAACACACTACTTAAATAAAATATACTAAAAATAACATTGAACGTATCATGTACATAAGGATTCCTAACAAGTTTGTTTTATTTGTGTTTGATGATTAATTAATTTAAAGATTTTGGAAAATAACCTTGGAAGTTGTACGGTAGTATGTAGACTCTCTATGGCCAGACATTTTTAATAGCTATGCAATTATAAACATCTTAACTATCAAATATAAGACTTTTACTAGTGTTTCTATGTTTATTCAAGCAGATATTTAATAAAAACAAGGTTTCAGAAACCTTCTTTTTTTTTCTTAACCTAAGACATTCATTACATTGTAAACTATGTTTATTTTTATAAATTTGTATGCATTACTCATCAGTTTAGAAAGTAAAGTTGAAGTGCAAAGTGGGTATGGGTTGATGGATTGGTGACTGGCCCTTGCTACCTACAACCTCCTATCACAGTATACTATCTTCTCCATTGTAATATTTGTTTTGTTTGACCTACGGGACCACTGTTATGTATTGCTTCAGAGGATGAGATGAATGATTTGTAGCATGTGTGAAAATGCCATGCCTGACCGGGATTCGAACCCGGGACCTCCGTATGAAAGGCCGAGACGCTACCACTCGCATCACGGATGCCGGCCTGCATTGAAATATTAGCCTCACTAACTACAACTACTTCAGACACTTCAAATAGAACTACTGTGCATCTATTTGTCTAATCATTGACACCTATTTATACTTTTTTTATATGAACTGTTTTCCATTATTAAAAATAAAATTTTCGCTCGCACGCGTTTGTGTGCGCACGCGCGTGCGTCCCTCTCTCTCTCTCTCTGTGTGTGTGTGTGTGTGTGTAAATTTTCGGATATAATTACGTCAGACACTCATATTTTTTGCTTCAGTCCTAAAATAGTTAAAAAATTAAAAATCACTTATCAGTTTAACATAGCTCTAGGCTATGCTGCAAGAAGAAAAAATATGGTAATTAGCCAAAAAAGGTAGGGTATGAAATTTTGCATTTCTCACCGTTTCATGACTCAGAAACCCCCAAAAACAAAAATTTAGGTGTAAATGTTCGCACATAGTACAGAAATGTTATTTTCTCGCCGCGAACCAATACAATTGGAGTATCTTGGTACGTGACGTCTACCGCCATCTTGAAAATTCCTTTATCCTAATACAATAAAAAAGGGAATTTACCACAGGAAATTCTCACAAGGAATTGCCAATCTAATTATTCTTTAAACATTAAATATTAATTATAACAATACGGCCTTGAAACCTTTTCAACGAAAATAACTACTTTCGTAAAAAAAGCAATATTCATACATTACTGCGTGGCGTTTGGTTTGCTTGGAATTTCTCCCGCCAACACCCGATTCGGTCGCCCTAAAGCATAAGACCGAATGTCTATGCCATAAACGGTTACTGAACCTCGAACAGTTTAGCGATCAGTATCCTAACATAACATCTAGAGCTTACCTAACAGCGTGAGCGGACTAAGCATGGTGCCATACACCATCGGCTTACGTGTCCCAACCGTTCACCGCTCACTAGTCATATATTTGCTAAAATGGGTAGGCGCATCCCGTCATCTACTAAAAATATATATGACATCCATAATAAAATTCATTTTGTCTGTATTTTCGTACTATATGGGGTTTAAGTGATTTTGTTTAGTGTATTATATGGTTGTGTGTTGTGTATTATAGTGTTTTAGACAGTCCTGAAAAGACTATTTATTTACCGCACACCAATTAGTTATAAGAAAAACTATGATTATGATGTAAGTTTGTCAGGTGGCTCCTCATTAGCTCTGATGCAGTCCTCCTGAATTCTAAACCTTTAGGTACCACCATTTCGATCCAAAATAGACAATTATAATTTAAAATAGAATTATTATAACATTTATTTTATAAAAAAATATATCACATAACCCCAAACTATCTTTACGCTCTACTGCAGAATCTCAACAGTTAGGTGTTTGATCGCTACGAGTAGGATAATACGGTCCCACCCTATATACCTGTTGACCACAATGTGTGAACAAAGTCTGGGTCGAGAGCCATACTCTCCAAAAGACCATTAAAGAATGTTGCCCAATGCAAATGTTCTCACAGACATGATATTCACAGTGGCAATTTCAGAGCAGTAATGAGTAATATGGCAAATATATATTTTAACAATGCATAAAGGAAATAGATAATGACAATGTAACATAACATGTACTTCCCGTTTATATTGTACCTAAAGCTTCTGATTTATTACAATGTCATTTTAAACATTATTTCATAATTATTGAGTTTAACAGTGTAAAGCTAATGTTATACATATTACAATAGAAAAAAGAATAAGAACTGTGAATCAAGAATTTAAAAAAATATGGTTACGTTTCCACACCACTCTGAAGGAACCAACCACGGCGCGTTGAGATTTTTTTTTAGAGTGAAATCTCTCCTTGAGAGGTGTACAGTAAAAAACTCGTGTCCTTATTAAGGACTACTGTTTTTTTTTTTTAATAAGATTTTCTACAAATAATCATGTGCGCGTTCTCTGAGTCCGCCATTAGCGTTGTACAGACAGTCCACCCGCTACCATTTTGAAAGAATTCGTCGTGATCTTTTTCATCTTGTCCACAGATTCGATCCACTGTTTTTCAATCTAATTATCGCTGTTTTCGTTGTTGATGACGGTCCTAGTTTTATCGTGGAGATAAACATTGGTGAATGTCGTCTCCATTGCCTCTGTCAGAGTGTTGTCTTCACCATCTTCACGTTAGCAGCAATGTACCATTTAATAGCGTCTTCCCTTTTTTTCAGATGTGCCAAAAGATTTGTTTAAGTCTACCAGATTTCAAGTGAAGAGAACCATTTTGTTGATAGTCTATAAGTTAGACAATAAGATAGACAATAAGTTTATTGTCGCAAATAATTAACAACGTCACAGATGTAATGGTGCAATTTTTTCATATATATATATATATATATATATATATATATATATATATATGCACTCTCAAATTTCTCTTGTATACTCAAATTATTCTTGTATATGATGAAATAAAGAGAAACGACCGATTGAAAATTCCCTTTCGTATTGGTTTCACGATAGACAATATCCGAATCTTGTTCGGTATCGCATGCGACGAGCAGCGACTGCGTATTTCAGTCGGAAACATAATCGGTTTCATCACACGCTTTCCATCCATCGGTCGCAACACGAGAGGTGAATTTTTTCGATACTTTAACAGCGTGTACATTATTTTTTAAACAAGATGTAATTAGCCTTTTTACCGTCAGCGGGTCCAACGTCATGTTCATGAATCATTTAATTTAAAGGCTTCACTCTACCATCGTTATCACCATGGAAACCAGAAAAGATTATTTCTTTATTGCCGATAAGAACAATCATGTTGTATCCGCATTCCCTCAGGAGCAGATGTTGTCTCTTGTATTGGCAGATGTTGCTTCTCAAGGAGTGCATTTATTAAATATTTTTCTCCACTCAGCTGAACCCCATTTCTATTGACATAGTTTGCAAGAAAACTTTCTGACATACTTACTTTTGTCACTGTCAACAATAAAATTAAATTTAAAGTGCCACTAAGTCCTACATGATTCTTTGCCTTCTCATTTCTGTTGTGGTTTTTCTACTGACAGAAGATTTTTCAGTCAGTTTAACAAATAAACTGATCTAGGTATGCTACACCAGAAGGTAGAAAAATATCTCTTTTTTTTCTTCGCAACTAGTGTTGCAAAACCTTACTTTTGAATTTGCCAGCACTGTGACTGACAGAGTTGCCCCACTACTCCTCTTCCCATGAGTGGTCATAGACTACTTCCCCTTCCTTTGCTTGTCGATACCTTGAATAGGACTGTGAATAAGATTAATTACTGTGTTCATTATTTCAACTGCTATGAATAAGTTATCACCTTCAGACAATACACGTCTCTGGTTCTGAATCCATCTAAATGTCTAAAAAAAATTATCAGATAATTATTGAAATTAATACTACAGCATTTAATTAATAAGTAATAATTATCATTATTACTACAGCTAGTGTCTAGTTATAGAAATTATATTTTCTAGTCTCATTGGGGAACATGCATCTTATTAATAATGATGTCAATATGATTTATTAATAGGAAAGTAATAAATACTGTCTATCAACAATACAAATTTAATTGTATAAAATTAACTTTTAATGTAAATTACTCCCAAAATAAATATATAATTCAATTTATACTACCTTTTTATCACAGAATCATGTTTCATAGAAATTTGAAGCTTAAAAATTATGTTAATAACGCTGAATTTACAGATCACTTACCTTATAACAATAATCTGCTTCTTAAAACAAGTTTTATCTAAACATGTAGAAATGTCCTTCAGCTAGTCGCTTACCATGTCGACCGCCTCATTTGCTGTACCTTTAACCTCTTCCTATGTCTGTCTGGCCACCAGGAGCGCCAGATCGTCAGTCAGCGTAGGCGACCGGCTGGGTGAAGTTAACAGGTGAGCAACCAAACACTTCCAAGTCAGTAACACTATCTAGCTGAGGTGATCAGGGGTAGACATGAAACCAGCCAGTCATCTAAGAAACCTGAGGTTGCATTTGTTACTAGGACTGAGGCCTCGACTGTGTCCAGCAGTCAGCTGAAAAAAGACCTCCAGGTTGCCCTTCGGGGTGATCAGAAAGGTCTTAAAAATCAGGAATATTAAAGAGACCGGCAAGGGATTAGTTGTGGTAGTGGATAACACAGAGACCATTCAGGCAATTAGAGATTCCACGGCGCTTAAGCGATTGAATGTGAAAGTAGACCCGAAGAGAATGCGTAGGCCCCGTATTATAGTCTATGTTATTGACCGTGACCTGACCGATGAAGATGTCTTGTCCCTCATCAGGGAGCAGAACACTGACTTTGATGAAGCCGCCTTCCGACGGGACTGCAGATTGGTCTTTAAAACGGGTAGGCGCGATACCCAGAAATATCACAGTCTTTGAGGTAAGTTCTGGTCTCTTTCAAAAATTTACGTCTGCAGGCTGATTATTTATTGATTTAGGGTCCTGCCGACTAAAAGAGTACATGGATGTTCAAAGATATTTCAAGTGCTGCAGATATGGTCACAGGGCCAAATTTTGTAACTTTGCCTTGGTTTGTGCCCATTGTGGCGAGGAGGGCCACAGACGTGATGATTGTTCGCATAGGTCCGAGGCACGACCTGTGCTAACTGTAAGAGGTTGGACAAGAATCATGACCACCCAGTTGTACGTAAGGGCCGTTGCAATCTGCTTTAATTCCTTAGATGGTTAGGTTCGGTCAACTAAATGCCCATGGTGCTTATATAGTCCAAGTTGACTTTGGTGAGATTGTAGAAAGACGAAGCCTCGATGTTGTCCTTCTGCAGCACCAATATGTAATTAGGATAGATCTGCCAGGCTTTCACAGCTGGAAAAAGTTTTGTGTAGGGCATACCTGTATGTCTGCTATTCTGTGCAAGAAGTCGCTTGATAGTGTCTTTATACGGCAGGTTTCTGACGCGCATCATGTTGTGGTCAGACTTGCCATTCGCGGACAGAACCTTACAGTTGTTAGTTCATTTCTAATACAGGTATCCCATTGAGGAACACCTAGCGAGATGGGATAGGATCCTTCGTATTGTGGGCAATGGTCCAATCCTTATTGATGCCATTGTTAATGCAAAGCCGCTTTTCTGGCACAGTGGGATCACTGATCGTGGCGGTGGCCTAATTGACAGTTTCATCGCGCAGCACAATTTTGAAGTCTTTAATGTTGCAGACCAGTTGACCACTTACGTCGGTACGGTTAACGGACGGCAAAACATCCCTGGCAGGGTCCTTGACTGGTCTGCGGTCGACGACTGTTCTAGCGATCATCGGTTGATACTATTTGAAATAGTGGATGAGCTGAGCGATTGCCATGAGAACACTTTCCTGTTCACCGGGGGCGCTTCCTGAATAGGAAGGCGGACTGACCGAAATTCTCCTCTTTTTTGGAGTCCAGACTGGAGATTTTTCCTCGAGACCTTGACGGCCTGCCATTAGATGTCCTGGCAGAAAATTTATGATCTGAAATAAAGATGATTTTTTTTTTAAATGTTTTTTTTTTTTTAATTTAGATTATATCCTTTGTCTTTTTTTCAAATTTTAAATTGAAAATAATTTAAAATGAAATGAAATGATTTAAAATTTTTAAATCACATTAACACGTTCACTGCTTGTCCTGTACAAAATATTGATTGAGCATATTTTTATCTTGACCTTGTGGTCTTTGTTGGAGTTGATCCTGTGTTATTAATTTCAGAATTGCTCTAAAAAATGAAAAATAAGTAATAACTAAAAATTATTTATTTGGTAATCATAACAAAACCTACTTTATTTTGCACAATTAGCATTTTACGGCACAAGTTCTACTAGTACATAATATCTGTCACTTGATTTGCCAGGTTTTTAGTGACTTCCCTTTTTTACCTCATTCTTATTTTCCAAATGACTACAATTTACAGTTATTTTATTTTAGGAAACAAATTTGAAACAGCACCAAGGTTTTTACAGCCGAGCATTATCATGAAACAAAACAATAATGTTACTTGACAATAAGCTATATCAGTTGTTTTTATTGCATAATTAGCAGAGTATTTTATAGTAAGGATCTAAATTTATTGTTATTCTACTTGGTATGAAAAATGTGTAGCAGGACTTTATGTTTCCAAAAATGCTTACCATAATTGGCCTTATGCTTATTATTTTGTAGACTTTTTTTGAAGGAGGTCCTGAATGATACCATTCTGTTGTGTTTACTTTTTTAGCAGTTCTATCACCAGTAAGAAACTATCGAGTTTCTCAGTCAAGAAGTGTTGTGACCACCATTTCCTTTTCTTGTAATTTTCATTCGGTAATTAAAAAACCTTTCAAGGATAATTTTCTATCTATCGATGATGTTTACCAAAAATTTTATGTTCTAAAGACCTTGAATTCAGAACAAATGCTATTATTAATATGTAAACTATGAATAGTGAGTTGTCTGTCTTACATTGTCGATTTTCAAAATACATGATTGTCTAGAATTATCTTTCTTTCATGAATATTTAATTTTTCTTTATTTATAGTGATTTTCTCAGAATTGATCTGTAACTTCATCACCGTACTTTCACATGTCTTGCTAAGTTTTTAAATAAAAAAATTAATTGAATTTAAAAACTGATAATTTTCCTTAAATTCAAACTTATTCAAAATTTAAATGATTTATTTAGTTTCTTAAATTTAAAATGAATTTTTAAATAAAGCGGCACCTCAAATTTAACATTAAAAAGACTATTCTTTTACACTCATTTTGTATGTTTACTTAGAAAAATTTAATAACTTGAAACTTGCCTGAGACTGAGCAAGTACAAAAAGAGAACTAACTAATCTTGGTTTGGTAGTCTGAATTTTATGCACGACATTCTTTACTTTCTGGATTTCTTACATCAAAGGGTTTTGCAAGCTGTTATAGACATTGTAGCTTAAACTGTTTTTATTAATGGTATTTTTTTTTTTTAAATTAAATTGCTTAAATTTAAACAATTCTATTTTTGTATTATTTAATGTGACTCAATGAGTATTCGCCTCTAGGTTTTTTTTTAAATTTCTTTTTTTAATGAGCTAATAAGTAGTACATGAAAAACTGTAATTATTTAATTTGTGTAGATTTTGTGTAAACCATTTCAAATAAAAAAAAATTGTGTTCTATTAAAATAAATTTTGACCCTCAAGAGTGCAGATTTTGTGGGTAGCAGTGAATGTGTTATGCAATTGTTATAAGGAGGTTAATTTCAATTATTTTAAAAATATTATTAAGTTGTTTTTTTTTAATTTATAGTTCATTGGTTCCTATGGTGATTAATATTGAATTTGATTATGATAAATTAGGAATCTTAAAAGAATAAATTTGGTACTCGTTAATACAATTTTGTATCATGTATAGAGAATCTTATAATGGTTCATTGATTTATTGTAATTCATTGGGGTTGTTTTGTAATAAAAATGTTTGTAGTCAAGAACGTTTAGTGAAAGTGATAAAAAGTTCCCAGTCTGACAGAGATGATATAAGTATAATCAAATGATCTTGATAATTTGTCTAGTATGATCCTTTAAATGGCTGACTGCAAAGTTTCAAATGCGTGCGTAAAGTTGCTTATTTATGGCAATTGAGTAAATTTAAAAAAAAGTTGACATTTCCGAAAAATAAATAAAATTGAGGTTTGAGCTCCTATAAAGTACTTTGATTTAAAAGGTTTAACCTGGGTAGACATTAAAAAAGAGTTACCTTTTCAATGGTAAAAAACTGGTTTGCTAAATTTAAACATGGTTGTACATCCATTCAAACATTTTCCTCTCTATGGATGCCCTGCTTGTTAATAGTTGATCAAAAACGATTAGTCTGTACACTTCTCAAGGGTGTTTAGATTTATTCCACTGAAATTCTTCAACTGTTTTATAACAGTAGGTGAAACATGGATTTATCATTACACGCCTGAAACTAAAAAGCAGTCCAAACAATGAGTTAGAGCAGGTAAAAGTGCACCAAAGAAAGTAAAAACACTTCCATCTGCAGGAAATCGTGGCTACAGTTTCTTTAAGATTCTTGTAGTGTGAGGCTCATAGACTACCTGGAAAAAGGCAGGACTATCATAGGTGTTTGTTACACTTCACTGCTGGACCGACTTAAGGGTAAATGTCTACGTCTGGCCAAAAAGAAAGTGGTGTTTCATTATAATAATGCACCTGAATAAACATCTCGAGTTGTTGCTGCAAAATTCCATAACCCATTTTTCAAAGTACTTCCACATGTGCTGTATTTGGCTCCCAGTGATTATTTTGTCAAACCTTAAGAAATGGCTTCGTGGATGAAGGTTCACTTCAAATGATGAGGTCAAAGAACGAGGGATAGATACTTTCATAGCATTAGGTCCTGCAAGCGCAATTCCTGGCGCTCCTTCGTTCAGTAGCAAGGGAATAGAGACCCTTGGGGCGTTGTGTATAGAGCCCCTGGACATAAGCGCAGGAAAGATATCCTCCTGTCAACTTTGTCAACCCGTGAGGGTGTGGTAATTGAAAAGGACCGTATCCTTAATATTTTGCTGAATGATTTGCTCCCAGATGACACTATGGTGGGTGAGGTTTCATACCACCGGCTTGTCAGGCGGGAGGTCGCGATTTTCGAGACCGACATACAATCTTCTGAGATCACTGAGGCGGAAGTGCGCCAGATGTTCTGTAGCATGGAATGGCACAAGACCACCGGATAGGAGTGTATCACAGTGGAGCTCCTCGTCCGAGCACTTCCAGTAGTCCTTGGTCCTCTAACTAGAATATATAATAGGTTGCTTTTCGCCGGCCACTTTCCGGCATGTTGGAAGCGTGGAGACTTGGTGTTGTTGTTCAAAGGTAGCGAAAAAGATCCTACTGTTAGTTTTTCTTACTGCCCACTAACGCTCTTGCCCGTGATTAGCAAGGTTTTGAGAAGGTTCTATATTTGCGTATTAATGTTAGATTGGCCACTGATCATTTGCTAACGGACACCGGTATAGTTTCTGACCAGGCAAGAGCACTAAGCATGCCATACTAAAGGTGATGGATATAGCTTCCACCACCTTTAGTATGGCATGCTTAGTGCTTATGCTTAGTGATGGATATAGCTTCCTCCAGTTCATGTAAATATGAATTAGGGATTTTTCCGGGGCATTTAACAACTTATGGTGGCCCTCTGCCTTGTTTCAGATGCAGAAGCGTAAGTGTACACGAAATGAACTGGAAGTGCTCTCAAGTTATTTCAGCCATCGGACCGTTTCCCTGCGTGATGGCGGCTCGGAGGTTCATAAGACCTTAATTAAAGGATACCCTCAGGACAGTGTTTTGAGTCCCCATCTTGGTTCACAGAATTCGATTCGATGTTGCGTTTAAGGTTGCCATGTGGTTGTCGTGTCATAGCTTACGCTGACGACACGCTGCTACTGATTGAAGGAGATTTGCGTAACGAGGTAGAATTCCGAGCTGTTCGTGCTTGTAAGACACTCAGACTGTGGAGTCTCCAACATAAGATGATTTTCAGCCAAGAAAAAACCACAATGATGTTGCTTAAGGGCCGATTGGCTGCTTCCCGATGAATCCGGGTTCGGATGGCTGGTCTCCCCATTCGGTACGTTACGACTCAAAAATACCTGGGTGTTATTCTTGATGAGAATTTTCGGTTCAAGGAAATCTACAGTATGTAGCAAAAAAGGCCGCTGATGCTTTTTATGGAATCCGTAGAGTCATTTATCCCGATTGCGGGTTGAATTACCGTACCATGCGTATACTTTACAAAAGCGTCAGTGAAGCTATTATGCTGTATGCTGCGCCTTTCTGGGCTCACCGCATGGCTTTTAGGTGTTGCGCGGACATTTTGCTGCGGGCCCAGCGACTCCTCTTGCTGGCTGTTATAGGCGGTTCTCGCGGGAGACAGTTTGTGTTACAGCCGGAATCAAACCAACAGATATGTTGGCTAATGAGCGTAAGGAACGCTACATTTCCAAGATAAATAACCTATTGACGTCAGAACGAAAGCAGGAGATTGAAGACCAGGGTCATGCGTCTTGGCAGATCAGGTGGGATGAATCTCCAACAGGTCGCTACGCGCATGGTATATTTCCTATAGTGTCTAATTTAGGTGCGATAGATGGGTCTCCCGCAATCGGTATATCACACAGTTTCTCTTCGGGCATGGTGCCTTTCGAACGAGTTTGGCTAGGTTTCGTTTGGTGGATTCGAGTCAATGCCAGGATTGCGGGACTGATGATACAGTGGACCAGGTCCTCTACGTCTGTTCCCGATTACGAGGTCGAATTTTCACGAGCTGTTAGGGAACTTGAGAGAATACATTTCTTTTTTAGTTCTCCGTACCAACTGGATGATCAGCGAGGTATGGCCGGCCTATAGTGGCTGGTTTTCTTTGCGCCCTTGCGATGTGTAGGTCTGCAGAGGGAGTTTGATCGAGGTACTCGATCGTGATAGGATCCCGAGTGCCTAGGGTTCCGGCTTAGGCATTGGATTGGTTGGAGGTAGGCACATTGGCATCGTACCACGGTTATATTGGTATTGTTTGTGATTCGATTTGTGGCTCGCGCTGGTGGGAGTGGCTGCGCTGCCGGTGTATGGTAGCCCATGCAACCAGGGTCCTTGCTTCCCTTCGCCGGTGGCGGTCCTGGTCGTGACTTGGTAATGCCATGTGAGACACCATAATGGGACTGGTGAGGGTGCGGAGTTTTCCCCGGCTCCTGCGCGAACCGGATTGAGGTTGCGTTCCCCTTGTTAGGCGACCTAAACTGGTCGACTTATTTGGGTGTAGGTCTGAATTTCTATGTTGCGTAAAACACAATTTTGATTAGTATGAGTGTAACACTGATTTAACTTTAAACTCGTTCGTTTTCTGAGGCATTCACAGTCACGAACGGTGTTGTCAAATCTGTACTCGACGCGAGGTTCGCGCTTCCGCGGTTTCGGTTGGATAGTTTGAGGGAATCATATTAGGTTGAATGTGAAGATGTCCGTTTGAGGCACATGAAGGTGAAATTTGATATGTATTTACTGATGCAAATGTCTACCGAGGCATTTACATAGCTGGCATCCCGACCGAGGCCTGGCTGATGACATCAGTTAGAGGGTCTAAAGACGACCTCCGGTAAAGCCCATCAGGGCTTGGAACAGAGGGGGTGGTGTGGCGACCGGTAACGTCACAAGTCCGGCATCTCATCTGGTCTGCCACTTCTCCAGTAGAATTCCCCACGTCTCAGCCTTCGTCATCCCCTCCTACCTTCTCGTTAGCTGTGTTGCCCTGAATACTGCTGCGATGACCTCTACCGCATCGCTCGAAATCGCACGTTACGCAGAGGCCACCTTGACCGATGCCCTCCTCTGGAGTGAGGAGAGCAGCCTCTAATTCCTTGCTCTCACCAGTGCCCCCCACCATCATTACTACTCATTAGTCTTGTAAGAGCATCAAACGTCCTTCCTGCTTTGCCAGCCGCCTCCTTATATGATGAGTAAAGAGGCCTGACTTGTCCAACCACACGCCAAGGTACTTAGCACTCCTTGACGTGCGAACTCTTGTATCCTTGACCGTTATTTCCAACTCCCTGATTCGTCTGCGGCCAACTATCGCCACCATAGTTGTTTTATGGGAGGCCAGTTCTTTGGTGGTTGGGTTTCAATTAACCACACATCTCAGGAATGGTCGAACTGAGAATGTACAAGACTACACTTCATTTACATTCATACATATATCATCCTTTTTCATCCTCTGAAGTATTATCTGAACGGTAGTTACCGGAGGCTAAACAGGAAAAAGCAAGCAAGCAAGACTCAGTCCTCGCTCCTCCAGCCAGCCGTTTACATTTCGACCGCCTCATTTGACAGAGGAAGAGGGGTAACCTCTTCCTCTGTCGGGCTACTAGAAGCGCCAGATCGTCAGCGTAGGTGACTGCCTGAGTGTCCCCCTGGAAACTCCAATCCCAGGAGGCCGTCATACACAATGTTCCACAATTGTGGGCCAAGCACGGAACCCTGTGGTTAGCTGTAAGTAGCTCTCAGCGAATCCATTACCACCGCCCACGGAATGCTATTGAATGCATTTCATATGTCAAGTAGGATGACCAGAGGTATCCTCCTTGTTCGCCGCGTACCTCTCACCGTGTTCCGTGGCCAGTCTACACATATTTAACTGCATCGATCGTCGACTTGAATCCGTATTGACGCTGTGAAAAATCACCGTTAGCCAACAGTTCCATTCTGGAAAAAAAATTTTTTTTAAAAATCTACTCTGAATCTCTTAATGGAGAATATTATTAGCATAGAAGAACAAATTTTACCATAATATGGTAAAATTTATTGTTTTTAAGGTTCAATTTTTAAAATTGAAAGTTCAATTTTTTTTAAGAAAACCAATACAAATTATGGAAAATTACCAATTTATTCCTCTTTTCCCACTAGAGCAGTTTTAATATTATAAAACTTTGTTATATATATACACATATATTATATATAGAGATTATATAAATATTTACTGTTTATATGAGCTTATTCTTGGCTTCAAATCAAATAAAACTCTGGAAACTAGCAATTAAAACACATTAAATATAAAAAGATATTTTAGTAAAGTACTACATAATGAAAAGTAATAAACTAATTATAGAAAAAACACATTTAAAAATGCCATTTTAAACAACATTCTAAACTAACACAAATACACAGAAACCACAATACAAGATACACCTTCATTTAAAATTCTTCCAACTCAATTAATTTTCAGCAGCTTATTATGACATGTCATTTTAAAGGCTTCTATTTCCTCCTTTCCATTTCTCCTACATCCTCATTTTCACCTCTTAGTGCTACATTCCATATCAAGATATTTTTAAGAAAACTTTTGTAATCTTGGAGTGAGTAATTGCTCCTGAAGGTGGAGGAACCACATGGTCAATCGTATTAGAATGCAGAATGCAACAGGAAACCATTGTATTAAAGTTCCATGGGGAATCCTTAGTAGTTCATAACATGATATGAACCTTACTATAAAAGTATCCGGAGGCAAAGACCTCCTTCAATCAGATCTCCAGGAGAGGGGGTACAATAGAGGGTTTTATGCATATGAGGAAGTTCTAGGGAAGGAATTTAAAGAGGAAAAATAAAATAGCAACAAGGAGGAAGTTAAATTAACCACACATCTCAGGAATGATCAACATGAGACTGTACAAGACTACACTTTACATTCATACATATCATACTCATTCATCCTCTGAAGTAACACCTTACGATGGTTATGGATGCTACACAGAAAAAGAAAGAAGAAAGTTAAAAAAAACATTAAGAATTGGAATATTGAATGTTTTAACACTAATATAAAGTGGAAAACTTGAGAATGTAATAAATGAGATGATCAAAAATGCTTAGACATTCTGAGTATGAGTGAAGTGGGATGGAAAGAAATAGAGAAATATTAATCAGGAATTTCCAGTTTTACTTTTCAGGGGCAGAAAAGTGTCATAGTAATGGAGTAGTATACTGATTAATAAGAAACTGGTAGGAAAAGTATTAAAGGTAAGTATGTTGATGAAAGGTTGATGATGATGCCGATAAAGGGGGAAGATAAAGATATAATAATTCAAATGTACATGCCAACCACTCAGTACACATATGAGGAAGTAGAACATTGTTATGAAGGATAAAAGAGTTAATCGGGAAAAAAAGAATGGGGCATGTTTAGTGATACTAGGTGACTGGAATGCTGTAATTAGAGAGGGAAGGGAAAACAAGGCAGTTATAAAATATGATCTAGGAATTAGAGTTAAAAGAAGAGAAAGACAGGTTAGATTCTGCAAGGATAAAAAGTTACTGTTGGGAAACATCCTGTTTGAAAATCTTATAAGAAGAAGATGTACATGGGTATCATGAATGAACAGAGAAAAGTATCATTGATTATATTATGATACAACAAAGATTTAGAAATTGTTTAAAGAATGCTAAGTCTAATCCAGGTACAGATATAAATTCAGATCACAATTAGGTTGTGGCAGAAGTGAACATTAGGCTCAAGAAATATGGACTGGCAAGAAAAGAAATTATTATGATTTAGAGAAGCTAAGGGAACAGGAAACAATTCAGGAAATGGATAAATTGTTACTGGAAAATATGAGAGTGGAAGATAAACCAAGTAATGCAGATGATAAGTGGATAAAAATTAAGAAGAATTCGAAGGAAACAGCAAAAGAGACTAGGGTATAAAAACAGGAACAGAATACAAAAAGAATGGGTTACACACTTGTAACCCATTTTGTCTGACATTTCACTAAATGTCAGACAAAATGAATATTAGGAGAAAGTGGAAAAATATACAAACAGAAGAAGATAGAATGAAATATAGAAGGGTGAATAATGAACTAAGAAAGGAAACTGAGAAAGCTAAGGAAAATTTGCTTGAGGAAAAATGTATAGTGATAGAAAATTTGGAAAAAGAAGAGAGATATGAGCTAATGTATAAAGAAGCATCAGAAGTAGTTTTTAAAGAGAAACTGGGGAAGAAAGTGTGTCAGATAGAGGCAAAGGATCTCACTTAATGAGAAGGATGAAATGAAAAGGAGATGGGAAGGATACATTGCAGATTTTATGTGTTAGGTGAAAAGTCAAGAGAAATAAATCATGAAGATCAAAAAGGATGCAGTATATTAAAAAGTGAAATAAATGAGGCCATTAAAATGACAAGAAAAGAAAAGCTGAGGAGTGTGATGAAATACCAGTTGAACTGTTCAAAGCACTAGGAAAGACAGAAGAATTGTTAATACTAGATCTATGCAGTTGAATACTTGAAGAAGTAAATTGGCCAGAGAACTTCTGGGATACAATAACGGTACCAGTAGAAAAGAAAAGAAATACAAAGAAGGAGAATATAGAATGATTTACCTAATATCACATGCAGGGTTAAGGGTTCTAAATAAGAGGATATACAATAAATTGGATGGCAGTATTGAGGAAGAACAATATGGGTTTAAAAGAGGTGTTAAAACAAGCAAGGAACGTTATAGGGCTTCTAAGAGAAACAGGTGAGAGATATGGAAAGGAGGCAGAGAGTTTATGTTGCACTTGTCGACCGAGAAAAGGTGTTTGACAGAGTTAAATGGGATAAATTAGTGCTAATTTTGGAAAAGAAGGGAGAGAGAGGCACCTAATAAAAGAACTGTATTATAACCAGAGAATAAAAGTGAGGGTAGTAGACGAAACGACAAGAAGAATAGGGATTGGAAGGGGAGTTAGGCAAGGATGCTGCTTGTCACCAACACTGTTTAGTATATATCTGGTAGAAATAATTAAATGGTGTCTGAATGGGAAAAGAGCAATAAAGATCGGAGGAAGAAGAATAGGATGTATAAGTTTTGCTAATGACATATTGGCGAAGATTCCAAGTAAACTAAGTGAAATGCTTGATGACTTAAATGAAGCTTGTGAAAGTCAGGGTATGATCAAAATATATGGTATAAGTGGAAAAGAGGAGAGAATTGAGATTAAGATAGGAAATGAAGTTTTAGAACAGGTGAAGAAATTTCAGTACTTGGGAGCTTTATAACTGATGGC
Source organism: Lycorma delicatula (assembly GCF_047948215.1). Classification (NCBI taxonomy): domain Eukaryota; kingdom Metazoa; phylum Arthropoda; class Insecta; order Hemiptera; family Fulgoridae; genus Lycorma; species Lycorma delicatula. Next base: position 307,724,808 of record NC_134455.1, read on the forward strand.
CTGACTTGCACAACAGAAATTAAAGCAGGAATATCAATAAGTAAGCAGGAATTTAATAAGAAGGGAAGACTGCTATGCGGAAAGTTAAAGAAGAGATTAATGAGATGTTTTATTGAAGTGTGATGCTCTATGGAGCTGAAACATGGATGATGAGAAAAGCAAACAGAAAACGAATTGAGGCTTTTAAGATGTGGGTGTGGCACAGAATGATAAATGTTAGATGGCAAGACCATGTAACAAATGAAGAAGTATTAAGGAGAATTGGAGAGAACAGGAAACGATAAATGTGATTGAATGTAGGCAAAGGAATGACTAGGACACTGTATAAGAAGAAAGTGTTTATTAGTGGGTGCAATGGAAGGTTTGGTGAATGGAAGAAAAGGAAGAGAAAAGAAGAGATTTCAAATGATAGATGGGATCATGGAAAAGGGAAAATATGCAGAAACCAAGAGGTTAGCAAAGAACAGAACAAGGTGGAGAGCAGTAGCCGTGACAGGTCCTGCTCTAATGATAGAACACTGTGAATGAATGAAGTTTACACTAGACTTATTGTAGTATTACTCTCTAAATAGCAAAATTTTATATCTTCTGCTCTATTATACACACTTATTCTCATATTTAATTTTTCAGTAGCCTCTTTTCTATCACATTTCATTTACTTTGTTTTAGATGCATTTATTTTTAAACTAAATTTCTCTCCTAGCAATAAATTCTTGCTATTCAGCATTTCTTCCAACTTATGTTTGCTTTTCTGTCACCAGCAAATCACAGCACTTTTATTTTTTCTCCTTGGCTATTCACTCCACTTTGAAATTTTTCTTTCAAAACTTGTATCTTTCTTCTAATATAGAAAAAGCAGAATGGGCAGATTGTCTCATTTATTTCTCAATTCAAGTTAGTCTTTCTTCATATTGTACCTAAAACTGCTACCAATTTTTGTAGAGCTTTTAAATAGATGTTCTTGCTTTATATTTTATGTTCAAATTTTCTTATATGATAAATTTTTTCATTCTGCATAAAATGAATGTACTATACAGAAGGTTCTTTTTAAGCATGCTTCTACTTTCTAAACTGATCTGAGGACTGTAATTTCTTCCTGTGTACCAATCACCTTTCTGAAACTGAACTGGTCCTTATCTAACTCACCTTCATCACTTAAGTAATATGTGTAAAACAAATATTGTTATAGTTTTGAAATTTTTGTTTTGCTTTCTTTAGTATGTTAACAGTTACTTCTTTTTGAAATTTGAGGATATTCCTTCAGTCTCAGAGATTTTGCATACAATGCATGAAGGTTATTTAACCCTATTTCTCCCAGTTCAGCACACTAGTTCAGATGACATACCATCTTTTCCTAGTGTTTTATTCGTGTTTCATATTTATTTATGTTTTAAAGTCTTTATTTAAGTCTTTCTGAGCTCTATTAGATTTTGATTAAAGTACAATCTACTCTGAAATTATCATTAGTTTCCTTTTCCTCCTCTAGTGCTATATCAGAATACTTCTCCTCTATACAATATTTATATTTCTTCCACTTATTAGCGCCTTCTTCTTTCCAAAACAAAAGTTTTATATTCATACTTTGATAATAGTGCATTCTGTTTTCATTTTTCCAAAATTGTCTCTTAATTTTCTACTCAACATAACTATCATACTAATAATAGTATTTTTTCTCTACCTCAGAATTACTACTTCAACCAGTCTTCCGTTTCTTCTTTTTACTTTCTATTAATTTATTCACTTATATTTCAATATAATGTTTTTCATTCATCATCTGTATTTTGATACTTTTTGTATTCATTTATAATTTAACGTTGTTTCTTGTCATCCATGGTTTTCTACATAATATTACTTTCTACCAAAGTCTCTCTCTTGTCTTTATTTCTTTTTTAACTTCTTTAAGAGTAAATATAGTAAATTAAATCTTCTGTTGTAGTAACTTCTGAGCCTGAACCTATTTTTTTCAAATTTTAATTTTATATCCTTCTTTTATAGCCTATTTGTATCCCATTTCTTTGTTCACATTTTTTCTTTAACTTCTTAAACTACAACCTATACTTCATCATTGCAAAGTTGAAATCAGAATCAGTGTCTGCTTCTGGGTAGATTTGCAGTGAATAATTGGGTTCCAAAATCTCTGCCTAATTTTTATATGATTTATCTTAAGTTTTTCTCATTTCCTTCTCACTCATCTCTACCTTCTTCTTTTATGATATTTAAACTGGGTATTGCATCATCTGTTCATACCAAAAAATATTCTAATAACCCATTTCTTTGACATAGAATATTGTGACCAGTTATTTTCCAGATACGAGTGATTATTTTCCCTTCTCTCCCTTCTGTGGCATTGTACCTCTCCATTACCATTAAACTATCATCTCCTTTTATTTATTTTATTAGATTATATATCACTTTATGCATCTTTTCTATCTCTTCAGTATTTAAAAGTGAATGGCATATAAATCTTCATGATTTATAGTAAACTTGAGTTTTGAATTTAGTCTGACTAAATTAATTCTTTTGGTATATTGTTTGTAATAACTATTCTTCACCTTGTTTTGTAACTAATTATTACTCCTACTACTGCATTTCCATATTTTTTATTTTCTGTCAATTATTATATAACTCCCAGACAAAAAATTATGTTTCTATTTCTATTTAACCTCACTAATTCAGATTACTTTAGCTTTCTTCTATCCATTTATTATTTATAAATTTTCTATCTATTTTTTTTTTAAAACTAACATTCCATCTAATCTCATGGTTATTTTACTTTCCAATGACCTTTTTCTGAGTTGTCCCAACACAGACATCTGATTGAGATACTAATTTACCTCCAGGGTAGTTTAAAGAAGAGAAAATTCTTCCTCTTCTTTAAACTAACTGTTTGATTTAATCAAACTGAAAAAGAATGAGAAAAACATTTGCTTTGCAATATGCAGCTTTTCCATTGCTTTCAAAGCCAAATGTAGGGAAACTTTATGTTTGTTATTTAAGCTCCATCAGCCATAACTAGTTAGTGTCTTCAAAAATTACTGAAAGGGCTGCTACTTCCTTTCAAGAATTATCTTTGTCTAGTCTCTCTGCATACATCCACCTATTATGGTAGCAGCTTATGATCTTTTCAAAGAAATGATTCTGTTTGAGAGGTACATTGACTTATTTACACGTAGTCGATAACTCACTTTTGATTGAGTATCTTTATCAGCCCATGAATACTTTTTCAGATTGTTTCATACTCATACCTAATTGACTTATCATTCTATTCTTTATAACATAGGAAAGGCTTTGTGGCCTGCAGCTAAATTCCTAATCCACAGGTGCAATATATTTATATATATTAACAAACAATCTCCTAAAATAGTTCAGCTCATAAGTTAGGATGTTGCCAAAAATAAGCTGTTTTGAATAAGAGAGTTGAATGCCTATAACAGCTGTTTTGTAATCAGGTTGTATTTATCTTTGATGTCATTCTCTCAAGTAATCCTTAGTAATTTCAAAAGCTAAGCCCACCAATCCTTTCTAATTGTTGTAATAATTTCTATGGATAATCATAGCCATAAATCAAATCAAGAAAAACTTTCATTGTTAAATCAAGAAAAAACTATCATTGCTGGTTGGCTCTTGCAAAGTTTACAACACAAGAATTCATTGACTATGGTTAAAGAATCACTACATTTCAAATTACTTTAAATCCTAGTTGAACTCTTTTTTAGACATTATTTTATATTTAATTAAATGCCACATATGCATCTACAAATTAATTTTTCAAATATTTCAGCAAAATTCAAAATTTAGTTTAAATTGTTCAGGGCATTTCCTTGTTGAGATACCTAAATTAATGATATTTACAATTGGCAAAACCTAAAAATATTTCATTTCTTTACTCTTTCAAAAATATTCAGCTTTATCCTTTGATTAATCATGGTGAAAATTGTACACACTTTACATGTATCTAAACCACCAAGAATAAAATCCTCTACAGTAACATTAGCTAAAGTAAGGGTGAGCTGCACCCTAATTAACTAAAACAGCAGCATCAATCAATAAACATAATCACAAAGAGGCTGAATTAATTTTGAAGTAAGTTATTCAAAAATTTTTATTATAAAATTTGGTTTTATCTGTTGTTAGAAAAGTACTTCATATTTTTATAATTATTTCCACATTTTTTTTAACATTCATGGCATTTCTAGATCCAGTTTTATGAAATATATTTTTTAGAACATTTGATTTAATAGGTTAGAGTATTTTTGTATGTTAATTTTTTAATACTTTTCTTTCAATTTTTGATTACACAGATATTTTTTCCAAGAGATAAAATTTGTTTTGCTATAAAACTAGTCAATTCAGCTGAAACTTGTAGTTTCCTACATACAATTTTATTTTTCCTAGGTGTGTAGTTTTGGTCAAATAATTAAATTACTTATTACTGCTTAAAATATACACTTGCTGAAAATTAAAAATATCATTTCAGATTTTATTTTTATATTGTTTATAAAATTTGTTGTAATAAATACTTAATTATTTAGTCCATACTTCATATTTCAATTGATATTTTGCATTTTCTTTTGTCTATTTGTAAAGTATAATAATCTATGATACTACTACATATTAACAAGCATGTAATCATATCAAGGGATGATTTAACAAAAATATGGTCAGTATATGACCACTCATTGCAATTAGTGCCTGGTCAAGTCACTGCAGTATTACAAGGTAAGCATCTCATTTCAAGAAAATTATCAAGGATAACCTTTCATATTTATAAAATTATAAATAATGATATCTTAAAACCAAAGTTTTTACTTTATTTTCTGAAATGAATCATTTATGATCTTTCACAATACAATCAACACTATAATTAAAGTATTTGTATTATTCATATATTTTAACACTCATGTTGTTTTTTAATTAAATTATAATGCTTACAAGTTTTACTTACTCATAAGCTTTGGTAATTTTACATTTTTAACAAAGATAATTAATAAAACCTTATTGACTCAACCATTTCTCAGAGTATGTATTAGACCAGATCTTAACTTTCATTTTGGAAATGGATCTAAACAGATTTACTAATTCCCAATACTGTATATATTACATATGGCACTATAACAAAAATTAAATCTTCATTATTTTTTAACTTTTCTATGTTATTTTAGTTGTATTCAGTCTCTTTATAAAATTTTCAGAATAAAGATTTTTATGATGAAACAGTCTTTACTTTAGAGATAACCGCTTGTATATTTATTTATTTATAATCTTGTGTGTGGTGTCTGTCCTAATTCTGGTAAAGAATGGTATTCAGTGACTGTCTTACTTTTTTCATTTGTCAAAAGGTTTCTAGGGACAAAGATTAAAACCAGTTCCAATATTTCATATATCCAGAATATTCTATACCCGTGGCCAGAATCTTCAATATTTACAATGAAAAAAGGTTTCCTGTCATGTATGTTTTAATCATTATTCTGTTAAAGGTTTCACTGGAAAAAGGTTAAGGCTAATAAACTTTTAAAACATTTCCTTTTTTTCTAAATAATAAAAAAATAATAATATTTACGGCTCAAATAAATATAAAATGTTGCCTCTTTTGTTTACACATTACATCTCTTTTATGAATACTTATCTTTTATTTACACATTCTTCTTCTAGCAAATCAAACAAAGCAAAAAGAAATTCATCTTGATATAATACTATAATTTGTGCAGCTGTTTAATCCATCTCAGTTGAACAAGGATCAGTGGTGGTAGTCATTTTCTCTCTTTCATCTGCTTGGAACTTGCCATTATTTTCAATATCACTCGCTTTATAATTAACTAAATTTTTTATTGTTCACTATTAAAAATTTATTGTCACATATAGTTTATGCACTAATATTTTTTTATGTTTTTATTCGTTTTAGAATCATGCTGCTAACAGATACTAGCATATAATAACCCAGTCTTCTAAGTAACACTGCAGCCTTAACTGCAGCAATTTCAACACATATTGATTAAAATAATTGTTTATTCTATACCTTTAGTGGTACAAATATATTATTTTTAGTTCATTACTTTTGAATACATACATGATTTTTACATTAGTAACACATTCTACCTGTATTGTACTTGTTACTAGTGTCCTTATCACATATTTGATTATGAACACAAATACCATAATGTAACTCTTGCCCAACCACATTATGTTACAAACTTAACACTTTAATTATTCAATCTTTTACTTTATGGTTTTGACTTTAAATTTTGGACCAGTCACCAAGGTTTGATTTTTATTACACTGAATCATACATTTCTCAATACTTTTTCATCCACCAATGACAGTTACCTTGGCAGGTTTGATGATTTTTCTTTTTAATTCATTTCTATCCTCAATGAAACTATCTGCAGATATAAAAGTCAAAATGAATCATTAACAACATTTTTATGTTTATTTGAGACGTAATTATTTTATTTTTTTTATTATTTAGAAAAAAAGGAAATGTTTTAAAAGTTTATTGGCCTTAACCTTTTTCCAATGAAACCTTTAACAGAATAATGATTAAAACATACATGACAGGAAACCTTTTTTCATTGTAAAAATTGAAGATTCTGGCCACAGGTATGGAATATTGGAACTGGTTTTAATCTTTGTTCCTTAACATTTTTGACAAATGAAAAAAGTAAGACAGTCACTGAATACCATTTTTTACCAAAGTAGGGCAGACACCACACACAAGATTATAAATAAATAAATGTACAAGTGGTTATCTCTAAAGTAAAAACTGTTTCATCATAAAAATCTTTATTCTGAAAATTTTATAAAGAGACTGAATATGGTTTGTGAGGTGGGCGCGCGATTCAGGAGGGTATGCGTGGGGTGCATACCCGGACCCAGACTAAGTGATAGGAAAGGGAAGGGTAGCCCTCTTGGGGAGAGTCACCATGGCAACCTGAAGGGATGTTGTGATGTCTTAATGATCCAAGAGCGACCCCGTTGGGAGGTCAGCTTCAAGCTGCACAAAGGGAGGGCTAGTCTTAAGCCACGTCACTTGTACCGACCGAAGTAACGTCTTCAAGGCGGTTACCGGTTGCTCTTAAGTGGTAAAAAAAAAAGAGAAAAAAAACCTTAAGGAGAGAAATTTCCCAGCGGTCTTTATTTTAGAGATATCACTCATATAGTTTACTCTGATCAGTTCATAATTACACATTATTATATAAATATATCAGGAATTGTTGTCACTTCCATGGGCAATAAAAATAACCACTTAAGCATTTTTCTAGAATAAAAATTTTCTAATAAATAAAAAGGAGAATAATTGCAGCATGTAAAAATTGAAAATAATCATTATCTGAAATAATTAATGTACATAAATGAAATAAATAAAATCAGAGAAGAGTATAATGAAAATTATGAAAACATTAATTAAAAAATTCTACTAGTTGAAGTTAAGTGCAAATTAAATGTAAAGGAAGGAATTCAAGTACTTTTAATTAGTAATATTGAACAACACCATTAAAATTTTATGTTTTTTTTAAGGAAATGTTTTAATATAAAATAATTTGTGGGAAATTTTTAAACTGGTTAAGAAGCAAAATAAAGTAAACCCACTGGATTGGTCTAGTGGTAAAACTCGTCATCGTAAATCAGCTGATTTCGAAAGCTAGGGTTCTTAGGTTCAAATCCTATTAAGGCTTTTATTAAGATTTGAGTACTAGAATGTGGATACCAGCATTCTTTGGTGGTTCAGGTTCAATTAACCACATATCTCAGGAATGGTTGGCCTGATTCTCTTAAAGACTACATGTTTACCGGTGTATTTATAGTTACACTCAAGTCACTTATGACATTAGTTGTTGATGCAACTATTAATAAAAACATTTTAAATAAAATAAATTAAAAAAAAAATTATTTTTGTATTTTGAACTAATGTACTGTCACAACAAAAACATTACTGTTGTCTTTTTGATGAGAAAGAATATTATTTTTAAAGAAAAATTCGCTTTTTTAACAAACATGTGATTAGTAAATAAATACTGATACATGGAAATGTTCAAATTTTTAATTTTTTAATTATTAATTCAAAAAATATTTTCAATTGTTAAAAAATTAAAAGGAAAAGTCACAATTTTATTTGCTTCATGTTTTGTTGTATTAATGTTTTATTAAAGTGTAAAATAAGCTACAAGAAAATTGTAGAAAATTGTTTTTACCAAAAAGGAGTTTAGCCCTGGTTAAAGACTTTAGAAATATGTTATGAATTGCAAAAGATTTTTTTCTTAGTATTTAAAAAACATAAGTGTTTTGAAATGCTCCACTCAAGATACTAATAAATTAATCAGTGTATTCAATAGAGAGACATTTGAGGTAGTTTGAATGAAAAATTGATATTTAAACCTCAATTTCTAGCGGTTTCCTAAGAATCTTGAATTCATTCTAGAAAGTTGTTTGAGTAGTAATAAGAAAATGGGAGTTGAATGTCTTTACCTGGCTGATTGCAGTACAGCTTTTACAAACTAGAACTAAATAGAAAAATAAAAAAGGAACTTTTAGTAGTAGTGGATTTTTCTTATTTATAAAATATTCGTTTAGTCCTTAGAGTAGATTTTGGTAGTTGGAGTACAATTTTATTTCATGAGCAATGCTAATGCTAATGCTAATTTCGGTATACTGGTCTTATTTTGCAGTATCTGGTGACATTTTTTTTGTCTTGTCAGGATATGGTTTAATAAATGTAAATCATTTCTTATGCAAGCATGTTTATAAACATGTAGCAATTACACCACAGTTCTTGCTATCATTTCTTGAACAAGAAATGATGGAACTTTGACAGGGTAAAAGTGGGATATTGCTCTTGTTGATAGATTACAAATCACCTTGTTTTACCTATTTCTCATAGATTATCTAAAAAAAAAGGTGGACAACCAATGGACACATGCTTTATTAGTAATGTAGTAGACAGGCCAAGGAAATTCAATTATTTGTTACAGAAGTGTTTTTGAGAATTGGAAAGATGTCTGCCATGTTCTTTTGATTTGCCAATTTGTGGAGAATTTATAAAGAGATTATATTTGAATATGCCCACTTTAGAACAGATGTGACAGATTCAGTGCTTGGTAGTAGCGAAACATTAAAAATTTAGTATGATTTCATTAGTTAAGTATTGAAATGGCAATTATTATTTGTTATTTGTTGAAAAATATCAGATACTTTGACTAAACTGTTCCTTCTCAGAAAAAACAAACAGTCTCACTTTTGTAAAATGATCCAATACTAATAATGCATATTAAACAAATTGAATCAACAAACAGAATTATCAGATCACTCTAACAAATATTAAGTTAATGAAAATAAAGTGAATAAACTGTTTACTGAGAATAGGACATTTCCCCAGAAAATTGTTGTTTTATCAAAAAGCTGTAAGCTAAGATCAAAACATTACAGTATTAGGTACCGTATTAATATACGGTACAGAATAAAAGGATCATAAAACTGTCAAACTTGTGATAAAATGATTTATGATATTTGCTGGCATCAATTGAAATATCCTGTAGTATGCAGCCAATGAATTGAGAAAAATATTAAAATGAAATTGTTGTTTTTAAATGCAAAAAACAAGCAGCTAACAATGCAATGAAAAATGAGTCATAAACATAAACAGACTAATAATTCAATATATTTTTTTCCAATAGTTTATACAGTTTTTTTTTTTTTCAATAAACAGTTCGTTTTCGTTTAGCAGGAACAGAAACAACCACCTCTGATAATTATCTACGTATAATCATTAAGCATATACGAGGTGCGACAATAAAGTAATGAGACTGATGTGAAAAAAAATGTTGCTTACCGTTTTAGTCATGTTTAGTGTTGTCTCCTTCAAAGTAGTTCCCCTCTGATTGCACACACTTATTCCAGCGCTTCTGCCATTGTTGGTAACATTTCTGGAACTCATGTTCTGTAATATCCTCCAAGACCCTCGTCACAGCTTTTTGGACATCTTGTGTTGTTTGAAAATGGTGTCCCTTGACCGCTATTTTGACTCTTGGAAATAGAAAAAAGTCGCACGGAGCGATATCTGGTGAATAAGGTGGCTGTGGTAGTACTGAAATTTGTTTTGAGGTTAAAAATTGCTGTACTGACAGAGCAGTATGGGATGGCGCATTATCGTGATGCAGAATCCAATTATCAGCAATGATGGCACGGACACGAAGAACTCGTTTACGAAGTCTTTGTAAAATTTCTTTGTGGAAATATTGGTTAACTGTTTGTCCAGGAGGCACCCACTCTTTATGAACAATTCCCTTGGAATCGAAGAAGCACACAAGCATGCATTTCACTTTTGACTTTGACATGCGAGCTTTTTTTGGTCTGGGTGATCCCTTGAGCAGCATTGCGAACTTTGGCGTTTTGTCTCTGGATCGTATTGTAAAAGCCAACCTTCATCACCAGTGATAACACGGCTCAACAAATCTGGATTGACTTCCGTTTGCTCTAACAGATCGGCTGCCACATTTTTCCGTGTTTCTCGCTGTTGTTGTGTGAGATTTTTGGGGACCATTTTTGCACAAATCTTTCTCATACCAAGATCTTCAGTTAATATTAGACGAACCGTTTCTCGATTGATGTTGAGTTCTTCTGCAATCATTTTCACGGATAATCTTCGATCAGATCGTACGATTTCACGCACCCTGGTCAAGTTGACATGTGTCTGTGAGGTTGATGGTCGTCCACTGCGGTCTTCATCTTCAACATTAGTTCTGCCTTCATTAAAAATTTTATGCCACCGAAAAACTTGAGCTCTTGACATAACCTCCTCTACAAAAGCCTTCTGAAGCTTACCATAAGTTGTCGTCGCGTTTTCACCCAATTTAACGCAAAAAGAAATGGCATACCGTTGCGCAATATTTTGCGGTTTCATTTCTGTGACGAGAGACACAAACACGTGTTCACTTATTACAGCACAACTCACGACTGAGCAGTTGCATCAATGTTCCGCTTGGACTAGAAGTAGCTTATAGACCAAGGTCAAAGATGGTGTGCCTACGCAAGCTGCAGGGTTGCCAAATCTTGCAAAGAAAAATCAGTCTCATTGCTTTATTGTCGCACCTCGTAGTTCCAACAAAAAAGACAACTGTAATTGTGTCTAATTGTCTAGATATAGCGAAGTTGGATTAAGTGTGCCTGGAGTTGTACCTTTTACTTGGTGTCTGCCCCTCTGAGTTATTATTTAATCTGGATCCTTAATTTTTTATTTATGAAGTAATAATCAAATTTAGTTAGAAAAGTTTAAAAAATGATTGGACTCAATGAGGACACAAAAAAGAAAAAAAAACTGATTTATAGTGGTTCATATAACTACATTATTTGAATGTAAGCCATTCTGAGTTCACTAAAACCCAAATTCACCTAAAAGCCAAATACAAGGCTTGGATTCACTATAAGATAAGAGTTGTCATATTTTCAACAAAAAAAAACTGCTCATATGATTTAAGGTTTATTAAAAATATGAGTTTTTATTCATTTTCCTATTTTTTATCTCTCTTCAGTAGCAAAAATTTGTAAAGCTGTAAGTAAAAAACCTACAACCTACAATTAAACAAAAAAAATATTTTTAAAAAAAATCTTTTATTTAACTAATATTAACATTAATAAAAAAAAGGAAACAAATTAGAAAACCCCTCTAAAAAGTAAAAAATAAATTATATAAATATCTAATAAATCACCAATAAGTAAATGTAATAATTATTAAATTTTAAAATTAAAAGTAATGAAAATATTTAGTTAAATAAAAGCGTGGCGCAGTTTTTATAATTTATTTAAAACAACACAACATTTATTTTTACGGCAATTAATCTTCATTTTCATTTTCAATAATGACGCGAGGAGACGGAAAGGTCTGTTGGAACCTCTTCAGTAGAGACTGACAAGTAACAATCTGGGAAAATGCACCCACTCGCTTTCTTTGTACGTGTTCTCACATAGCTGAAGTTCATCTTCGAATTCTGCTTGTAATCTAAGCCAAATTGAACGCACTCTTTCCGCTAAAAGTTTTATTTTAATTAATTATGAATTTTTATCTAATGAATTCATAATTACGATTACAATTATAATAATGATAATAATTAATAATTTTTCAGATTACCGTCAGAATGTAATAAGTTTGTTCAAGATTTCTAAATTTAATTTTTATTTTTAATCTTATTAACCCTTAAAGGTCATCTCGATGCAAATTTGAACCATCAAAGAATTAAAACTTGAGTTATTTTATTACAGATAAATAAAGTATATACATATACTAAACAACCTCATTAAACAAAAAATATATTTTAAAATACAGCATTATTCAAAATACAGCAATACTTATTCGAAAACATTGTTATAAAAACTGCGCCACGCTTTTATTTAACTAAATATTTTCATTACTTTTAATTTTAAAATTTAATAATTATTACATTTATTTATTGGTTATTTAATAGATATTTATATAATTTATTTTTTACTTTTCAGTGCATTTTTATATTTGTTAATATATTATATTTTTTTGTTTAAAATTCTCAATTTGATTTAATTATTATTTTTTACTTTAAAAGGGTTTTTCTAATTTGTATCCTTTTTTTATTAATGTTAATATGAATATAAGTTGAATAAAAGCATTTTTTTTTTAAATAATTTTTTATATATAATCAAATATGTTTTTGTAATTTTTTTTTAATATGTTTTTTTTTAATAAAAAAAGTTTGTTTGTTTATTAAGACTAAAAGAAAGTAAAAATATTTATTTTTACACATCGAAGTTACATACGTGTACCAAATTTCAATCATTTTCATACGATAGTTCATGAGAAATGAAAATTTTCAACTAAATGCAGGAATTATTCGTAGTGGAAGCGCGGTGGGGGGGTGGATCATATCAAATTCCGACACCGTAGTGCTGTATTGTCATCGAAGTTACATACGTGTACCAAATTTCATTGATTTCCATACGATAGATCAAAAGATATAGCAGTTGCAAGATTTGATTATTCCTAAAGCGAGTTAAATAAAAGCTTTGTTTGTTTATTAAGACTAAAAGAAAAAGTAAAAAAATGTATTTTTACACATCGAAATTACATACGTGTATCAAATTTCATTGATTTTCATACAATAGTTCATCAGAAATAAAAGTTTTCAGCAACATTCATGAATTTAGCGTAGTGGAATCGGGGTGGGGGGGGTCATATCAAAATTCTAACACCATAGTATTGTATTGTCATCGAAGTTACATGCATGTACCAAATTTCATTGATTTTCATACGATAGATCAAAAGATATAGCAGTTACAAGATTTGATTATAACTAAAGCAAGTTAAATAAAAGCTTATAAAAAACTATTCCTATGATTTAAGGTTTATTAAAAATATGGGTTTTTTATTCATTTTCCTATTTCCTATCTCTCTTCAATAGCAAGAATTTGTAAAGCTGTAAGTAAAAAACCTACACCTAAGTTTCTGTTCAACTTTGACACTCCCTGCCCTTATTACTGAGTCAGCAGGTAATGGTATTTACAGACGAATAATAGTAAAAACAATTCATAAAAGTTTTGTTTACACTATTAAATAAATAATGTTTACCTATGGTACTAAAAAATTTTTAAATTCAGCACGAATACATAGGCAAATGTTTCCAACCATCATTAATAAACAATTCTTCTAGAAATCTGGAGTATTTAAAATCAAACATACATAAAAAGAGTGCTGTTAACTGATTTACAGTGTTTGTTACTTTTTTTAATTTTAAATGGAAATTAAAACAAAATTAAGAGGATAATGTTACATTGGTTGAGGAGAAAAAATCCTTTACACCATTGAATGAAGCCATCACAATTTAATTGTAAGGGAATAGAGCATATAACCCATAGCAATAGATAAGCAGCATAAATATCAATGAAAATTACCTAGAGAGTATGAAATCAAAAAACAAATCAATAAATGATCACTAATTTCAATTAATATCCTAACTTTCTCTGTATGACAAAATTGTGGTAGAAAGTTTAAAACTTTCAAGAATTTTGATATACAATTAGTCACTCCATTTTATTACTACATTATCAATATTATTTAATATTGTTGTTTAAAATTTAAAACAAAAATTATTTCATTGTTTATAAGAGAATTTTTACAGTGAATTTGAACATATTCATAAATATTTCTATGAAACATATTCATATTTTTCCTTGAAAATTTGAAACAACAATGAATTTCTTGAATATTTATGTTAATTACAAAATAGATAGCAGTTCATTTTATAAAAATTGATGACTATTTTTCAATTATCATTTATAGATAAATGTTCCAAACTGAGTACATGATTTCTTTAGTTATTAAAAGGCTATTAGGAGAGAGAGTGATAAGTTAATGATTGTCCTTTACTTAAATAGAGTTGTTTTGGTGTTAAATGAAAAAATGTTGCTCAACACTCCCTTCTTGTGCATATGCTGTTTATGTATTCTATACCCCAACGAGCTCACTGCTCAAGGTATGTATCACAAATTTAATAATTTTAAATTAAATTTTTATTTTTTTAAAAAAACTATTGTAATATAATATCTTAAGTGAAATATAATGAAAAGAATTGAAAACAGATGGTTTTATTCAATTAAATATTTTTTTATTGACAGGAACACAAAATAATGTTTTTAATTATTCTCAGAAATAATTGTTAAATTGAGGAACTAACATTAAAAAAAAATCAAATATGTAAGTAAATTAGAAAGATGAGTGACAAACGTAGGTTTATTTCTCACAATCTGTATGTGTATTCTGAACCTAAAAACTATTTTTTCGCTACATAATTTTGATATCTGTAGATTTTATTAGTAGTATTTTTGAGTGAAGAGTTTTCATAATAACCTGCTAAAACTTTTCTCTGATGTTTCTGTTGTAATCCTTTTGTATTACTATGAGGTTTAAAATCAATCACACAAGTAAATTCTCACTAAAGTTTTCAAATCTGAAGTAAGAATTACTTAAACCAGAATAAACTGAATTCTAGCTTTCTCTAAAAGTTAATGAAAAGGAAGAAGTTCAATTTACAATTTTTTTCATTTATTATATTAAATTTCAAATTATTACAGATCAACTGATTATAATTTAAATTACCATTTCTTTTCATTTTAATGGTAATAAATCTGTTAATATATCTAAATTTTGAGGTTTTTATGTTATCATAAAACTTCCACTTTTGAAATTTGCTAGTTTGAAATAGAATTAGGGGAAGTAAAATAATATTAGATAAGAGTTATTAACTATATGTAGAACAAGTTAAGTCTACAATATTTTCCGGCCTCTGTGGCACGAGTGATTGCACCTCGGCCTTTCATCCAGAGGTCCTGGGTTCGAATCCCCATCAGGTATGACATTTTCACACACTATAAAAATTGTCATTCATTTCATCCTCTGAAGCAATACCTATCGGTAGTCCCAGAAATTAAAAAAAGGCTACATTATTTAAATGAATTACTAATGACTGCAATTACTAAATAGAATGCTAAAAATAATATAATACAAAACTCTAATTAAAGATAAACCCCCACATAAAATTGTTCTTCACAAAATTACAACAGAATACATATCAAAAGATTAAATAAATAAGTTATTATGAAAAAAGAAAATGCAGCAAAACTCATAATGCATTATTATTGGGTTCTTTTATCTATTTATGAGATAGGGCTCAAGCTGCAGGGGCTTCATAAATAACAATATGCTCACTTAATGTACGAGAGGTTATCTCTGAAGTAAAGACCATTTCATTGTGAAAAAATTTATTCTGAAAACTTTTTATAAAGTTTTCAGAATTTTGTTATTTTTGTTATTTCTCTTTGTTATTACAGTATTTTGTTATTTCTCTTAAACTACATACATTATATTACTTCTCAACATAATCGCCACATGAATTAAGACATTTATCATAGAATACACTAGCTTCAATATACCCTCGTCGTATTCTTCTGCCGTCAGTCCATTTAGCCACTGATTAACAGCATTTTTAAGTTCATCGTCACTCGTGAATTGCTTACACTCTAAACTTCTTTCAATTTCCCAACAAATGGTAATCAGAAGGAGCTATAGTCCGGACTGGACTATATGGTGGGTGATCATAAATTTCCCATCTCAATATTCTCAGTAAATCATGTGTTGGACCCGAAACGTGCTTTCAAAGTACTTACCAGATTGACTGCAACACCCCAACACCCTAAGCAGAAATACTTGACTGCTACAAAAATGTTTATTTCCCCCAATTTTTTTTTCAGTCTATACATTTTCTACACAAAATTTCTTTTACCTTAAATTTTGAGTAATTATAAAAAAAGACATAAATCTGGATCTCACAGCATTTCAGCAGTAAGACACAAAGTAGTGCCTCAAAAAAAAATTCATTTAATGAGATGTAAATGGGTGTCTTATAATTTCAACAGATACTTTTATTTACAAGGATGAAATAAGGGAAAATCTATTGCAATCATCTGAAATAATGAAATCCAAGAATGTAGTGTTGTGTGGTTCATAACACACACTGAAAAAAACTTTACATCTAATTGTTTTATATCATTCAAGTTTTTATTTTACTTATCTATCACTTTGCAATAACATAATTCAAAAGCAATTTTGCATGGGAAAGATTTTTATTTCTCTTAAACTACATATATTTTACTACTTCTCAACATAATCGCCACATGAATTAAGACAACATACAATATACTACTTTTCAACATAATTGCCACATGAATTAAGACATTTATCATAGCAATACACCAGCTTCAATATATCCTCATTGTATTCTTCTGCTGCCAGTCCATTTAGCCACTGATTAACAGAAAGAGAGTGAGTGATAAGAAACCTATCAAGTTTCTCAAAAGCCCAATATTTCTAATGATAGTAACAGTTTTTACAAATATCTAAAAAAATGTTTATGTACACCTTATTAATTTTTTTTATTTTAATTATTGTTATCTAATAATGATTTAGAAAATAACACTCCAGGAATATATGTTTAGCACATCCTCATACTGAGGAATGTTTAGTTGTTTGCCCAGGTAAATAACAAAATTATTCTACAAATAAAAATTATTTTGTAAAATCATTATAACGTAAACATTATAATATAATGAAAAATTTATGATTTTGGAATATAATTTGGTAACTTTTGAATGTGGAATACACAAAGAATCTGAGTATACCATTGGAATTGTCGTAATCTGCTCTAATATAGTATGAAGTTTTTGTCCTGAAAAATGAGACACAAAAAAGACACTTAGCCATTGGAAATTTCCATTGCACTGTGCCTCATAGCCCAGCAACTCATACAAACTATCGAGTTTCATAGAAGTCTACCTGTTTCTTATAAAATATGATGTTTTAAATAAAACAGATCCTTGTTTTATTTTTTTTTGTTTATTCTCATCATGAATTTTTTATTTACAGAAGTTATGTTATAGTCATGTTATAACAAAAATTTTAATTTAATTTAATGGAGCAACATTTTTAGAAGAAAAATTTATTTGAAAAGTACATTTTTCAAAAACAAAGAATTTAGTTGTGACATTACTACATTAATTAGGTGCTATAATTCTAATGAAAAGTCAAAATGATAGAGGCCTTTAAAAAAAAAAGAATTCATTGAACTCTTGTTCAAAATGTCATTATTTTGGTTTAAAATTGTAACAATAAAAATAAATAAAAAATCTGATGTGGAAACTACATGACTTCCTTGTATGCCTATTTAATTACATATACAATTTTTTTTTGAATGAAAAGTACATAAAATTTTATTTCATTAATAACTTCTGATATTTTTTCATATTTTTTTAATTATTTTTGAATTATTATTTATTGTAAACATTTTTTTTTACAATTAGAGGTTAATAATTATTAATAAATCAATATATTTAAATTAAAAAAAAAGAAGTTAAAAAAGAAAAAAAAATGTTTATGAAGTTGGATTTGAACCGATGTTCCTTCCCTCTGTAAGCCACATATTTCATTAATTAAAATTTTATTTAGCTGTAACTCTGGAACCAATGAAAATAAGTACCACTTATGGGCTTTTTTGGACACTTTTGGCCCAGTCGATTGTATTCAAAAGGGGAGGTGCACAACTAGATGTTACAAAAGTCCTAAATCCAAAATTTCAACATCCTAAGGCAAATTGTTTTTTAGTTATGCATTGTTTATACATGCATATGTAGGTACAAATGTCACGCTGAAACTACAAGGAATTAAAAACTGTAAACAACAAATTTGCATAAAAATTACAATTAAAATTACTTTCTTTTTTCATAACCTATGACAAAAAAATACAACCATTAACACAAATTATTAAACAATAATGCATGAAAAAATTAAAGCTAAAAAAAAATTGCATTTCTTAATGAAAAGTGTTGATATTTTGTTACTGTCAAAAATAATAATGAAAAAAGACTAAAAAAAAATAATTAAGAAATGTATCTTTATTACAAAAGTTATTTTTTATTAGTGATGTCCTGTTGACTGATGAAAATGAGTAAACTGTAAAGAGTTAAGTCATAAAATCTAATAGTAATACAATCAGTTCAGTACACTTCAATTAATTATAATATTCAGTTATAATAAACAATAAAATTAACACAAAGTGTTAATTAGTTATAATTAACACAATAACACAATTATAATTAACACAAAGCTATAAAAATCTGTTATTACTTGCCTGTGTACTAAACAAAAATTAATGTGAAATTTATAAAATGACAATACATCATTTTTAAAAGTATTAAAATTACAAAATAGCAGTCAAGAAATTTTAAAGAACAATCTTGGTTATTATATTTCAAAATTTACCTTAAATTAATCATAGTGTAATAAAATTAGAATAATATTTCTGAGTGGGTTACATAACATAATTTTCATTCAAGTTTACTGAAAAAACATTAAGCATGAATTTCATGTTCTAATTTCTATAATGCTGATAATTTCATAAGTTTTATTTTTGTTTACCACTTTAGAAAATAATTTTTCTTTGTCATTCTTTTTAACTCTCAAACTTAATTGCTCACTTTCTGTGTCCATGTCGAAATTTTATGTTGTAATTTAAGACAAATATTTTAAGTCAAAGAAATTATCATGAGACTTTTCAGGTAATTTAAAAAATATTCCAGTTTTGATTAAAATAACATATTGTGTCTATAATTTTCCAAATTTTCAAGACTAGTTCAATGTTCTTCCTTAATAAATAATTACCATACTCCCCTCATTCTGATTCTATCCATTTCCTAAAAATTTATGTTACCAATTTAATTTTCAAATTTGCTACTGCATGCAAATAAAAAAAAATTGCTTTTCTGCTATAGTAGTAGTTATCTGAGTAGACAAGTAATTTATTGTAAATCATCAGAGTCTGTCTCTGCAGTTTTTCCTATGCCATAAATAGCAATAAACTCTGTCATTTCCTCTATACTACAACTTACTAATAGTGAAGTTTTATGTTGATAGTATTGATTTATAATAAAATGATAGTTTTTTACCAGCAAGCATGAAATGATTATACTACAGGCTTCACAAGCATGCATGCTTGTACATGTATTAGAACAAGCATTTGCTCACGTGTTAGTACAAGAAGACTTGACACGATTCAAGTTATTAATATTTCTCATCTTCTGCTTTATCCAGTCTATTCAAATTTTTCTCCTCGTCAAGGGAATCATGTTCATTTTGCAGCAGTTTTTTTTTATTTTGTTGATCAGCATGTTAGCAACACACATATTTGTAGCACTGATCTTTTTAAGATGATAAATCTTAAATTAGATTCTTTGTTGAAAATTTTATGATTCACTACGAACTTTATAAACGATTTACCTTTTTTTTTTTCATATCCATTTTTGTAATCCCTACACAATCTTCTACAGTTCTACTTACATCAATGAGCATTTTCTTAGAGAGTGCCTTATATAATGGATCCTGATTTTCGGAATGTTTACAATTTTTTATTTCTGTTACCTGATTTATGTGTTTTCCTGGAAAAATCTTCTTTTGGATATATTTAGAAGGTGGTTCAACTAAACAATTCTTGTTTAGTTTGTCTCAATATAAATATCTGCTTCACAAAAGAGTTTATAGAGAATGTGCAGTGCATACTCCAGGAAGTTCCCTATGTGAGTATATTTAAAATGATACAGAATACATACACCAAAAATGATTCTTTCATCTCTAGGTTTTTAGCTGTTTCTGCAAAGTAAAACAGGATTTATTTTTCTTAAGCAGGCCATCATACTACAATTTAAGAATAATGGCATGATTTCTACAACACAAAATTCATTGTTCTTTCTACTGAAAATTATATCTATCCTCTTATGAATATTCTTCAAGTTTTCTTAAGGATCTTGTAGTTATTTAAGATTCTCTTCCACTAGATTTTAATTGTATCCTCAAATCGGAAATAAATAAATGTTCCACCTGTTTAAAACATCCTGTACTAGATAGAGATTAATGATATTTAGAAATGGTGTATTATTTGTTTTGTCAGGAGCAATTATATCTGTAATTATAAAATGGGCAAATTTTGTTATTCCTTTTTTAGCTTACTCATCCTGATAAATATATGTTGTAGATAGGTTTTTTTTTTAATCTCACATATAAAGAAACTATTAATTATCTTGGATAAAACAGTTCTTGAACAAAACCTTTAGTAGTTGAACATTGTAAGTAAACTACAAGGCCAAAAATATTTTATTTTTATTTTTTTATAGTTGTCAATTCCTTCTTTAAAGCAAAATATATAGTCCAGCTATATATGATAATTTTTTACTATGATAATAATGAGTCTCCAATTTTAGCATGCTTGCCTTTAAAACTGAAATGTAAAGACTTGATTTTAAATACTTTACACTGACAACAAAAATCTATTTGTGATTGAACAAAATTTAGATTACAATTATACTTAAAGTTAATCTGAAAACTTGAATGTAATAATTTAATACAGGAATTCTTTTTATAAAAGAAAAATTATATCATGCATATAATTATAATCAGATGATAAATACTTGATTTCTTCCAGTATAATGAATGATGTTCAGAATGAGAAATGACTGAATGTGACCATTAATTTTTTTGTGGATTTCTGGATTCATTGTAAAACTTATGTCTTTTCTTTAACTCTTTTCTGCAACTTTCAGATTTCTATTCATCTAACTCTTTTTGTGCTTAAAGCAGAGGTTTACCTCCCTGTGTAGTAGTGGTTTGTGCTAAATATAATAATATAGAAACGTTTTAAATAATAATAACAACTTTATTACAAAAAAATACTAAAAACTACAATTAACAGAATAATAATACGATTTTGCTATAACAATACGAACATGCATATTTATTTTATATTAAATTACTAATTAAACTATATCTAATGCATCAAAATTTAATGTGAGGATTGTTGTTGTTTATTCACACAAAGTTTATCAAATCTTGGGAGCAATGTGGAGAGTGCCACTCGTAACTTTTTTTTGACTATTAACCTGGTTTGATATTTGGTTTTCATTGCAACCAGTGCCGAAAAGCCCATTTCACATAAATGAGACATTACAAACAGTAGAAGCACTTGCATTACTTTGCAATACAAAGATTCATACTCTCCACTAAGATCATCCAAAATTGAATTATGGTTTCATTTTGAAACTTTTGTTTAAGCGAGTTATTGCATGATAATTCTATCAATTTTTCTTTTTTGATGGTTGTCAATTCAAATTCGTCTTCTTCATTGTCGATAAATGGATTTTGTATCCATAAAACCTTTGAGAAAACAAGGTCTTTGAATAATTTGAAAAATGCAGCACTAAACCATCCAAGTGTTGAATAACAAGATTTTTGCTTGCTTCAATATTGTCTTTGGCCCAGAAACTTTTTGAAAGTGAAAACATATCCAACTCATTCTTTTGTAAATTTGATTTCCACAACTTCAGCTTTTTAATGAAAGCTTTTACTTTGTTTTTTTGAACAAGGGGATGCATTTGTGATCTCTGCATTGATTTATTTAAACAGCTCAATTTTCGAAAAATTTCAACCAAATAGACAAGTTTAACAATAAAATTATCGTTTGCCAATAAATATGCCTCTTCATGATGGTTTTCTTCGAGAAAGGTTACTATTTCTTCTTTGAGCTCAAACACCCTTTGAATAACTTTTGCACAAAATAGCCTGCAAACTTCACAATAATATAGATGTGAAGTATAATTAGCTTCCATATCAACACACAGCTTTGCAAACAGCCTAGCTCTCAAAGGACTGTTCTTAATGTAGTTTATAATTTTTATAACTTTTGTAAAAATGTTGTTCAGTTCCTTGCTCATATTTTTGACACTAAAGGTGCTGCATGAAGCATACAGTACATGTAGATAGCATGTGATGCTTTCTTTTTGACCATTGCTTGAAGACCTTTTTTTGTGTCTGGACACTGAGTGAGCTCCGTCGGTATACAGTCCAATGCAATTATTCCACGTTATGTCGTTTTCTTCAAAAAAACTGTCTATGATATTAAACATCTCAATGGATGTGGTTTTTCTAGGAATGGGTTTGCAAAATAATATATCTTCTAATATATTATTTCCTGCAACATATCGAACGTATGCAATTAAATGGGGATCTTTAGCTTTATCGGTTGCCTCATCTACTTGAATGGAGAATTTTGAAGTAAGCAGCCGAGAAACTAATTGATCGCAAATATCTTCAGATACATCATTGATTCTTCTTCCGACTGTATTATCAGCAAGCGGAATTTGTTGCAACTGTTTTGCATACAATTCGCTGAAAATTATTCGAATCACGTCAATACCTGTTGGTAAAATTAGGGGTTTTCCTGTTGTACGTGGTTTCTTACATTTCAGTAAGAGTTTTGGAATCTTGCGATTCGGTAAGAGACATGGTACGTAGCCAATAATGTGTTTGGTGTAACTGAAAGTATTTTTTTTAAACGTTTGCTTCTGAATATTTATCTCGTCCAATTTTTTTATAAACAAAATTCTATGGGCTTTCCAACGTATTCAGAATGTAGATTTTCATGGTGCCGTTTTAATTTGACTGGTCTTTTACTATCTTTAGCCAAAACTTTCGAACACAACAAACACATTGGTTTTTCCGAGCCATCTATAATAACACTTGTGAATCCTGACGATAAATACGACGAACTGTATTGTCTTTCCTAGGCAGCTTTACTTCCTTTTTGTTTTTATTCCCACTTGTATCAGCATCAGTATCTTCATTATTGTCGACTTTTCTCTTGTAACCACTCAAAACTTTATCCATTCGTCTAATAAATATTTTATTTATATAATTTAAAATAATTAATAATTAAATATAATTATAGAAATATACTAACGATTATTTTCAGAAAGAAATCACGATAAAAACTACATCACATCCCGCCAATACGCTTCAGTTGATACTAGCTACGAGTGACGTTTCAATTTACGTTATTGTTTTTTGCAACTGGAG
Source organism: Lycorma delicatula (assembly GCF_047948215.1). Classification (NCBI taxonomy): domain Eukaryota; kingdom Metazoa; phylum Arthropoda; class Insecta; order Hemiptera; family Fulgoridae; genus Lycorma; species Lycorma delicatula. The sequence goes on from NC_134455.1 coordinate 307,748,272, forward strand.
GTCGTTTTTGCATTACAAAAACAGATCGTTCGCAAAGGCACCATTTTTTAAATCTTCCGTTCCAGATAATTTTTGAATAAGAATTAAATGAATGTACAAAAATGTAAGAAAAAATAAATAAATATTAAATGTAAAAGTGGTCCCAAAAGGTTGTATTAAACTGGGCACCCCTAAGTAAGAAAGAAAAGAAACTTCCAAACATCAGTAGTCTGAATAACTTTTACAGAAATTAGGTCTTAGTTCATATACCACAACTTGAAATTAAAAAAAAGGTATAAACAAATATGAAATATAAAGATACTAGGCATAAATGAAAACGCCACATTTAAAAGTTTATGATATCTATGAGTTTAAGAGTTTATAATGTTTCTCCTATAAAATTTAAAATTCCCTGCAAGATAATCTTTTGATTAATTAAAAATAAAGATTAAACAACTCAAAAAGTATATTAATAATAATTATTATTAATTGACTTAAGTGGTCCCATGTTGGCCGTAAAAGCATAATAATAATAATAATAATAATAATAATTATTATTGCCCTGAGGTAGATAATCCCCACGTCCGGAACACAACATCTACGTTCCACGTCCAGGGCGGCAACAGCTGTACTCACGCACATTCCATATAACTGGCTAACGGGGTTCAGAGTATTGTTTCTCGGATATACTTTTTCGGCTGATTTTGCAGGCCGAATTAGAGGGCTTGATTTCGCGGCCACCTGCAGATACGAAATTCTTACTGATTATGGAAATGGATTGATACTACCTTTAGAGCTGGCGATGTGGTGGCCACGGTCGAAGTTGTTTGCAGGTGTAACGGTGACCTTTCGTTGTCCACATGTCCCCCGCGAAGGCAAGCATGTAGTTAAGGTGCCCATGTTGTTCGGGGCATGGGAACCCTGAAAGCCTCGGTGTGTAAGGGCCTGGAGTCAGTGCAGAGACTGCGCATCCGGTCTCTGCCAGGACATATGCCGGTTCCACCGGAGTACTGGAACGGACCTCCAGGGTTGGTAGCCCTGGAGTGGGGGTGTACCTCGGCGGCTAGCCTTACTACAGAAGGGATTAACCGTTCATGCAAACTGAACAACCAAACGTGGCAGAGGGTTCACGTAAACACCCTCGTCTAGAACCAGCCGTTTCGCCTGAGGCAAAACGGAGAAAGAGCGCAGAATCTCGGAAAATTGTAGTTGAGGCTAGGAAAAGCTAGCTAATAGCTTTCTTCAAAAGCAATGTTCCAAAGCCAAAATATTTAGTTATTACAAAAGAAGACGGTAATTTCTCGAGGGTGAGTCCATTCCTCATTGCTCGAGAAATAACAAAATGTGCTGGAGGCCCTGTTAAGAAAATTAGGAAAACTTTCACGGGACTTCATGTAGAGACTGTAAATGATATACAGTCTCAGAAGATCCTGGGGCTTAAAAAGATTGGAGAACTAGCTGTACGTGTTGATCCCCACAGCACGCTCAACACCTCAAGGGATGTTGTGGTCTGTCGGGATCTTCTTAACTGTACGGAGCAGGAAATTGTAGAAGAATTATCACCGCAGGGAGTATTAGAATGTCGGAGGTTAAACATGAGAAGGAATGGCGAAGTCCTACCTTCAGCATCCCATGTTCTTACATTTAACCGGCCTACTTTGCCGGAGAAGATAAGAGCGGGCATACATCGGTTGGATGTGCGGGCATTTGTCCCGCAACCAATGCGATGCTTTAAATGCCAACGCTTTGGACACGCTTTGTTAAGTGCGAGAGGCCACACAGTGAGATATAGTAGATTAAGTGTGAGATATGCGTGTGCGGTGATGAAGTTCATGAAGGAGAGCCGTGTAAGGAGCCTCCTACCTGTATAAACTGCAGAGGACAGCATTCCTGTAGATCCAGGAACTGTCCTGTATACAAAGACGAAGTAGCTGTGCAGGAAGTAAAAGCCCTGCAAAAGGTCAGCTACTTTGAAGCAAAGAAGATCGTAAACGCCCGCAGACCTAGAGCAACAACAACCTATGCTAAGGCTGCGGCTGCTCTTCCTGCTCCTGCTCCAGTTGCTGTTGATGAGAGTGCAATCATCAACAAACTCGCACCTACCTTGGCTGGCTTAATTGAGAGGATAATTGAAAATAAAATGATGCCTCTCAGCACTAAGGAACCTGTTAAGCCAAGAATAATTGTACAGCCTCCTGAAGACACATCTCCAAAACAGAAAGTCGCTCCAATACAGAAGAAAACGGACACTAAACCTGAAATCCAAGTCCGGCTTAGTGAGTTTTTAGTTGATGAAAAGAAAGTGACAGCTACAGAGTCTGTTATGGAGGCTCCCAAGCCTCCTGTAACTGAAGTGGCCTCTAAGCCTCAGAGGCCACAAAAAATTTCACAGGGGGGACGAGTGTCCCCCCTTCCACAGGCGGTGACCAGTGCGACCCCCGTGTCTGGGATCGGCCAAGTTGCCGCCCCACAATCGGCGCCTGTAACCGGTGCCGATCCATGCCCGTCGTCGTCGGCGGCTTCGGTGGTCTCCGATTCGGAGACCGGAAGCTTTACGGGCGTTGACCTTCTCCACGAACACGATGCTGTTCGTAAGATGGATAAAAAAATAAAAAAAAGGATGGCCGAAGGGAAAACCTAGGCTATAATATAATTTGAAATCAGCGAGTCGATAGTACAATGGAACATCAATGGATGTTTTTCAAACATCCATGACCTTCAACGCTTAGTACATGATGTAGACCCGATTTGTATATGTGTACAAGAAACGCATTTCCGCCGAAATGAAAATTTTAAATTAAAAGGATTCGATACATTTCGGCGAGATCAACCGCCAAATATTAGAGTTAGAGGTGGAGTAGCCATACTAACATCGACCAGAGCTACCGCCGAAGCTGTTGATCTAAATACAAACCTGCAAGCGGTCGCCATTAGAATGAAGCGTCTGTGTCAGGTCACTGTTTGCAGCATATACTTGCCGAATTTTGATTGGAATAAGGATGACATAGCAAGATTAATTTTTGAGCTCCCCCCACCTGTTTTACTGGTGGGTGACTTTAATGCTCATAATTCTCTCTGGGGATCGGATCGAGTAGATCCCCGCGGAAGAGAACTGGAAGGGTTCCTGATGAATTCAGAACTTATTATTTTAAACGATGGATCAGGAACCTTTTTCAATGCCAGAGATGGATCGACGTCCTGTATAGATCTTGCACTTATAAGCGGATCGATAGCACCGAGGTACAGCTTCCATGTCTTAGACGATTTGCATGGAAACCCAGACTCGTCTGGGTTTTGGAAAAAGAAAACCTGATATCACCGTATCAAGCAGGTTTTCGGCAATACCATTCTACCACTGATCAAATGATCAGCTTAGAGGACGTTATATATAACACCTTCATTACAAGGAAACATTGTGTCGGAGTCTTCTTTGATCTTCAGAAGGCTTTCGATATGACCTGGCGTCATGGTATAATGCTCCATATACATGAATGGGACATTCGTGGCAACCTGCCAGTCTTACTGAGCAACTATATGAATGACCGTACTTTCCAAGTACGAGTCAATAGCGGATATTCATCTGTAAGAAATTTGGAAAATGGCATACCACAAGGTTCGCCGTTGAGCGGTACCTTGTTTACCATCGCCATTAATAAATTGATATTAGCCATTCCAGTAGAAATCAGCAAAAGCGTTTATGTTGATGATTTGGCAATTGTGTATGCCAGCAACAAGACTGCTATGGTGAGGTACAAATTGCAACGAGCGATCAATGCTCTAAATGAAGTTGCAAGGAATAACGGATTCCAATTCTCGCCAGAAAAAACGTGCTGTGTACACTTTTGTAGGAAGAGAATTCCTCATCAAAGTCCTGCGTTGACAATTGATGATAATCCAATACAATATAAAGACAACGTAAGATACTTAGGACTAGTATTGGATAAATCCCTTACATGGGGATTACATATACAGGACTTGAGTGATAGATGCAAAAGAGCCCTAAACATTATAAAATGTTTATCGAACTTAAATTGGGGCTCAGACAAAGAGACATTATTGAGATTGTATAAAGCATTGGTTCAATTTAAACTAGACTACGGATGTATCGTATATTTATCCGCTAGAAAGTCGCATTTAAAAAAGTTAGACGTAGTTCATAATAGCGGAATAAGTTATGCAACAGGCGCTTTCCGCACAAGTCCGGCGGCTAGTCTGATGTCTGAAGCCGGAATAATGCCACTACATTATAGAAGAGAGATCCTTTTACTAAGATACGCAGCAAATATATGGGCTTATCCTGCCCATATAAATAATAAACTTTTCAGCAACCATCCTATGGCTGCATTATACGAACGTCGTGCTACTTATTCCAGACCAGCCGGAATTAGGTACCACGAATTAAGAAGTAAATACGAAATTGCCATTCCAGATACATTGGCAATTTCTACTAGAGAAATACCGCCATGGCTCTTGCCAGCGGTAAATACAAGGTTGGATCTCTCTCAAGGAGAAATAAAAAAGAAACCAGCAGTGATCATCCAGCAGGAATTTTTGGCAACCGTCAGTAGATACGAAGAACATATTAGAATTTATACTGACGGTTCTAAAACCGAACATGGTGTTGGATGCTCATTATATGTAAATGGAGAAGCCCACTTTTGGAAACTGCCAGATGTGGCCAGTGTCTACACGGCAGAACTCACTGCAATTCAGCAAGCTCTTCGCTACATTGAACACTATTGCGAAGAGAGAGTGCTAATATGTTCCGATTCATTAAGTGCACTTGTCGCAATTCGGAACAAGAACATTAAGGATGTTCTAATTGCAAACATCCTGTCCATTTTATACGTTCTAAAACAACGAGGATAGCGATGCGTATTTGTATGGACTCCGGGGCATGCTGGTATTACAGGTAATGAAATCGCAGACGAAGCTGCCAGAAAGGCAACAGTCTGCGATGATTTGGATGCATTTCCTGTAAGAGTGGCAGATGTTAAAAACCGCCTAACAAACATAGTAAGAAACAAGTGGAACGCTGAATGGAGTAGTTTAAATACAAAATTAAACTCAGTAAAAACTTCTCCTTATAAATGGAAAAGCGACTTTAAGTTGACTCGCCGTGAACAAGTAGCTGTGACCAGACTTAGAATAGGTCACACGCGATTAACAAATTTATATTTGTTAACCGGCGAAGTGAGACCAATGTGCGGTGTTTGTAATAAAACACTGACAATCAAGCATCTAATAGAAGAGTGTACCACATATGAGGACCTCAGAAAGAGGTTCCGTCTTAAAAATAATATTAGTGCTGATCTGGATAATGGAAATGAAGAAAATATAGTTGCATTTTTACACGCCAGTGGACTTCTTAAAAGTCTATAAAATGAAAGTTTAAAGCTGTGATAAAAGAATCTCTAAGCGGTAGTTTTATATATATATATATATATATATATATATATATATATATAAAGAAAGAAATGGTATTGATAAGTTGAAATTTTAATTTCATGGTCTTTGAGAACCTTATCTCAAATTTTAATATCGGGGCCCTTTACACCCCGTAAGTGTTTGTGATTGTCCTGTATTTTATATCTTAATGTATATTGTGAAGTTTGTATTTTTTTAAATAAAATGTAAGGGCCCTTTACCCCCTTACATATGACGATCCTGATGGAGATAATAATTTCTTTTAAAGAATGTGACAAGGGCTAATGACCTTAGCAGTTGATGCCCATAAAAATTCAGAAAAAAAAAATTATTACAACTTAACGGTTATTGTTATTCATGGGGTTTGTAATCTCTAATTCTAATTTAAAAATAAAATTATGTACTAACTGTACATAATAAAATTATGTAGTAACTTTACTATGAAAACAATTGCCTTTTATGGATAATACCAAAATTTGGGTGCAAATTCAGATGCTATTGAGTGCAACTAATTAGTATCTTTTTTCTTTGACTTTTAAAAGGGATATTATAATCAGTAGTGCAAAAGGTAATAATGGATACAAACATTTATTTTATATGTAAATTATTTTATAGCATTAAAAAAAAAAATCGTTATTGTTCTACAAATACAATGTATTGATTCATTCTATTTTACAAACAGTAAATCCTCTCAACTTTTTATTGTTAAATAATTTATAAAACATTTAACAGATTTTATTTTACTAATTACAAAAATTTAATTACATCCATCATTTCAAAAGGATCTTGAATTTATGACAGCAAATAAGAGAATTATAAAAGTTTTAAATCATGCAAATTGTGTTTAATTATTCTTGAATTTATGATGTCAGCTAACTTTAAATGTTAATAAATTAAATTTAGATTTGACTAAAACTCAAAATAATATAATTTAGAATTCTCTAAATTATTTTTAATTTTAGAAAAAAAAGTTAATTTTACTTAGCTCCCTATTAACAAACAATTACATTAAAATTTTTATTTTACTTACCGCTTAGAAATGATGTTTTTTATCAGAGAAGGCCTAATAATTGCATAAGTCAGATCATAATAAAACAATAGCCTCGGTTAGAAGTACACACAAAATAAATTTTAATCTTGTTTCATATTAGTTAATCTTTTGTTATGGTTTTTATTCCATCCATAGAGGAAATTATCTTAAAGCTTGATTTTCTTTACTGATGTCTGGTTAAAACATATCGGTGTCTAAGTTTCATGTTAATTTTCAATTATAAATTAATAGTGGCTACCAAAATAAGTTCAAAAACCTTCTATCTGAGAATGTTAAAAAACCTGAATTCTTACAATAATGGAATTGCCTACTTAATTTATAACATGCTTTTTATAGATTTTATTCTTACTACACTACATACTATTAAAAAACTTGTTCTTTATCGTTGAAAATAAAGTAAATTTTACTGATATAAATTTTGTAGAATAAAAGTAAACAATTTTAATGGCTGCTATTTATATTCTTAATATATATATATATATATATATTCTTTAAATAATTATGCTGCTATAGATATTCTTTAAATGAGAAGCAATAGCTGAATAACAAGAAAAATAATATTTCTATCACAAAAACATATAAGTAATTCAATATGTCAGTAGTACTAAAAATAATTGACGTATTATCATCATTTTATTACAAAAATCAAGTAATTTATAAAAAAAATCTGTATATACATTATTTTTCCTGTTTATGATTTTATAGGAAGAAAACATTACAAACTGTACTTTTTTCATTATCAAACTGGAAATTTTATTTTATACATACAGTAGTTTTATTCCAAATTGAGTCCACAAGGCACTCTATAATATGTATTACAAATAAAACAGTGCAATGATAAAGACAAAAATCTCTGCAAACCTTTAAGAAATAAAATTAATTGAAAGTTGATTGTAGTAAGCAAAGATTCATTGGAGGAGAGAAGAAAGTAACTGGAAGAAAGGTTAAAACAGTATATAAAGTTGTAAGAAAGATTTTTGGGAAATGAAGATAAAATGAAAATATCAAAGAGATTGTGAAAAGTTACTAGTGAGAATACATAAAGAAAATCTGTTAAACAGCATAATAAAAGTTTATAACACATTAAAATTATTAAGCCACTCACTAACAAATTAATAAAAGTTTTTCTTCCAAAGATCATTTAGAGCTATAATATAATTACTCAAAAGAAAAAGTAGAAGTAAACAGACAGTGTATATGAAAGTTGAAGCCTGTACCAGAATGTTGATTCAGAGTTCAAACAGTTTACATATTATGATATATATTGACAGAATTGTTCATGTACAGTATTTATCTAATTGTACAACTTAGAATATTAATATTAATGTTTTTGGTTTTTCATTTTTTTTATTTACTTTACTTTCAAATAAATAATCAGTTACAATATTCTTTAAAGATCTGCGACAATGGACTACGGTTTACAGTCTATTTACTCAATTAAATCTAAACTATGAATGACGCTTAAATCCATACTGTTAAGAATTTTTTTAAATTTATTTATTCAGTAGGTTTACGAAAAGTTTTTTTTTTAATGATATCACCACATAAGCTTGAGGCTTGTGCGTGGGGTATGAATTCTAATTAGTAGCCAACATTTAAATAGTTTATGAAATTTAGTTTGAATTTAAGTACTAGGAGATAATTAAACAGCTAACAACATTATAATTTAAATATTTTAATTAATTAAAATAAGTGAATCAGAGTTGTCATACACAATAAAGAACTCTACATTTTTTATATGTTTGTCTAATTCACATAATTTCTTCTCTTGCATTCTATGTTATATACCCATTTTATCCGATTGTCCTGTATATTAATTAATCCATGAGCAAAATTCTTTGACTTATAGCTCCTACTACAATGCAAGAATTAATTCTTAAGGTTGTACTCTTTTAAGGCATAACAATTTTTTTATTGACTTATTTTCTTTTTAAATAAACTAAAATCTAATTACAATAAAATATCAAAAAGTTTTAAAATCGAAACTCATATTTAAATGTTAATTCTGTTATAAAAGGAAATACTTTCAAGAAATCATATACATTTAGCATAAAAAAATGACAAATAGAATTAAAAATACCAAAAAGAATACTTATTAACTGTAATGAACCAAATAGCACTTTCAGTTAACCAATCTAACTATTTGTCATAAAATTGTTTATAAGCTAACAATGAGTAGGTACTGTGAAATCTGGTACTGTCAGATGCATAAACTGTTATTAGTATAAAAGTTATAATGAACAGCAGTCATTACTAACAAAAGCCGACAAAGTTGAAAGTTTGTTTACTTACACGTTTTTCCCTTTTATAATCATCAATACTATATTCAGTGGAGTGTCCTTGTCAATTTCACCCATCTCAGAAATGTAGATAGATATTAATTGATTATATTCATTTATTTTGTTAATTATTGCAATATCTGTTTTTTTTGTTCATTTAATATTGTTTTTGAAATAAAATGCAGTAAATGGTATTAAATAACTACACTAATTACTACACCAAACAGAATACACATTCATACATCCATTGAACAAAAAACCAGATTCAACAGAATCAATTTTTGCAAATCACTTCAATGAAATAGGATACACAAAGACAATAACTACAACAAAATAATTTTTAAATAAAGTATAAAAATCAGATCAATCACTTAGACAAAATGCCAGATTTAGAATTATTTTCAAAAAGAGAATTGATAAAAGTTATTGAGCTGAAGCACAATCAGGTGAGTCATTTTTGCAAAGTATTCTCTACAAAAAAATCCCAGCTTTGAACAAGTTTTGTATATTTTTTAGATTGTATTAATTTCTTTGATTTTCATTTTATAATCATTATGAATATCAATATTATTGGTTTTCTGCTTTTTAATCCTTATGAGATAGATAGTCTTAAGGATTTTGATATACATGTTTATAAAAGCTCTAATTTTGAACAATTCCCAACAGGGCTTGCAATAAGAAGCTTGGTTGTAAAAAGTTACTATTTTGCATAAAATTTAATACTAAACTTTTATGATAACATTATAGATTAGTCTACATTCTTAAATATCAACTGCCACTTGGATAATGTAAACTTGTTCAATTGAATTGTGGTAGTATGCGTATCAGTCAACAAAAATTGTTTTTTGTTCAATGAATGCCACAAAGCATCTATGAGTGCAAACTATCATGATTAAAAAAGAAGTTGGAGTACAGTCTGGTGAAGTTATTAAACTTGAGACTTATATCTAATGAGGATGTTCAGATGATGCAAGCACCATAAATAATAGCTTCTTAATACCCACAGAGCTATTAAATAACTCACTCTTTAACCAGAGATTTTTCTTCAACAGTATCTGATATCTAATGTTTAAAATTAACATAATCAATGGAATTGAATTTACAATATCCTTGTCTGCTAACAGAAACTATTCATGTGAGTGGATAAACAGTAACATTAGATATGTTTCATCTTTTTCTTGACATTTGCAGCAAGAATGTTGATGCAAAATCTTCTAAAAACGTTGTTTTGGTTGGTTGATCATATCTTAATGCTTCCAGAATTATATTTTCTAGTACTAGAAGAAAATGTAAAATGTGAAAACTTTAAGAGATTGATGAGCATAAAATATATAACTTTAAATTTTGTCAATGTACATTGAAATATTTAAGATTAAAGAGTTAGAAAAGAGCTAAAAGAAGCAGAGCAATTTATAAATTAGTCAAATAATTCTACAAAAAAATATTATTGATATGCATTCTTTAATAAAATTCTATTATACAATTTAATTTTTTAAACTATCTATAAATGCAGAAATAACTTTCTGTATTGTATAGTTGTACTTCTTTAAGATCTTCCCTAAGTAGTGGTAGATCAAACCTTTGGAAGAGAAAATCAAAGATAATGATGATTGAATTATTACACTCAATTTTAGTTTTATACTTCAATATTTGATGAATGGTTTTATTTAAATCAAAATTTTAATTAATGAGTCTTCAGTTGACAATAGTTCAGGTTGGAGTAAACAATACAAGTGTTAATAAATTAGTTACACTAAAGTAATAATGAAAAAAGTAAATAACTTTCTGAATTGTTTGATGCATCACTGAGTACAGTTATCTTCAAGTTTCATTCCCACCTGTCACCGTTAGTTCCTGACATTTTCACTAAGTGGCATGAATGAATGAGTAATCCATCAGTCATCATGGAGTTATATACCTGTGCAGAGTGCTCAGTGTTGTTTATGGTTTCATGAATCCAAATCGGCTACTAGCGTTCAGAGACAATTTATGACTAAATATTGCAAGTAACCATCTCAAAGGCAGTCTGTTATTGCACGGTACAACCATTTCATTGAAACAGGTTGTGTATTATGTAGGATGCCAGGTCAGAGTAGACCTTCAGTTTGTGAAGCGGCAATCGAACAAGCTTGGTAGACATTCATTCATAGTCCCGGTAAATCAACGGGACATGGTAGTTTAGAACTGAAATTCCTAGGGTTATAGTAAAGAGAGTATTGTGTAACAGACTATCACTTAAACACTACAAATTACAACTGATACAAGCTTTGAGTTAAAAGTGATAAAGACAAAACAACCTGAGTTTTGTGTAAACATGTTAAACAAAATTGAGATTGAAGATAATTAACTTAATAAAATTGTATTTATGACAAAGCAACCATCCATACCAGAGGTAAGCTGAATCGACATAATCTTCAGATATGGAGTGAACGGAATCCATGCCACACAATTGAACATGTACAGGGCTCACCTAAGATTATGCTGTAAGCTGTTATAAAATTTACAGTCCTCTCTTTTTTGCCAAGTCAACTGTAACTGGCATATCATACCTGTATATGCTTGAACATTTTCAAATGCCACAATTACAACAGGATATGGGCACAGAATTCATTATCCAGCAAGATGGTGCACCACTACATTATCATTGTGCCGTTGCCTACCTCAACAGCAAAGTGCTAACTTAGATTGGAAGTGGTGGAACAATTTCCTGGCTACCATGATCACCTGATTTAACTCCACTGGAGTTCTCTGTGTGGGATAAAGTTAAAGATGGAATGTTTGTTCCTTCGCTTCCAAGAAATGTTGACGAGCTGCAGCAAAAGATAACACAAACAGTTGCCAGCATAGATTAAGACATGCTTCATAATATTTGGCAGAAAATTGATCTCAGACACTTGAAAATATACTGAAATCAATGTATTTTCAAACATTTCTATAAGTTATTTACTTTTTCCATTATAAAATGTTACTTTTGTATAACTAATTTAAAAATACTTTGTATAATAATAAGTTTTTCCAATTGCATGAGATATTTACCTTATTTTTATTATATTCAAACTTTTGTAAATTTTTTTCAGATTTCTTTGATGAAGATGAGCAAAGAAATAATATCCCAGTGGTGCAGTTTATTGAAAATATTGATTTTCAGTTAGAAGAATTATATCAGCTGAATCCTGCTTTTGATGGAAAATCAAATCTTAGAAGACTACCGATAGACATACCTGTTTTTCCACCTACAGAATCTAATGAAGCAAAGTTCTTCAAAGTTACTATTTATCCCTTACAATTTTTCTCTATTTTTTATCCTAAACATTGGTTCAATAAATTGCAAACCCTTAAACCAATATTATTTAAACCAATCCACTCAATCATACAGGGAATGCCAATACAAATAGATTTTGGAGGAAATAAAGGGAGTGGTTCTACATCCACAAGACCTGAAGGAGGATTTTTAGGATTTTTAGGAAGTGGAAATGGTGACTCAGGTGGAGCAATTGAAAATGGAAATGGTAACTCAGTTGGACCGATTGGAAGTGGAAATGGTAACTCAGCTGGAGCGATTGGAAGTGGAAATGGTAACTCAGCTGGAGCGATTGGAAGTGGAAATGGTAACTCAGCTGGAGCGATTGGAAGTGGAAATGGTAACGCAGGCACAGGAGAAGGAAGTATTAAAAAACCAGGCAGTGGTTTTATTTTGGCGTTGACAGGAGGTCATGTACCAACAAACCCACCTGGAATTTTCAGCTCATCAGAAGTAAATAATGGTTCTTCAGGAACTGGCCTGGGTGGCTACTTCAGTGGTTCACTTGCAAAACCATTTGGATCATCACTTAGTGGTACAGTTGTTATGGGAAATTTTCCTCATTTTACAGGATCTACAGGTAGCACTTCTATCACAACACAATCTACAATCCCAAGCAATGCTAACACCACTGGAAATAATATCAACATTTCTGGGAGCACCCATATAAAAACAGAAGAACAAGTAAATCATACAATAAATACTTCTATTCATTAAGTTAAGTATTAATAGTGCTCATGGAAGTAATACAGGTGGCTCTAAATTAAATGAATCCAACAGAGAGCTATTTTCTATTGATTCCAGTAATATCAGTACCCATAATTAATAAAATACAAGATTTGTACTTAATGTTAGTATCACTACCATCAATAATCACATCATTTCTTGCTTACGGCTAACAAACTTATTATTTCAAAGATGTAGCTGGCACTAAAAACTGTATCAAGCATCTTGTACAATATAGAGATGACTGTATTAAAATATTATAATATTAGTAATAACTTTGTTTGTTTTAATTCTACATATTATCTTACAAGATTGTTAAAAGTTAAAATTTAATACTGTTTTAAGATTAAATGTAGTAACTTTTAAAGTGAGAAAACAAAAAAAAAATTGTAATATTTTAATAATATTGAATGCAATCTACCCTTTACAGATTTTTATCTTCAGATACTGAGGCAGACAATATTCATTATTAACTGAGGAAACAGATATCAAAAGAGTTTAAATGCAACTTAAAAACCAAAAAAATAATAAGTTTTTCTGTAAAATACTAACACAAATATCATTTAACTGTCAAACAGTAGAGCCTATTTATAATATATATTACAGTCCTAGAATTTTCCAATTTATATTTATAATTTTGTAGGTAATTAAATTGAACTTCAAAGCAACAAAACAGATTACATCCCCAAAAAGTAGTTTTAGCAGCAATAGTAATAATTCTTGATTCTGAATTTTTAAAAAATAATTGGGTACCATGAGGATCTTCTTTTTATTTAATATTTTTTGTTCCTAAACATCTGACAATGTTACATATATAAAGTGGAAATCATTTCAGCAATGTTTTAATGAAAGTATTACTCATTTTCAAATTAGGAATGAACTACATTCTAAATTTCTGTAGCAAACAACTATTTTAGTTGTATTTATCCTTTTTTATGAGCTTATGTGGAAGCAGCTTATAATAAAGCACTGTCTCCCACAGAAAGTGGTACAGAATTTGTTGCTTTAGACTATCTGCTCCAGTCTTTATTTCTTAAAGCTGAGGCATCCATAAAGTATCTGAGATACAAGTAGCACAAACCAGAGTTGTTTTCTCTAAGAGTAATGATGTTCATCATACAACCAGTCCTTGTAGTGTACAGAATAGATGTCACACGTAGGGTTGAGTATTATTTATTTATTTTAATTTATTTACTTTATTATATTTAGTGCAAATTTCATGTAATTTAATTTTTAAATAATAGAAATATGATACTGATCATGTCAAATATTTTTAAATTACAATTTTTATAACGCACTGTTTGTTATTTTTAGCACTGAAAAAACAAATTATAACTGAGCCAGTCTTCATGACAAGTTAGGCCAGTGTGTCATTTACTCTAAAAATTAAGTAGTATTGGTATGAATAAATCTTTGATCCATTCCATCAAAAAATCCTTACTGATTTTAAATTAGTTTCACTGAATTGTGCCTCCGCGTGATGTTACAGCTGAAGCAACCATTGGATAGTTACTAATCAACTGCAAAGGAATTCTTTTCTAAAGATTTTATAGTACTTTCTTACTGATAAGTTGTGAAGTTGTGCATACTGACCCTTCAACAAAATTATAATTGATGAAATTTAAAAGATTGTTTTAGATTTTTATAACAAAGAACTTAATGAAATGAGTTATTTGTGAAGAATGTTTGTTGTAGGAGATTATAAACCCCTGTACTAAACACAATACATGACATGCTGATTAGTTAGCATGCTGATAAGTTTATACATATTTGTAAATAAGTGGTGATGCAACTATCAATAGCAAGAAGAATTGTACCAGCTGCATTATCTGTCCATAAGTATAAAACCTTTCTTGTGGTATTATCCAGATGGAATAAAAAAGTGGTAATCTTTTTTGTTTTAATATAATACATTTTAAATATTTTACTTACAATACATAATGGGAAATACATAGAGAAGCTATTATTCTGAGATCAAATTATTATTGATGACATCATCCTCTGACCATTACAATGACATTGTTAGCATTCTTCACACTCTTCAGATTCCAACCCGATTTACAGTTAACTGCAGAATATGAAACAACAAATCACTGGACTCATTTCTCTCACTATATCCAAAGTAGACAGCAAATTCACTTCAAAATACATAAAAAAGCCTGCTATAACCATCTTACTGTTCCACAAACACCTATCATCTGAACAAAATAAATAAGCAGATTTTTCTTACATGCTGCTTTGCTTATTATGCACTCCTTTACTTTAGTTTTCTGCTAAAAACTAAAATAAAGAACTTTTATAAAATAGCACATTTTTGTGGCTACAAATGCATACTATTGTAGATAACATGTGGCACAAAAAGCAGATAGATCAAAAATATATATATATTTCATGTCAAAAAATAAATGATAAAAAAACGCATTAACAATCATACAACCTTTTCTAGAAATAAAGTTATATTGCTTTTAAAAAGAAAAACAAAATACAGTCTCATAGAACAAAACACATACTGACACAACCAAAGAATGTACAGATAAAGCTGCAGTAAGTGGCCTAAAGTCCATTGGCCAGACTGGATACATGTCCACTAAAATGTGCAAATAACAATTACAGGTGTAACAGATAACAAATCTATCCTTCACTGACAACTGTAAAGAATCTGGGAACACATAAAGATGTTAGCCATAGTATGGTAATATTACACTTAATTTATAAAAGCTATGAGCTCAAAACATTGAATATGATGCAGTTTTACAAAGTTAATTAGACAAAAATATATATAATTAAATTAATTATTTATTCTGGTTAGTAAATAATAATTCTTACATAGATCACATCAGGAATGGATAGATATGCTACTCCATGGATAAAAAAAGGAACATTTGTATGTGTGAATCAAGGGAAACTGTGGTAAAACATTGTTCAGAGTAGCATCAAATAAAATAAATTATATAATTTAATACTATTTAATTATTTAAAATGTAATTACATGAAACAGTATTAAGCTAAGTACATGAGGATACTAAATATAAAAATAACTGCAAAATAAGTCATAATTCAGAAGTCACTGGAAAATTTCTTTGAATGCATATATAAAAAATCCCAGGGATTCAAAACATTCAGTGAGTTAAAAAAGAAAAAATAATTAGTATTTTTCTAAATTCATTGAAAGAGTAATATTATTTATGTAAAAAAAAACCTTTAATTATATTTTAAATAAATTGGTGGTAAGATTTTTTTAAATGGTCTGGTAATTTATTAAAAATTGCCATGAAAGCATAATAAAGCTCTTTCACATAAGCCATTTCATTATTGAAAGCTTTCAATAAGCTTTCACATAATAAGTATTGTGTTGAGTTGCATAGAAGTTCTGTTGTCTGGTTAGGTAAAGGTGGATATTGTTATTTTTTAGAAGCGACTATTTCTTCTGAGGAAACATTGCATATTTATTAATATAAATACATGGATAAGTAAACTATTTTAATTTTCTAAATATCGGTTAACATAATTTATACTTGTGGGTAGGTAACAAACAATGATTTGACAGCCATTCGACATCTTGAAAACTCAATCTAATTCTTTGAGGGTGCCCCAAAAGTTGATATGCTTCAGATGGTTTAGATGCTTTATTAACGTACATAAGCATAATAAATATTTAATAATGAAGACGCCCTTAATGTTTTTAAGGCTCTTTCAAGCAAAACAGTATAATTTGATTCAGTTTCAAAATAAAATTAATTTGGTTATTCCAAGAGAAATTTTCATCTAATTAAATCCTAGAAATGTTTCTTAATGGGCAATAGAAATACTATTGTAATCATTAATGGGAATTCCATCCATAAAATTAGCAATTTTACATATATCTGAGAAGCACAATGCAATTTAAAGTTAGATGGTTACAATTTATATAGTAAATAATTTTTTGAAAGTCTATCATAGAATTTTCAATTAATTTTAAATTATTTTTGGTATAGATGCAGCTGTGTAATTTGCAAAGTAGATAACAATAAATAGTTCAAGATTTTGAGGCTGATCGTTAATAATCAATAAGAAAAAGCAAGGGACACTTTGTGTAGTACTACGAGTTCTAATCTTAAAATGAGGACCTACATAAGTTTGTTCTTAACAAAAAGATAAAATTTCAAATGCCTGTTTAAAGTTGGCAAAGTATGGCCACCTGTAACCAATTTATAAACAGCTCCTCTGATATCATAGTTACTAAGTATTTTTATTAGTAAAAAATATGCTACTAATATGGAATGCTTTACTGAAGTTGCAAAATATGAAAAATAGAAAATTTATTTATTTCATTATTTAAAACATTTTTTAAAAACTGAAAAATTGCTTGGTTAGTAGACAATTTTTTTTAAAACAATGCCGAAAATTTGTCAATACGTTATAATTTTCAAGAATGTTCAAAGTCTATTTTTCATACTTTTTTAAAAACGTTAGAAATTATTTACATTAAAGAACTGTATTGTAAATAAGTGCCTGAACTTATCTTAAGAAGGGGAATAACAAGGAAGATATAAAGTAACTGGGAGATACTACATTCTTAAAAGATTCATTAATTAGATGTGTGTAGGGGACAATACAACTTCTTTTAAAATACTGGCTTGAATTTAATTAGTACCCACTGAATGTTTACTCTTTATATTTAATGTAAAAGTTTTAACTTCATGGATATGAATAGAAAATAAAACTACTGAATCATCACCAAAACCATTCAAGATGCATGGCTTTGCTTGAAGATCAATATTATTGTTGTTTTAAGTTCTACAAAAGAGTTTATTGGTCGTAAATTCCTTTGCTACCCGAATAAGAGCGAGGTAACAAGTTGAATCCTTTAGTATTTTTGGTTATCTCACTTGTTTTATCTCTAAATATGTTTTCAATTTTGTTAACAGCTCATATAGTTTTAGATTTATTGTTTCAATTAGATATTAGATTACCATAATGTAATATTTTAGTATCACAATAACTAAGTAAAAATTCTTTTGTACTTTTTTAGATATTTTGGAAATTATTAGCAAATCATATTTAGACATTTCATGGAGATTCTTTCGCATAGAACTAGATTTTACAATACAGTGGCATTGTACCAATACATTTGCAATCTCTGTCTTTTTTTTCTTTTTATGTTTAAACAGCTTCTTTTTTATAAAAGGGCAAGATAGAAAAACCTTTAGAGAAACATTAAGAAAATTCTTAAATCTTTCATCAAAGCTACTTTTTTATTACTTTCCTAATTTTCATCTAAAAATAAGGTTCCCAAATTATATTTATCGATCACTTTCTTTAAAAATGAAAAAAAATTAATCATTCTCTCATCATATGTTTTCATTAATAAATATTGCTAATGAAATTTGACAGTTGTGATTTGAAAGACTAAATTTACAAAAGAGGTTGAAATTTATCTTTGATTAATATGTAAAAATATTGTCAATACAGGCAGCTGAGGTACTTCTAGTTGAGTGGAAGATAGAGATATTTAGTACTAGTAACTCAAGCCTAGTAACTCATTAATTCATCACAAGAGTAGAATTGTCTAGAAACTTAACATTAAAATCACCACACACTATGACATTGAATTTATTAGTTTACGTTGAAAGATTTCAAAAGAACCAAGAAATGTAAAGTTACCAAATGTAACAGATTTTGCAATTTCAAACTAATTGCATTGCATTCAATGCATTACACAATGATTTTTTATTTATCTGTTAAGTTTCAAAAATTAGTCTAATTTGTTGTGGAAAGATAAGATGGGAAGATAATTTATCTTCACATTACCATTTGTGTGATTAATTTGAAACATTAAATAGATATTGTCTAAACATTGGTACAGCCGTGTTGGAAATTCAAACAAAAATATTTCCTTTTAACATAGAAAAAAAACACTTGCTGAATCTAACTAAAAATAGTTATTGTTTATTTCCCTTTTTTATTTAAAATGATATCAACTGCTATTACTTTAATCTGTTTTATATTTAACTTATTTATAAAGATTTACTTTTATCTTTTTAAGAAAATTTATTTTATTTATTTATTTTTAATTTGTTTGATTATAAATATTTTATTTTTTTGAAAAAATGAATTAGATGATTATTTAAAATGAATGCCCTACGGTAAAATATCAACTGTAAGGTTATCAGTTTTTTTTGTTTTTTTACACTAGTCTGAACGTAACTCTAGTTGTTATACAGTATATTTATTATATTTAATCTATTTGTGTTATTGTTACAGAATAAAATAAAAATTTTTAACTAACCGTGACATAGTATTAAATGTATGTTATCTTTATAAAAATAATTTGTAGATTTAAGTTATTTCTGTTTTTAAAAAATAGATTTACAAATATTTGCAGAAAATTTATTATATCTTTCAATATAAAGTACATTTTATAACATAACTATACTATTGTTATTTTATTACTGGAGATTTAAATAATACAAAAATATTGATAAGAACAGTATAATTAATTATTGTAAACCAAAAAGTAAAAAATTCTCAAGAACTATATTAAGAAATAAAAATCTAAACCTAGTCCAGTTTATTATTAAACCTTCATCACTGTTAAGTAAGGTGAATCTAGTTAAGGTAAATAAAAATATAAAAACAAATCTCAAACAAAAAATGAATAAAAAGAAAATAAACAATAAAACAAATAATGTTTGCAAAAAATTATGGAAAGATTATCTTTAACAATTTATATAAAGGAAACAAATATATAAAATAAAAACAAAACAATTATTAATTAAAAATCAAACAAAATAAGCAGTACAAGAAAAGTGGAAAAGTGTTATGAGTACCAATATTTTATCATTTCCAATGATAAAAGATTGGCTAAAATTTTATGGGCATTAGCAAGATAATTAATGTTATTTTAGATAATATTTTGATATGCAAAGCTGAAGAAATAAACCATTAATGAAGTAAATTATTAAAGTTTTGCTTGTTTCACTTTCTCATGTTTCGTGTTTCACGTTTCATTGCTTCATTGTTTCATGTTTCTTGAGATCATTTCCTCTAATTAAACATATATATATATATATATATATATTTTACTTTCCTATGTAGATAGTGCTATAGTTCTAGAAGGGAAAGTATTGTAATTGGTCCAATTTGGGCATATGAGATTTTTTCACTTGATCTTGATGTTTTAACATCTAAGGAACCCAAAAAACCAGATAGAAATTTTCCAGATGTTAATGTTTTTATATACATGTGTTCAGTGTTTGCTTCTAAATCTGACCAAACTTGGTCAGATTATTTCTATATATGGGGCATTGATCCCATTAAATTTCCAACTTAAAAAGTCAAGGTGGTGAGGCTGTAGAGCAAGGTCACCCTCAGTATGTCATGATTTCACTTAATTAAGGTGATATTTTTTCTTAAGCACATTTGTCAGCAATTAAAGAAAAGAAGACTATATTTACAAAAGATTTTTTGCAAAATCCAATCCCATCCAAAAAAAAATGCTATTGTAGTTGTCTGCTATATTGTAATGTCACAGGTGAATGGCAAAATTAAATAAATGAATAATACATATATATTTTTTTAATACTTCCAGAGCGACTGGTACAGCTTTAAAGCATTACCTCGATCGCTCCAGTGTGTTGTGGTAGCAGATTGCTCCATTCTTACTAAGCTCCCTCCAGAGGCCCCCATCGGGGTCTCCCCTAGATCATAGGAACCACTCTACTTCCACTTCTGGACAGCTGAGAAGCCCCTCCCCAGGAGAGCTGCCCTTCCTGGCCCTAACCTACAAGGTTCCAGGCATGCCTTTCCCCTCAACATGCCCTCTCATACCACCAGGGTCCTCCATGCCATCACTGGAAGCATGGAAGCACCCCAACTCTCCCCTGCTCTTGTATGCAAGCAAGCCAAGGTGTCCTAAGCAAGGAGGTTGCCTGCCTGGTCCTCTTCATCGCCATGTTTCATTCCAACTTCCTTTATTTTTTGAAGTCTCTTCCTGTATAATGTTTTATTTTTTTCTCTAATGTCTTCCACTTTCCTTGGTATCATAATACCTCCTTTCCTGTGCTGAGTTCAGCGCTTGATTGATCACCTTCAAGCTGTTGAGGATGCGGAAGCTACTAGTGCTAACATTATTTATACAACAAAATATGGAACATCGAATACATACAAAAGAATACAATCAAATCACTAACCAAATTACATTATTTACAAACACATGATTATCAGCATAGCCCAGAATAACTATATCATAAGCTTAGTACCACAATCAATGGTGCCCACAAGCACAAAAAAATTAGCTTATTTTATAACAATACACAGGTTATTACAAAATAAAAAATACAGTTTACAAAATAATTACACAATAAATTTGATACGTAACATATCTCAATTCAGCCATGACCACCAGCTCAGTACAACAGAACATTTGTGCTCACCGGCACAACCAGTCAGTTATTGATATTACATAATATACACAATACAACTAACATTCATATACAATATTTACAGGTTACAAATCAGTAGTAACCACCAGTTCAACAGACCCACACTAATGCCCATTGTCACCGCCAGTTTAATTCATCATAAAGGGTAAATTACACTATTCCAAAAAGCTATTTACAGATTCATAATAGTTTAGCTACACAAATTACACAAGTTCATATGACTGATACAAAAAATTATTACTAAGATTACAGTTCATCCCGTATAAGTATTTTACATAATATTACAAGTCTGTCCATATCAATGGTAATCACAGACAAATACATCAAATATAATACAAGACAAAAACAGCACAACTTGAAAAATTACAATTCAAAATGTACTAATTTCTAAGAACCTTAATCTAATACCTAAGCCTATTATGCTTAAGGCTGGGTGCAACTCCAACCCTAGTAGATTGGGTATTCCTATTCCATAACTCCTTTGTTACTTCCCAACATATTACTATGCCCCAGAGTGCTTCTTCCCTGCCTGTGGTCTGCAGTATCTGTGAGGCAAGTGACACAACTTCAGCCACTGCCTCCGACCCTGGAGCATGTATTCCAGCAAGGTGTCTCGGGTCAATCAGCTAAGTCCCTTTAGTCGTTCCCTCCCATCTTCTACATTGAAAGAATATATGCTCCACTGTATCCTCTTCCTCGCAGTAGATACAGGTCGGAGAGTCTCTCCTGCCAAGTCTACAGAGGTACACCCCAAACCTCCATCACTTGAGAGCAGCTGTGTCAAGAAGTGGTCCACTTCCCTAAATCTCCTTCAGAGCCATGGCTCGAGACACGGTATGAGCATCTTTGTCCGGGTACTGTTAGATGACGCCTCCCACTCAGACTGCCATTCAGCTGTACATTGTCATCTGGCCTCCACCTTTGCGGTTCCAACAAATACTCTTTTCATCTCCAACACCCGGAGATGATTTGGCGGCACTCCAGCTATCATCTCCGCCGCTACTCCCGATATGGTCCTATATGATCCTTATATTGGCCCGGCATTGGAGTGAGGAAAGCCTCCCGACGTTCGTCTTAACCTCCAACGCCTCATACCATACCGGGAGTGCGTAGAGCAATATCTAGATCGCCCCGGACAGTAATACTCTTCACCTGCTGGCCCGTGGGCCACTTTTACTCGACAGGATAGTTCTCAAATCTATCAGAACTCATTCCGTTCTTTCCGTCACGTTCTGGATGTGGACAGTGAAGTGGTCGGATCGATCTAGGATACTCCTAGGTACTAGGAGTCCTAGGTTCATTCGTCGCAGCTGCCTGCGTCCAGCTAGAGTTACCATCGCTGTCTTGTTCGGAGCCAATTTGCAACCCCCGCTCACGTAGCCACGCGCTTACTCTTCCCACCGCCTCGTTGGCAATCTCCTCTACCAGAACCTCTGTACGTTCAGCTACCAACAGGGCAAAGTTGTCGGCCTACGCGACCAACGAAGCATTTCCCGGTAGTTCCAACCTCAGGAGGCCGTCGTACGCCACGTTCCACAATAGCGGTCCTAATACCGAGCCCTGCGGTACATCCCCGCGCATGTCAAAGTCCACTGGTCCCTCCTCAGTGTCCTCGTAGATCCTCCTATCCCGGAAGAAGTCGTACAGCTCCGATAGGACGGAGTCACTGAGCCCCTTATTCTTCCAAGATGGCATGCCAGGGTACACTATTGAACGCATTTTAGATATCTAGTAGAACCACCAACGGTATCCTTCTGCGCCTCCAAGTGCCTGCAGCGTTTTCCTTTGACCAGTCAACAATGTGCCTGATCGCGTCGAGTGAAATGAATAATATTTAAAGTGAAAAAAAAGTAATTGGATTTCAAACTAGATCGTCCGGTTGGCTCGGTACTTGGTTCGTTAAGCCTAACGGCTACACTAATCTGCCGACCGTACAAACGGAATTCGTTCTACGTAAGTTGTGAAATTACATTATTTTAGTTAGTGTCGACCGTCGCCACTAGTACCGCTACACCCGCGCGAATTAAATACGGTATGGATGCGCGCTTTAGTTAGAATCACAGTATTAAATAAACGAAAAAATATAATATTTAAACAAAATGACAATTGTTTTAAATTAAGTTGCGTGTGTAAGTCGTGTATCAGAAACAACCCACAATTGTAGGAATTTCCCGGAACGCGGTTTTGTCGAGAAAGTCCAACAACTGTCTTGTCGGCTTTCTTATGGCTGTGATTTAAGTAAAGAACCTGAGTTGCAAGAGGCAGTAGTATGAGTTCTTTTTTATGAGATTAATGATGTTTATTATGTAGCTGCTTCCTGTGGTAAAAGAATAAGGATATCACTTGTAGAGCTGAATATCTCGTTTAAATGGGCTTGGGATGCTTATCTTGATAATATATTTTATTAAGTTGATATTACTCCAATAGTAACTCAGTAATGGTTGTAAGTTTTAGGGACAACTGCAACATGGAAATAATTTAGGTACCAGTGAAATAAATTTTACCAACCGAGATTGATAAAACAGACAAATTTGAAAAGAAATAATTAACATTTAAAAAACAAAAAAAGTAAGACCAAAAAAATTAAAGTCCGTGCTCAAAAAAACGTTCTGGTGTTCAATGTATGTATGTGTATGTTCGATGTCGTCCTCTAAATCACCTTATACTCGTATCTCCGGAAATACTGGACCGATTTTGACCAAACTTGGTCAGATTACTTCTATACATGGGTCATTGTCACCATTAGATTTTCAATTTAAAAGATCAAAGGAGGCTGTAGAGCAAAACTAAAAAAATAATACTCGGATTAGGGCCGGTTTTTCTTTATTTAATGAAGAAGCAACAAAAAATTACATCACTTCTCACTTTCTTGGTAGTCCTCAGAAGAAATGCTGTTTGCTTGTTATCTTAAAAATAATAATGTTTTTTTCAGATAAAATTTTTTTTTTTCAAATATTCTGGTTTCAACAAGGATTTTTGACAAGAGATAAGATAAAATATATATTTTTTGATTGATAACATAGAAAAGATTGTGTACAAAAACATGCATAATATATATCTTAACTAAATAATCAGTTATTTAGATGATTGATCAAACAGTTTTCAAGTAGCCAATTAGCAGTAAATATTATGGGAACAAAATCCTGACATAACCGTCTATAAAATCATATATAAAATTAATTTTTTATTTAAAAATGTATGGCCTTTAGATATACCTATATTATTTTTAAAAATAAAAAAATCTATCGAATTAATTTTTTTCATATGTACTTTTATTACTAAATTTGATTTTAAAAACACATTATTGATTCAATAGAACCAAAACTCTTGACAGAAAAGTGACAGTGATATCATGGTGTAGGATACTGTGAATTTACAGAGTCCTACAGTTAAAATAAAATTCTACAATTCAGTGCTAATTATGGAGAAGTCTTTAATACCGAATCATTTAGCAAATAATGTGCTGGATAATGGAAAAACAATAAGAAGCTTTATATGGAAGGATCTAATAGACATACTTTACTAATAACTTTGATGTCAATAATAAGCAATTTATTTGTTTTCAAAAGTTAAATGCATTGTAGTTACAGAAAAAACATATCAAGTTAACAATTTAGGGTTCTTTAGTAGCAATTGATTTTTCAAAATTCAATTCAACATAATCTAAAAATCTATTTATTGTTCTTTTGTACAAGTTGAAGAGGAAGAATGAAGTATTTATTTATCTGCAGAAATATTTATGAAGTTCCTTTTATAAATTTTATCAAGCAACGTGTTCACAAACAATGTGAAGAGAAAATAAAAACAGATTAACAGAAGATACGTCTCTGAAAGAAAATTTATTTTTAAAGATTTTTCTTAATATTATTAAGACTTTTACTTTCCCATCTAGCTCTGTAGCAGACCTATAGCTTTAGAAGGGAAATTATTGTAATCGCTCCAATTTGAGCATATGCTGTTTTCACCGGATCTTGACGTTTTGACACGTGAGGAGCCCAAAAAAAGGGATGGAAATTTTCCGGCTGTTCATATGTACGTGTGTATGTTCAGTGTCGCCCTCTAAATCACCTTATATCTCCGGAACTACTGGACCGATTTTTACCAAACTTGGTCATGTTACTTCTATATATGGAACAATGCGATTAGATTTTCAACTTAAAAGATCAAAAGGGTGAGGCTGTAGTGCAAGGTCACCCCCAGTGTCTATAAATATCGCCTAATTAAGGTTATATTTTTCTTAGGCACATTTGTTAACGATTAAAAAGTAACAACATTTACAAAATAAAGTTTTTCAAAATCGCACCCCACCACAAAAAATGCTCAAAATAAACTAGTGGCTAAGTGGGTATACTGAGTCATACCCCTCTCATCACAAGGAGCGCTACTGTACCACTGACGTACAGCTGCTGTAGTCGTCTCTCTCTCTCTTTTTCTGATTACCCTCCGGAACCACCGTTCAGAGGATGAATGAGATGACGTGTCTGGTTGTAAATGAAGTGTAGTCTTGTACAGTCTCAGGTTGACCATTCCTGATATGTGTGGTCAATTGAAACCTAACCACCAAAGAACACCAGTATCCACGATCTAGTATTCAAATCCTTATAAAAGTAAATGCCTTTACTATTATTTGAAGCTTAGAACTCTCGACTTCCAAATCAATTGATTTACGATGACGATTTCACCACTAGACCTACCCGGCGGGTTGCTGTAGTCATCTGCTATGTTGTAACGTACAGATGACGGTGGAATTAATAAAGTGAATAATATTTAAAGTATAAAAAAGTATTTAAAGTGGCCGCTAGTACCGCCACACCCGCGCGAATGAAGTACGCGCTTTAGTCAGAATCGTGAAATTAAATAAACAAAAAAAAATTATATTTAAATAAAATGATAAATATTTTAAATTAAGTTATGTGTGTACGTGTGCGTAAGCCGTACATCAGAAAAAAGCCGCGTGACGGGAAAGTCCTACAAATGATTTATCAGCTTTTTTTTTAATATAACTAGAATTTTACTATTGGGATATAATTATATCATAATCTTTAGTTCTTGTATATAATTATTTTATTTCTTTCTGTTTATTTTTCAATGAAGTAACCTAATAAAAATAATAATTATTTTCTTATTAAATTTCATTCGAGAATGTTTTCTTCCTTCATATCTTTTTAACTGAAATTACTGCTAAGGTGATAATCCACTGCATACCAACACATGCAGTGAAAATTCACCAAAGTTTATTCCTTTAACGTTACAAATTTTGTTACTTTAAACATTTACTCCTTTACTTTACACCCTTCAGTTTTAGGATGTTATTTCCCGTAAGTTTCTATGTATTCTATAACCATCAGATGGTAAGGAATTCAGAATTTTAAGCAGGGTCCAAAAAATTATTAGGATTATTATAATGATCTTACTCAAAAGATAAAATTAATGTCTTATAGTACACATCTAAAATAAAATGTACTGGTACTTTTCATAAAATGTTAAGAAAAAACAAAAATAGGAAAAACATAAAAACTGACGTCTGGATTGTGTTATTACTTTACAGATTTCAAAAAAATCGTAATCTAATCTAGAATATTCAATCTAGAAGAATAATCAGTCTAGATAATCAATCTAGAATATTAGAATAATCTAATCTAGAATATTCAATGGAGTTTGTTAAAATTTTTCCTCAAAATCATTTTGTGATTGAAAAATTAGATTTATTTATTATTGTAGAAAAATTATTCGCTAGATAAAAAACTCCAGTTCTCTAAACTTGCACAATTAAGTTATTATTTTTTTTGTTTCTTAGTTGTTTATAAAATAACATAGTAACTCATCTACTAAACAAATTCAGTAGCTGGTCAAATTTTCATACAGAGCTTGTTAGGTAATTTTTTTGTTCAAAGTAAAAGTGCCTACAGAATTTTTTTCTAATTTAATATTTTGAACAAACTTTCTAATCGTCACATTTTGACATTTTCAATGGACCTTATGTAATGAGCATCTTCAGATTGATTAATTTCGTAATTTTTTCAATATTTATGATGAAATCAAAAATTATTGAATTGAATCATTAAACCCTGATTATTACTTAGTTTTTAATCTTATCTTATATATCTATTAAAATGAATGTATATTAATATGTTTGTTTGTCCCGTATGCGTTCCTATACCATTCAACCGCTTGCGATGAAACTTTGGTGGGTTGTTGTGCGCACGCCCGCGAAGGTTTCTGAATTAGTTTGGACCCGCTAGGTGGCGCTGGGGTCGAGATATTTCGAAATATTGTTTTTGTGATAGAACTTGGCTCATATTAAGAACTAGCAGACCCGGCAGTGCTTCGCTATTGCTAAAAATATATATATATATATATATATATATATATATATATATAGAGAGAGAGAGAGAGAGAGAGAGACAGAGAGAGTGGGAGAAAGAGAGTTTAAATGAACACAATTGAAAATTTGATAAAAAAATTAGAAAACTGAACTTCACAAATTTTACCTTTAACTTATTCTCCTTCCCCTTTTCCCTTTCTAACTTCTCCCTCACCCTCTCCCAGTTTCGTTTTTACTCAATTCCATTTTCCCCTTTTTCCCTTTTGCCCGCGCGTAAATCGGTCCATTAGTTTTTTGGTCTTTAGCGGACACACATACGAACATGCCTTTTATATATATATATATATATATATAGAATAAAAAAGTCTGTTTGTATATTTGTTTGTTTGTTTCGTAAATATCTCGACACCGGCCCCACCTAGTGGGTATAATTTTTGCAAAAATATATCTTTTCACGTAACTAATATTCATATTCTGAATATGAACCAAATCGATCCATAAACATATTTTTTCTAAATGTCTCAACCCCAGCGCCATCTAGCGGGTTCATTTTTTGCAGAGATAATTCTTTACATGAAAGTAACGTGTATTCTGAATATGAAGCAAATCGAACCATAAATATAATTGTTCGAAATATCTCGACGCCAACGCCACCTAGCGGGTCCAAACTAATTCAGAAACCTTCCCTGGCATGCGTCCAACCATTCCCCAAAGTTTCATCGCTATCGAATGAACGGTTTAGAAAGGCATAAGAGATGTACAGACAGACAAACATTCATTTTTATAACTGAAAAGAAATATTTTTTTTGCGAAAATTAGACCCGCTAGGTGGCGTTGGCGTCGAGATATTTCGAAAAATTATATTTATGGTCCTACTTTGCTCATATTCAAAATATATATTAGTTACAGAAAACAAATATTTTTGCGAATAATGGAAAAAGGGTGGAAAAAGTGATAGCAGCAGAATCACAAAGAAGAGGATGCGAGAATGAACTCAGTTGAAAAGAAAGAAGTGAGTGCGGCGATTACTGACGAAATGTTAAGGAATTGACAGGAGATATGGGACTGTTGTGCAAAGGGCCGATGGACCTTTGGGTGATAATAAGGTTGATACGTGATGTTGGGAGATGGTCTGGCAGAACCCATGGCTCGCTGAATTTAATCTTACTCAGCTGCTGGCGGGCCATGGGGGCGTATCTCTATGAGGTTTGGGTTGGACCATTCAGATAGCTGCCCTGCTTGTGGGGTTGAAGAGACACCTTTTCATGTATTTTTTCGCTGTTCTGGATTTGTTGTAGAGCGTGAGGAGATCGTAGATCTATTGACAGAGAGGAAATGTTTGAAGCTGATTACCTTCAGGAAATTATGTTAACCAGTGAGAATCACTGGCCGGATGTTGCCCGATATGCTAAAGCAGTTATGGAGACATTACGTTCTGCCGAAAAAAATTGCCGGTTAAATAGAGGCACTAGGGTCCCGGCGAGAGATTGGGCTGCAGGCAAGTGTCTAGAGGGCCCCCCGATCTTGAAGGGGTCGACTGGATGCAATGAAGCCGCGGTCACTCTACCGGCTTGGGTCTCGAGGGCTTCCCTCACTTCCGAGCTAAAGCTGATGGCATGTAACTGGGCGTATGGTAAGTGTGAGTGTTGCGACAGTTGGTGCGCGTGTGTGGGTTGTGTATATGTGTTGGTATGTTTGGTTCAAGAGTGTTTGGAGTTGTTTTGTGCTGGTTTTTTTTAGTTATGTGTGGATCTGTTTTTAGCGTGTGTATGTGCCTTGCTATTTGCTTTTTTGTTTGAATGTGTGTGTGAGCGCTTACCCCTCCTTTTGAAGTAATACTTTACAAGCTACTCTCAGGAGCGACGGGTCGCCAGGGCTGGAGGTATAGTCGGTAGGACGCAGGAATACATACGCCTTTTTTACTATCTTGCGGAACCTGTTTGCGAGTCTGACACTGCTTCGGCGCCCGTAGGTCGGGTTCCTCCACCAAAACAAAAATAAAAATTAAAAATAAAATATATATATATTGGGTATAGTAAAACTCTTTCAGTGGATTTATCTCAAAATTTTTTTTCTTATCTATTGATTAGATAAAAGTTATGCAAAACGCCTTAGCTGACACTGAAATGCTTATCAAGCCTTCTTAAACAATTATAAGATTGCTTATACCAGCATTCTTATTGGGATAAGGATAGATGCATTATATTTTGAGACAAATACTGCTCCAGCTACCATGAACAACAAACGACTATTTTTTTTTATATACATTTAGGATACAATTATTCCTGTATGTCGTACAAAGCTATTGAAAATAGTAACATAATTTTTTAAGTTTAACCATTATTTCTATTTGTATTATTTATAACAGTTTTTGAATATTAGAAAAATACGCTTATGTTAATTAGGGTATGCGTTTTAAAAAAACAATTATAGATACATTATACTATCTCCAACATGAACTTTTGTTTGCTTGACAATAAAACTATTGCAAAATAGTAATATGTATATTTTGTGTTTGTCTAAATTAATCAAAACGTTTTTAATTGAATAATTAGAGTATTAACTTCGTAATACAACAATTATAGGATAATCATACAAACAAAAATCAACGTCGCTATTGTTGTTAACCTTCTGCTATTGTTGGGTTAATTTGGGTGATTCAAGTAAATTTGAAAATATTTAAGCTGAATTATTTAGTTTGTGTATGTATTTTTAATAATCTTTAAACTTTGTGATTCATTGATAACTAACTTTTAAACATACTTTAATTCCACTTTAATAGAGGTAGAAAGTACAATGAAACAACGAAACTATATTGGAATTTGAAGTTCATAAAAGTGAGGTTGTAGTGCAATCTAAGACTTAAAGTTAATTATTTTAATCAGACTAAATATCTTTTGCATTTATTACGATATTAGGTGATTATTATGAAAATAATTCAATTTATTTTTTATTTTTTTATTATTCAAAGAAAAATAAGGGTAAATAATTTTAAACTTATAAAGTATCCAACTAGACAATAAGAAAGAGAAAGATTAGAGAGTTATTTGTAATGGGATGTAGAGGAGACATTAAGTGGCCATTTTAAATGGATAGCCAATGTGAGAAATTAAAAAAAGTAACGATGAGAATAATCAGAACAGAAGTTTAATCATAACAATTCAGAATAGAAATTTTAATCGAGAGGGACATATCAAGAAAAGAAAAGGATTGATTAGAACGGTGCTAGAAAGATTAGTAGGAAATGTAAAAAAGAGAACCGTAAAAAAATAAAAATCATAAATAATCTAAAACGAAATTGAAGTTGTATACGAAAATTTTAGCTGGGAATAAAGAAAAATGGTGACGGAAGTGCTGCTAGGGGCTTTCCAAAATGTACGCTCCAGTATAATTAATTTTGAGTTTTATGTAATTAAAGAGTTTTGTTATTTTAATATAATAGAACATTTAGCTTATTCGGCTTAGAAAATGTGTTTCAAGTGAAGCATAACGAAATGCTGAATTAGATAAATTTTCTAATTACAAAATAGTAATAAACATTATTTTACTTGAAAGATTAACTTAAAAAATAATAAATCCAATTAGCTTTGAAACCAGTTGATGTTTTTAAATCGATTTATAACTGTAAGCGATATAACTCTGACCACAAAATCACTAGTTCAAGATTAAGTGCATCATAATGAGGTAAAGAAAAATTCAATGTTAATGCCACGGTGAACTATTATTGTTGTATTTATTTAATAACTCATTACAAACCAGAGAGAAATATAATGATGATTATGGAGAAACAGTACTGAAGGCAGTAATTGGTGGGAGAGCGTGAAGATGATATTCGGATAACGCGCGTCATTAGGAGGGTCACCTTGACCTGTCCGCATCAGCAGCGGCTAAGGTCTGGTAATGGTTACCACAACAACGCAAAAACAAACGCATCCGAGTCAGTAAGGATATTAAAGAACTCAGTGCATCGACTTCGGTTAACTTCGGTCGGATTCGAGATTTATAAAAAGAAACAGGTTGTATCAATTCGTGTTTAGTGAACAGAAAGCGAATCGACGCGATTCGAAAAATCAGAATAATAACGTAATTCGACTGAAAAGAATCGCACCGAGATGATCTCCGAGAAATCTCCTCTGTTAATCTGCTTTCTTCTAGTAGGCGTTTTATCTATGCCTAATGGCGGTAAGTTTTAAAAAAAAGCATTTATTTCAGCAATTTATATCGTCTATATTTTACAGTTCATAAACACGCGATCATTAACCTGTGTACTTGCAAACTAACCGCCCTATTTTTAACATAAACGTCTGCGTATATGTATGGTATACATAATTTACTTCTAGTTCATATACGTATGAAGCAAGAGAGGGGGAAACGCCTAAAAACGATATTTGTAAACGTGTATTTAGAAATATATATGCTTAAATTATTATTTAATTTTAACCTAACTTGCAATAAACAGAATGGCGAATAAAAAAAATGTAAAAAAAAGTCTTAGTATTTATTAATAACATTAATTTATTTTTAAAAATATAATAAAATAACTCATTTTTTAATTTTTTTAATAGTTTATAAAAGATAAAGTACAATACAGTAAGTAGTAATTTATTTCAAGCCTACAACAATTATTGTATCTGGACGTATTATATTAATATGCATCGATAGCTTAACATTTTTCTACTATATTAAGATTATAAAAAAATATTTCCAATTTTATATTTTTTAAGATAAAATTAGAAGATTTTTTAAAAATATTTATATAAAAATTTGAATAAATTAAATTTTGTTATAATCCTTTTAATAACGTTCCAACATTTGCTTGCTTAAATGGATCAAGGGAAAATGTAATAAAATCTTTTAAGAGCAACCTTACTAATACTAACATTATATTGTTAATTATAGAATAAAAAATAATTAAGGTTATGTATGTTAACGGTTAAAGTTTCTTTTAACCGATACCATATTAATAATTTAAATATAAATACATGAAATAATAATATATTAAATATGTGAAGACATTATAATAGCTTATATTACATGTTTAATTGTTTACATTAAATAACTAAAATGTAAATAAATATTCGAAAAATTGTAATGAAAATTATTTGAACAAATATTTATGTATAAATTAATCAGATGTGCTCAAAAATTAGGTTAATTTTTTATATTTTTATTACTATTATTCAAAAATTTATCGATTGCGTACTATTGTTTTTTATAAAAGAAAATCTTCCAACTTTATTTTAAATTATTCGATGTTAAAACTTTTTAATTGGTTGTTTAACAAATGCAGCATAATAAAGCGTTGAGTTACATGAAGACAGTTCTGCTGTCAAATTTGAAAATGATGAGTATTTATATTTAAATTACGTGATTGTTTTTATATGTTGAAGAAAGATTTTCAATTGTAAACGCAAGGTTAAATAAATGTTTTAATTTAATAGAATTACAAATTTTGAAGTCGATTACGTAAAACCTGTTGTTCATTATTATATTCAATTTTGAGCAAGTAACTAAAAATTCAGAAATTGAACTTCTTATCCTCTACACTACTATCTTTCATCCAGTGTAAACAATCATTTTACAACTGATAGCTTGATATTATAGAGAGCCAAAACTACCAATCGGGATCAATTTCGTCGCGGTTGATTAGCCATGTATTCACTAAACATCGAATTTAAAAAAAAAATTATTTGAATTATTATATATATATATATATATATATATATATATATATATATACACACACCCAATTTATTTATTTTGTAAATTTAACGGTGATTAGTAAAAACTGGCATGAAGCCAGGATAAAATAAAAACAATAAAATTATCTATCTCCGATTACAACAAAAATAAGCGTATTTAAGTTAGATTTCTCAACATATTGTACTACTCAGAATATTATTTAAAAGGGAAACATTTGATGTTAATATAATTATTTTTATTTTCTTCATACCGTAGAAAATTATACACTACACTCATTCATCACGCTGACAAAAATGGCATAATTTTTTAAATAACACACGGTTTATTAATCATCCTATACTCATCGATTTTGTGAATTGTTAAAACCAAACTCGATAATAACTATTCTTTGATGATGTAAAAAGGCAATTTAAATCCATTAAAAAATACAGTTACCTTAAAAGTGGCTAGCAAGTTGTTATAATGGTCAATATACTGGTTTCACATTCAAACTTGTGAAGATTTCCAGAACATGTCGGTAACTGCATAATTTGTTAGAAAACGTAATTTTATAAATAAATTATTATTATTATTACAGCTACATATATATACTCTTATATTTCTGCAATAATAGCTGCATGACGGAATTTAGGTAGCCTACACAGTGTCAAATTTGATTATTTTTTCTATCAACCCTTAAAAATATTACTTTTATGAGCTCCATATGTGTGTATTTAAAAAAAAAATCAATTAAGGTTGATAGGACCCTATACTAACAAATTCAGATCAATAACATAAAACAAATACCTTAATTAATATCAATACAAAAGTAGCGTTTTATTTTATCGTTTTATTATATTATCGGGCAAGGACCAATGAATAATAAAATAAATTTTTATTAAAATGTGATAAAAAGAGGAAGAATGGTACAGCTGTACAAATATATATATGTTAAATAAATTTTAAAAGTTACAAAAAAATTACGCTGTGTAGATAATTGTCACCTGCACGCTCTTTAATTATCCCATATTAATAATTATCCTATATTAAAGAGCAATTTTTTTTTTTTAGTAGCTGTGTTTTTTAATTGTTAAAAACCTGTTAAAAAACACTTCTTCTGTTCTGGTCTTGGTAAACAAAATTAATAAAATTTTATTCCATTCATCTTACCTTACACAAAGTATATATATATATATATATATATATATATATATATATATATATTGTTACAATAAATATTATTTTATTTATAAATGAAACTAAAATATCTTAAAATTTGTGTGGAATATCTACTTTACACAGATAACCGTGAACACGCCAACACTATAATAGACATGCGTAATTAAATGTTAAAACAATAATACGTTATCTTCATTTAAAACTTACTCTGTGTCTTACTCATTTAAGTCTTACTCTGTGCGAGCGAGCGTCTATGTGTGTGTGCGCGCGCGCGCGCGCTCTCTCACTATCTCTCTCTCTCGCTCTTTCTCTCTCTCTCTCTCTTGTATATATGTGTAAGGTAGGTATTTTTGTGATGTGTTCATAAGTGTCCTAAGTTGACTCATTTCCTTATATTGTATTTTTTCTTTTTTTTACTTTTGAAGGATTCATAACTTTATTTAAAAACAGATTGCTTTGTGCAAATCACTTCAAGGCTGATTTTAAGTGAAGTTAATTTATTATCTTCATAAGGAAAGGAAGTAAAAAATACAAACAACTAAACATGTTATTCAGAATGAACAGAATATAATATTGATTAAAATTATTTTATTTTGTATAATTTTTTTTATTGAAGAAAACTCTTTCTCTTCTAGAGAGAGAATTTTTTTATTCTACCTGAAAATTTTACGTAAAATTTGAGATGAAGGAAGAATACGTTTTGTTTGGATTCATCTTCTGGGAAATTTTTGATTAGTTACGGTTTACCGTAAATAACTGATAAAATAAACTATGGGAAAAACAATTCCTTTAAATTATCTTTTTACTATCTGAACGGATTACAAGTTTTAAAAATAAATATGTACGTTCTTGAAATTATTATCAACGTAATAATACTGGTAAAACATTACAATTATTCCATTGTAAAAATAAATAATCTACAAAAAATTAAACCTAAGTAAACAAACAAAAATGAATCTACAAGTAATTCACCATGATGATTGCGGACGGACACTAGTATGGAAATAGATAAAACTGATTGAAATATTTTCAAGAGAAGAAAAAACTACATCACGAATAAAGTATATCGATCAATAAAAAATGTTGTAGAATAATAATCAAACTTTTTATAAAATAATTCTAACTTCCTGATTAATTGGAGACTACATATAATACACTATTTCTCACAAAAAGAGTACATAATCTATTCTTTTAACTATCTATTACAGTAGTTCTGATATCTATGATTTATGAAAGAGCATCTGAGCAACAGCAAGTAACTGACAGTCACTTTCTTTGAGAGTAATGTTATTCAATGTACAGCCAATTTATTTGATTTTATAACATCTTCAAGTGACGATGTTATTTCTAGAGTAGACTATTAGCCGTTTTTTTTTGTTTTTTTTGGTGTTTTGTTAGGTTTAGAATACTTTCACACGGCATTATATTTAACTCGGTAAAGAAGCCAAATGGAAGCCACTTGTCTCCGTCATTTTCCTTATTAAAACTATATGTGAATCTTGCTATTCTTAATAAAAGCTAGATTAAAAGATTGTCATTTTTAAGGGAGTACAGAAACGTAGTGCAACATTTTGTTGTTGTTAGGATATTTATCAAAAATAGCCATCAGCGTAGCTCTGTAGCAGAGCTACGCTGTAGAATGGAAGGTATTGTAGTCGGTCCAAGTTGGTCATATCCCAACCGGATCTTGAAGTTTTGACCCCAAAGAAATCCAAAAAACTGGATAAAAGTTTTCCGGATGTTATGTTCGTATGTACGTGCGCACCCGCGCGTGTGTGTGTGTACCGTGTCGGTCTCTAAATCACCTTACATCTCCAGAACTACTGGAGCGATTTTGATCAAACTTGGTCAGATTACTTCTATATATTGGGTATTGATGCCGTTAAATTTTCAACTTAAAAGGTCAAGGGGGTGAGGCTGTAGAGCAAGGTCACCCTCAGTATGTCGAGATTTCGCCTAATTAAGGTCATATTTTGCTTTGGCACATTGTTAACAATTAAAAAATAACAATATTTGGAAAAAAATTGTTAAATCCCACCCCCACCCCAAAAAATGCTGTTGCAGTCGTCTGCTATGTTGTTACGTCACAAATGAGCGGTAGAATTAAATAAATGAATAATATTTAAAGTGTAAAAAAGTAACTCGGTTGCTCGGTCGAATCGGTACCTAGTGCGTTAAGCATCGCAGCTACACTAGTCTGCTGACCGTACAAGCGAAATTTATTCTGTGTAAGTAGTGAAATTACGTTATTTTTAGTTAGTGCCGGCCGTTGCCGCTAGTACCGCCACACCGGCACAAATTAAATACGGTATGCGCGCGCGCTTTAGTTAGAGTCATTGAATTAAATAAACAAAAAAGTATTATATTTAAACAAAATGATAAATATTTTAAATTAAGTTGTGTGTGTAACAATCTAAGCCGAGCATCAGAAACAACCCACAGTTGTCAACTTTTTACTTAACTTCTGCTGAAGATAGTATAACAACCGAAAAACCTAGAAACACTTTTGTATATATATTTTGTTATACAGAGTGATTCAAAGAAACGGAAAATTAAAAAAATTAAATAACGTTAATGAAAAATTTTTTTTAGAAAATGAATTTTATTTCATGTAATTGTACAAATGTTGCCATTTTAGGATACATACATTTTAGTTTATTTTTTAAAGATGACATCTTCCAGGTGACCTCTTCTACGTAAACACTCACGAAGTCTCTTCGTTAAATTGTTCATGGTTTGACGTAACATCTCAACTGGAATTTCCGCAATTGCTTCTCGGATCTTTTCCTTCAGTTCTTCCGTTGTAGCAGGTCTACTGTGGAACACTTTGCTTTTAAGGTGACCCCACAAAAAGTAATCGCAAGCTGAGAGATCAGGCGATCTGGGAGGCCATTTAATGTCACCATTTCGTGAAATGACACGTTGTCCAAACAATCGGCGTACAGCTGCCATCGATATTCGTGCAGTATGTGACGTTGCTCCGTCTTGTTGAAACCAGGCTGTGTTAAGAATTGATGGAAATCTCTTTTGTTGTTCCACAACAAAGGTTTCAAGCACGGCTATGTAACGAGCCGACGTCATTGTAGTCGCAAGACCGTTGTCATCCTCAAAAAAATAAGGGCCTATAACACCGTAAGATGTCATAGCACACCACACGGTCACTTTCTGGCTGTGAAACGGACGCTGGTGTAGCTGCGTAGGATTTTCTTGTGCCCAGTATCTGAAATTTTGCTTGTTAACAAATCCACTGAGGTGGAAATGCGCTTCGTCTGACATCCACAGTTCGTGAACAAACTCTTCGTTATCATTTATCTTCTGAAGCATTACATTACAGAATTGTGCTCGCACAACTGCATCGTTCGGTTTCAGTTCCTGGACGATCTGCAACTTGTATGGATGGTATTGCAAGTCCTTCACTAACATTCTTCGAACACTTGAACTATGCAATTGTAAAGATGCTGAGAGACGACGGATTGACCGATGTGGACTTCGTGTGACAGCATCTTGTAAAGCTTGAACATTCTGTGGTGTACGGACGGTTCGCTCACGGCCTGGAGGTTTCTTTTTCATTGCCGAACCAGTTTCCTCAAAATCAGATATCCATGTTTTAATTGCATGTGCTGATGGAACACGGTCGAGCGGTCCCAGATTAAAATGACTGTGAAATTCTCTACGCGCTTCCTCCACACTGTCATTGTTTTTTTAAAACGCTTTGATAGCAGATGCACGTTGAGCACCACTTCAAAAATCCATGACAACTAAATGGCAGGTTAGGTTAGAGAGGCTAGCGCCACTTATCAAGTGGTACCAATCGCCCACGGCTACCAACACAACTTTCAAAATTTCCCGTTTCTTTGAATCACCTGTATTTGTTGGTAAAAGATTGAATTTTATTAATATGTTAACTAATGCTGATATTTAAAAGGTTTCATTTTCCATTACTCCAACAGAATAATTTCATAATCTTGTGAAAAAAAAATATTCTGTAACCTCAAATCAAATAATAATTTTTAACTATCTTTTATTGTTAGGATAAACGTGTATTTTTAACGTGTTTTGTTGTTCTTAAACGTGTAAAAATACACATTTAACCATATTATACAAATAAAACACAAATCACAAAACATTTTTAGTTATTTTCAGTAATCAGCCTTTTGCAGTTAAATCTAAAAAAATTCCTTTTTTAAGCGATGAAACATAAAAGTTTTGAACTATAAAGAATTAAAGTGCTGTTTATTACGTTTAATTAAAATTTTTTAGAAATTTAGAATTTTTTTAAAAATTAAATCAGAATTATAGTAAAAATTCATTACTTGTTTTGAGTTTACTGTTTAAAAACAAAAGTTTAGGAGATATTATTTTAGGGGGACAGTATTACTAGTCCATATTACTTAATGTTTAAGTCAATTTTATTATAATTGTTTTAAATTAAGAGAAAATAACCCTAAAAATGTGTTCGAAAATAATTATAGCCTATTAGGTTGGCTGGACTTAAAATTTTAATGTATTGAATTTTTAACAATAACCATAGTGGTTTTTTGAAAAAAAACATTTATGTTTATGAAACACAATATTTAGCGAAACATACAAAAATCGGATAGGCATCAGATATTAAATATGATAACTATTTAAATAAACATCAGGATATACTGACCTAAGAACAGTGTCATAAAATTTGTAACCTATTTAAAATTGGCCTTCTTCCAATTCTGGAACGCGATCGTAATATTGGAATGCAATGAAAACTTTGAAACTTATATGACCTTAATCAACCAAAACACTTGATATCCTTTTTAGTAAATAATGTTCAGCTGACAGAGATGCGTGCATGGCTTTGTATGTTTTTAATTTTTTTGAAAAAATCGTAATATTAATCGTTATTTATTCTATCATTGTTTTAGTTCAAAGGTTTACTTTCCAAGGGCGGTATGGATGAATTATTTGTCGTTCAATAGAGCGTTTCCATATGCCCTAACATAATGAAAAAAATAATAATATGATAATATAATATTTTATATCATATATTATAATATATAATAATATTATGATTTCATTTTGTGTTAATTAACTGGATCATCTCAAAGAATTAGTAAGAAAGTATGAGCCTATTCTCATAGTGGTTGTTTTGTTTCTGGAGGAATAAAATTTTTCAGCTTATGTCTAAGCCGATCAGCATTTATACTTTCATCTTAAATAAATATAACTAAATCTTCCTATGAATTGTGGAAGAATCGAATTTTCACTGTTACTGGAAGAGGCCGTAGAGGGCCTTTTAGAGTCTTTTTTGTCGGTAGATCATGCTTTTCTCATCATCTAGCTTTATCAATATCCCTGATTTCTTTCTCTCCTGGGAAATTTTGTTAGATTCCTCATCGGATCCGTTCTCAGGTTACAGCGATAATTATAGTTATTGAACCCTTTTATTTTTGTATAATAGAAACAGCTCTGCCTATTCAACTTGTCCAAAAAGATCTATCCAGA
The DNA here is from genome assembly GCF_047948215.1 of Lycorma delicatula. Classification (NCBI taxonomy): domain Eukaryota; kingdom Metazoa; phylum Arthropoda; class Insecta; order Hemiptera; family Fulgoridae; genus Lycorma; species Lycorma delicatula. Next base: position 307,788,125 of record NC_134455.1, read on the forward strand.
CTATCTAATAACTAAAAGTACCTAGTAACCTAACCTAGTTACTAGTTACTAGTACCAAGTATTAGTAACCTAGTAACCTAGCTAACCTGGTAAATCCGGCTTAATATGCAAACCCAATATATTCAGCACTAAAATATAATTTATTTCTATTATAAATAATATAATTAGATATAGAATTACAGAAAGATTTGAGAAGAATTATTGATAATCTCTACTTTATTATGATAAAAATATCATTATGTCTATATCACATGTGTTTACCCTGCAAATGGAAGTGAACTTCTACGAAATGTTGTAAGGGTGTAGAAGAGTGTCTTTAAAATGAATGATTTATTATCTACCTATAAATCTCAATAAGTTTATTAAATTACGATTTGATTAGAATGCTACTGGAGTTTCAGCATATAAATAGGTATTGTCTCTCCGGTTGAGTCATGTTATAAATACTTTACCGCGGTGACATCATTCTTTGTCATTGAAACGAAATATAAATTAAAATATAAATTTAAAAAAACACAGTGTTATTACAGCAATTTCAAGTACAAAAGAAAGTGCCGTATTTTTTTATTATGATTTCAATATTTCATTAATTTTTTTCGGAGATGTTACCTAAATCAATCAAACTAAATAAATATCTTTGATGAGGGTGGATTTAAAACCAATGACGCCTGATTTATAATGGCTAGAAATTTGTACGTAACTGCCAACCATAAATAATTCATAGTCTTAACTTTTCCGTGTATATTAAAAATATGCAATATCCGTCTATCCTCCGTTCAAACATGATTTTCGTTCTAAAAATTATTACGCTGTAAAGTAAAACAAGGCAAAAAAATCTATAAAATATTAGCTATTAACAAACGGTACGCTCTTTGACAATTTCATTACAAATTATACATATTATTTTAGATTCTTTTAGGAAATAAATCTATACTATTCCACTACCATCTTACATCTTCCAAATTCATTACATTGTAAAACCATAAAAACGTAATGTAAACAAAAAATAGTTCAATATTAATATAGTTTTAAGGTAGATGTGTGTATATATATGTTTAACCAAATTTAGTTCTAGTAGTTGAATATAACTTACTGCTTTTGTTTTTTCCCTTAAGAAGTTTAGAACTTTCAAGAAAATGCTTTTCTTCAGAACGTCTTTTAAATAAAATTTAATAATAACCTAATTTAAAATATTCATATTATAGTGAAGTAGTTTTACCATCTCAGTCACTAATAAAAAGAAAATATAAATCAGTGATGTTAGTAAATATATCTTTCTATGTAATTTTGAATTTTATTTTTAATAAACGTTCTGACAAAACAGAGAGCTCTGTAAAATAAACGTGAAAGCAAAACCAAAAGCTGTAAGTGTAACAATGTAATTCTATATATATATATATATATATATATATATATATACACACACAAGGGTAAGTAAATTATTATCCGCAATGTAGTTATACATTTTATTGCAATACAAACAGGAAATTTACGTGTACATCACTTTTCAACATAGTCCCCTTGCATTTCAACGCACTTGGGACATCGTTGCACAAGCTTCCTGATGCCCTCATAAAAGAAGGTTTTCGATTGAGCTGCGAGCCAGGAATGCACCGCTTCTTTCACTGTTTCGTTCGAGGTAAATCGACGGCCCCTTAATGCCTCTTTGAGTGGACTAAACAAGTGGTAGTCAGAAAGGGCAAGATCAGGACTACACGGAGGATGAGCCAGTACTTCAAAGTTGAGTTTCTGGAGCGCTCAGCAGTGTGGGCAGCAGTATGTGGACGGGCATTGTCGTGCAACAACACAACACCTTTTGACAGCAGTCCTCGGCGTTTGCTCCGAATTGCAGGTTTCGGCATCTCGCGCGCACTGTTTATTGTCGTGCCCCTTTCCTCATAATGTTCCACTAATGGGCCTTGTGAGTCCCAAAAAAACCGTAAGCATCAGTTTTCCTGCGGATGGTTGGGTCTTGAACCATTTTTTGCAGGGCGAATTTGGATGTTTCCATTCCATACTCTGCCGTTTACTCTCCGGATCGTAATGATGGATCCATGTTTCGTCACCGTGATGATTCTGTCTAAGAAGATTCGTTACCATAGCGATCCAAAAGATTTTGGCAGATGTCCAAGCGCGTTTGTTTATGCAACTGTGTGAGTTGTTTTGGGACCCATCTTGCACAGACTTTATGAAACCCAAGTCTGTTTGGATGATTTCGTAGGCAGAACCGTGACTAATTTGCAAATGATGTGCCAGTTGATCAATAGTTACTCGTCTGTCTAAGAAAACCATGTCACGTGCACGCTCAATGTTTTCCTTATTTGTGGCGGTAAACGGTCGTCCGACTCCTTCGTCGTGCATAACACTTGTGCGACCATTTTTTAATTTTTCAATCCATTCGTAGACACTCCGTTGCGGCAACATACTGTTCCCGTACTGTACCGAAAGTCTTCGATGAATTTCGGCCCCTGATACACTTGCCGACCATAAAAAACCGATCACTGAATGTTGCTCTTCTTTGGTGCAAACAGAAAGCGGAGCAGCCATGGTTAACGGCAGGGCAGCGATAATGCAACTAACCTACCAGCATCAAACCTGCACAGACATAACAACAATTAAGCCACGCATGCGTCATCTACGCAACACGACAGACTAACAACATAAACAAAAATATAACTAAATTGCGGATAATAATTGACTTACCCTCGTATATATATTTTGTTTTTAGTTTTGTGTGCGTGTGCGTGTTTGTGCATGCGTGCGTATATATATATATATATATATATATATATATATATATATATATATATATATAGTGTGTGTGTGTGTGTGTGTGTGTGTGTGTGTGTGTGTGTGTGTGTGTGTGTGTGTGTGTGTGTGTGTGTGTGTGTGTGTGTGTGCGTGTGTGTGTGTGTGTGTGTGTGTGTGTGTGTGTGTGTGTGTGTGTAAGTGCGTGTGCGCGCATGAATTTGTGAGAAAAGTCTACTGATTCACTCATAAAGAATCTACAATTTCCTAAGTAACTAGAAAGCAATGGTGGTGGTTAAATAAAAATAAATAAAGATTTTTTTTACATCTAAGGACTTTTTTCCCTCCCCGGACCGGATCCCAGAACGAAGCACAACACAGTCCGGGGGTGCCCATTTACTCTAATTAGCCTTTCCATCTACCGACAGGACAGGTCGGCTCGCCGGTCGGATCTTATGTTATCGCCTGCCTCTAACTCCAGGGATAGGGTTACCAGGCACGACTATGCCCTGTTCCCCCACCACAGGAGTCGGGACTCGGTCTTTATGCCTTCTTGCCTCTATCAGAAACACTCAAAAGAGCATCCCCGCCGGAACTACTGTCTTTTCCATTCCCCCTACAAGAGGACAAGTGAGTCTCCGTGCCTCATCACTGCCATCCATCTGTGCAAGCACAAATGAATAGCAGCTCAGCAGAGAGCTGTTCCTCACCCCCTCGTAGCACCTCTATTCTTCAGCCGAAGGATCCGACAAGCAAGAAATTGGAAAACCCATTACCGGGCTGTACAACCCTCCAGCACGTGGCCCTCCGAACCACAGACTCTACACCTCCGCGAAGTAGGACATTGGGCCTGCTAGTAGGACATTGGGCCTGCTTATGACTCTCCTGACCACAGTTGAAGCACAGTTTGATGCGGTCAGGACCCGCGCATCCAAACATCATATGCTCCAGGCCCCAACACCTGAAGCATCGGTCTTCAGGGTCACGCATTCGGACCCGATAATGCACCCAGCCTACCTTCAGCCGCCGGTCAATCAACTGCTTGGCCACTCCATACGTCGTAATGACAATAGCGTTCTGCGTGCTACCAAATGCCGGACGGAGTAAAGACACGCGAAAATCGGCATCAGGTCCAACCACTCGCCTCACAGCCTTCACCACCACAACTTCAGTCACCGTGTCCTCAAGGTCGTGAATATGGACCACAGCTCGCTGGCCCTCCTTCAACTGCAAGTCCACCCGCAATCCCGCCATACTACCACTAATGGCCGTCTTCAGTGCCGCAGCCCTGTCGGCACCCCGCACTCGTATGCGCAGTTCGTCCCAACTGTTCCGCTACAAAGACAGAATATCACCCATTTCCTGATCCTCCATGGACTGTTTTACCTGCTTTACGAGGTCAGCGTACGATCGATCGGCAGACCAAACAACAACCGTACCATGTTCCTTCTCGGCCGGCGTAGAACGCCGGGGCGGGGAGGAACCACAACTCGCACTCCAGCGGGAGCTTGATTTCCCACCACCTTGACGCCAGATCCTTCCCGGCTAAACAAGTACAAGACCATCCGTTCGAGGCACTTCACAGGCCGACCAGGCGGAAGAAAGATGATCGACTCAACCGACTCACATTCAATGCTCTTTAACGCACCCAAGATCGTCGGAATAGTCAGTTTCTCCCCAGCTGCAGCATCATAGAAAACTGTGAAACGCTGCAGAGATAACGCAACCTCCCCTCGGTCAAGAAACCGAGAACAGTCCTCCTTGATGTCCCTCACCGACGCTATAGGGCACATCCCGTGATCCTCATCAGACATGGTCACGAAGAGACCCACAAACTGGCCAGTAACCATGGCGGCTAGCGACCTCTTTGCCAGCCAGGTCCGAGACATTACGCTATGCGACCACCGCCTCAATCAACTCCGAGTCAGGCAGGGACTGACACAACACGTCTTCCAAGTCGTGGTCCCTCGAGGGGTGGGGGGATCTGAACCACGGCCTAAGTCTCTAGTGAAGCAGGATCCTCCCACTGCAGATGTGTCCAACAGGGACGTCCAAACCACACCAGATAGGCTTCTCTCCACCACCTGCAACATCCGGTCCACGACGCCTTTGATTTCCCGCTTGGTATTTGGGCATTGTTGCACAACGCCGTATAGCCACTCGACCGGCTCAAAGATCTTCCATAAAGCCGACATAGCCGTAGAACCTGCCAGGACCTGGAACCGTTCCTCACACAAGGGCTGATGAACCATACCGTCCGTCCCGGCCAACGAGACACTTGATCCCCTGTCTGCCCCGACAGTAGCACAACCTTCCACCCGAAGCTTCCTTTTCGAACGGGATAACGGGGAGGACCCGTTATCCCGTTCGAACGCGACAATTTGGCAATGATATACTGGTGAGATAGAAATCTAACAAATGAAAAACGCTCCTGACTGAATCAATTATCACTGATTCTTTCATTTTCCTAATAGCTATAAGTGTGAATATTTAGCCCAGATTTTCCTAAAAGGGTTTGCAGAACATGTAAGCTAAATTTGTCTTTATTAAAAATCACTGATGAGTTTAGAAGGTTATAAAAATTAAAAAAAAAAATCAGTATTTGTTTGTGCTGAGAACGCCTACCCCATTTACTTTAATGTTTAAGATATATTAACGTAGTTCTAAGTGTGTGATTTCATGTAAAAATATTAAACAAAATAAGATATTTTGGCTGATATAAATTCTTTGTATCTGTAATAAAAAGCCTTATTAAAAAAAAAACTTTGAATCTTGTTACAATCTCGTGAATGTATTTATGTTCGTTAAGGAAAATAAACGAGGAATACGGGTCCTTTCAAATTATAATCAATTATGTTTATAAATTTAGTAAAAGATTAAAATTATGTGAAATTAAATATCTACCTAAAGTAAATAATAAATATCTAGCTAAGCTAGAGTATTAAATGAAGCTACTGAGATTTTTGAAAATTTCTTTCAGTAGTTTACAAAGTAAAATAATTGAGCAATATTAATTGAAATTATCTTAAATTTTGTTGCAAATTCGTTAAGAAAATTTATCCATTTCAGAAAAAATAGAGTTAAACGATTTCAAATGATTGATACAACGCTCTAATACACAGCATTTGATAATTCATCACAAATGACAGGCTATACTTTCCCCTAACACGTTTTTCCAATTATTGATTCTAAGATGGCGCAAGGTTATCTAGATCAGTGAATTCGTAGAAACGCTTTTATAAAACTTAAATTTAATACACGAAGAAACATGGGATACACAATATACACAGGTAACTAATTTTAATTAAATTACGTAACAAAATTAAACGAGATAAAAGACTACCGCTTTTTTAATCACGTCATTTCATTATTTATGAGAAAATAAAACTTAGTACAACTTCCTTTTATCACTGAGCCGAATATGCTGATGAACGTCAGCAGGCTATTCATTTTTAGCGTTACTAGTAAAACCTCATTTTGTTTACCCCAGAAAACATCATTACTATTCGGGAAATGAGTGCTATCTCTCAATAGTACTATTTGTGGAGTAAGAATAATTATATCTTAGATGCTTTACTTGGATCACAGAAGGAAAAAAATATTTTACATTACTCTAACTGAGAAGCAGATGGCAATATACTAACACCTATCATATGAATATAATATTTATCGTTTTAATTTTCTCTCATATTGAATTTTTCTATAAAAATAAAAACAAATCGAATATTTTAAATGAGAAAAATAAATAAACTTATTTAACAGTGTTATTATTATTTAAAACTGAACAATTTTAAAGAAACGTTTTCAACGTTAGATTTGACTATTTTATTAATAAAAATTCTAATTAGTAATTAAAAAATGAATCAAACATTTTTGTTAAAATTAAATTTTTGTGCGATTTCTGATCAGCATTATGAGAATAATTAAAAATATACTTTTTAGAATATCAAGTAATACTTATTTTTAAATACAATTTAGTACTATGAGAAACAAACAGAATAAAAATGTTACGACATCCCGCTATTAAGAGAAGAAAATTAAATTAACATGTTTTAAGGCAAATATTACATTTTAATAAATGTATTTTTTTTATCTCATCAGTTAGGTGATTAACGACTACATTAGAATTGATTAGTTATTAGCATTTCTATTACTTTCCTGCTACTGAACCTGGGATTTTCGGTGTAGCAGATAAGCACTTTATCACCTACGCTAATGAAATGGTCAATTAAATAATTTTGTCGATAGAGATAAGTTTTATTTTTATTAACATGTTAACTAATTATTTAAATAATATTTGATTCAACCCACCGGATTGGTTTAGTGGTAAACTCGTCATCGTAAATCAGCCGATTTCATAGTCGAAGTTCTCAGGTTCAAATCCTAATAAAGGTTACTTTTATTCGAATTTGAAAACTAGATCGTGGATACCAGTGTTCTTTGTGGTTGGGTCTCAATTAACCACACGTCTCAGGAGTAGTCGACCTGAGTTTTTTCAAAACTACAAATTTATCGGTACAGTTACATAAACACTGATAAGTCGCTAATGATTTTAATTGTTGATTCGGCTATAAAAAAAATGAATTACTATAAATTATCAAAAATATTTACTTCTTTTTTTGAAATTTTTTCCTATAGAAAATAATGCAAGAGATAAATATTAAAAATTGAAAAGCACGACTGCCAAAAAAAAAACATTGCTGTTTTATATAGAACAATTAAAGAGCGTGCGGGTGACAATTTTGTATATAGTATCTGTGTATAATGTAGTTATTTTTTTTTAATTTATTTAAACATATTTATATGGTCTATGACAATTCCGATAATTACATTTTATGTAATTGTCGGTCGAAATTTTATGTAAACATAAGTTCGGAAACGCTTCGTTAGCGAGTGTCGCCTGGTGAAATATTTCGCTCTGATTTCTGCGCCTCGATAAATTTAACCCAGATTGTAATTCTTGGGACCAAAATTAAGGTGTAAGTTTTGTGGTTTTGTATGAAATCTGATCTGAATAATTGAGAAATTGAAAAAAATAGTACCAGGATTGTATTTTTAGTACTTTTTTTTTCCTAAAGTCTAGGTAAAAAACAAAAGATCGGGGACAAAAAAACATTCTTTTATTTTTTTGGCGTAAAAAAGTTTGTTAAATTGGTAATAAAAATAAACTATTTAAACAAAACTTGAGTAAAATGGTATGAATAAAGACGCATAAATTAAATAACAACGTAATAATTTTGAAGTTTATGAAAATGAAAACATATTAAAATGTGGCAAATTTTAACTACGAATTAAACGAAACAAAATGTCCAGTATTACAAAATGTAAGAATTATATTTTGGTGCGGTATTATAGGTAACGAAATGTTATATTACTATAGGTAATTAAATAACTAGTAGTAACGGTATTATGGGACCATTTATTTTCTATGAGAGTATTTCAGACGCTTCTTACTTAAATATTTTGTAGAATAATTGCCAGATCTATTGGAAGTTGTTCTTTTGATAACAATAAGGCAAATAATTTTCCAGCACGATAAGGCAACTCCACACTTTTCTTTAGCAGTTAGACAACACTTAAATGTGTCTTATTTTAACAGTGAACTGGACCTATCAACTGGCCTGCAAGGTCACGTAACTTTGACAACCCTCTGGGCTACTATCTGTGGAGCTAATTGTAATTATTAGTAACTGAACAGGGTGAGAATTCTTAGTGCAGTACAACTAATTCAAAAAATCCTGTTGAAATACTGAAAGCCCCTAAAAAATTGTTCATCGGGCACAGTCTTATGTGACAGAGGAACCTTTTCTGTAGTTTACTTAATTGTTTTTAAGTTGTTTTTTGTTGTTTGTGTTTGTATCTGTTATTTTTCTAAAATATTTAATTGTTTTGTTTTATAATATTGCAAAATCTAATTCGATTAATAACTAGTTAAATCTGCCGCATTTTGACATGTTTTGTTTTTAAGAAGTTGTTTTCGAAGTTCTTACTTCGTATATAGCTTCCGTGTTTATTTATAACATTTTACTCAGAATCAAATTCCCTAAAGTTTTGTTTAAAATGTTTATATGTTTACTACCCATTTAACAAATTTATTTTACGCCAAAAATAAAACTGTGTATTTTTTGGTCCCAGTCGTTTGTGTTTTTCGTCCCCAGTCTTTTTGTGTTTTACCCCATATTTCTCAAAAGTTACTGAAAATACAGTTCTGGGACCTATTTATTTCAGTTTTATAGGTCATTTTTCATATAAAACTACTAAAGCTACACCTTAATTTGAGCCCGACGAATTACAGTCTGGTTTGAGATCAGGGGGAAATCTTTCGCTAGCCGACACTCGCTTACGTACTTACGAAGCATTTCTGAACCTTTCTTTTTTCTTAAATAGGTGGAAGAACCCCATTTACGGGCGCCTGGGCAGTGTCGGTCTCGCTAACATTTTCCGCAAGATTTTATTAAATAAATATGTGTTCCTGCGCACTACCGATTAAACCTCCATCCCTGTCTACCCACCCTTCCTGGTACAGCTGGTGTGCATTATTTCAGGAAGGGGGAATACACCCTCACACACATTCAGACACCACAGTCAACAGACACGGACCTCACATCCACAAGATATCAAACATCAGATTCAGATTAAATCTCACCACACACACCACGAAATCCAATCATCACTCACAAAACATACCCGCGCCTGTCCAGCTCCACACCCTCCGAGACCCCTTCTTCTACCGATGCAAGACTCTCTCAGACGTACAGTTCCTTCATGATCAAGCATCTCTGAACTTAATTTTATACAAAATTTCTTCTTAATTTTTACCACAAAATCATGTCCTGAACATTTACTACATTCTTCGTGAATCACTGTGTATATACATATATATTTATTATTATTATTACTACTAACTTCCTGAAGATGAGGTTCGGAAACAGTAAAAACATCAATTTTTAAGAGAGAAACTTTTTTATCCTAAATTTACATAATTTTAAACTATAATATCTGACACAAACGAATTATATTTATTTTATCACTTTTTCTGGCAGTCTATTGAAGAAAATGCTGTGGCAGTAGTTTAGATGTTTCAGTATCTTAATTACATCTGGATATTAAAGCTGTTTTGTGATGTTGCGAACTTTTGAACATTTTTTTTAGCTAGATTGTATTTTCGGAATAACGTAGTACTTGATACTGGATTTAATTTACAGGATTATCTCAGTATTAGTCGTAACTGGAAAATTGCAAGATCCGCCAAACTCAAACAGTAAAAACATATTTTTTGCTTATTAACTTCTTGTGATAGTTTAATTTAGTAATATTTATAAATAAATTTACTTTTGTTTTCTTAACAGATTCTTTCATTTTGCAGCAATTTAAAGATAAAATTTCAAATAAAGTTTTCTGAAATAACCATATCTCTACGGTTATATATACTTTAATATCGGATTTAGATAACTAATTTGTTACTTAAAACTTTATACGTTGCAAAATGTCCACTATTTTTAGAATTTAAAAATGATAAACTACTAGTTGTATCAAATATACGCATACTTTATTAATGATTATTTAAATATTTTAAGATACTATTTGAAACATTTAACGCTGGCTATCATCAACCAGAAGACAATCTAGTGCTGTACACTGAAATATAACATATTTACATACATGTATCTTTTTATTTATTAACAATAATTGTTAGATGGAAACTCATCAAACTGATAAAAATTGTGATAATAATTGATACCAATTTTTTTCATGATTGCAAACAATAAAAAATTCTTTCAAATTATAGAACCCCACAACATCCAAAATTAGCAGTAATTAAATACAGCATTAAAAATTGGTAATGCATAGCATTACAAATTTAATAATGCTCAATCTATGAACAAGTAAGTTAAAACTTTGATATCTGTTTAAGGTAGGTGAATCAGACAAAAGTAGTTCCTGAACTAATAAGATACGATACCATTATTATAGTCATATCAAAATTAGATTATAACTGGATGATGAGTAATAGCGTAACCGATAGCTAAAAACTAATAAAAACCCTTACATCTAAAATATTGTCTATGATATTAGTAAGGCACACTGTTTCTAAGATGATTTTGCTATTATCTGAAAAAATAAGTATAGGATGTGCGCCATAGTAGTAATTAATGGCAAATTCTATAATAAGTACTTCATTTAAAACTGTGTTTTTGGTTTCAATTGTGATTACCCATGAGATTTTCTGTCGTTTATTTAGTTTTAGTTATAAAAGTAGCTTATTAAGTTTTAGTTTTAACTTTCAAATGAAAGTTAAAGATCTCTTAAAAGAATTTAATTAATATAAAATAAGTAGGTTACCGTAATTATTTATCAGGTTTTTAAATTAAAATGATGTATTTTTGAAATGCATGTGCTGTGTAAAAATTTTTCCCGTTTTGTCAGAAATATTATAATTTTATAAAACTGTAGCATTATGCATTATAATACAAAAATATAACTTAATAACTAAAAAAAAAATAAAAATCAACCTACAGAATAATAATACTGATATAACAAACACTACAGATTTGAAGGTGAAACTGGAAGCTAAATACTAATCACTAAGACGTGAATGCTGTTTTACGTGGCGTCTGTGGGTCGCTACATAAATAATATTAGAAGGTCCTCCAAAAAAAGTCGCTTACCGTCCTAGCTCCCTCTGAAAATAAACTTATTTGCAATCTGGACTGCTCATAATCATGACCTTTTCTGTTAAGGACGATGTGTAGGATCTATATCTAAAGTAAAAACAAGTCTGGAAGTCAACAAATAATTTTTTTTATATGAACTAAACCGAGCTTTACGAACAAAACGTTCTACATAGGCCAAACGGGACGGAGTTCAAAACAGATATTCAACGAGTATATAATGGCATTTTACATAATGTAATCAGCATTTTTTTCATTTACCTTTATGAAGGAAAGAAATTTTGTGTATTGGTTAGATGAATGTAATTCATCCAAACTTTACGCTTATATGAATAAATTTCTGGGCAAAAATAAATTGAATTAGTTATCAAATGTGCCCTGCAACATAACTTTACAAACATTTATTTTAAACTGACTAAAATAATAACGTAGCATAAATAAATAAAATAATTTAAAGACGAAATACGTAGAAAAATAATTTAAATTAAAAGCTTAATGCAGAACAGAAAGGAAACGAGAAGCACTTCGAACCTGTCGAACGACTTAAGAACCAGAAAAATTAGTTTTTTTAATGCCACTTGCAGAGGTTGAGAAGCACTTCCTCCACCGTTCTGATAATGACTGAAATAATCTTTATTCTAATGATTATTTGAATAAAAAACATTAAAAAATGTTTAAAAAAATAATACATTTCCAATTCATTAAAATTCTGACTTTTAGAAGCGAGTGTAAAATTAAAATAAAACAGTTATTATAACTTACCAACTATTAATTTTTTGTTAAGTTTAAGTCGAAATTTATGGCAGAATTGAAAATGTAGCGTGCTGTTTTTTTTTTTTTTTTAGATTTTAGTGGAGTTATTTTTTTTTGTACAGTTGTAGTACGTGTATCTCCATGACAGTCATCAGTTAGCCATCAGTGAGTTCTTGTCCATAAAAAGATTTCTTTCAATGTTTATAACGGATTAAAATTATTTTCTACACGGGGTTAAACAATAAAAAGTTGAAGAGTAAATAAAAAATCTAAATCATGTATATGAACTGAATTAAGAATCTTCTTCTTTTATCGAGACGATTAAAAATGAAATACAAATTACATGTTTATTATCTTACTAAACTGTATTGCTGAATTATTTAATTAAAGCCGATAAATGAGTAAGTATTTATTTACTTTCTTTAGAACTGTTACTAACTTAAAATAAATTGTTGGTTAATCTCCAACAAGAAATAAGATTTGTACATTAACTTCAAACCAGCCGGTTGAAGCACAAAATTTAATGAACTGTAAACTGTGAGTCTATCACTGTGAGCTGGGTTTGAACTGAATGATGCGAATCAGTCGAATGAATAATATTAAAAAAATAATAAATTTAAAAAAATATTTTTTTAACAATAATGGGCTTGCTGCGGGGACTGCGTGTGAGGCTAGAGTGAAGTATGCGAGCACCTCGTGGGAGGCTAATCCGGTCATCACCATCAACTGGTAACAAACGGCGTGTCCCTGGGACGTTGTTTTGGGACGTGCGATGAGGCGTTTTTATAATATGTTTGCAAACAGTCGTCCGATTTTCAAAATTTAAATATATATTTGTTAGCAGGTTGAAGACTAACTTTTTCATGCATCAGATACTCTTTCGATTTATCGGATCATGGTTATTCGGAAATGTTATCTAGAAATGAAAAATTATTTATTAAAATGTGTAAGTAATAAATAATCCGTTACAGTGATGCACTTTTCATTCGGGCAAAATGGATTTTTGAATATTTTTTTTGAAACCCTGCTCTTTTTTTAATTTCTTAATAACAAATAAAGAAGTCAATTTGATTTTTGGTGAGTGTAATCTTCATGTGAATAAACCAACTTCTGCCTTGGAAATTTTTGAAATTCGACGTTGAAGGGGAGGAAGAAATGAAAAACATATATTTGAACAATGATTACAAATTTTTCCAATCCCGACTATACTAAAAGAGATATTCAGTAGATTTAGCTTGCAAATACTCTTCAGATAAATATTTAAAAACCATTTTCGGGTTTTTTGAATTCCGATTTTTTTAAGGGGTGTGAAGGTATACGGCGCTGTGGCTCAACCAACACAACCACTGTCACCGTTACTGTATGTGTGACGGGCTGCACCTGCTTCTGGTTACTTGACTAATAAACTTAAAAAAATGATTGACCGCTACGGGAAATGCAAGTAACCATACAGCGCGGACGAAGCTGTGACTAGTATTCTTTTATAGTGAAAAATAATGATACATGAAAATAATCTAAAAAAAATGTTTAATTCAAAAATTCGATATTTTTACACTTTATTCGGCTCCTCCACCGTTAATATTGTCCCCAAAGTATTTTTTTAAGGTCACTTGTTCTACTAATATCCCTTAAAAAAAAATCTGTTAAAAAATATGCAATAAGTAAAAAGATAGTTTTTTGATTTTTGGAGAAGTGAGAAATTTGGGAAAAAATGTTTTTAAAAATGGTAAGATAAGCATGCATGCATGAACTGAGCTTAATATTAAATAGGGTTATGTTTGCAAAATTTTGAGAACATTGACCCCATCCAATATTTACTCCACTCCCTAGAGATATTGATCCCAAAATTTTACCAACACGTTACTCCCTATACCCGAACGTTTGCACAAAATTTCATCAAAATCGGTTTATCCAGTCAAACGTTATTAAGCTGCAAACACGTTAACCCACGTACATACGTACGAACATTACCCCACACTGGTTTTTGTCTTTTGGGGTCCCTGGGTCGCGAAAGGTCGAGAAATACAAAAAACACTTACCCCATTTTTTTTTACCGATTACAATTCTTTCCTTCTTGCAGCATAGTTCTATAGCTATGATGCCAGGAAAGTAAAAACTTAGACAACACATAAATATAGACATAAAAAATAACGATTTAAGATTAATTAAAAAGTTTATGTTAGTTAAATTTAGAAATAAAGTTTGTTTTTTATAGTAACTACAAAAAAAGTTATAAAAAAAAATTGCATGGATTTTTTCACGTGAGTTATTACGTTGATCTTTTTTTATAAGTCAAGGGTTTCCCCACAAAATTCCGGATCTATAAGATTTAAGAAACTTAAATCAACAACGTACATAAATCACTGCACGTGTCAAAATGACCTTTAGTTTTATCGTAGTAGTTAATTTAGCAGAAGATGACCAACAAAATTATATAATAGCAGGGGAAGGAAATTATAAAGTCTGAAGAAAATGACCGACTGTTGAAGATAAGAAAGAATATTCATGACTGCTTACCAGTGCACCTCTTCGTAACTAATCTTATTGTTTTCATCATTATAATCTGGGAAATCCTGCATGATGCGCTTTGTTTAAAAACCTATTAAAAAACCAGTTTATTCTAATTATACCAATCATGTTCTTCAATTGATCTAATCAATGTACAATAGTATTATATTACTGTATTTATTTTATTTGTGTTATCTTCATTTCTTTTTTTAATAATTTTTAGCAGTTAAAATGATTATAAAAAAATAATTTAAAAACAGTAGGTAGGAGCCAGTATTATTTATCTCACTACTATATGAAAAAAAAAAAAAATAATGTCTTTTTTGTTTCTTCCCGATAACCACGAAAACTACTGAACCAAACACTGAAATTTTAACTACATCTTTCTTATGACCTCGGAATGTTTACCACAGTTCAAATCTCACCAAATCACTAGTACATTAATCATAAATTAAAAAATAAATACAATTTAGGTGCCGATTTGTATTCTAGACAGTGGATACCGGTGTACTTTAGTGGTAGGGGTTCAATTAACCATACGTTTCATGAATGGTCGGTCTGAGTCTGAACAAAACTACATCTCACTTACATGTCGTACATGTATCATCCTTATCTTATTGGACCGTGGGAAGGCGATTGCTTATTGCTCACTAGTTGAACAGATTGTAATATACACATTATAAAAAAAAGTACCTACTACATTTATTAAATTTAATGTCTATCGATAGATATTGTCTACATCGATTATCATTATCTACATAGATCATTTTTTTAGTCATATCGACTCTTCACAAAGTTTTTATATGATTTACTAAATTTAATATCATTGTCTACAATAGTTTAATTTAATTAGTATCGTAACATACATAAAAACAAATTAGTATGATAACAGAAATAAGGGAATGACCACAATATACATATTTAACTAAGTTTTAATGGTATTGAGGAATATTGAGAATATCGACTTATTCAGAAAGTTATTATTTGTTTTCCCAAACTTAATATCACTGTATAATCTGTCATCACCCGCGAGAATTCATCCTCATGCGAGCAAAGTCATCCTCACATGTACAAATTGATACTCAACTTTCTATTTGGTATTAACATTTTCATAACATCTAGGTCGGCGAGGATCGGCCTCCCTGGCACGAGTGGTAGCGTGTCAGCCTTTCAGTCGGAGATTCCGGATTCAAATCCCAGTCAGACATGGCATTTTCTACAAAATTGCGATTTCATCTCTCATCCTATGAAGCAATAACTAACGGTGGTCCCAGAGGCTAGAAAAAAGGTCGGAGAGTGTCACAGAAATAAAAGAACAACTTCTAAAATTACTAGAATTTATGATCGTAGACGACGTGAATCTACGCCAGAGAGTTCTCAAAGACTTGAAGAGCAATAAATACACTCGGCTCAGAATCGAGTTCAATCTTCAAGAAACATGTACGACCTGAAATCAGCTTCTGATTATCATATTGAAATAGACTCTTTGAATTATAAATATATTCAAACAAGTTTAAAATAAGTTACCATTACAATTTAAAAAAAATTAGATGATGAAATTCTTGGGCTTTGCTGTGTTGGCGGGGGCAAAGTAGTTTTTAAACAACTTTAATATCCTCCTGATTTCATTAAAAATTTGATTTTGGGAACTCATCCCTTATCTAAACATTTTATTTATCTGGTAAGTTGTAAATAGCGATAACTCTGACAACCCATGCACAATTACTAAAAACCTACGAGTATTTCCAATTTTTGTAGTTCTATACACACACAGCGCAAACAAAGCCGCGACGGAATATTTGTGAAAATATACAAAAATTTATCATTTAATACTTCAAATTAGATAAAAAATTATTTTTTTTTAAAAATCTATTATTAGAAAGTTTAATTTTTATTACTTTCACTTTTCCGATATGGGAATTCATTTGCTTATATAAAGAAGGAAATTGTATTTTATCATTTTCGACCGTATGTTTTTAGAGTCAACTATGTAACTCCAAAATAACTGCACTACCTTTGTTGATAAGTTAAGATATCAACTCTGTTACAATCTGAGTGATTTTGGATACAAAATACTTGAAAGTTTTTTAAAAATATTGGTGAAATACCTATCGACATTTGGATCATGAGATTTCTCCACTAGAGATTAATATGTACATAATTTATTTCTCTTTTGCAATTTTTTTGACTTAGTTTATTAGAAAGAATGCAGGATTTCCGTAATCGGATTATTCTTTTTTATATTCTACTTAATTGTTTAACTACTTTTTAAGGTACTTTTAATTCAATACTGTATCTAAGAGAGAACACGTGATGACGGTATGACTGACGTAAGGCAACTAAATTGTACGTTTGAAAACATAAATTTATTTATCAAATAAGAGAATAAAATGTATTTTCCAATCTCCGTGGAGGAATGGTAGCGTCTCAGCCTTTTATCCGGAGGTCCCGGGTTCGAATTTCGTGCAGGCATGGTATTTTTCATACGCTATAAATTTTCATTCTCAGGTTAAAATGACCAAAGCAGTCGATGCCCGCCATCTCAAAAAAAAAATGTATTTAATATAAAGAAATAATAATATTTTCTAGTACATTAACAAAGCAATTATGTCTTCTGGTACTCCTTTGAGTCTTCTAGCCTTCCTACAAGACGATTAAAGCGCCAAGTTTCGGAATCATTACCTTAAACAACCACATAATACATAACTAGAAAAGTTTTATTAATATATCAATATATTGATCATTGTTTCGTGTGTTACATAAAATCGCGTACTATCACATAAAATAGTACGGTTAATTTTCATTTAAACTGAAAAAAAGTTGAAGTTTTTGGTAAATATTTATATTTTGATCAACAGTTATTAAATTCTTTATCGCCTTTAACACATTTTATTATTAAATATGCTAGGAGAAAACATACAGCTGAATTTTTTTAATGAAAAAAGGCTCATTTTTTTATAAATGCACAATTTTTAATTCAAGACGTACATATATATAATTCCAAAAGTTTTCTTATTTGTTCGAATCACGTATGAACCAACCGACCGATTGCTTTAAAATTTTCAAGTACGTTCGCATTATCCCAAGGAAGGATTTAAGCATAAATTGAGGCCCTAGCCCCCTTAGGGGGAAGTTTTGAACTAAAAATATTCATTAAAGAAAAATAATTTATCCTTTTCTACATTATATTTCTGTCACGATAGCAACAATAATATAATGACTAATTCTTATTTCTTTAATTAATATCAATAAAATATTTAATATTCTTAAACCGTGAGAATAATGAATGCTTTTGGAGTCCAACGGTCGGAGCCTCCTGGCTAGTAAATATATGTATATATTATATGTACCGGGTGGCTGAAAAGTAACATACCTCCCGTCTAACTTTTTTTTAAATTGAGATAACTGGATGGGGGTTGTGACATACTTCCTTGTTCCGAGGGGCTACTTCAATGAACGTAAATTCACTCTTTTTGGTTTTGATTTTTAAAAGAATTTTAAATAATATTTTCAACTTTTAATTAACGTAATGACATTTGTGGTCACCAATTTGGTTTAAACAGTCAGAATTTAATTCTTTTGATACCGTTTTGCTTGTCAGTTAAAAGACCTTTAAAACAGAATAATGCATAACCATATGTCTCATTTAAAAATTTTGAGCCGCCCCCTCTGAACGCCAACAACTCTAAATTAAGGATTATTACTAAGTTAGCCTCTCTTATCGAAGAGGATTTCCAAAGAGATAATCGGGATACCTCAAATAACAAAAAAATTAAAAAGGAGCGTACAACCGTAGTTTTAAATTATTGAGCTGCCCCCCACCCACTGCCACCAAAAATCAGAAAGAGTGAAATACATATTTATTGAAGTAACCCCTCGGTACAAGGAAGAATGCTGCTAACCCCATCCAGTTATTTCAATAAAGGTTAGAGGGGGTGTAAGTTACTTTCCAGCTACCCGGTATATATATTTTTTTATCCAGATCGGAACATATTATATACATCATGTCAGGTACAAATATTTTCTCCCACCGGATTGATCTAGTGGTGAACTCGTCATCGCAAATCAGTTGATTTCTAAATCGAGATTTGTAACGTTCAAATCCTAGTAAAGGCAGCTACTTTTATACGGAATTGAATATTAGATCGTGGATACCGGTGTTCTTTGGTGGTTGGATTGGAATTAACCACACATCTCAGGAAAGGTCGACCTGAGACTGCACAAGACTGCACTTCATTTACATTAATACATATCATCCTTTCAAGTAATACCTTATGGTGGTTCCGCAGGCTAAACAGAAAAAAAGAGGAACGGATAGATTGTCATAGATAGATTAATAAGTACTATTACAATCAGAATATTTTTTCGTAGCACAAGAATTTTTAAAAAATATTTTCAGTAAGATTTTGATAACGAATGATGTATTTAAATGTTATGCACAATATTTATTTCAGATGATCTGATAAGATATCCACGAACTGCTGGGTTCCCTACATCCGGTAGTTCAGCCAATGCTGGGTCATCTGCAAGTGCTTTTTCATCAGCAGGCACAGCTGTTTTTCCTGGACCGGGAGGTATATTATTAAATAAATTTAAATTAAAATAATTGTTTTAATTATTAGAATTACTTTTAAATTTTTTTTTTAATGACAAAATATTAATTTTTTTATAAATACGATTAGAAACACATTTATAAAATAATTAGGTTGCCCTAGGGAACAAAACAAATTCATTTTTACTTTCCCGTCTATACAGCTGCTATAGCTACATAGAAGGGAAAGTATGGCGATCGGTAAAAATTGGCACATCCGGTTTTCACCGAATCTTGACGAACTGTCCCTAAGGACCCCAGAAGACTGAAAAATGGCGGAAATTTCCGCGACAAAATGTGCGTACGTATGTATTTATGTATGTTGGCGTGTAAATCACATTATATCTCCAGAACTACTTGACCGATTTTCATCAAACTTGGTCAGATTACTTCTATGTACATTGATGCTACTAAATTTTCAATTTAAAGGGTCAGGGTGTGGGGGACATAGGGAAAAAGGAAATCGTCTCGAGGTTTTTCATAACTAAGTTTTTTGATTTTTTTATAATTTTGTGAATTTTTTTATATATATATTTTTTTATTATAATTTTGTATAAACAACTTTTGTAAAAAAAATGTTTTGCTAAATTTCACCCTCACTCCTAAAAATGATTTTTGGAGTAATTTTGAAGAGTTTTAGTAGGCAGTAAGTACAAGGGGCGATTTTCGTGGCATGTTTTTAAAAATGTTTCTGTGAATAATTATTAAAAAAAACATCTTTTGTGTACAACGTTTTTTGCTAAACTGCACCCCACTCCGAAATATTGTAATAATTTTGTAACGTTATAGAAGGGAGTACAGCGGGTCTTTTTCGTTATAGTTTTTTCTATTAGCATATCGTTGGATCCACAAATTTGTTCTCCGTCAAAGTGGGGTCTTAACCCAGGCCCGACTACTACTGTAATCGTCTGGTAAGTTTGTGACGTCACAGTTGAGTGGTAAAATTAAATAAATAAATAATATTTAAAGTGTAAAAATTTATTTGAAGTGGCTGCTAGTACTGCCACACCCACGTGAATGAAATATAGTATGCGCGCGCGCGTGCGCTTTAGTTAGAATCATTGAATGGAATAAATAAAAAATATTCTATTTAAATAAAATGATAAATATTTTTAATTAAATTGTGTGTGTAAGCCGTGCATCAGAAAAAAGCCACGTGACGGGAAAGTCCTACAACTGTGTTATCAATTTTTTTATTTATATAGCTATTTCTCAAAAATATTAATTATAATTTTATTTACTAGTTTTTCATAAACTACTTGTTTGTTCCACATAAAACCAGCAGTTTTAAATATTATTCATAAAAAATAATTTGAAATAAGTTTTACATTTTTCTCTCAAAAATGAAAAAAAATAAGAAAATTAATAATTGAAGTAGATTAGTAAATAAATTAAATAATTAATAAGAATTAAATAATTCAAAACTTACCTTATCAACAATGATTCAGAAGCTTCATTGTTGAATAAGGATGGAGAGCCAATAACGTTTAAAATTTTAAATTAAAAATATTTTTTTTGTGAAAGATCACAAAAATCACAAGATTATTAACTGTTATTCCCTCCCTTAAATGATTTTCATGATTGAGGATGAATTTCTAATTGGTTTATTGTTAGTGCTATATTTATCTTTCATGAAATAAATTTTATCTTATCCAACTTACATAAGAAAATGGGTTTTAATAGTTCAGACTTATTATTTTTGTTAACTAATTTTAATACTTTCTGTTGGGTCTTAAACCGATACTACTTTCATTTTAGTAAGCAGTTATTTTCTTTTTTTTCCCCCGAGTAGTTAAACTTGGAACACGTTAGATCATTTATTTATTTGCGGTTCTTTCTTTTTTTCTGTATTTCTATCCGCCCAGAACCTCGACATCTTTCTGATACTTCTCTCCTTCGTTCTTCATAAAATTTAGCTCTGTTATTCTTGCGTTTTGCCGCCTCTTGATTCTTTTATTTTCATCTTTTAATATTATCTTTAAAATCTCTCTTTCTCTTATAATTCCTTCAGTTAATTTACGTCTTCTTGGACTTGCGTGAACCATTTACCTTTAGGTTCTTTACTTCGGAAGAGATAAAAAAATCGTTCAGTCAGTCTACTGTTATTCATTCTAAATAAATATTAATTTATTTATTAATTTCTAGTTATTTTTTCATGACATTTTGCCATTTATTTATTTTCTTATTACGGTTTATATTATCCATTATATATATATTATCGTTTCTTTATTTGCTGATGATTGTTTAACAGTTACAAAGCTTTTATT
Source organism: Lycorma delicatula (assembly GCF_047948215.1). Classification (NCBI taxonomy): domain Eukaryota; kingdom Metazoa; phylum Arthropoda; class Insecta; order Hemiptera; family Fulgoridae; genus Lycorma; species Lycorma delicatula. The sequence continues at coordinate 307,809,664 of NC_134455.1, forward strand.
AAGTAATTTTTTTTTGTATAAAGTCTTTGTGTGCTTTTTCTTTTCCAGCATATTTTAATTACCATTTAAAGACATACCCAACTTAAGAACAGTTTGTAATGTACACGTGAAGAAAATCACTGATACAAGGCGTCTTTAATATTTGTACTGGTAAATTGTTAATCGTATTAAAGTAATGAACAGATAAACATTTGAAAAAATTGATATTAAGCTAATATAACTACACAACTAGTCTAAGGAGTAAACTTAGCACTCACAAGACATCAATTAATAGACATAGTACTCTGTCGTGTTCTCTTTGTCGGTTCCGGTGCACGAACATGTGTTTATTGTTGAAGGTTATTCCCTCATAAATCAAAAAGACTTGTATAGAATTCTATTTATAGTTATTACGACTATTTCTTAGGTTTTCAGCTTCTTATAAATGTGTAATATTAATTAGTTGATGAATTGCATGATAAATTGTGTTTATGATCAATTAAATCAAAGCCAAACACTGCTAAACACGTTTAACTTACTCGACAAAAAACCTTCAGGAAATTTTTTTCTAAAATTTTATTTCCTTCTTTGTAGTAAAATTAGTTGCATATGAACTAAAAATATAGTCTGTTTTAATTATATATTTCGTGGATTGAAAATCCTCTGTAGATTGTACAGGATTATACCGAATATAGATTCGGTATAGTATCTATGTTGATTTCTAATTTTAATGTGAATTGTTTTCTTTTTGAATCGACCATTTTTACAGCTAAAATGTGATTCTATTTGCGTAGTAAACAAAGCAATAAATATCAGTTAAAATCCTCAGAGTTGTAAAAAATAATGCCCATTTCTCAATCGTTTAAGTTTTTCCTTTTTCATAGAATTTTCAATTGAAATGTTTATTATATCATGTTAAATTTTTAAAAAGATTTTAAATCAATATTTTTACTTTAAATGTTTCATTTTCATATAACTCTTTAAATCTATCATTTTTCATAATTTTTATTTGAAATATCATTTAAAAAGTAGTATATCTTGATGAACAAAAGAATAAACTACTTCGTATTTTCAGTAACAATTTTCTTTCGCCTCGCAACTTGCATCGAATAAAAAAAATTAGTTCATACAAGTACTGAGAATTTCATCTAGTTTTGTAGTTATTACATGACTCCCAAAAAAGAAGTGTAATGTATTTAGGGTGTATGTACATATGTGTTTGTTCCACCTTAGCATCTCAACGGCTGAACCGATTTAGATGTATGATCCCGCGTTGGAATCCTTACGTTGCTGGATGTGTCATAGGCTATATATATATATATATATATATACGTTTAAATAAATTTAAAAAATTTTGATAATAAAATTATACTATACAAATACTGTATACAAAACTGTCACCCGCACTTTAACTAACCTATTTTAAAGAGCAATGTTTGTCAGCAATGTTTTTTTTTTTTGGCACTTGTACTTTTTAATATTTATCTCTTTGTTTTATAAAATTATTTTAATAATCTTTATTCTGCCAATAGGAAACTGTATGCCATCATAGTATACAACCATCTCTAAATCGATAACAATTAAAAAGTATTTATTAATATAATAATTAAATTCACATAATAATTAATATTTTTCTACTATAGTCATAAATATTACAAAATAAATTTATCAAATAAATTTCCGTTCTTATTTTTATTTTACTAAGATTTTCGTGTTTATATTTCTAATTCGAAGGCAATAAAGAAATTAAATGATCTTTGAACGATAATTTACATTTATCTACTAGCCAAAATCAATTTGTAAAATAAATAAAGCAATTGGTTTTTTAAAGAAAGAAAAAGTTGCTATATTTATTTATACGCAGATATTTTTTAAGATTATTTAATTAGATTATAAAATTATCAATATACATAAATATTTCTGTATGTAATAATTAACACAAGAGTATTATCACAAAAATGTTTTTTTTTTATTAATTTAAAATGTTGTTGTCATGAAACGTAATTATTTTAAGTATGAATTTTATTGTAATTATGTTGCAGGCAAAAACGTACATTTTAGATTAATAAAAATGTAAATGATAATAATAATACGTTTCATTACTCTTGAGTTAATAAATATAGAAATATTAATTTCTAAATAAATATTTATGTGAATAAATATTTCTATATTTATTTATATTGATAATTTAACAATATTTAATAACCTTAAAAAATATTTGTTGTATAAATAAATATTGCTAGTAATTGATTATTTATAGAAATTGTTTTTTATAGAAAAAATAAATTCTCATTTAAAGACATCTGTAATTTCTTTAACTGTAATCTTTAATTTTATTGTAATCTATATCTATAAAAATATACAACATTCAGCTGTTTTAAGTTGCGTGAGGTTGTGTTTACCTAGTGCTCACCTAACCGATGTGCTGACCTGCCGTGCCGGACATACAGCTGGCGGGTGGGGAGACGAGCTAGAGTAAAGGACACTCCTCTGGTTCGAGTCAAACTTGATTGTAGATCCGTTCCAGAGGAGTAGGTGGAAAAATATGTATAAAAAAAAAGTGCTCCTGGATATATATATTAAACCCACCGGGTTGGTCCAATGGTGAACTTGTCATCGCAAATCTGCTGATTTCGAAGTCGAGATTTCTAAGGTTCAAATCCTAATAAAGGAAATTATTTTTATTCGAAATTGAATACAAGATCATGGATACCGGTGTTCTTTAGTGGTTGGGTTTTAATTAACCACACATCTCAGGAATGGTCACCTGAGACTGTATAAAAATACAGTTCACTGTACATTCATGTATATCATCCTCATTCATCCTCTGAAGCAATACTTTACGGTGGTTCCGGAGGCTAAAAAGAGAGAGAGCGTGCTACTCGATAATTTTTATTTCTCTGAGTTAATAGACAGAGTACATTATTTGTGGATAATTATGTAGAAAAGTTTATAAAGACATTGTAATGTAAATGTTATTTTTTTTATTAAACGCTAAGACTATTTTGTTTAGTTCATCGGATTAGCTCGTAACCTACACTGGGAAGCGTAAATATGGATCAGTTTTTAGTTGTTCCAAATGATTAAACTACGATTAGTGGATCTTGTTTGTTATCTAATAGAAAGTGTGGATCTTGATCCCTTCGGACAGCGATCCTAGAAAATTATTCCATCGTAAGCTAATTAGAGACAATGAGACAAATTAGTCAGTGACTAATTTGGATGTCCCAGATAGCGAGGCTACCGCTGATAACATTGATTTTTAGTCAACTTTTCTACTACGGCAAACCATGCTACGCTGCGTACGTCGAGAGCGTCACGGACTGTTAATGATGTCACCAATGATTTGCCTTTGTCAAATAGGCATGAGAACCTGCCGATGAATAACGCTAACGTTGAGAAATCCCAGAATCACCGCTGATTATTCTCTTAGCATTAATGATGTATTGTGTCTCTACGATCTGATAGAATCGGTCATAAAAATATGTAAAGTTTATTGATGCCAAACAACTCCGTGTAATGTGACGTTGACATATTTAAATATGTCAATATTTAAATATTGACATATTTAAACTTTTAAATATGTCAATATTTAAAAGTTTAATGAACTTTTAAATATTGACATACCTTCTACTTTCTCAGCCTACCCCCCTGTACATATTCTCCGTGGAAACTCAATACCATAAATTCTAATTACGACTTCACGATATATAATAAAAAATTAACAACTCCTCATGATTTTCAGTAGCTGTTTTACCATTTTCTATCCAAGACAAACCCAGACACAGTAGTATACACAGATGAGTCGGAGCAAAATGATACCTTTGGATGCGTTTTTGTTTTAAATGACAGAAGATACGTGTTTGATCTACTTGACATTACAAGTGTCTATAATGCTGAACTGTACGACATCAATATGGCTTTGAGGTCGGTAGTTATCAACCCATCAGCTTCTGATGGGTCGATACCGGGGTGCCGATAATCGTAAGTAGCTTGAAAGGTTGGTTGTGGAACGGCTCTGGGAAAGCATTGAGGTGAACTGTTTTCCAAACCGAGGCCAGTATGGCTTCACGAAAGGGGTTGGCACCGAGGATTGCATCTTAAATGCTCTTCCCAAGGTGGAAAACGCCGACGGTAAATATATTTTGGCCATTTTTATTATCATAGAGGCAGCATTTCTTTGTGTTGGAGTTCTGTCCTCTGTAAGTTGGAACTCCGCAATGTTTCCGTAGCCCTGCAGGCCATGGTAAGTGACTATTTGTATAACCGTACGGCTCTGTTTAAGGATGCGTACCTAGTTGTGGAAAAATCGGTTACCAGGAGAAGCCCGCAGGGTTCTGTCCTCGGTCCCCTGCTGTGAAAACTGGTATTCAACGGATTTCTGGGGTTGACATTTCCAGAAGGGGTCACGGCCCAGGCTTTCGCCAATGACTGTCTCCTGTTAGATCGTGGTAATTCACGACCTCAACTAGAAGACCGGGCTCAGGCGGCCTTGCAAACCGCAGAGGGCTGGATAGACATTCAAACTTTAAAGATTTCTGTGCCCAAGACGAAGTTTATGCTTCTCACGGGTGCAGACAAATCATCGTACAGTCGTAACCCCCATATTAAATATTTAAGGCTGTGTAATCAGCCGAGTTAGAGTTCATAAGTGCCTAGGTGTTTTGTTTGATGAAAATTTGCTGTATAGTAACCACATTAGGCAAGTAGCTGCGGACGCCGTCTCAATGATGCACAAACTTTGGAAGACTGCTCGGAAAGACTATGGATTGTCGGGTCGTCAAATGTACATGGTGTACCGAGATTTCTTCGAAAGCATGACCTCATACGCGGCGTCCGTTTGGGCACATAGGTTGGATATGAATAGAGAGCACTTGTTCAAAATTTAAGGAGTGCCCAGCGCAGAGCACTGGTGAGCAATTGTATGCACTGGTGTTTTTAAAACAACTTCCTACGAGGCAACCACTATATTGGAAAAGATTCTCCCAACCGATTTAGTAGTGAAAGTTGGGACAGCCATGAGGAGATTGCAAAGAGGTCGGGAGGCCGAGGTATTTAGGATGCGATTTCGAGCCGGGCCAGTATCGGAGGGGAACGGTGATCACAATGCACCGGATCCAAGTTTCGTTCAGTTGCCCATCTCCCGCCTGCGGAAGATGCTGCAGAGCCTCTCGATGAAAGCATGGCAGCTGGAATGAGACACCACGACTAAGGGAAAATCCTTGTATAATTTTGAATGGTATTCCTCGAGCTCGTTTTTAAGGGCAACGCGTACTGGGTGCTCACGAACCACGCTAATTTGAACCAATATCTGTTTCAGCTCCGCCTGGCAACTGATGAGCTGTGCGTCTGCGGGGAGGTCCAGTCAAATGAACACCTGATGTTTGACTGCCCTGCTCTCGGGGAGGGCCAGAGACCGGGCCACACTGGAACTTAGAGGTCAAGGGGAAAATTTGCCACTCACAAGCGGCGAATCAATGCGGCTTTCGCCGCATTGATTCGCCGCTGTAATATATGCAATATATGACAAGTGAGCGGTTGGAGCAAGTAAGCCGGTGGTGTATAGCACAGCTCTTAGTCCGCTCACGCTGTTAGGTAAGCTCTAGGAGCTATGTAAGGATACTGGTCGCTAAACTGTTCGAGGCTCAGTTGCCGTTTGTGGCACAGACATTCGGTCTTATGCTTTAGGGCGACCGATTGGGGTGGCGGCGGGAGAAATGCCAAGCAAACCAATGACTTTTTTTATATCATTTAGTCAAAACGTTGTCACATCCTTATCTGTAGTAATTCCTCTAGTGCATTCCAAACTTTAAAAGGCTTGTTTCTAGACAACCTATCGTCACCGAAATTCATAATACAATCGCTGAGTTAAATCATCACAACCACAAGTAAATCTCTGCTGGATCTCTAGCCATCTGGGTATCCTGGGTAACGAACGTGCGTATTCCGCTGTTAAAGATTCATGTGCCAGCCGTCTTTCACAACTCGAGTTACTACTACAGATTTTATTAATTCCATTAAACAAACTCTTCAAAGAAGATGGCAAGGTAACTGGACTGCTACAGTGAATAATAAACTCCGGCACATCAAAGATACGGTGTTACCATGGGACTCTTCATGTAGAAAAATTCGCCGAGAGAAAGTAATCCTGAGCCAGTTATGATTAGGACATACCAGAGCTACTCACAGACACCTGATGTCAGCGGAAAACCTACCACTGTGCGTAAGATGCGACTGCCGCTTGACTGTGCACTACATCCTTGTAGACTGCGTATGTTATGCGGTCTTACGTCCAAATTTAAATTACCTTGTGACATGCATCACATCCAAGGAAACAGAATATACTAGGCAGATTATTGTTATTTCTAAGAAGAATTCATATACTTGGTATAATTTAATGTTAAGCAACCTAAATTTTGGTTTTATTTTGTAGTTCGAGTCGTATATTTTATTTTAACAAATACGTTTCTTTTATTATTGTAGTCTTAATCCTATTGTTATATTAGTTTTTATTTTATTAATATTTTAATATCCGAGGGGGCCTATTGTTACTTGTTTTGACTTAGGCGATGATTACCCGAAAGCAACTTTCGCCCAAAAAGAAAATATAAAAAAATTGCCGGAGGAGAAGCATGAGGGAAGAGGGTACTATCCACGAGAAATGTTGAATCTTATTACAACCTAGAGGCGGCTTAGTAGAAGGTGAAAATATTATAGGGGATCCGAAAAAAGGAAATCCTTGAATAGGCCTGCTTGCAGATTGAAACGGGTGCTAAAGTCTATTAAGAATGTGACATTTAAAAATTAACTTGAGAATCTTTCCTCTTTGAATAGAGCCAGCTACTCGTTGTAGAAAGCCACGAGGAATTTTTAACGGCTGCCACCCTTGTTCCCACCTCTAAAGGCGTCGGACTGGTCATGGGCTGGAAGCGACAGCCATAAGGCTGACCTATTTCCTACTCGCCTGCGTAAGGTCTTTCAGCCTCTCGACACCCTGGTACTGGTGAAGAGGAAATTCTTGACTTCTTAAATCAGCCTGATTCCAACGTGTCTTCCAATTAAGGCTTTCTTGTCAAGGGAAGTACTGCAAATGATTGGGAAGGAGCAAAACTTAAAGAAAGCTCTAGGCTCCGGCTTGATTACCAACAAAATGCTTATTATGCTTCCATTCAAGACCGTATGGCACAACTTTTCAATGGCATCCTTCATTCGGGTGCTGTCCATCAGAGTGGAAGGTATCGTAAATAGTAATGGTTACTAAGCTGGGTAAACCGTGTATTTTTGGGCCTGTGTCTTCATACAGGTCCAAAAATACACGGTTACCTATTACGTCTAAGGTATTATTTGATAGGCTTTTCCTTCGGAGATGGTGGCCTATTACAGAACAAGAACAAGTTACTCCTGACTATCAGCTCGGGTTTTGCGGTAGTCATTCTACCATAGAATAGACACTCAGGATTGTTCATGTTTTCACCAATTGTTTGGAAGAAAAAAATATTGTTCGGCTGCCTTTCTGGTCCAGCAGACCTTCGGTAGGGTCTATCTGCCTGGTCTGCTTCATAAATTAAAAACGAGCCTACCTCAACTATTCTATTTGGTCCTACATAGCTACGGATGTTTTTTTCTCATATTAAGTATAATGAGGAGTTGTATGGATTCTTTGACACTGAATCGGGTGTTACTCAACGCTCAGTTTTTGGGCCTTCTCTCTATTCTCTCTTCACTGCGAACCTTCCAGCTCCGAATCGTACCACTCTTTCTTTATTTGCTTAAGTTAATCTCGTTTTTCGATATATTTTATTAGTTATATTAACAGTCTTACAGTTTTATAATTAGAAAATATTTCTTTTCCCAAAACCGTTGATAAAAGTGTAATTAACTTTGTCTTGTAAGGAGCCCATAAGTACAAATTTAAATAGTTACAAAAAAAAATTGTCAGTGTTAGCTGTGATCACTGTAGTGTTACATTTATTTAACACTACAGTGATCATTGTTCCTTTTTCTCTACCCAAACAAATCATAAGTTTTTCATAAGCCTAGTTTCATCTCCAGTAATTTATTGCCAGTTATTTCTAAAAACAAGTCAATAAATAAACACACATCAGTATGTATTATTTATTATTAATTATTAAGTTATAATTCAATAATTGAAGTAAATCACTGACTTACACTGCTAATGTACGTATAGATTGAAATAAAGCCAAAAAGTGTTGATTAGATATTACGTAAATTGAAAAGAAATTATAAGAATGTCAGTAGATGAATTATGATTTTTAATTTTAAAAAATTAAACTTGTATAAGTTAATTGTAATTAACATTGAGTAAAAATATATAATCACTTGTACTTATAAATAATTATAATTTAATTTGTGTACATATTGATTGTTATAAATGGGAGTTATGAAAAACAAAAGTATTGTAAAGGAATCTTCAGTATATAAAAGATATATGTAATATTAATTAAAAATTAATGTGATATAGCGATGAAAACAACATGACTAGTAGTAATTTCCCATGTGTTTTTTTTTTGATAGAAAGAATAACGATCAAGGTCCGAAATAGTTTCATTTCACTAAGAGTAAATTTATTAAACAATCTAATATTTGTATACATTCTGTTTCTTGTCAATGATATATAGAAGAATATTTGAAACTTTTATAGACTTTTATAAACTTTTATAAAATTATTATTAGTAAAATTTTGTACAATATATATTTGTTTTTGTATACTCAAATATATGAATAACTTGAATATTCTAATTGCCATTGGTCAATGAAATTTTAATCTTAGAGTTTTATTTTTCTGACGATTGAAAGGCAGTGGAAAAATACGCGTCAAGTTTAGTAAGAAATGGGAAGGACAACTAACTGTTTAGCAATTACCTACAAAAATAGAGTAAATCATAAAATACTTAATTTGTCATATTTAAAGATTTTTTAACTACTGCTTACAGTTTTTGCATTAATTTTTTAATGCTTATAATGTAGAGGTTATGGTATTTTATAGTATTGCTTATAATATTTTTTTGTTATATTTAAGAACTGGATTATTTAATGGTAAAACCTACTAAAACTAATAAGTTTTAGCGTTGTCATTAACTACTAATGTCTAATTATACTACTTTATGTAATCAAGGTATCAAGGTAGTAGTAATATAATGCTTATTAGTGTTAAAATTTAACGCTATTTTGTGTTCAAATTAAGTAAATAAATGTGTTATTAAATTATGAAAAGATCAGGTAAATTTTAACCGCAAAACATCTAAAACTACACAATTTGAATTTCTATTTTACAGAAAAATCCATGCAAATTATTCACAATATTTTATTTTCTACAACAATAACTAATATAACACAATTTTTGTTTTTAATTTTATTTTATTTATGCATACGTGTATTATTCATCCTCGACCCGGCTTTGCCGGTGCTAAATGGTTACTTGCGTTTGCCCTCGCGTCAGGGGATGTGTACCGGTCAGGGCTCGCCCTTTTCGTTTAATCTCCTGTTTGATTAAAAGTTTTTAAAGTATTTTTAAGTTTTTTAAAGTTCATTTCTCACTTTTTTCTGTTTTTGGTCAAGTAACGGGAAGCAGGTACAGAAATACTAGATCATGGATACCGGTGTTTTTTGGTGGTTGGGGTTCAATTAACCACACATCTCAGGAATGGTCGAACTGAGAATGTACAAGACTACAATTCATTCACATTCATACATATCATCCTCATTCATCCTCTGAAGTATTATCTAAACGGTAGTTACCGGAGGCTAAACAGGAAAAAGATAGAAAAAAGGTACAGAAATTCGCGTCGCACATACAGTAAGAGTGGCAGTGACTTTGTTGGTTGAGCCACCCCGACGTACACATCTGCACCCCTTAAAAAATCCAATTTAAAAAAAAACATAAAGGTTTTTAGATATTTATCTGAAGAGTATTTGCAAGCGCAAATCTATTATTTCGTTTAGTATAGTTGGAAATAGGGAAAATTTTCAATTATTGTTCAAAATGTTTTTATATTTCTTCATCCCTTAATGTTAAATTTCGAAAAAACTAGAAATTGGTTTTTAGATATTGACATGAAATTTACACATACCAAAAATCAATCTGATATCTTCATTTATTATCAATAAATTAAAAAAATAGCCGGTTTGAAAAAAATCAAATCCATTTAAACTCCGAATTTAAAAAAATCCTTTCTTAGTGTGCACTTACGTCTAAGAGGAACGTACTTCATCAATTTATCTTCAATCGTTTTCGCTGGGCGTTAATGAATCAGACAGTCAGAACAAGTTGCTTTACCTATAACGGTATATACAATTTTTTTTTCTCGAATCTTTTTTTTTTTCCCCTCTGCTTAATATCCAAAAAAATCGGGTGTGGCTTAGATTCGATTTTTTTTTTAATTTGAATAAAGGTTTTTTGTCAAAAACATTTAAAAAATAGGTCTCAGAACTGCATCTCTAATAAATTCCCAGAAAATTATTACAAATTAAGAAATTAGAGAAAAGCTGATTTGGGACATTAATGTTAGTAATTAAGTTATGTAAACGTATGTTGGGAAATGCTTGATTTTTAAGTTACAGCTAGGGAAATATTTTGCTCTGATTTCTGCTTAAAGAGTAAAATGAAGCCATTTGGACTTAAAGAGACAAGTTAATTGTTTTCTATTTGTTGTTGTTTTTTTTTTTTTTTTTTTTTTTTTTTGTTAAATTGTTTTAATTAAATAGGTTTCAGAAATGCATTTCTAGTAAATTCCAAGAATTATAAAAAATTAGAGTAAAAATAAAACAGTTTTTTAGGTTTTCCGAGAATTAATTGTACTATATTTCCAATAAATAAATAAAAATATTTAACAAAATTTGTGAAGAATTTAATTATGAGAAAATTGATATAAATAAATCCGTAGAAAACAAATAAAACTTTCAGACGACTTCAATCAATATAAAACAGCCCAAAATTTTTTTAATAAACCTTTTTGCTCACATTAATGTCCCAGATTGAAAAGATTTTAGATTTTTTTTAGCAGATTTGCGGCTTTTAGCTCGCAAAGTATTTGTGACAGTTCTGAATCACTTGACTATATTATTAACGTTAAGTTATTGCCAATTTTAATTTATTTATTCAAATTCATCAAGCAAATCAAAATATTATGTACTTAAATATTTTTACACAATTTCTTGTAACATAGTCCCAAGAGATTTACGTTGAAGTAGTAAATATGATAATAAAAAATTTTAATTTATTTTAAAAATATACTATATGATTTTTTTTTTACCTTTGGATCCACCATTAGACATTCTTCAGAGTATGAGATGAGTGATTTGTAGCGTGTGTGAAAATGCCATGCCTGACCGGAATTCGAACCTAGGACCTCCGAATGAAAGGCCGAGACGCTACTACTCGCGCCACGGAGGCCGGCAGTATATGTTTATTTGAAATAAAGTAACTGCACTAATAAACATTTGATAAAAGAAATAAGAAAGAATTGTAAGTAGGGTCCAAAAAGTTAATTCTCTAAAATTTATTCGACGTATTTGTTTATTAAATAAAAAAAAATGTTTACAAATTACAAAAAAAAATTATTAAATTTCATCTCTAAGACTGAATCAAAAACGACTTGTCAACGAAAGAAAATCATCGGTAACATTTTTTAAAAGTCTGTAACATAATCTTGTTAAATTAACAAACGAGAACAATCTTTCTTCAATACAATTTAAAATCCTGTAAAACACAAATAAAAAAGTTTTAAATTTATTAATGCATAAAAATAATTAAAAGTTTCAAACTGAAGATCATTTAGCACTTTAATAAAGCAATCCCAATATGTCAGTTTACGTATGAAAATATAACAAAAAACTTTAAAGATCACAATATTGCAAAATAAGTAAATAGAATAGATTACTAAAAATCAAATAATAAATTCACAACTAAACCACATTCGCAACTTACATTGTAAAAAAAAAAGAAAATAATACTTCTTAATTTACTAATACTCGTCCACAACAAAACATGTAGATGTCGACATCATATTTAAAAACTTAATAAATCTTCAAGTAAGAGCGGTTGAAGCCTTGAAACAGGTAGACATTTTATTTTATTTTATTTTTTACAGAATAGAGAGACCTTTCTAGTATTAGTAACTAACTACTAATACAAAAAAAATTCAAAACCTAAACAAAAGTTAATTCATAAATTTAAAATAAACTTCATTGTGTCTGATGTAAGAATATGTAAATTTTACGTCTATTCATTTGTTTGCATTGCTGTAGTAGTTCGTTATTAACACTTATTGTTCGATTGTTGTTTCTTTAAAAAGATTGATGTTACTACCGTACACACTTTTATAAAGCTGCAAGCTGCAGATATGTTAATTATCGTACAAACAAGGTTCTCTAGTGACTAACTTTTTTGTACTTTGTTTTTTAGCTAACTATTTCATTTTATTGTTTAAATGAAAAAATCTGTTAAATATTCAACTATCATTTTTAATACTATATTAACTATTTTGAATTTACATATTTTTGTTTTTACTACCTATAACAAAAAGTGTTTTAGAAATGTCACAATAAATCTCTCCTTTCGTGTTCTTTAAAGTAAAGTGAACATAATGTATTTTTGTAATTACTGTGTGTTTTAATAGTATTATAATGTTGCTTTTATGTTTAGAACAGTAATAATTTAATATGCTTTATGTGTATTCATATCTTACTGCCCAGATATTTCCTTCTGCTCCGTTTATCCTTTCCAGATATTGTACTCGAATTGTGACATTATTTAATCCTATCCAACTACATCGCTTTATAAACTCTCTCCTCCTTGTAGCAGATTTTTTTATCTCTTTATCTAGATTCCATTTGTTATATCCTTCGCCTCAGGCGAAGGATTATTCTGTACCTCATTGCTCTACTTCTTTGGTCATTATTATACTATCTCCTATCCTCTCTTCCTAAGTTTCAGTCTGACTGGTTATAATTTTGCTATAAACATTCTATTCATAAAATTTTCCACTTTCTCCCACGTCATCCTACAACAAATTTTAATGTGGTTGCATTAATTTTATATAAACTAATACATTAATGCTTGTAGTATTAATAATGTAGTGGTTGTGGTAAAAGTAACATCGCTTGCTATGGTTTTTTTTATTGAACAGGTGCTGGTTCATTTAACGCTAAAGCTGATTTTGGAAGAACCGGCCACGCATTTCCTAACTTCTTCGGTAGAGGCACTGGTACTTATGCTGGAAATTACGGTTACGGTGCGTATAATGCTGGAAATTTTGGTAGTAAATTTGGAAGTCTGCCGTTAGGAAGTAGTGGTGGTTATCATGGAGGATTCAGTCAACCAGGAAGTAGCTTTGGAACAGGTGGATTCGGAAGTACTGGATTTGAAAATTGTGGGTACGGAAGTGGAGGGTACGGAAGTGGAGGGTACGGAAGTGGAGGGTACGGAAGCGGTTTTGGAGGAGGAGGAGGAGGAGGTTCTGGATCCTTTCCAACATATGGTTATGGTACAGGAGCTTACAGTGGACCGTCTGGAGCATTTTCCAGCGCTGGAACTGGAGGAGGATTTCCTAATTATGGTTTTGGTGGATTTTCAGGAAATAATCCTTCCTTCATGCCGTTTGATTTCAACTCATTAATGAAACAGCATTTTGCTATACAGGAAGATATTATGAGGTAAGACAAAAGGCATAAAATTATTTATTAAATTTACATAGTTACAATCTATATACTTTGTACTTCTCACTGATGTAAGATGTACGTGATATCTCACGTACATCTTACAACGTTATATTACAGATAACGTAATAACACATTACGTTATTTACATTTTGTGAATTTTCTCATATAATAAATATATACGTACTGATATAATAGAGACATAAAATATGAATATTTATCAAATTAAGCTGACAGTAATTAGTGCTTCGTTTTAAAATTCCTCTCAGCTTTGACAAGTAAAGATTATTATTCTTTTAATGATCGATCTAATCTATTTGAGCTGTATTTAATAAACATACAGCAATAAAAAAGGTTTAATGAAGAGCATTTATCTGCAGACTAAAATAAATTTTCTTCTTCTTCTAGTTTATTCTTCTTGAATTATGTTTATTTTAATTTTATTATTTTTGAGATGTTTTTCCACGATGTATATTTTGAAAAGTGTGTCAATTTGATGACTCATTAAATTGTTTGGATAAATTAAATATTTGCAAATTATGTCTTTTCTATGGGGAAATATTATTGGCTATTATTAAAAATACGTAACCAGGTGCAGAATTGTTGTTATTAACAAGAACCATTAACATTTTGAAATACGAGTAGTTTCTACTCTTTCTTTCCGTTCCTTCTTTTTTCTGATAATAAAAATGGTTATCATACTGTTATGAATAATTAGTGATGTAGGCCTAATAATAATAATAATAATAACAATAAATGTTTATCATTATTTGTGGAAAAAGATTGAAAGAAATATGTTGTTAAGTTATATGTGAGATACGTAGGTGGGCCACTTGCTCCTCCATACTTATACATGAATGATTTTATTTCATATGCGTTTACTTTTAATCATTATAGAATTAATTACGTTGTTTTAGATCGATAGCAAAGTTCGAATAACCAGCATCCGTCAGAAGTAAATTCCTTCAAGGAAATCCGATTACAATAATTTTAAAACATTGAATTAGAATTTCAGTCCTCACACTGTAGAAAGTAAAATGATATGAAAATTAAAGTAATCCTAATGTGATTACATTCCTTCGATGAAGTTAAGTAATTTGGACAACTGCAACTTCTTTGAAAACATTTTTCCATCTTAGAACTTTCTTCATATTTTTTTAGAAAGTTGGAAAAACCATTGGACATCGGTACAGCGTCCATAGACGTTATTTACAGTCTACAGAACATATGGTCTATGGAAAGTTCTTTTGTATACATTGATAGTGTAATACTTGTAAGCATGATAGTTTACAAATCTTTTTCTGAACGATATGTATCCTAAATTATTTTATATTCATGAAAGATCAATGATTTGTGTGTTGTGTGATAGCGCACTTGCGTATGTGCATATATATATATATATGTGTGTGTGTGTGTGTGTGCGCGCGCGCGCGCGCGAGTGAAAATTTAAATAAAATTTAACTCTTGACTAATCCATTCTTATGAACCTTACGTTTTTTTCTATAATGAGCCAGGAGAATTCAGACCATCTGTGAGTTCTATAATGTTAGGAAGTTTTCAAATGAGAGCTAACAATAATTTTGATACTTTTAGATAATTTTTACAAATATCAAATTAAAATTAATAATTTCACCATTCTATATCAACGTCTTATTTTAAGATTACTACTTTACTGATTAAACAGCCTTATAAATGAACGCCACTATTAAACACCCAAATAATGGGTTATTACAATACTATTTATGAGTACATTGAAAAGAAATATTATAACGGGTGAGCTATAGAACAGGCAATTTTTTTAAATATAATTTAATTTATATACTTAAAATTTTGCTACGAATTATAAATTTGTTTAATAGTGTTTAACTGTGCAATAAAAAATTGTAAATTCTGAAGACTACATCGATGAATATGGCCATTATTTTAATTACGCATTCTTCAAATTAAAAAAAGTCTTTAGAATTTGGACTTTCCCATTGCAAGACGATCATAACCAGAGTAATTCCGATTACTTCATAAGAAGTTTTTCTTTAAATTCATAGTTTCGTGGGTGCGAATCATCTAACTCTTCAAAGAGTCCAATAAGAGAAAATCGTTCTGGGATCCGGCGGCCTTTTTGGACAAAGAATATCGCCATGTCTATACATATTGAGATCTAAAAAAAATTCCAACTAGATTTATTCCCTAGCTGCATAACTGGTCGCCTGACCCTGTTGAAACTACGTATGAATCAATTTCAAGTTTTTCCGCTCTTTGAAAAAATAGATTTCTCATTCATTGGAATATATCACTGTAATGTAACGATAATAGATATTCCATCATTGTCCTTAAGAAAAGATGGACCGGTAGTTCCAGAGGATGCTACTGTAAACCACACATCATTTCAGTATTCCATCTCTTATGGCATCAGATGTTCCCACATTCTTTTGTTTACCAAAAGGATTCTTGTTTATCGCTGGACCATTTTATTCAAAATTATACACATAGATTTTAATGGAATTAGCTAACAGACCGATTCATTCCTATGGATAATGAAGTGGTGTCGAAACGATCTTTGTTCAACTGTAAAACATTTTTATAATGCGCTTTAGTGGCAGACGATATAATCATCTTCACTGATATAATCCTCCATCATAAATAGATGCTACAGGAAGAAATCTATTATTACCGAATGTTAACAGAAAACAACGATGTCTATTATCGTCCGTTTTAATGGCTCACTCGTTGTACATACAATCAAACAATAGTATTACTCAGGCGTATAACAGAATACTACAATTTGAGACAGTAGATGAATTTATATTCATTGAAAATCAAAATTAGATCTGTAGGCGTTCTTCTGACTACCGGACGAGTTTAAAAATCATACTTTACTCTTCATTGATTTTTAAAAATTGATTTTCCAGCCAAGAAATACTCGTTCAAATAGTAAATAAAATTATTTTATCTAGAATTTGAATAATTATTTTTTTAATTTTAATGTACATTAAACCGGTTTTGATCTTACAGAAAACATGCAGAAATAGCACAAAGACATAAAGGTGACGTATCCTCAAATGATGTCGGAGGTGTGGGTGCTGTTGCTAGCGGGCAGTTCGGTCCTCAAGGAGGGTATGGATCAGCAAATGTTTATCCAGCACCAGAAGGCGGCTTAGAGGATAGATTTGGAGAAGCAGATAATAGAGGTCAAGAAATCCCTGCTTCAAGCGGTGGTCCAGTCGGTAGCGCCAGTGGTAGTGTTCCACCACCAACCGGATCGTTCCAAGGAGTTTCGTCGTTTTCTTCTTCTAGTCAAACTGACGTTAACGGGAAGAAAACGTCACAAAAACAATCGTCTGTCAGCTTCAATGACAATGGAAAAGTAACAACTTTCACAGCCCATGACCCGTGAATATATTATAAATAATTTATAAAACTCTTTTAAAATAAAATCTACAAAACTGAATCTTTTTCATGAATTTCATATATTATAAGTTTAAAATTGTGTAAAGTATTTCACAAAAATAATCAAACATTATTTTCTCTTCTAAAAACAGTCTGACTAAAGCTCAAAGGGCCAATGAAAACAAAGGATATATAAAATTGTGTTTAATACTACTATCAAGGACAATCAACTACAGCCAGTCCATTATGAATAAACAATTTATATTTTATTTATAACAAAATAAAATGTATACAAGAAAAATTATTGGATTCATAATCCTGTAATATCATCAGTTATATAATATTTAAAAATAAAATTTAAATAAATAAATAAAAACCAATAAAACTATTGAAATAAGCATTTGTTATTACAATTTTATCAGTAATGATAATGTGATATTTATTTTCTAAATAGGTTTATTAACAACCCAGAAACGATTTAACTAATTTAAGAAATCTAGTTTTTCTATCTTACTGTTCACTTAAAAATAGAATTGTTATTCTAATATAATAATTAAAATTCATGTTTTGGAAAGAGGTACAACTCGATTCTTAAACGTACGTAAAAATTTGCTTGGCCTGATAGATTAATTTCTCACTGATTAAATGAAGTTAAAAGTAAGTGCAATGTTATTAAATTAAAAATTGTGCTACAAATCAATGTAATAAAATGAATGCTGGAAACCAGTTTTCATTTAATGATGTAATATTTCATTCTAAATACAGTTTAAACTTCTAATTAAAAAATAAAACAGAAAAATATTAAGTTTAGTATCTATCAATTTGACTTTATATAAAAGTTAAATTAATATTCTAAAATGAAAGAAGAAGATTAATTAAAAATAATATTTTAACAGAATAAGAGTGATCGCTAAAATAAAAATGTTGTACTTGTATTCTATCAGTACTAAAGAATAAAATACTTTTTTTTTAAATTGTGTTATTTATTTATTATTTTACATAGATATGCAATTCCTCAAAATACTTCGCTCGATAAAAAATGTCTTTATTGAAGTGCACGTCATTAAAAAAAAAAAAAAACAATTGAAGAACCTACATTTGGAAAATAAGATTTATTAAATGATTCTGATAATACAATATTATTCCGTATCTCATAAACTGCTACCAATTTTTACTTCATTGTACGAAGTAAAAAATCGTAATCGAATTGTAATCGCGAAAAATTTCGGTTTTCAGATTTCAACGAAAATATCCATTTTGACCATCCCTGAATCCATTTTTACTAGTTTCGGCATGACGTCTGTACGTATGTACCTCGCATAACTCAAAAACGATGAGCCGTAGAATGTTGAAATTATGGATTTAGGACTGTTGTAATATCTTGTTGTGCACCTCCCCTTTTGCTTGCAATCGATTGGACCAAAAGTGACCAATAAAGCCCGAAAACAAAACAATTTGGATTTTTTACTTTTTCTTAACTGCAGTAATAAGCTGTCATTGAGAGCTTTTCCAACGATATATCATAAGTGATACTAATTTTCATTGGTTCCAGAGTTATAGCCAAATAAAAGTTTAATTAATGAAATATCTGGATCTTACAAAGGGAAGGTACATCGGTTCGAACCCGACTTCATTCCCTTCTTTTTTTTTAAGTTTTTTTTTTTTAATTTAAAAATATTTATTTATTAATAATTTTTAAGCTCCGATTGTAAAAAAGTTACAGTAAATAATAATTCAATTATAACAATAAAAAAATTTTTAAATTTATGAAAAAATCAGAAGTTATTAGTGAAATAAAGTGTTATGTACTTTAAATTTAAAAAATTGTGTATATGTAATTTAATAGGTGTACAAGGAAGTCATGTGATGTCCACATCAGATTTTTTTATAAAGATATTTCAACACCATTCAAACGATTTTAATATAATGACCGATCTTTGTGAAGGAGTGGTAGCACTCGGCCTTTCATCCGAAGGTCCCAGGTTCGAAACCCGGTCAGCATAGCATTTTTAAGCATTAAAAAATTTTAATTTCATATTCCTACGCACAAGCCTCCAGCTTATATAGTGAATCATACAAAAAAAAATTATCTTTTATCCCCGACATCCCTTTTCAATATGATCTTGTATAATTATATCACCATGATATTAATTTAATTTAATCAAATGTAGAATTTTTTAAAAGATTATTTGTTTTAAAGCGACACAATTAAAAATTACATCAGGAATGGTCTCAGAGAACGTTTGACTTAAACGTGGAATAAATCGTAAAGAGTTTCTCTTAACTATCTTACGTGTAGCCTTTGAGAGATAGACTGAAAATGACGACATGAATAGGTTGCTTCAGCAATGAATGGGAGTCCACTAAGCAATGAAATGTTCCCTTCCATCTCCTTCACTTTTCTACTGTTTAAGAAAAACAGCAGTTGCCATTTTGTAGCCGAAAATTTTATAAAAAATGGTTACGCATTACATTTTTTTAACTAACAACAAGGAACCTTATTGCAAAATTTTATGAAAATCCGAAAACGTCTGTGGTCGTACTGCGTCACACGGACACAAATAAACGAAATGCCAAGGGGTTGTGTAAAACACGATTTCGCATTGTTCGGTCAATAATTTGTTAAATGGTATAGGTGTATTACATGGTTATATGTATATTTACGTTTGTATAGGAATATTCATTATTGTACGCTACTGATTGTAAATTGGCTAATCATTAAACATAAATATATATCTCTTAAGAAGTATTCTTTGGCCATTCTTCGCTTGAGGTCCTGCTTAAATTCTTATACCTCTCTTGCGATAAGAGAGTATCGTAAGAGAAGCTTACAGCATAGTACCCGCTGTCGCCAGAAACAAGAGCGAGAGGCATACTGGAACCAACTGGCGACTGACTTGGAAGAAGCAGCCTTGAAAATGAATATCACACACTCTACCAAACTCTCCGAAAATTTAGTGGAAAGGGCAAATCAACAAATTACAACATCCGAAAAGATGATAGAACTTTTGTAAGATCAACAACTGACCGCCTTCAACGCTGGAGACAGTTCTTTGAAAGGCTTTACCACCACAACCCACCACAACGACCATGAATGGAGCCACCGTGTGTTGAGCCACCTGAGTTTCAAATGTCTGAAGCCGAACCAACAATTGAAGAGGTGAAAACACCATGGCATCCATGCCTTGGAAATTTTTTTTTTGGGTGGGGCGAAAAACGCCTGCGCGTTATCATCGCCCAGAATTTTTTTTATTAAAAAATAAAAGAAAATAAAACCAATCTAACAGATGAATAAAACTTACAACTAATATCACAGATAAAATCTAAAATAAAACCAAAAGTGAATAGAATTTAACAAAGTCCAAGATGGGTGTAAAGGACCCATTCTCGGATAACAAAAAGAGTAAAAAGAAAACAAAAAACCATAAAAGATCTAACATAAAAAATATACACGACAATATTAAATTTTTTGTATTAACCCAGTACTACGCAGAAATAGAAACATCCAGTTTAAAATTTCATTATCATTGTACAAGACACCACGGATGTTTCTGGGTAGATTAAATTTGCGATGCAACGCCACATAACGTATGCAATCTATGAGTATGTGGTGCACAGTCATGTGGCAGTTGCATCGTGTGCATAGGGGTGCCTGTCTTCCTGACATCAGGTACTCGTGTATGACCCTCGTATGTCCTATTCACAACTGACAGAGAACTACTTCCTCACGCCGAGGATTTGTGCATGAGGAGTCCCATGGCAACACAAAATCTTTAATCTGCCAGAGTTTATTATCAACAGTAGCCATCCAGTCACCTTGCCACCTTGCTCTTAGTGATTGTTTTATATAATTAATAAAATCAGAAGTAGCAACTCGGGTGGTGAAAGGAGGCTGATTACATGCTTCTTTGGCAGCGGAATCTTCATGTTCATTACCTGGAATCCCTACATGGCTAGGGACCCAGCACTTACTTCTGTGTTGCGATTGTTCAACTCAGCGATTGTGTTGTAAATTTCAATGACGATAGGATGTTTGGAATAAAAGTTTTTTAAGGCTTGGAGAGCAGTACACGAATCACTGCAAATAAAAATGTTTCTATATTTAGTTTTAATGATATTTAGAGCCTTATTTATAGCATATAGTTCAGCAGTAAACACTTGGAAAATGAAAAAGTGCCTGGCGGAGGTGAGTCATCGCACAGTCTATCAAGACCAGAGGTGTTGTTCTGCTTCAGCAATTTTATGCGCACCTTCAAACCATCTGACGCATGGAAAAGATACCAGCTTCCTGGAAAAAGACTGTCATCATTCCAATCCACAAGAAGGGCGATAGTAGAGGCTACAAGAACTACCACGACACAAGTCTTCTATCAACTGTTGGCAAAGTTGAAAAAAGTAAAATTAAAATGATTTTAAAATTAATTTGATTAAATGCATTTCATTATAATTTTAATTTATTTGAATTTATTTGCATAGACTAAAAATAAAAAAACTTAATATATATTCCTACATTCATAACAAGTTTTGGACAAATCACACTTTCTATCTTGTAGACTCTTTAGATTGCTTCTTCGTGTATCTTTTTTTATTTTTATCACGTCAACTTTATTTTCTTGTAAACAGCATATATTTCAAGCAAACAACGTTTGTATTTTTAAAGCTTGTTTGTAAGCCTACATGAACTTTAAATTCAAATTAAACAAATACAGTATTTACAAAATACAATCATAAGATCAATTTTTTAAAAAAGTCATTAAATAACACATTAATTTAAGTCATTCATTTAAGTTTTTATTTAAATTTTAAGTATTTGTTGGTTATGCAAAATTAGAAGCAGTAAGTTATTGGTAGTTTATATTCAATATGATGCACTTCAACAAATTTAAAGAATTGAAAAAGTTTTTTTTTTATTTGTACTGAGTTTATGTAGTCTAATTCTTCACTAATTTCATCATAATACCAATTTAAACATTCTATAAAATTTAATGTATTTAGAATAATAATCAAATTACAGACATGTAATATAACTGGAAAAGATGAAGTTATATAATACATTATTCCAATGAAAAAGAGGGACTGTTTTACTAGATTAATTTGCTGCTTGATACTGTTTGTTCCAACCTTTCTTTTTCTTGTAGTTGTAACTTCAGTACATGAGATGCACTACATGAGATTGCTTCAAACATCAATCATAGTTGCTTTCTCTGAGAGTTCGTTCTCTATATACCCAGTCACTAAGGTGAACAGAGTGGGGATGTCATTTAAAGGGACATTACTTGGATTTTGATGGGCTTGGGCATGGTGTTCAGCTAGGCAACAGAAAATTAGACACAGTGAAGAAATCTAACTTACACTTCTCTGTTTTTCACTTTGCTCATAAACTTGTCTTTGGATCTTGTTACTTTTGGAAAAGCTGTGTCATTTCTGGTAGCAACTTATGATTCATATCAGGTTACAATGATTATCATTATGAAACAAAAACACATAAATTTTAAGTAGATCGCAACCCACAATCTAGAGGTAAATAGAGGTAAAATAATTAGATTTTAATTTAATTGGCTATAACAGTGCTCCATAAAAATTTTCCTGAAAAAAATAAGCACATTAAAAAATGTGATGATATTTATTAAATAGTTAAATTCTCTATTCATAGAAAATTAAAATTAATATTGACAGCATTCACCTGCATGATGACATTCATAATTGTGCTTTACTCTTCATTAATCTAGCTGAAATAAAAAAAGATTAAAGGCCGATAACTGTATACTGTACAAGTTTCATTTTATTTAATTTCAGTGCAACAAAAAATACATAAATTTATTATATTACCCTCCCACTCACTAACATCTCAAACCTTAATTGTACTGCTATATAGAATTAATATCATAGAGTAATAAAAATATACATTCGACTTCCTGAGTATAATTCTGATACAAAATAAAAATTCAAATACAAAGATTTATTCTGAAGTTTTTTTATACCAGTTATCACTAAGTTTCATTCATGTTGGTAAAATGCAAGTACCAATTCAATATACCACATAGACAAAATTCCTTCTTTCTTCTACTAATAACAAATCAAAACATTCAAACAAGAAAAACTTTACGCATTACTAAAATATCATAATTAACTACAATTTTAACTGTATGAATTATGCATTATATATTATTCAAACACAGAAAAATAAACCTTTTACATATCATAAATAAATGAATCAGAATGAAATTCGCATAAATATTAATTGATGCGATATTGTTTCTTTCTTTTAATACCCTCCCTAATCTTAACCTATTTTCCCCTAATAGTCATGTAATTTTATCTCATAATATACAAAAATATAGACTCTATTTATTACTAAAAAAAATGTACATGAGGATAAAATATGCTTTTTTTTTTATAGACTCTATTTATTACTAAAAAAAATGTACATGAGGATAAAATATTGAGAAAGTTTTGCTGTAGTAAAGTCTTATTTAATGTAAGTTATTTTATTTAATATCCATAAAGTGCTGACTTTTAGCTACATTTTTTACTTAGCAGCAGTCATGGACTCTGAAGATCATAGACACAGTATGCCTTCCACTACCCTCTGTCTTCAACCACTCCCAACCAATAGTCTCTCACACCTAGTGTCTCAAAGACATTAAGGAAGTCATCTACCTACATTCTTCTAGATCCTCCAGTTGGTGATCCTCGACTGAAATACAAGGCATCGTATCATCAGAATCAGAACTAAATATTCAAGTAGACTGAAGAAATTATATGTATTGAAATAGGTAGTGTCAGTGCAAAAACCCTCATGAAATCAATTCTGTTAGTTTCTGCTGTAAAGTGCTTTAAATAAATACACACATTGACAACCCAAATTTTACTTCTTAGATGTAACTTTAATAACTCACACAAGAATTCATAACTCTAACCAGAACTTACATATACTGTATGTATTATTTTTTTATTGTTCTTGTACTTCTTTTTTTCTTTACACTACTGTTACTATCGATGTTTGCTTGCTATTAGTCGATACTAGAAACATCTCGATTGTATCATAACACCCTCCCTAAATTGAAATGTTTACAACAAAAATAATATGTACAATTATAACAACCTTACAAATATAACAAATATTACATTATCATAACACAACACAACAAAACACAATGAAGAACAAAACATAATGAACTTTAAGAATGTCAACAAAAAATAAAAAGAAACATCAGTTGTTACTTTTCATTTAATATTAGTTTTCTTACAAATGACACTTTACCAAGAGGCTTGATGAGAATGTCAGCAACTTGAACATCTGATAGAACACACATACGTCTATTATACCTAGCTTAATTTTCTCTTGAATAACATAATACCTAACGTCAATGTGCTTCAACCATTAAGACTGCTTACAAGATTTACTAATTCATATAGCTGACAAATTCTCCTCAAATAAAAGTACATCTAAATCACTTGAATTCATCACATTAAATTCAATTAAAATATTTTGAAAGCAACAAGCCTCACTGACATATTGACTGAGGGTTATACATTCTGCCTCAGTGAAGGTCAGAGCAACACAAGACTGTTTCTCTGAACATCAAGACACAGAACAATTAAAAATTTTACCCAATGTCCCAATGTCTGACTTTCTGTCAGTAGTGTCACCACCCTAGTCACCATCTACAAAACTTTTGATAATATCAGTAGTAGAACTTTTACTATAAACTAATATCAAATCAAGAGTTCCTTTAATGTAACACTGTTTTTAGACAAATTAATAAATCATTACTAGCACAAATTTTGTATTTGCTTAGAATACTAATACTTGCACACAAATCTAATCTGCTGCCTAACATCGCATACATAATATACATACATATATAATACAAAATATTATTTTTAGACACTTATTTTCTATCTTAGTATTTTCTGGTTTTTCTCTTAGCACATAATTATTATCAATTGGAGAAGAGAAAGTTTTACAATCAAACATATTGAAATGCTTTAGTACATTTTCCAGATAATTACTTTGATTCAAAGTTATCATGCTTCAAGTTATATCATATCAAATTTCTACATTTTACAGGATAAAAATTTTCTTGAAATTGAAGAAAAATAGACACTATATACATACACAGAAATAACCACCATATACAAAGAATTTTATGATATGAATTTTGTATTTTTGGAATCAGAAATCTTAAAAGAATGCCAACATTAATTCATTGGTGTTCTTCCAGATGTAAGTTCCCTATTTTTAAGAAGGGAACACCTTATAACTTTTTTTTTTAATTTCCTAAACATTTTAGATTTTTATTTATTTTGTTTCTTTTGTAATATCTTCTTAAATTGAATCCTCAGCCAAAAAACCATGTTATATGTAACTGTTTCATCCATAAAGAATGAAAGAAACAGTCAGGCAGATAAATAGATGACCTCTTAAAATAAAAATAAAAACTCTTTTGCTATAAAACTCACTGAAATTTTACTTTTAATTTTCTACCTTCAATTATTTAAATAACCTGAAATCTCAGCAATCATTTGATAAAGTAGATTTTTTTAGAAAAAGCAGTGATTTTTTTCAAGTAAATGCAGATATATATAAGTATAACCTGCAATAGTAATAAAATAACTACAAATTAAAGAGATCCTGAAATATAAAACAAAATAAAATCATTGAATGTACCCATTCGTTCTTGTAGAATCTTTTAAATAGTGCTTTTGTCTCAGGGAAACTCAAAATGAGAAATATAAAAAGTAGAAAAGTTGGTTTTTGACTTAGAGGAGTATTTTCCTCTCAACCACTCAGTTCCTCAATGTTTTTCATAGGGAAAGATGTATTACAAACATTATATATAGTAATGTTTGTAATACATATAGTATAGTATAGTATAGTTATACATATAGTAATGTTTGCGCATGCATATGCGTTTGAATAAAAAACAAAGGTCAATTTTTTTTAAATTGCTGTAAGATAAAAATAGATTTCATTGATTCAAATAATATTTAGAAATATTCTGCAAAGATTTATTGAAATTAAATATCTTATGTGATTAAAGAATGGGTAACTTGGCTTATGTACAGTAATAGCTTCATGACTATCTTTCCTATCAAAATTGTTAATTTTGATGTCTTTCATCTTTCACGATGAAAGACATTTAAAGCGATTGCTTAGCTTAAGGTGTGTTCTACCAGATAGATTAATAACTTAGCATATACAAGTAAAAATTATTATTAGAATCAAATATACAAAAACAAAGTAATAAAAAATTAAAAAATTGATGCAGTGTTGTCTATTTGACATCATTAACTCATCAAGATGCAGCAGTATAAATGAAGGTTAGAATAAAGTTAATTTTCTGAATAAAGAACAGGTTTATGCCTCTAAATACATGTGCTATGTTATTAACACGTGCTACCACTAACAAGTGAATTATAATGGCAATTAGTGTATTTCAACTGCTGATATCTTTATATAATCAGCACATCAATAAAATATATCCATGGAAAATATCTTTTAGACAAAATTTTATAAAAATTTAATTTAATTATAAAAATGAAATTCAAGCAATTAAATTAGAAATACTTTCATATCAAGAGGAAGCAGTAGCTGCTAAATTGATTTTTAATTACTATAATGTAAGTATTTATCACAACCAATGTTAACACTAACTGCAAGCTTCATTAACAATTGATCTACTCTTTAAGAACAGTGCCTTAAAAATTGATACAGAGTTTTTCATTTTTACACATAGTATTTTTTGTATGAATTGATCTGATGTGAATAAATTTGATCCTGTTAATTTTATTCATAACTGTTAGTAGAAATAATCACTCACTAGTGCATAGAGTACTAAATTAGGATGGCACTTGAATTAACAAACAAATATTTTGATCAATTACACTCCCAGGAGTTAAAACTATGATGTTATTGAAACCAAAAATAAAAATTAATAATATTGTTGTATCACAATTTTTATTTAATTTTCATAATAGTTTAATTTTCATGGAAAACAGTTAGGGTCTTTGCTTCCATCCTAAAGTTTTTGGATTCACTTTCTTGATAGTTTGATATTTTCTACAAGTTACAAAATACATTCATTATCAAAAGAATAGAAGGAAGGTAACTTTAACTTAGAGCAAACTTTTAGTTGCCAGAGTAAATAAAAAATTTTTGTTATATCCATTTAAAAAAAAAAAATAATCTAGAAATTATATGAACAAAAATCTTAACTACTTATGATTTTATGACAAAATCAGCTGTTACATTATCCCAAAAATCAAAATTTCTGTTTCCTTCCCACTCAATTTTATAAATGCAACATCATTAGCAGTGTTTATGACAAGTTACCTTATGTATAAAATGTATCATTTTAAATATATAATTTTTTCATTAATAGTGAATTTTTAACAATATGGATTAATGTTTTATATTATTCATTAATTTTATTTGAATTACTTTATACATATATAAATATCTCAACATTCTTCACTGCTAGATTTTCTAGTTTATTCATCAAATAAATGTGTAATATTCCTCTGTGTTAATGAGAAAATGCTAATCCATCAAAGAATAATTAGCCCTACTTCTTTAATTAAGTTAACATTTAATATGCATGACAATCAGAGATAGTAACTAAATACATTTTATTTATTTACTTAGTCGGTTATTTATTGACTAAGTGTTACTGTTAACTTATTAATATGAGTACATAGCTAAAAATGTATTCAGTATAATATGTAGATAGTTTATAATTGAAAATATTACTGTACATAATTTTAATTTGGTTTAAATACCCACTTCTCACTGTTTAGGTTTAGAGGAATTCAATTTGAAACAGTAGAATTTTTCTAATATTTATTATAAAGTTTTTTCTGAAGGAATTGTGAATGAGAGTTCATCAGCCTGACGCTCAAGAGTGAAAGTGCAGTTATTGAGTTCACGTTAATTGAGATACTGCATCTAAAAAAAAAACATTAAGAAGAAAATTTGAGCATATTTCACAGACAATCCCACAAGCAGAAGATTTGCAGCCTTTTACATTCAGAGATAGATTATAGTTCTTGTAATAAATTCATTCTTGAATCTAATATGGATGGTGTTTCAACAATTTTGTCAATTGTTGACCAGTTTTGTTAATACATGCATAATAGTTTGCTAAACCCAGTAACATAATGTATCAAAAAATGTATAAGCATAGATACATTCACATTGAACATGCTCTCCTCCACCCACATCCAAATTTACTTTATACTCACTATATCTCCCTCTATGAATCATGAGACCTTGTCATTGGTGAGGGGGCTTGAGTGCTCAGTGATACAGAGTAGCTGGACCATAGGTGCAACTATATCGGAGAGGTATCTGTTGAGAGCCAGATTAAGGAATGATTCCTGAAAGAGGGCAGCAACTCTTTCACTAGTTGTTAAGGGAGTAGGTCAGGATGACTTAAACTTAGGTGGAATCCAGAGATAGAAGAACAATTGCTAACATTTACAGAAACCAAACAGCAACAGTAATAATTGAAGAACATAAGAAAGAAGCCGTAATAAGAAAGGGAGTCTGACAAGGATGTTCCCTATCCTCATTATTTTTTAATCTTTACATAGAACTAGCAGTTAATGATGTTAAAGAACAATTTAGATTTAGAGTAACAGTACCAGGTGAAAAGATAAAGATGCTACGATTTGCTGATGGTGTAGTAATTTTAGCTGAGAGTAAAAAGAATTTAGAAGGAACAATGAACAGCATGGTTGAAGTCATGGCAAGAACTACCGCATGAAAATAAACAAAACAAAACAAAAGTAATGAAATGTAGTAGAAATAACAAAGATGAACCACTGAATGTGAAAATAGGAGGAGAAAAGATTTTATGGAGGTAGAAGAATTTTGTTATTTGGGAAGTAGAATTACTTAAGATGGAAGAAGCAAGAGCGATATAAAATGCCGAATAGCACAAGCGAAACAAGCCTTCAGTTAGAAATATAATTTATTTACATCAAAAATTAATTTAAGTGTCAGGAAAAATTTTTGAAAGTATATATTTGGAGCGTCGCTTTATATGGAAGTGAAACTTGGACGATCGGAGTACCTGAGAAGAAAAGATTAGAAGCTTTTGAAATGTGGTGCTATAGGAGAATGTTAAAAATCAGATGAGTGGATAAAGTGACAAATGAAGAGGTGGTGCGGCAAATTGATGAAGAAAGAAGCATCTGGAAAAATATAGTTAAAAGAAGTGACAGACTTATAGGCCACATATTAAGGCATCCTGGAATAGTTGCTTTAATATTGGAGGTACAGGTAGAAGGAAAAAATTGTGCAGGCAGGCAGCAGTTGGATTATTTAAAACAAATTGTTAGGGATGTAGGATGTAGGAGGTATACCGAAATGAAATGACTAGCACTAGATAGGGAATCTTGGAGAGCTGCATCAAAGCAGTCAAATGACTCATGACAAAGAACTCACTATAATGTAAAATAGATGAAAACTTAAATGGTGGGAACATTATCTCAGATGTGAAATAGAACAGTATTGAATAAAACTATAAGGTCTTTATCTAGTAAAAAATTATAATGTATGTAACATGCAAGTAGATATAGTACTAAAAGCTATATCTTGCCAAAAACAAATTTAGAAACTGTTTCAATGCACAGCATATTCTTGTTGTATAAAGGAAATTCATATTGACATCTTCAGTTAGTTATAATCATATAACCATGACTTTTTAATCTTCTTTTTTGCATTAAATAAATACACCATTTGAAAACCATCCATTCTCTAAAACTTTTACCTTAAATTGTAACTCAAAAATTTTGTTGTGTTTCTTTCTTGCTAAAATATGACACTTCAAATCAATATATGAGAACAGTATATCTGAGGTTTTCAGTGCATTAGCAATGCATCTAATTCCCGCAGCAACCAGATCTTTACACGCAGTACTTGAATGCAAAGGCCCTTTCATCAGAGTACACTGGTGGTCTCTCAAGTGAAAAATATGACTACTACAAGAATAACATGCATCAAAGTATCAGTTTGACCATGTACACTTTTCTTTCTTTTTCCTGTTTAGCCTCCGGTAACTACCATTTAGATAATTCTTCAGAGGATGAATGAGGATGATATGTATGAGTGTAAATGAAGTGTAGTCTTGTACATTCTCAGTTCGACCATTCCTGTGATGTGTGGTTAATTGAAACCCAACCACCAAAGAACACCGGTATCCACGATCTAGTATTCAAATCCGTGTAAAAATAACTGGCTTTACTAGGACTTGAACGCTGGAACTCTCGGCTTACAAATCAACTGATTTAGGAAGACGCGTTCACCACTAGACCAACCCGGTGGGTTTTGACCATGTACACTCAACCACCATGTACCAACCATGTAGGTTTTGCTTGTACTCCACTTACCGTAACAAACCAGTTATGACTTCATAATGTTTGGCTTACCAAAAAACCTACCAAACATCTTAATGGTAATGTCCATACTAGGAACATGTATTTTTTTTTTATTTCTGAAGTCAATGGAAATTTCTTGTAAAATTCTTTCTTGATTAAACTGACTAAATCTGTACAACAGACTGACAATTAAGAATAGAAATTATTGGAGAAAAAGAAATTATTTGCAAATAACAGAGAAAATGCAGAGTATATGGAGGTTGCAAATTTTTCTTTGTTATTCATTTTTTCTATTCGCTTTATTTTCATTGTCCTTTAAATAGAATAGTTACAGATTCAATTTTTTTTTAAATAAAAATTGTTAATGCTACATTTTTTATTTTACAAAAACAATTTTTTGTCTTTTAAACTTTAAATTTGCAAAAAAATTTTAGTATTTTTCACCAGTTTCTTATTTTATACTGTTTCCAAGATGGTAGCCAAAATACTTCTAAAATTTATGTTTTTCTTTGTATTCAAGGTTTTCATGTTTTATCTATTTATTTATTTTTTTTAATGTTAATATATTTACTAAATTTCAAGTTGGAAAGCAGGATAGAAATATTCTTTCATAATTACAATGTAGTTTTTATGTTCAGACAAATTATCAGAACATAAATTTTCTTGAATAAAATAATTATTTTTCTATATTCATCATAACTACATGACATAATTGAAAAAATTTCTATATTTCCTTATGGCTAAAAGAATAAAAAATATTAAACATAATATTACTTTAACATTTATATAATAATAATTTTTATTACTTTTTATTACACAGAAATTAAAAATTAAAAAATTAATTACTGCAATGGTTTGTAGAAAAAACCTAACTGAAATCTTTTATAAACATTTTATTAAACCTTTAATAAAAAAAATTTGTTTTAAAATTCTAATTATAACAAATGACAACAATAGCTTATTTAAATGATTATGATAATTTAATACTATATTAGCACTTAATATAAGTTGTAAAATGTGAACATTCTTATAAAGTTCTTCAGGATTCAACAAATAATTGTATATGTATTCCTAGACAAATAGATTAGTTTTTAACAATTATAGATTAGTTAATGTGGATAAAGCACAATCATACTCTTCCAAAGAATAACAATTTAAAATCTGATTTCATTTTCACCATCCAGAAATAACCATTATTTCAAAAATATACTGGAAAACTTGTCAATTGTAAATTAAAATTACTTATTTTCTAGATAAATTCTAATACCTTACTAAAGTTAGAATATTTTTCTTTTTTCTTACTTACACAATTGGTTTTTCATTTGTTATACAACAGAAAAGAAATATTTCAATTACATATATTTATGTTTATGTAACCAATCAAAGCATATAGTTCAATAACATCTTTTCAAGTAGTATTTCTAGATGAATTAAGAACAATAACTCCTACAAATAAACTGATTCTTAGTTGCAAATTAATAAAAAAATAAATAAAATTTAAAATTACACAATAAGTTGGGTTAAAATTAATGAGATTTATCATTCATTAGATTAAATAACTGAATATAAAAGCAGATTAAGTCTAGAAAAAAGCACTATGTAATAGCTGTGGCATTAAATTACAAATCTAAATATTGATTCTCAGTTTCAGTTTTTTCCAGTTTTAGAATTAAAAGTTAATGAAATTTATTCTTGAAAAACACATTATTCATTTTTTCAACAATTTTACTAATTAAGTAGTTTTTGCCACAGATTCTTTTTCACTCTCTGAAACTGATTTTGGTGTAATAAGTGATTCTTCCTCAGAACTTGTAGAATAAATATCAGTTTTAATCGTACTTGTTTTTAAATTCTGTTTAGTGGGTAGATTTTGTTGAGAAAATGTTGGTAGTTGTGGGTAAGCAGGTAGTACAACTGGTCCAGGTCTTCTCCATGAAGGAGAAAATGGTGTTTGTCCTACCATATCTGGAGTATAACGGACTGAGTAATCATCTGGTACAGGAGGTTGAGAAAAAGGATAATATGAATAAAACTTCCGAGGTATTTCTCCAACACGTGTTTTGGCAGAATCATCAGAATTTCTCCATCCTTTATCGAGAGAGTTTCTTTGAAAATTCCATATATTGTATGGTTTTTCAGCTTCATTCAATATAGCATCTGTATCTACAACACCTTTATATATCGGCACTTCTGAATTCTTTCCATTAGATATTAAAGAGACTTTATCACCTGTAATAAAAATAATAAATTAAAAATAAAAAGTGGAAAGCATGAAATAATGAAAAACTATTTACATTAATAACTTGGAGTAAAACAATCATCCATACATTAGTCACTTATTAATATTCAAACAATAATATAAATTTCCATTTCAACTATTTAATTCTTTTTTACTTTAAATAACTGCTTACTTTGGAGAAATTAGGTTAGTTTCTGTATAGGCTATTTTAAAAACTGAACTAAACACATTTTCTTAATTTTACAGCATCTCTATAAATAATTTGCTGGTTCATATTACTTGTAGTTAGATTAATCTTGCTTTGTCATGTATATAACCAATAACAATTTTGTATCTGATTTAAATTATAGTAACTACTGTCAAAATATTAGGAACCTGCTTCTTAAAATGAATTAATTTTATAATACTGTAGGTAATTAAATAGACCTTAGAGTTTAGGGTTAAATATTTAGAATGGTAATTTTCTTGAATTAAATTTTTTTCTCCTGAACACAACCTTTCTGACTAAAGACAAAACTAAAAATACTCAAAAAAAGCTTGATATCATTCTACACAAAGTTGATTCATTCATTTAGATTATGCATCCACATAACTACGAAAGATAACTTTTTTCACCTATCACTTCATACATCTTATCTTCCTCATTAAAATAAGTTTTGGTACATCTGAGGTCATAATAAAAAAACTTTCTTATCATTGAATGGAAAAGGAAATAAACAGTTTATTTATTTAACTAAATATTACCCTTCCAACTATTATTGCGCTTCCAACACTAAAATATCAGGTGCAATATATACATTTTTAATTCATTATAGCATTGAATAAACCTAACTGTGAGCAGTATTCTAACATATGGGCAAGTAGGCATATTGAAAAAATTAAAATGATAAGTTGATTTTATCACACACATATAATGAGAAGACCTAACCTTCCAGTCTGTAGCAGGTAAAAATAAACATTTCATGTTTGACCAATGTAACTGCCCATATTTGCATTACTTTCTCTTTTATTGATGTGAATGCTTGTATCCATAATCTAGAGACTATTAAAATGTTTTATAGTGATAAAAACAATGACACAAGTAATTTTTTTTTAAATTCTGTTTAGTATGCAATAATACAACATACAGTTCACATTAAGAACTAGTGTGAACAGTGATGATTGTAACAGATTTGATTGTATGAAAAATTATTACTGATTTTTAGTCACTATTGTGAAATTCTTCTAAGAACTAAGTAGCCACTAATTCTAATGATTCTTGATACTATAATTGCCAGAATGTTCAGACTTTGTTAATTGCGATAATTTAATTTCATTTTTGTCAACCGAACAATTATTTCAACATAATATGCTACTCTGCAGACAAAAAGAAAAGAAGCTGCACCAATATTTTCTGGGGAACAAAAGGAAACTGTAGTAAAACCTTTATCAGAACAGCATCACAAAGCATAGAGTTAATTATAAAACGAAAAAGAGATAAACTGTAGTCCATATTAATTATTTAAAATACAAAAAAATGAAATAATCTTAAGGTAAATTCATAAAATTTTGTGTATAATAGTTCACAATTCAGAAAGTATGAAAATTCTTTGAGCACATATTTGTGAACACATTAAAAGTGGAATGCAGAAACATTCAAGCTTTTTTTAAATTTTTTAACTAGTATTATTTAAAAATTTGTGGATAGAATAATATTGTTTCTCCAGAATGAAATCTTGTAATTGTAATTGTAAATAAACTGTTGGGAAGATTCTTTAAATAGTTTCGTTATTTATTTAATGCAGTAAAAAAATAAGGATCTTTCTTGTAAGCTGAGATATGAAAAAATGTTTTTTTTTCTGTTTTGATAGAGGTGGATATTGTTATTTCTTAAGAATAAGTGTCTGGTCTTTTTTGCAAAGAGTACAGATTCATAAATGTAAACAGAAAAATAAATACAAGGTACATAGATATATTATATAAATGTTTTTATAAAAGTATATTTAATACAAATATTAATTTATAATATTGTTATAAAAATAAAATAAATTTTTAGTAATACTGTTTGATAAATGTACCACATATAAAGGTTGAACAGTAAATTGAATGAAGAAAGAAAAAGTATTATTTTAAATAACAAAATGTTTAACACCTTATCAATAATTAATTCTTGCTGAGATAGTTAAATAAGTAAAGCAGAATGCTCTTTCATCCATTAATGGATCTCTAAAAGACCTTTCCGTGTACAGATGTACAGATCACTTCTCTTTTAATTTGATTCAATAATTGTCAAAAAAAGTTCATAATGTTTTGTTAATTTTCAATGTTTTTACTAATATTTATTAAATGAGTATTGAAACCAATACAAAACCAATTTTAAAATCATATATTACTGATAAACTGGAATTGCAGTATGAACAGAAAATTCAGTACATACTGGATTTTATTGAACAAGGATTTTAAAATATGTAATAAATATTCTCTTCAAATCTTCTCATTAAACTATTATTTCTTCTGTAATTTTAAAATTAAACATAAATTTTCCAAAATTAATTGGTTTTCAATGAACTTTTATGACATTTAATATTAAAAATTACATCAGCTCTGATTTTAATAGAGAATATAACATAGTAGATTTTGAAACTCCATTTATATCCTAGTCGATCCTTCTTCCAATTACCTAAATCTTTCAACTGTTTAACTTAGTGATTTAATTATGAAAATAAATCTATTACCATAGTTAAAAAACAAATCAGTAAATGACATCATAGTTTGAATTTGATATAATAGAAAACAATAGTGTTATTTAACCTTTCTTAGAAAGCTTTAAGAACCTTTAAGAAAATTGTGTTTTTGAAAATCATATCGTACTGTTTTTATGATTTCATGTAATTGTTTTATCATACTTTGTTATTTTAATAAAATCAATTGTTAAAAACAATTACTATTTTTTTTGTAGGAGTGAAATATAAATAAATATTGACAGATCACCACAAGCCTGCCCACTAGACAATCAAAACTGTACATGCTTGGACAATTTTAATATAATATTACTATCATTGTGAAATACATACTCTGCACATACTATGAAATAATATGACTGATATTCAAAATTAAGTAGATAAATTTATCTAAATTTATAAGTCAATCAACAAAATCTTAGTTCAGATTCGACTGTATGAAAGATTATTACTGATTTTCAGTCACCATTGTGATATTCTCCTAAGAACTAAGTAGCCACTAATTCTAATAGCTTTTGGTACTATAATTGCCGGAATAATCAGATTTTGTTAATTTAATTTTACTTTTGTCGACTGATTTAGTAAACGTGACTTTAATTTTGAGTTAATTAATAACAGAGAAACTGGATCAGCTGATTTTGGAATAATCCCTCCTGATTCATCAGCAGGACCTTCAATCTCACAATAAACCTCTAGAAACAAAGTAATTAAAATCATTATAAAATCTTTATATAAATCCTATAATCTTTATATATTTCCTATAGATAATTTATATTTCTTACAAAATTAATAATAAAGACCAATACTTCAGTAAAGCTGAGTATAATTACGGCAATCCTGAATATAGAAATATTTTATTTATTAATCATGAGTATGTAATGGCACTTATTGCAGAAAGGGGGTAACTAAATGGTTATCCACTAATCACAAATCAGCTTCTAATCAATGTATTGTCTGTTGATTTGCATACTTTTTAATTGAGAAGGTCAACCGAGCAGATACTACATAAAAATCAAAGTCAAAAATTAGGAAGTATCTTTTCTCCTCCTTTGAACCTCCGTTAACTGCCTCCTTTGAACAGCCATTAACACTGTATAT